>NW_024870825.1:3417500-4017500 GCF_019054845.1 Dipodomys spectabilis | reverse complement strand
TCAGATTAAAACATAGACGGGGACAGAATATTTCATAAAATTAAGCGACTCCAATTTAAGAAGAAGTTCCCCATATTTCTGACTTTTACAATTCTAGTAGGTGTCAATGGAGAAGTACAAGAAAAAACATAGAAAATAAAAGAAACATTTATCATGCCTCAAGTGGAAATAAATAATGAACAATAAAGAACCAAGTGGAGAGCAAGTAGTACAAGCCCTACAGGAGTCTAAAGGTCATCTATTCCAATAGTTAAAATTTAATCACTGGTAGGTTTTTTGTTTTTTTAATCATCCAAGGAGGTTTTTTAAAAATACCAATATCAGCTTCCCTTTCTTACCTATAGGTCAATTAGAGTCTTCAAATGAGGTGCACATCCTTAGGGGTGTGTGTGTGTGTGTGTGTGTGTGTGTGTGTGTGTGTGTGTGTGTGTGTGTGTGTGTGTGTGTGTGTGTGTGTGTGTGTGTGTGTGTGTGTGTGTGTGTGTGTGTGTGTGTGTGTGTGTGTGTGTGTGTCTTCAAATGAGGTGCACATCCTTAGGGGTGTGTGTGTGTGTGTGTGTGTGTGTGTGTGTGTGTGTGTGGTGTGTGTGTGGTGTGTGTGTGTGTGTGTGTGTGTGTGTGTGTGTGTGTGTTCCTCTTGTGTGTGTGTGTGTTCCTCTAAGTATGCTGCAAGACTTAAGAACCATTGGATTGGTCTACCCTAGTTATTAGTGGAATTCTAAAGACTAAAAATTAAAATTTGCTCAATGACAATCTAATGTCTCAGCCAGAAGAGGGCAGCAGGGAACTATTCTGGAAAGCTAAATTTGAGAAAACAAGGTACTAAGTATGGAGCTTTTCTCAGAGAAGGGGCCCACTGAGATTCAAATATTCTGGGAGAAATGCCATGCCTAAAGTGGGAACTAATGACTGGTAAATAATTAAGAGGAGATAAGCTAGCAAGAACAGTGAGCCCCAAGGAAGAAAGAACCAGGAAAAGTTAGAAAAGTACTGGCATTAAAAAACAAAAAACAGAAAACACTCAATGGACAAGGAGACTACAATTTGAGTTACAAGCAGCCAGATTAAATCCCCAAACAAAGAAGCTTGGACCTTCACCTTCAATGACAATTCCAGGTAAAATAGAAAAAATGTTCATCTTGAAAGGTAGCTCTGAAAGTCACAATATGGAGTAACTTTAGAAAAGAGTTAAAAGGTAGTACAATATAAAAATATAAAAATACAATATAAAAAAACTAATGTGCAATAATTGATCCACAGTGAAGAACAGATTCTTGTTTTTAATCAAAATGATGGAGTTTATTACATTAGTGACGAACTCGGAAATTCATATTGTTGAACCTTTCATGTTTTTGAGACAGTCTCACTATGTTTCCAGGATGGCTTCAAACTCACAATTCTACTTCAGCCATTTAAGTGCTGGGATTACTGGGCCACCACATTTAGCTCTGGGAATAGTCAGATGCACAGGGACCAAAAACAGGATTCAATTTACTACGATTTGAGGGATGGTCATGGGGAGTTGATGTGCGGTGTTTGTATGAGGTAGAAAAATCACAACACTAGAACTAGCTGCTGTTTGCATATATAAACACACCAGATAGTACACTTTAAAATGACTACTTATATACTATTATATGAATCTCACATCAATTAAATAATATATGTGAAGAAAAACTGTATACTTAAAAATTTATAAAATGAGCCCCTGTATAACCAATCCCAGTGAGAATTAAAATTCTGCAAGTACTCCTAGAAACAGTTCAATTGTTTTGTCATGTTTGTTCTTCCCCATAGAAATAGAAACTATCCTTTTGTAATCATTTTCTAGCATATATTGTTCTTCTATTTTACTTTTTTACTGTCAAGGTGATGTATACAGAGGGGTTACAGTTACATAAGGTAATAAGTACATTTCTTGTCAAACTTGTTACCCCATCCTTCATTTTCCCCCACTTTCCCTGTCTCCCACTCTCCCCCCAGTTGTACAGATTGTTTCCAACATATTGTCTTGTGACTATCACAGTTGCATTGCACACACATGTGCACACACGCACACGCGTACACACACACACACACACACACACACACACACACACACAAATATTCCACCTCATCCCAGTTATACTGGCAGTTACCAAGAAACAAATTGCTGGATGCAGGGGGGAAGTGGGTGGGGCAACCCTCATAAGCTTTTGGTAAGAATGTAAACTAGCTAGTGTAATCACTGTGAAAACCAGTATGGAGGTTCCTTAAAAGACTGAAAATAGACCTTTCTTATGACCCTACAATACCACGATTGTGCATATATTAGAAAAAGAGAGTATATAACAGAAAGAATGTTGATGAGGGTAACACTGATAAAGACACATTGTATTTACAAATTGCTTTGTTAAATGGGACCTCCTTTACACAACTAAAGATTTTTTTTAAGAAACCTATATAATTGTGTTAATTGCAGCCAAATGATGGAATCAGCCAAGAAGAGATAAATGAATAAAGAAGACTACTGATACTACACAACCATAAAGAAATATGAAATTATGTTATTTGCAGGGAAATGGATGCAATTGGAGGGTATCATACTGAGCTCAAGACAAGCCAGATTCAAAAAACAAAATACATTGTTTTTCACTCATATGTGGATTTTAGATCTAAATATATACAAATTCATAGACAAGCTTATACTTATTTTTTCTCCATAGAGTTCTTTATTGAGATTGACTACATAAATTTCACAATACTATAGCATAATCATACTTAAAGTCACAAACACATTTTAACCTTCACAATGATAATCATCATCTTAAAGCTTATGAACTCTTTGAACTTTAACAAAACTATTTCTTCCAAATCGGGTAATACGTACATTTCTTTCCTTTTGCTTAGTATCACCTGTTACCCTCTGCTGTATTTTTTCACCTGCTTTCCACTGATACTGTGCCCTCCTCCCAGCTTATACTTACATATACTTATATGTATCAATTTACATAATTATACATATGGATAAAGAATGTATATCTCGGGGATTGCTTAGGAAGAGATGGGAAAAGAGGAAGCCCAAAAGAAAAATAAAAGGTAAATAGTTTTGAAATACATTTGGATACAGAATAAATATGGTCAAAACAGATGTTCTGCAACTATAAATAGAACAAGAAAATTTGCTGATATTGTTTGGGGAAGTAAAAGAGGGAGAAAAGGTGATGGGGGTAATATTGATTGGAATACAGTGCAAACATGTGCAGAAATGTAACAATGAAACCCCCCCCAGGTGTAATTTGTCAGTTAATTTTTTAAATCCTAAAAAATTCAATGAAATAATAAATCCTGTAAAAGGCATTTAAAAAAATCAGAAGTACTGCATGAGTAAAATCTATGATATCAAGAAACATTTTTCTCCCATAATGTTACTATGAAGCTTCATCATTTAAACTGGTCATATTTTGCTAAATTCTGTCCCAATCTTTCAGCATAATCTCTCAGTGAAATATGTCTGTAATGCTTATTTATGAATTTGCCATCTCTAATTGTTTTTGTGTTTATTAGTTGATTTGAAAGGATAAACTGCCCATTTTCCAATGATGGTGCTAACAGATAAGAGTCCATGGGAAAGATTAAGAGTGAATACTAACTCTCTTGAGGAAAGCATATGAAAGTTACTACCTTTTAATATGGGATTCTTTTAAAATTCTATAAGAGATTTAATAATTGGAGGAAACCTGAACAGCAGTAATTAGAACAATACTTCCCAATATATCTTTCTGCAAAAGATAAAAAAAAATTGCTACTGTGCCCTTAAAATGTGGCCAGTAGTGTCAATGCATACAAATTTGCATTTACTTTAAGTAACCACATGGCTAGTGGGTGTTATATCAGACAAGATAAGCTTAAAATATCCACTCTCATTTTTAGGATACTTTTTCACCTGAATATAATCATTCATCAATATTTGAGCAAGATGGGATTGAGGTAGCTCTCAGTTACCCAAACCTACAGGTGCTCAAGTCCCTTATATAAAATGGCATAGCATTTAGATATAACCCACACATATCTACCTGTGTACTCTGCTTTGGTTTCTGTGTCAGTACTGTGGCATGAGCTCAGGACCTGGGCACTGTCTCTGAGCCTTTTTGCTCAAAATTACCTCTCTACCACTTAAGCCACAGCTCCACTTCTGTATTTTTGGTGGTTAACTGAAGATAAAAGTCTCATAGACTTTCCTATCTGGGCTCACTTCAAACTGCCATCCTCAGATAGGACTATAAGTATGAGCCACCAGCACCTGGCTTCTCCTGGACACTTTAAGGAATCTCTGTATTACTTAAAATGCTGCATACAATGTAAATGCTATGCAGAAAGTTGCTACACTGAATTTTTAATGGGATGAGGAGAGAAGGATTTTTTCCCCAATGTTTTCAACACAAGGACAGGATGAGTATGTGAATGAAAATCCAATGGATACAATGGAGGAGCATCTGTACTTACAATACAAACACCAACTTTCTAGGATTGAAGATTCCTAATTTGAAAATCCAAACTCTCCCCAAAATCTGAAATTTTTAAGTATTGCCAAGACTACAGTCAAAATGCAGGCACAGCAAAAATTACTGCATAAAATTACCTTGTCAGTGAATTTTGTGTTTCAAGTTCCACCCCCAAGATACCTCTTTACACACGTGCAAATATTCCAAAATCTGAAACACAAACACTTCTGGTTGAGAGCATTTTGAATAAGGAATACTACTCACATGTAGCACCTATTAGCTCATAAATTATCCCTAAGTCACACTTTATAGCAAGTATTTCAGGTATATTTTCATTTAGGACTGGCAATGACCCTCTAATTTCAACCTTTTTGAGAAATACTTCATAGTGACATATCCACATAATTGCTTTTTTTTTTTTGGTCGTGGGGTTTGAACTCTGGGCCTGGGCGCTGTCCCTCAGCTCTTCAGCTCAAGGCAAGCACTCTACTACTTGAGCCACAGAGCCACTTCCTCCACATAATTGTAGCATAGGTCCCCAAACAAAAACTAAGACCACAAAAATGTTAGTATAATCTATACATCATTAATAATTTTAATGCTATAGAAAAATTTGCAGCTGAAGGGCATTAATAGCCTATTACTAAACTTTAATGCAGGAATACCTTTGCAATTCCAATTAAAAGTAAATTTCATAGGGAAGACTGTATTTCTAATATCACCAGAGTTTAAAAGTAAATATACTGTGCCTGGACCAAGTGATAAATTTTTCAAGTGAAAAATTAACCACAAGGATTCATTTGGTATTTCATTCCTGTAATCCCATTTACTAGGGAGATGGAAGTAGAAATCCCTCCTACTAGGAAGATAGAAGTGGGAGGACCACATTTACGACTGCCAAAGAAAAAATCACCCAAACCACTAAAGTGCAAAGGGCCTGGGTTTGGGTCAAGTAGCAGAGTGCTTGCCTGAGTTCAATCCCTAGTAACACACACACACACACACACACACACACACACACACACACACACACACACACACACACACACACACACACAATTATGGTCAACAGGAAAATAGAGGTCTAATTTAAATGACATTTTGAAATTTTCATTATTAATTATAAAAATGAAAAACATACTATAAAACAGCCAACACATAAAAATCTTCTCAAAGAAAACTGGTACATTTTGTATTTTAATATTCTAACATTAAAAGATACATAGTGAGATACCTCTCTCCCCAAAAGAGATTTTTTTAATGAAGCATTAAAGGCTAAGCATAACCACTGAGACTCATAAAATCAGACCCTTATTCCCTGAGATAGTATAATCTGCAAAAATGTCAATATATTAAATTTACAACTTCAATTTTAAAAAGTTAATAATAACACTTTAAAATGCACAAACTCCTATGCCCCCTATGATCGTCTTTTGGGGGGTGTCCTTTTGTGCATATTCTGCCTTCTACAAAACCTTGGCAGCACGTGGTATTCAAGCTCTTGGGAAGACTGTGTTTATCCTGTTTACTTTATCTTGTCACCTTAGTCTATCCTGTCTCCTTTCCTCAAAGGGCACAGTTTGGTGAGAGGAGTGAATAAAAACGAAAGCACCTGGCAAACAACACTGAATACAGATGTAACTTTTCATATCTGTACAGTCAGGTACACAGTACCTAGACCTTGCTGGGATACTGAAATATTTGCTAAAACTAAAACAATACAGAGAATGTTTGGGGGGCTAAAAAAAAAAAAAAAAAGAGGGTCAGAAAGCAAAGGATCAAGATGTATAGCTCTGGCATAAAGAAACTCAAATATACAAAAAGAAATTTCAGTGAAGCAGAACACCCTTCACCAAACTTAAGACAAAGGGAGCCAATAATGGCAGTATAGGCTTAATTATATTTTTATTATCTTTAAGTAGTTGAATAAAGGATTACAATGCATCTTGATCAAATCCCTTTCAACATTCTTCCCCAGACTTCCCAATCCCACCTCTCCGCTTGAATCTTTTAAAAGACATGTTGATCCAAATTTAATTTATTAACTCTTTTAAGTCTTACCAATTTTAAGTCTTTTATTTAAGTCTTACCTATTTTAACCTTTTTCAACACAGCTTTTTCAGAGAGTATCTGCTACACAAGACCATTACATGTAAAATTAAATGAGATTTTATGAAGGGCCAATGAGATTGGAAATGTAATAAGAACTCAATAAATGGTAAACAACATTACTAAACAACCTGGAATTGAGTTTCCTGATATGTTCTGTGTCCCTTCAATATATCCTAACAATACCCTCATTTCACGTCTTATGTTAAATATACAACATATGCCTCCATTTTCATACTCTAATTTTGCTTTTTTTCCCCTGCCTGAATTTTCCCTGCCAAATTCCTGTCAATTCCTGAGACCATTATCCAATTTATTTCCCCTTTTCAAAGATGCCAATGTTGTTAACTCCTATGAACAACTTATAGTCTAATAAAAGGAATATCAGGAAGCTGAAATGTGTATATCAAAGGCAGGCAATGAGGAGAAGAAGGGTGGGCAAAAAAAAACAGTTTTAATATTGAATGTATATGTGTGAGCCAGTCAACTTGATGGGATGAGTAGGGTTAGGAGAGATTCGGGAGCACAAATTAAAAAAAAAAGCAAAATAGGGGGAAAAAAATCTATTTCCTTTCAAGAGAACCTTAACTATCTAATCTTTTCAGACAGATTCTTGTAGCTTTGAGGTGGTTCCCAAAGGGTAACATACTACTAGGGCTAAGGGATATTAAGTGTTGGCTTTGTAGAAAATAACACATTAAGTGCTTGAAAGTGACTTACAAAATCCTTGGTTAAATTTTTATATCAAAACTTATACTTCGTTGGGGTCAAATCCTCTCAATGTCAGTGGCTGGAGGATCCTACTTGCCCAGTTGCTGGTTAAGATAACCATTAAGTTTGCTCTTCTTTCCTCAATGAAAAACCCAGTTTTTCCTCAACAAAAAATTGCGTAGTGCAGTATTAGACATTTAAAAGACATTACTATTCAGTGGCACAATATACCATTGAATAATACAACTTCACAATAAGTACAAATTTCTAGCTATCTTATTCTAAACTTTTTAAATTCTATTAGAGGATCTAATACCAGTAATTTTTTTCAAATATTAATAACCCTTTAACCTTTAATATCATATTTCAACATTTAGTTTTAGATCTTAATGGTCAGCCATGAAAATTATTTAAAAGATAGGTGACATCTCTTGAACAAGTTATGCTTGATATGAAAAGTAAGTCTTAAGAAGCAAGCCTTTTGAGGAGACAGATATAATGCAAAAATTTAGTAACCGATTTTATACTAAAAAATCATGAATAACTCCTAGTTTTGAAGCTTAAGAAATAGAGATTTCCCCAACCCACACCTCAGTGTTAAGGATAGAACCTTGATGCCAAGGCAAACTCTCACAAGACAGAGAAATATTAAGGATCACTAACTAAATTAGAGCTCAGAAAGGAAGCTACTTTGGGGGCATCTTTCTAGATGCAAGAGGGAACAGAACTTAATTGTGAATTTTTATTTCTTTTTAAGGAGATGGGGGTGCTAAGAGAAGGTAGTACTCACTTCATGGCAGGTAAAAAGCAAAGAGAAAGAAGACCCAAAACCACTGTGACCTTCAAAAGCACACTCCTAGTGACCTTCTCTCTCCAGCAGGGTTGTATTTTCCAAAGAATCTACAACCTCTCAAAACAGTACTGCTAGTTGAGAACTAAGCATTCAAAGCATTAACTTCTAGGATATGTTTTATATCCAGATCTTACGAGGAGACAAGAGTTACTCAATCTGAAATGAGGAAAATCTTTCTCCAACCCTGTACATGAATTTGTTCTCAATTTGCCACAAATACACAGCCAAACAGTGCTCAACAATCTCCCCAAAAGTTTATTTATCTTAAAATAATTTCTTATATTTTACAATTGTAAAAATGCTCATGCTATCTTCTGCCTCCTTTGGAAACATTTCAGCCCTTTTGTCTAAACCAAACAGAAAAGGAGAAAGAATGAGGATAATTCAATCAATAACTGTAAATTAAAGTTAAAATGAATTCTATTCATTATCTAAAATTTAAAGAGATTCAGCTCTGATTTGACAATCTTTACAACAGATTAAAAAGCTGGCTGGTTTTAGTGATGCTGGAAGTGTTAATTGTGCCTGCCAACAAGCCAGTTCCATAAACACTCAATTCTGTTCATCCAATGGTTCCTTGTCAACAAGCCATAATCGCATTTCAACACACATTAGTAAATTTTTACAAAGCAGAATTAATCCTTTGTGTCCCCTTACAGCTAGGTTTGTAAGCGTTTGCACTTTTTTTTTAACAGAAAAGTCTTTACGCAATCAGTGTAAAGCATTCAAATAGTGGGGGGAGAGGGGGGAATCCAGATGCAGAACTGGTTTTAAAACTACTAGTAACCTCTCAGTTGGGTATTAAGTTTCTGCTCATAGCATTTTCCTCTCAAGTTTCACTCAATTTTGATTTATTACTTTAAGAGACTAATTCGGTTCCTAAAAATATTTCTTCTGGAAAAGATGAAATCCATATTGTGGATATCTGAAGGGAAAGGGAGCAAAATGGGTTCAATGCTAAATGTTAAAGGAGATTTCAAGTATCTATGTTACATTACAAATGTAGGAAACAATATTTAAAAAGCTGTATGTAAGGTATGCAGGCTTATAGTAAGTACATAATTGAGAGGAAAAAGGTGCAATTTATTTGTCTGTCTCTCAATCCACCAACCCTTCCTCCAGAATGGAGAAAGTTCCATGCTAACAAAAAGAAATTTAGTCAAAGGAAGAAAAGAAATACTGTGGCAGCAGCATTTTTAAAAACCTTCTACTATGGACCAAATGTATAAGGAAGGTTGAAAAACACTGCTCTAAGATCTAATCATACAGAATTTCACAAAGTAGAAACACCAACGCAAACACAGAACAAAGTAAAGAAAGTTAAGTAACCTCAGCAGTTTTTGTTTGTCCAACAACATACAGTAACTTTTTTTCTGGTCCTGATCCCTTCTGCCCATATAAATCAATTTCCCCACTATAGAAGTAAACTTAAAACAGATTGTTTGGAAAACAGAAGTAAGCTACAAGAACTAGGGAGGAATGAAAATATGTTTTTATAACAAATTATTTTGACTACCTCCAACTCTTCATTAACACAAAGTAAGTGTAAGATGAAGCTTTCACATTTAACTCTTGTCCTTAAAAACGGCATCACATGGGAGAAAACCTTTAAGAATGTTATCTGCCTGAGAAAGATTTAGTTTTGCCTCTAAAGATATAAGAGGCCAGACAAGATGGCACACCTGTTATCTTTATCACTAAAAGGCGGAGGCAAGGAGGGCAGGGAGTTTAAAGCAGGCCCCAACTACATAGCAAAAAACACTGGGGAGCTCATGCTTGAGAGAAAAATACGAATGCCTCGAGCAAACATTGACACAACATGATAGTATAAGGGTAAGTTTTCTTTGCTTTTCCCCAAATTTGAAAAATATATGCCTCTGTTATATTAAATTCCTGTTCATTTTTTAAGTCCAAATGATGATGAAAATGGTTCATCATTATCAATCATCAACTCGCAGTCTGAAGCAAACCATCAAGAGACCTTCCTACACATTTATAATGCCAAGAAATTTAAATTGAAGTTTATTTTCCACAAATATTTCACAACTGTTATTTTACAAAAAAAAAAAAAACACCAGTTTTACATATGTTCAAGTACTAATTGGTATTCAGAATGAAAGATCTTACCAGAAACTCAAGTCTTCTTTCTCCCTTAAAAGAATTTTTTTCTACCAGTTTTTGTTTTGTTTTGTTTTTCCCCAAAAAACGTAATAATAGATTGCATTTGTACTGTTTTATCATTTCCTGGACTAAGGCCCAATTAATCCAGCCAACACCTCAACACCTCTGTGGGGTAGACACTAATTGGCTAGCCACACTACCTCAAATCCTTATTTTCAAAGAGATGGTGTGTGAGAAAAATTTTCTCAAAAGGAATTAATGACCTGTGCCAATGTGAATGACATAAAAGAAGAAGTATCTGAACACTTGCCAACAATCACTGGTTTACTTACTTATCCTACTAATTCTCCCATCATAGCCAAAAAGGGAAGTTAGATGACAGGAATGTTTATCCACTGGTTTTTCCTTTGGTTTAGTAGTACTAGGGATTGAACCCAATCCTATAGCAAGTTAGGGAAGCATTCTACCAATTGAGCCAGTCTCCAGCATTTTGTTTGTATGTTTCTGAGATAAGACCTCTCTAACTTTGCCTTGGCTGGCCTCAAATTTCAAGTTCCTCTTGCCTCCCCCTCCAGAGTAGCTAGAATTACAAGTATGCATGCCCAAACACGTTGCTTTTAATAACTGGGCAGCTGGGCAATCCAAAAGCTACACAGGGAGTCTTGACTTCAAAAAAAAGTGCTGTCAAGGAGAGAAAGAACTAAAAAAAAAAATCAGCTGTGTAAAGAATGAAAAAGTTGAAGAGTAAAGGGAAGGACTAATAACTTACAAAGCAGCAGGTGGGTCACTGGGTTGAGTTTGGGTAGTTCTTTGTTTAGCATAAACTGATGGACAAGTTGACAGGTGGAGCTTTTGTAACAGATGTGTATGTCCAGGTTTGTCAGAAGCCCCAGGATGATTGTGAACAGCATGCTCTATATAGAGTCTAGGCACTCTTGATTCCAGTTCTGGGCATTTTAGGAACAAAGATCATTGAACAGTCACCATCCTTGTTCCCCACACATGTGCACTGGATGAAGGCTCTGCTTTGCCTGATAAACACGTCACCTATTTGGCACCAGCACCTTCATCAGCATCTTTTGGTAGTCTCTAGTGGCCCTGGATATTCCTTTGAGAAATAGGAGCAGATTTTGTAGGCAAACTCATGAGAGAGCCTTGCAAGTGGCCCTAGATACCATAGAAAGTATGTTCTGCCTGTTGCCCTGGCATCCATGAACCCTACACTATCTACCTCATACCCCTACCCATAAACATAGCCACATCCATTTCTACAGAAGACTATTCACCATTTTGGCCAAAACTAGAGAAAAAATTTGATCTGGCTCCACCTTGCCCTTAGCAGACTCATAGAAAAGATGAAAAGAAATGTAGATTCAGCTATGGACCCTAAGTAAGAGACCTGGGAGATAGTCTTCATCTAGGTAATAAGTCTTTTTCCTAGTGCCAGAATTCTTGAAGCAGGCTATTTTCACTCAAAGCATTTCCTATAGGAATCTTACTTCCTAGTACCTGTATTTATGCCAACTAAGTTAAATTCCAGACACAGTGAAGAATGAGTCAAAAATAACAACCAATGGAAAGAGGTATGGTGGGCAAATACTATTCTTAATATTCAATGTACATATGTAAAAATGGACTAGGAAACTTGATGAGATGGGTAGGGAAGGGAAGGGGAAGAATAATGGAAGGGATGCTAGATCAATATGAGCTGTACATACAAATGAACATTACCATGTCCATTATACATCTTATACACTACCTTATACAACTATTAGAAGATAATTTTTAATGAAATAAAAAATAAAATTTAAAAATGTAACAAAAAAAATCTGACAATTTGCAGATCTGACAACTTCACATTCCCAGGATCTGAGAAAAGTTCACCATGTTTCCAACAAAGGGGGGAAAAAAGTAGGTACTTTGAAATGTTCCAAAGAACTCTGTTCTCAAAAACAAAGGCTTGCCCTCAAAGACTCATTTGCAGGAAGGGAAATAGCAAACTCCAGCACCCTATAGCTTTCTTATCTTATCTATATGTTGAGGATTAGCATTTGGAGAAGCTAAAAAGCACTTATGAAAGTCACAGTCCAAAAATATAGGCTCATAGACCCAATTGCAGGATTAGAGAATACTTCTCCCTCCCCTCATGTTAACAAACTTCTGTAATAATAAAGAGAGTTACAACTTAAAGAATAAGACTCAGACTATTTAGGGGGGAAAAAGTCATTAGAGAAACCTAAAGACAGAAGAACTAAAACAAATAAAGCTGAGGATATTTTAACCTCTGACTTCAAAGCTACAACAGTCAACACAAACTTACAGCTGGCCAAAACCTAAAATCTCACACTACGGTACACCACATCCATTTGATGCCACATACAGCTATTAACAAACAGAGGCATGCTAAAAGCCAAAACAAATGGTTTGAAAAACAGAAGCATCAAAAACTAAACAGATATTTTGGAAATATCACACCAAGAATTTTTAATGTATCGTTTGTATGTTAAAAACTCTAATGGAAGAAAGTAGGTAACAAGTAAAACTTAGGATGAATAATGCAAGCAGAGACAAGGAAAGCATAAGAATGCAGAGAAAACAACAAAAATTAGTAACATAGAACAAAGAATTGAAGAATATCTTTGATGGATTCATCAGTGGACAGAGCAGAAAAAAAGGAAAAAGAAAACATCAAGTCTGAAGATACATCAATAGACTTCTCAAACTGAAGACAAATATTTACAAAAGTAAAACAGAATACACAAAAATGACATGTCAAGTACTACAAGTACGGATAATGAGAATATCAGAACAAAGAGAAATGAATTGGAGAAATACTTAAAGTACTACTAGTAAATATAAAATTTCTAAAATTTCTAAAATTGAGAAGCACAAATCACAGATCCATGACATCAAAAAGCAGCATAAACAGAAAAAAGAGTTTGTAACTAAGCATATAAAAATCACTCTAAGGAATCCATATGAAAGAATTTGCCAAGAATACTACTTTTCTGATCATATCAGATAATAAAGGTTAACTTTTATTTTTTCAAAATGTTCTACAGTTATTCTTACAATTTAAAATTTTAATTACTAGTCAACTATGGCCCACAAAAATGATTTAGTGTAGTTTAAAAGGTTTTAAAACCAATAAGGAATTTCAAAATAATAAATTTTAATAACTGTTTTTATGCCAATGCTACGGTTTGAATTCAGGACTTGGGCACTATCCCTTGGATTTTTTTCACTGTAGGCTAGTGCTCTACCACTTAAGCCACAGCTCCACTTCTGGCTTTTTGGTGGTTAACGAGAGATAGATTCTGAAGGCCCGGCTCTCTTCAAACCAGGATCCTCAGAACTCAGTCTTACGAGTAGTTAAGACTACTGGTTTGGGCCTCTAGTACCTAGCTTACAACTATTTGTAAGTAGTAACCTCAAGAAATTTATACATGAAGAAATAGTTGTACTATATACAGTACTATACCTTGTCCTATTATTTTATTAGCACACCATAATAATGCTATCTTTTTTTAGAGCTATGCCTAGCTTTTGAGGAAATCAGGTTTATCATAGTAGTCTAGGCAAAACAATTGTACTTTCCCTGCCTCTGTCTCCTCCTCTGAAAAGAGCTCCATTTGTTATATCTTACAGTGCATATGTTTCAATGATTATCTTGCTTACATTCTATTAGTAACATTGTTAAAACAGAACAAGAAAATGAAGGGTAATATACTTTATTAAATAAATCAAATTTTACAAACCATAAATCAGTATATCTGACCATAACTCTACCTTAAAAGTTCTACGATTTTTCTGTATCACTTTATTCAGAAATATTTATATCACCAAATGATGATAAATATGAAATGTTCCCCACAAGTTCATGTTTGGAATGCTTGTCCCCAAGTAATGACAGTATTTGGGGAGGTAGTGGAAACTTTAGCAAGTAGAGCCATGCCTTTGAAATTTATACTTGGGCCCAGTCTTGTCCTTTATCTCACTCAGCTTGCTGTTCTTCATGAGCCGAAGAGCCTCCTACTCCACAGGCTCCCGCCACTGTGATATTCTACCTCATCATATACCTAGGCTATGCCAAGGCCTACAAACCAAAAATCTCTGAAATCATGAAATGAATGCTTCCTTAAGTCGTGCTCTCAAGTATTTTAGTAATGGTTATGCAGAAGTAATTAATATACTAGGCAAGATTTTGGCAGTTGTTGATTTCACTAGCAGTGCATATAATTCATTTTGTTCTGCAAAATTGTATGTAGTACACTATGGACAATAAGGAATGAGTAAAAAAAATCCTTGTGTGTCCATGTCATGGGGTTCATTGCATTTAGCATTGTCTTTCAGAGGATTTTCTGTTTGAAGACAGAAACATTATTTTCCCACTAACTGGTCATTTTTCAAAAATGCCCCACACTTATCACTTATTTTGAAGCTTAAAAAGCCTCTTCTTTCATTCTCTGCTTCATTTTTTACATTTACCCTAAGTGCCAGTATTAGTATTTAGTATAATTTTGGTACATGAAAAATTGTTCATAAGGATACATAATCTTGCATATTTGGTTGGACAATGGACTGAAAGTTTTCAAGTTAAACTGGCAATGCAGTGTATAAGAAAATGTCCTAAGATGTCTTAAGACATTGTTTAAATAGAAAAGCAAAGCAAACTACCTATACTCCTATACAATTATATATTTAAAATAAACTTCATCTACTAAAAAATTATAGGTCCACTTTATTTGAGAAGAACTATCTATACTCCTATACAATTATATATTTAAAATAAACTTTACTAAAAAATTATAGGGTCACTTTGTTTGAGAAGATAATTCTCCAAAGCTAGACTAGCATATGCTTAAGCTTTTGAAACTGAAATAAAGGCTGGGTAGGTGGCTTAGTGGTAAAGTGCTTGCCTAGCATGCATGAAGCCCTGGGTTCGATTCTTCAATACCACACAAACAGAAAAAGCTGGAAGTGGTATTGTGGCTCAAATGGCAAAGTGCTAGCCTTGAGCAAAAGAAGCTCAGGGACAGTGCCCACTGAGCTCAAGCCCCATGACTGGCAAAAAAAAAAAAAAAAATGAAGAAGAAGAAGAAAAAGAAGAAGAGGAGGAGGAGGAAGAAGAAAAATGAATCAGAAATAAAAATTAAGACATCATTTTCACCTAAAGAATGCTGTATTTCACATAAGAATGGAGTAAGGTTAGGTCACATATAAGAGCTTCATTATTGTTTCCTAATTCTGTTATCCTCAATTTTGTACTCAATATGCAGTAATGAGTTTCAAAAAAAGTTAAGAAAAGCTGAACTTCCTAAATCAAAATAAAGGCTGTGGAACATACTTGTATATTATTCTGCATTTGGGAATATGACAGTGAATCATCATGGGAAAACTGACAACATAAAAAAATTAGCACATACAACTTTTCAAAAATGGAGAAACAGGTTTGGGTTCTTTCTTTCTTCACTAATTTGGCTATTATTGATGCTAACAATTAAGAAGCTATATATATGTGCGCATATGTATAATTCCCATCACAGCTCAAAATGTCTATATTTAACTGTCAGGTTAGCAAGGCTTAGTAGGAATGAACGTTCAGTAATGTTAAAAATAAAAACAAGTATTTTCTAGGAAATTATATGAAAACCAATCATTACTATCTTTAGAAACAAGTCACAGAATTGCCAGTGATTATTACTCTTTTCATTAGAGAACAGGTCACCTGAGTGTCAGTTCTGAACCTCATGTAGTACCATTTGACTTATCTGAACCCTGTGCACATGCTACTCCTACATGGGCATTCATCCAGTCTACAGCAGCACGACAACAACTGCAAGCAACAATAGTGTTTTTAAGCATTTTCACATTATCTAATCTGAAGTTCATTTATCTTTATGGAAACTTTAAAGAAAAGCATTATTTATATTAAATGAAATCATAATATAAAACAGAATAGGCTTGCTACATAATAAGTATTTGTCAGTTTATTATTGTCTGTTGTAAGTGTCATTTGTAAATAATAGGCCCAATGGCAAAAGGTGAAGACAGGCAAAAACAAGATAAAAGGGAAGTCAGAGTGGAAAACTCTGGAACTTGAAGTCATGAGGAAGACTATACTATAAATAGCTACAGAATTAATTAATCCTAAATTCCAACCTAGGACAAAAGAAAAAGGGCATGCAATAACATTTCATCTATTAACTATCCCAGACAGGATCATTCCTAAATGACACTACCAAGTCCTAGGATCAGGTGAGAAGTTCACAAACACCTCTAAACTTCCTTGCTGGGAAAACTACTCTAAGACACTAAACTACCACCACACATTTGTTTGCTTTTTTTTTTCTTTTAACCTTCAAAGATTAAAAAAAAAGTCCCAGAAACAATGGTAAACGATTTTATTCTGTCCTGTTTAGGAAAATGAAGAAACTATTTAAATATGCCTCAAGATCATGCCAAGTTAGCCTAACCCACCCTTTCTGCACAGTACTAATGTGAATTCAAGGGCTCCAACTAGCGCTCTGCCACTTGAACCACCCCTCCAATTTGTTTTGCTTTAGTTTATCTACAGGGTATCACTTTTAGACGCTGATCCTCTTGCCTCTTCTTCCCAAGTAGCTGGGAATTACAGAAGTAACCATCATCTACTCTGAAACTCGAGACTTTCTAATTAGCTCTTCAACTGATAAAATGAGTTAACTAATTTAGTTTTCTGCTGAGTGTATATCCAACATTTTATGAAAGAGTTGAGTATGTTTTATTTTAAAGAGCACTGAAACCACACTGAAATTTAACACACTGGCAATTACAAAAAGTTTCTTAATATCAAAATATAGAATAACTTTACATTTCAAAATCAGTTGATCAAGAATGGTAGCATCAAAATTGCCGCTGAATAATCAGTTTGGCATAAATAAAATTTGTTGGAACAATGACTCACGATCTAGCCCTGAGGGCCTTAAACTCACCTTCCTTCATCTCTGCCTCCCCATTACTAGGGTAGGTACATACCACAACAACTAGAACTGTCAATTTTATTTTAAGGTGATTACCCAATCTTACGCCATGCTTCACCTTACCTGCTTATATTGAAATTAAGAGTATATTTGCTACTGAATGAATATTTAAGACATTGAAATGTTTACATTGCATCTTGGAAACTAACAGAACAACAGACATGTGTAGCTTCTTTACTGAGCAAAAATTCATCACTGTAAGACGACTTTTATTATGATGTTTATGTTACAGAGCTAATTTTTAAATGCCTCATTTTAAAGTTATTATTAACTAAAACACTTATTGGCATTATTTTGAAAACACAATAGTAATTCTGCACTTGGGTACTTGCTGTAGAACTCATTGTTGAAAAAGAAGCTATGCAGATTGTGATACAAAATTTCCAAAGCAATTTAGCAGAAAAATGTTAAACTAGAATATCAGCCCATTTCTTAGACTGTTTTGTTACCAACTATAGAAAATACATAGCAGCAAACTGGATTATCAACAAGCCAATGTTTCTAACATTAAGCCCAAATCAATCATAATTAGAAATAAATATACCTAGAGTTAGTGTACACCTAAATAGTGACTTAACCGCAAATCCATAACCACGATGAGCACATTTTTAAGGTGTTTCCAACAGAATTCCCCTTTCCCAACTAAAATCTAATGGGACTCCAAAGTCATTATGGCCAAGCATGGTGGCACTCACCCATAATCCTGGCTACTCCAGAGTCATACAGAGAAGAATCACACCTATCCATATCACAGATTTGGACACCTGAGAATTATAACAACTACATGCACTTTCTGCAAAATACCGGTTATATTAGCACAAGGACCAACCATCCCTCACTAGTATTGCCATCACTTAGCTTGGAATAAGGATATTATAAAAATACAACAGAAAAGAAGTCTCTAAAGAGCACTATCCATCCATCCACACCTAGCAAGGATGGACCAATTAGCTCAATAATCACATTTTTACAGGAAAAGCAGAAACCATTTCTGGGAGCCAAATGCTTCACTGGCAAGTCTGAAAGAGTCTAAGATTAAGAGCCTAAGCCTCTGCTGCATCTAAATGAATATAATAAAACTTGGTTTCTTAAAGTCAGAATAAAATTGGTAGCACTTAAAAGAATTAACCTAAGTTCACTTGAAACAATCATGGGGAAAGGAAGAGATCCAGCTATACTGAATAAGCCTCGCCTCTAACTTTTAGTTGTCAACTAACAAAGGAATTGAGCTCAAAACCAAGGTAAAGATTATGAAGAAGTGGAGAAATCTAAATCATGACTTGTTCCTTCAATTTATAGTACTATTTATTTATTGCCCATCCTGGGGCTTGAACTCAGCATCTGGGGTACTGTCCCTGAGCTTCTCTGTGTTCAAGGCTAGTGCCCTACCACTTGGGCCACAGCACCACTGCCAGCTTTTTCAGAGTAGTTTATTGGAGATAAGAGTCTCACAGACTTTTCTGCCCAGGCTGAGATAGAACCATGATCCTCAGATCTCAGCCTCCTGAGCAGCTAGGGTTACAGGTGTCAGCCACCTGCACCCAGCTACTGTTTTCAGTTGTAAAATATAGTAAGTGGCCCAAGTTTACTTCTTTTATTTAAGTCAACTTGGAAACACAAAGATTCATCCAAGCAAGACAGAGTAACAGGGACAGTTACACTAACTAAAATAGAATGGATAAGCATACAACAGATTTAAGACATTAGATATTAAACGACAAATTAGTGCAGAATGATAATCACTCAGAAAATGAGGTGGGTTCTATGACCCCTGAAGAGAATTTCCAGGCTACAATACACACAAGAAGAGCTCAGTTTAATTCAGGAGTTCAACAGGCTCACTGAATTAAGGACCTAGAATCAGATGTTGGGGGATGGAACAAGATAGTTAAGTTTGCTGGGCAGATTCCAGAGAAGGATGGAGCTTCAAAGAGAATTTTAGCAGAGCCCAATCAGGGAATCAAGGCCTCAAAAGATGGTTCAAAAGGTGTAGGTGAATTATTCTTTCAGATTCTTTCAGATTCACTCAACCAGTGTTCCCATCAGCCAAAATGAAAAGAAAAATTGTAATATACAGGGAACTGGGCAGAAAGCTTTGAAGGAAACTATAAAGGTGCTGTCTCTATAATAAAGCAAAATCAGTCCAAGAGTAAAAGCTACTATAATCCACTTTAACAAAATTAAAAGTAATCTCAAAGGATTCCAACTGGTTCTAGATAACGTGTACATGTCACAAAACATAGCTTAAGAATCTGTAGTAGGAATAGGAAAATATTCAGAATGAACAGGATAAAATTCACAATGTTTGGCATTCAGTTAAAAATTGCCTTGGTAATTTGTAAAAAAAAAAAGAAGAAGAAGAAAAATTTGGTCCATAATGAACAGAAAAGCAAATCAGAAATGACATAGATGATGAGATTAATAGAGAAGGAAATCAAAATAAATATCATAACAATCTTCCATTTTCAATAAAAAGCAAGTAAGAACAAAACTGGGAGATAATTTTTTAAGAGCCAAACAAGTTGTTGAAATGGAGGGTAGGGTATTGTTTTTTTGTTAATACACGGAATGTGTTTTATTTATTTTTGCCTGTCCTGGGGTTTGAACTCAGGGCTACTCCACTATTCTATGGTTACATATTATAGAGTAAAAGTATTAGTAAATTGAAGACATATCCACAAAAGTTATTCATGATAATACATAAATTTGAAAGACTACAAAAAAACTGAATAGAGCATCACTGACGTGTGGTACAATTCCATCTGGCTTAGTATGTGCTTAATTTGAGTTCCTAACTGAGGAAAGAGCACAGCAAAACTAGTTGAAAAAAATAATGAACCTAAATTTCTAAATGTAATAAAGTCTATAAACAGAGAACTCTTAAAAAGTTTCCAACAAATCCCAATTTAGTCAGCTTTTCATTGCTGAGAGACAAGAAAAAAAATTGAGATAACCAAGGGAGGAAAGACTTTGGTCCAGTCAGTGATCAGCTGGCTCCATTGCTTGGGGATTTGTAGTAAAGCAGAAGTACATCATGGTGGGAGCTTCCTAGAACTACAAGTCTTTCAAATTTTAGAATTTTTGTGTGTGTGTGTGTGTGTGTGTGTGTGTGTGTGTGTGTGTGTGTGTGTGTGTGTGATTTAGAAATGTTCACATGAAAGATATCTTGAAAATGGAACCCAAATCTAAACACAAACTGTTTCACATATACCTTATACATATAACCCAAATGTAATTCTATGTAATACTTTTAGTGGGTTTATTTTGAAAATAAACATCATGAAATCAGCAGCAGAATTATTTTATTCATACATCCTACAACTGCACAAAAAAAAAAAAAAAACCTTGATTTGACAGTGTGTCAGATTGAAGATTTTTCAACTAGGGACCTTCAAACTGTACTCTGTATCTGTTTATATATAGAGATATTTTTTTTTTAACCATTAAGAGAATCACATATTCTTCCACAAATCTGATGAAATGTGTGCATATAATTTCAAAGTATTTATGGCTGGCTGGAAAACTATCTAAATGGGCTCTTAAAGCACACACACACAAAAAATCTCTCTCTGGTTAAGGAAGCCAAAATGTGCAAAATGTGTTTTATTTGAGGGAGGTAAGCTCAGGAGGAAAAGGCAGAAAAATGGAAAGAGGAATGGTATGTGAATATAGTCATAACAACATATGTATGTGAAAATGGAACAAAGGTTAACATGATAGAGTGGGTGGAACTGGGATAAATAGGAGAGAATGAAGGAGTAACATTGATTAAGATGCATTGTACTTAATAAACTGACATGCTGAATTGAAACCTTTTGTACAGCTACTTAAAGATAATAAACTTTAAAAAGAATCTTTGGTTAGTGGAATACAATCACTATAAAATCAAAGAACATATGAAAACAATATATAAGGAAAATAATTACCATAAAGAGAAAAGATGGATTGTTTTCTAATATACTCTTTGTCATGTGAGTATTCCAGGAAATAAATTACAATAAATGTCTATAAATATATGCATGATTTATAGAGCTTTACAAATATATAAAATAAATCAAAATATTAAATATAGAGAATATATGTACTCTTCATTCAGGAAAGTCTTAAGCAACATATGAAACTTACTGGCCTCAGTTCATAAATCTGTATAAATTTTAAACCTTCTGTACAAGCAAGACATGTCATAATTGAAAGACAAGTAAGAAATATGGAGAAAGATAGTGTGTATATATATATTTATATATATTAGATGAACTATTAACTTTAACCTTTTAAAAATACAAGCAACTAAAAATCAATAAAATACCTAATATAAAAATAGAAAATGAATTAACAAGTATAAAGCAGTAAATGTGAACAAATATAACCTAACTAGAAATTAAGGAAATATGAATTCGTTTAGCAACATATTTCACAATTTCAGAGTGGCAAAAGTTAAAAGCTGAGAGTTCCCACTGTTCCTGAATGTATGCTGGTATGCAGATTACTCTAACCTTTAGAAAAAAAACTAGAAAGTAAAAGATTTTCAAATCTACTAAATCATAAAATTATGAATCCTTTGTCCCAGCAATCCCACATATAGAAATGTCTTAGTGAAAAATGGTATCAATGCATAAGGCCTAAACAGACCTTTAAGTATGGTTTTATAACATTTACAATACCAAGAAAGATAAATAACTTTAAAAAGATGGGTGGTACGAGCCGAGGGTGTCTGAACACAAACTAAATTTCTATTTCCATCACAATGGTTTACATTTTGTGGTACATGCATAATTTAGACTTCTTTACTGCTATTAGAATGAATCAAATTTATATCTACTAGAAAGATGCCTATGATATTAAATGCAAAAAAGAAAATATCAGAAAAATATGTATAACACAATCTCATATATGTCTTAAACAAAAAAGAAAACAAAAAGAAAAAGACAGCTGGACAAACAAATCCAAGAGACTCATCGCCAAGTGCTGGTGGCTCACATCTACAATCCTAGCTACTCAGAGGAAGCTGAGATCTGAGGACTGTGAGTCAAAGCAGGCTGGGGTACAAAAGTCCATGAGATTCTTATCCTCATTTAACCAGTAGAAAGCCAGACGCAGAGGGGTGGCTCAAGTGGAACAGCACCAGCCTTGAGTAAAATAGCTAAGGGACAGCAAACACCCAGGATCTGAATTCAAGCCCCAGTACAAGCATAATAAATAAGAACAGCAAATGCAATGAGTAAAAACAATAAATTAATAAAAATAATTTTAATAAGTTAATTAAAAATTAATCAATAAAATTAATAGACTTGTCTCCAGTTCACCAGCAAAAATCCAGAACTGAAAGTGTGGCTCAAAGGGTAGAGTGCTAGCTATGAGCAGGAGTTCCAGGACCTAAGTTCAAGCCTCAGTACCAGCTCAAAAGGAGAGAGGAGAAGAGGGGAAGAGAGAATTTATGTAACAGGAAACTAATGTTGGAGTTTTTAGAGATTCTTATCTATATATTTAATTTTTCAAATGGCCAATGCATGTACCTACTTCAATTACAGGTCTCACTATGAATATACTTTTGTCTTTTAATGCCTTAATCAAGGTGCATTAAAGACATTATCAGACAATACAGTCCTCTGTAATCCACTATAGCAGAAAACCAAAAAGCAACAAAAGCAACCGTTAATGACAAAATGTTCAATACCTCTTTTTTATTTTAAGGCCAAACAAAAACACTTAACTTTATAATTTTACACTTATAGAAAACAATCAAAAATTTTCTTCTCTGTTAGCCAAAATAAGCTATTTCAGTCATTTCTTTTTTTTTTTTTTTTTGGGGTCCGGTCATGGGGCCTGAATTCTGGGCCTGGGCGCTGTCCCTCAGCTCTTCAGCTCAAGGCAAACGCTCTACCACTTGAGCCACAGCGCCACTTCCAGCTTTTTTTTTCTTTTTGCTTATGTGGTGCTGAGGAATCGAACCCAGGGCCTCAGGCATGCAAGGCAAGCACTCTACCACTGAGCCACCTTCCCAGCCCTCAGTCATTTCTTTGAATAATATAATTTTGCTCATTGTATGGATATAAACAAGGTGAGACATTACACTAAACCAATTTGTGATAGGAAGTGAATTTTCTCAAAATGATACTCATTCTTTGGTATTACTACTTAAAAATTCTATTCAAACAGAAATCTTCAAGTCAGCTCAATATAAAAATCTCAGTCAGAGTGGCATAATTTAAGGAGCCTTCCACTTGAAATCAGACATACCTGATTCCAGCCTTGGCTATGGTACTTATTAAGTAATAAGGTCTTGGGAAAATTATATAATCTCAATATCTTATTTCTACAAACAGAGCTTTTTATTGCATGCTTGGAAGACTGCATAAAAGTATCACAGATTAAAAGAGTCTAGTGAAAAGATTCTGGTTATCAAAACATGCCTTCTGCCTTTCTTTACTAAGGGGTCAAATTACTAATGGGCAATGTCCCTTTTCATTGGAACTCACTACAGGCTAGGAATTATGGGCCAGCCCAAAGATTACAAGACCCAATCACATCCCACCATAATTTACCACTCCCCACCTTAAGAAAAAAATTAAAGACTGAATTAATATAAAGCTATACATTTTGTCATTTTGCTTGTACCTTCAGATGTAAAACATTTATAGGTATTTTGCACTTGAGTTCTTTTTTTTAGGACTTTTTTGTTTAGAGACAGCTTTTTGATATGTATTCCCCGGCTGGCCTTGAACACACCATGGTAATCCTGCTTTAACACCTGATAACTAGGATTATGGCAATCACCCCCCACAACTGGTCCTGAATTATTTTTCAGAATTATTTTGATGCATATTTACTGTTTTTTATGTAACTATTTGTTTTGATTCTTAATAGTCCCAATGGAATTTTCTTTCATGTATAACATATATATATTTTTTTTTTATTTTTTTTTGCCAGTCCTGGGGCTTGAACTCAGGGCCTGGGCACTATACCTGAGCTTCTTTTGCTCAAGGCTAGCACTCTACCACTTGAGCCACAGCACTACTTCTGGATTTTTCTGTTAATGTGGTGATGAGGAATTGAACCCGGGGCTTCCTGCATGCTAAGCAAGCACTTCACCACTAAGCCACACTCCCAGCCATTATGTTCATTCAACCTGTGGCATTATATGTCTTTAGATACTTTATAAAATTATTCAAGTTGTGTCTATGAAAATCACTTGCAAGTACTACAGGGGAAAAAAATGTTAGGGACGAAACAATTTAAGTCATTTCAACCTACTATAATGAATCTAAGAAACTAACTCTAAAGAAATACAAATAGCAATACAATAAAAATTACAAATTTTTATTTTAAGTTACTTGCAACTTTTAAGATGAATCACTTTCTTCTTGTAAAGCTTGATCATAGAGGCTAGAAAATGATCCAATACTGCATAAATGGTTCCAAATGAAAAAGCATTTTGTTCAACATCCAAGTTCATCATTAAATGAATATTAATAAATAAATGTTTATAATAAATAAATTGAGAGCTCTTCAAAGTTTACTTTAGAACTGAGAATTGAGAGTATCTTTAGTTTCTCTTTGGGTGTTCTTTAATACAATGTTTCCAAAGCTTTCCTCAATGCCTAAAAAACTACAGCTTATCAGCTACTCTACTTAAATAACAATGCATCTACAGCAACAACTAGCTCTTCTCCACACTGCTTAAAGGTACTTTTTCTTTTGCTTGCTTTCCAAAAGGTGTTGAAGATGATGGTGAGGTGAACGTGTTTGCAGAAAACACTTCACATGACGTTTCCATACTCACATTACATACTCTTGGGCAGATTCCTAAGGATCGTGAACATTTTAAATCAAAATGCATTACTGTCAACTCTGAAACTTCACGTCTTCATCTGCACCACGCTAAAGGCCCAAGTTCTCCACTACTCTGAACACCCTTGCTGTTTGTGCCTTCTTGTGGGCTTTCACAATGTCACACTCCAACTCTTTGCCTCTCCGATCCCTTCCCTCATTGAGACATGGTTAACTGCTTAAGGTACTTGGCCATATGGCTACCTCTCCGTACAGTGTTTTTGCTGCCGCAAACGTCATCTCACTAGAAACCCCTCGTCTCAGTGTGTGCCTTCCTCTTTTAAATTCACTACTACAAACACGGCCGCGAAGCAGCGCGCAGACACAACCCGATTCTGAAACCCACATTAACCATCAGTCCAGCGCCACCGAGAAGGCATTTCGATCCCGGATGCCTCGCCGTGCCGGGAAAGCTTTCCCCTGGCTCCCCAGTCCCACCTGCCCAGCCCAGCTCCACCGCCAGCCGGTAAGGTCCTTCCCCCCCCCCCCCCCCCCCCCACTCAACGCAAGAGCCCAACTCCAGTTAATAATAAATGCAAGTGCAGTTCCTCCTCTCGCTCCCCAGCCTTCCCGGCATCTCCAACCATTCCCGGGCATCCGTTCCACCGTTCACCTTCCCGCCAACCACCCCCCCCCCCGCGAAATTCTCTACCCAAGGTGTCCAGACCTCGAGTTCGAATACCGCTCCCCCGCCCTCCCTGACCCCCGCCGAGCTCCCCCTTTGGAATGCTCCGGGAACACGCGAGCCCCTGGGGCGTTCCGAGCCTTTCTCCCACGGCTTTCTGGAGGAGTACAGAAGCACCAGCTAGCTCTCCAGAGTTCGCGCTTCCCCTTCCCCTCCCCACGGAACGGCTACTTCGGGGGCGACCCTTGCCACCTCGGGCCCGTGACCCGGCGGGCTGCGAACGCCGCCCGGGCTCGATCCGGCCGGGGGCCGGAGCGCGCGCTCTAGATGCTCCCCCAGCGCCAACCTCAGCCCCCCCCCTCCCCTGGAACCAGACCCCACGGGACACGAACGCCCACTCTTCCCGGACCCGGTCCCATCCAAAACCCACTCAGCCCCTCACCTAGCTTCGACTGGGACTCCTCCAGTTTCTGGATCTGGTTCTCCAGGAAGAGCATCGCCACCACGAAGGCCACCACCGCCAGCAGCTGCAACTTGGGCGGCATCATAATCCTGAGGAGCCCCATGAAACCCGCCGCTCGGGATCAAGACATACCGCGGGGGGGTTGGGGGGGCGGGCAGCGGGGCCCCGGGCCCGCCGAGCCGGGAGAGGGGCGAGGAGGACACGCCGGGCAGCGCACCGCCGCAGCGACCCCCCTTCTCGCCTCTCCGGTCCCCCGCCCCCAGGCGCCAGCACCGACCCCGCCGGCGTCCGCTTCTGCCCGGCCGACTCAGCTGCCACCCCCTCCTTCAAGAGCCCGCGCAGCAAACACAGCGCGAGGAGGAGGCTGCCGGGCTCCGTCGGCTGCCTCAACTGCTTCAGTTCTCGACCCCAGTACGTCCGACGGCCCGCCCGCCTTCCTCGCCGGCTGCCTTCCCACCTTCCACGGCAGGCGGACGCGCGCCCCTCCACCAGCGCTGCGGCTGCGGCTGCGCCGCCCTCGGCCCCGCCCCTTTCCCATCCCCCGCGGCCACCACGCGCGCGCATCTACGTACGCTGCTCGGCAACCACAGGCTCCACCCCCCCTCTCCGAGTCGGTGCTGCTCATTGGTTGCAAGAACCCCAGGCGTTCCGCTCAGAGTTCGGTTTACGGTTGGGTTCCTTTTCCACCGGGCTCAACCAAAGCGACATGCGATTGGCTCAAATTAGAGAAAGAGGCAGGGCTGAAACTGGAGGAGGCGGGGCTTCGTGGCTGCCTGACGAAATGTCGTGAATGAAAGGAAGGAGTTCAAGCAAGCGCAAGAATGGGGAATTTAGGAAAGTGCCTGATTTGAGTAATTGAAAGCCCCCGACGACTGTTTTTGCATCCCACCACCCCAAAGTTCTTACATTCCGTTGGTTAATGTGTGTCTCTCCTGAATAACCTAGTCGATGGCAGCGGCCTTGGGCGTCCTGTTTCGAGTCAGGCTCTGGAAGGGACACCCCTTAGCTCTGGGGTCCTCAGCGCATCCCCGAGGTTGACGATAGTTGAGAGCGATGGCGGCCGGGCAGGGCGGGTGGCTCGGGCCGGCGTGTGGGTTGCGGTTGTTGTTGGCGACTGTGCTTCAGGCGGTGAGTGTCGGTCACCCGGAGGCCCGGACAGGAGGAGGCCGGCAGATGGCGTCCCGCGTGGGAGCCGCACCGGGGGTGGGGGGTGGGAGGGGCCGGGCTTCCGGGCCGGGCCCTGGCGCCGGGCGACGTGGCTGTAGTTCGGGCTGAGGGTCTGGCCGTCTGCGGACCTGGTCTCTTCCACGGCCCTCATCACCACGGCGGGGCGGGGTGGGGGCCATGAAACTGGAAAGGGAGTGGAGGTTTCTTTTAAATTGGGCAGAAAGACACCCTGCGCCCATCCCTACAAGGCCTCTGCATCTTAAAGGAAAGGTCCTCACGCTTTTGGTCCGTTCGAGCAATTCCTGTGTTCCTTTAGCCCCCTTCCTGGTTGGTTGGTTGGTTTTATTTCGATTTTCTCCATTAGCACATCCCTGTGCTCTTAATCTTTGAAACAGGAAGATCGACTCCCCTCCCTCCCTAAAGTTAACTTATAAGGAGTTTGTAGGCCACGTACGAACTCCTCTGCGGTGTGAATGGTAACATGTGAGGCACTGTGCTCCAGCTTCATTCTTTCATTCTTTGTTGAGATGGGCAGAAAAGTTTTCTCCCCACACGACTTGACTTTAATGGATACATCGAAGGTTTGGAGGAGTTAGGACTTAAAAGTACCCTAGTCCTGTGCAATCATGTCTGAAGGAGTTTTCAAAGTATCCCTTTTTTATTTTTTTATTTTTGGCTACTTGTCCAAAATTCAATTTCTTTTAAGTCTCTAATGAATATCCCAATGTAGTTGTGTCGTACACGGACTTGGTAAATCTGGAAATTTACTGGGATATCGCTCCCCTAACAAGCTGCCTTTCCCTAATTTGACTCTTTGAAAATTGGTGTCACTGTATAGACCTTCCTCCCCAATAAAAAAAAATAATTTAGTAGCTTAAAAGTTTTGTTTTGTTTTTTTTCACCCTTCTGTGTGTCAGGGGAGCATTGCTCCTATTTCTCTGGCCTCCTTTATCAACTTTGGGGCTAGTCAGCTGAATTGCAAAGTATAAGAGAATCATCATTTATAGTGGGTAGCTCTGACCACGTAGTTGTTCTTGTGAATTCTCGCTTTCAGTAGACTACAGACTTCACAATAGTCTTGGGACAGTGCTTCAGGAAAGCAAAAGCTTAACGAGGTTTAGCTTTGTGGTCTTGCCTTGAAAATCACTTGTGTCATTTCCATCATGTAGTACTTGTCAAAGCAAGTCACAAGCTATGTCCATGTTTCAAAGATGAGGGAATAGACCCCCTCTCTACATGGAAGGAATGACAGGGTCACAATGTAAGGAAGTGTGTGTGCCAGGATAGGAGGAATTCATGGCCATTGAACAGTGCACCACGGGGACATTCACAGAATCCCAAGTCAGAAACTTGAAAGGCATCTCTGACTCCTTCCTTTCCTTATATACTGTACATCACATTTTGCCAGGTACCAAATCTTACTGGTTTTACTTTCTAAATGTCTCTGAAATTTGTTGGCAAATTGTTAGTCTTTTCATTGGTCCTCAGATCTCTCTCCTGCAGTTAGCACTTTGAATTATCTTTGCCCTTTGAATTATCTCTGTGTGTTTAGGATCCAAATGATTGACTATTTCCCAGTTGCCCAATCAAGACATTTTTAAATTCTCTTTCCTTTCACTCTTTGAATCAGCCGTTAAACCCTTAAAAATCTAATCTGTTTTATTCTTTTCCACTTGAAGTACTTTTAAGTTCAGGCCAGTATCTTAACTAGCCTGAGATTACCATAGAGTTTTGCTAACTAGTTTCTTTTATTTTATCCCTTTCCAATCAAATTTCTACCTTACATTGAGACTGTTCTTTCTAAAATCTATCATAATTGTTACTTTTCCTCTTGCTTTTAAGGTAGAGTCTGTCCTGAATGTTCTTTAACAAGGCACTTCCTTGTCTAGGCTTATTTCCCAATATTTGCTCTACTAGGAGAACAAAAAGGTAGAAATGGAAAACTGGAGTCACTTGTATATTTCATATACTGTTATCTCTCACCAGACCATGGAGTGTCTATTACCTAGCAGCTGCTTCCTATCCTCTTCTACTCTTCCATCAATATGTGTCTTCAACTTACCTACTTACTCTCTCACCTTCCTTCAAGAAAACGGCTCACTAGCCTAGGTATTAGGAGGCTCTGTACTACATTGGTGATCAGTAGTTTTACTTTCAAGTTCTTTAAACATTCTATTATAATTTGCTGCAAGTTGCATTCTCTCACTAAGTTAATTGGATCTTTCTATAAGGAGAACTAGGTCACGGTTCCTGATTACTGTTTTCTCTCTAGTGACATACATAATAACTGGCCATCTAAGATATTTGATAGATGAGTTAAGGATCCACAAGCAATGATCTGACATTATAGAAGTACTATTTATAAACTACTATGAACAGTCTGTTACAATTTACTTCATGTAGTTCTGTTACATGTCAGTGATTCCTGTTTTAGGTATGTTTGAGAGTTGTGGGAAGAAGAGAGGTTAAAGTCCAGATGTTACATGCTATGATAGGAATCAGCCTATCCATTTACTTATAAATGTGATTCCACAGATCAGAGCATCTTAACAAAATAATAACCCATCAAATTAAATCCTAGCTACAACTACTATTTTGCTTATGTACAGACATTCTACACACCTCTACCAAACTCTGCCCATTAAATTTGTGATGTTACTTAGTACAGTAACTGACTATAAGGCAAATAATTTACTCTTGTCCTTAATTTTTTATATTTTCTGTGAAGTGTTTAGAATGCATACCTTAAGTCAGATGTAATTTCTCCTGTGTATAGTGTATTATAATTTGTACTTATTTGTACTATATAATTTACATTGCCCCATGACAATTAGAGTGTTGCTAATGATAATTTTCCTTTAGTTTTTTTCATTGTGCCTCACTTATATTTGTTCATTTAAATCCCACTAAGGTATCAATGGCCTCCTACTCCTTTGTCTTATTTCATGTCATCGCCTATCAATATCACTGCAGTTGCTTTAGAACACTCACTATGTAAATTGCTTCTGGAAATGGCGCTGTGGCTCAAATGGTAGAGGTCTAGCCTTGAGCTGAAGAGCTAAGAGACAGTGCCAGGTCCAGAGTTCAAGCCCCATGGCTGACAAAAAAAAAAAAAAAGAATCTAGACATAAGGAAGTAAGATGGCAGCCAAACAATAGAGAATTGTTTCAGCTCTCTCTAACCAGAGATTTGGGGTCCTAACACACACTTCTCACCAGGAGGCTGACAACAGAAGAGTCTAGACATTTATCCTTATTGAACTATTTTAACTACTCTAACACTTATTTTTTATTTATTCCCATCTCGTCTGTAATTAGAAGGGTTCCCAATAAAGAGAAAAAAATGAACATTAAAAAGAAGTATAGAGAACTGATGGAAAAACAGAAATTAGAAAAAAAACATACATGGATTTCACAGTTGTCTCCAAGGAATAAAACTTGTAGGATATGTTAATTCTGCCTGTATTCCAACCTACTCAGGAGGTAAAAGTACAAGGATCTTGAGTTTGAGACCAATTTAAACAAAAGTAAACAAGGTCCCATCTTAAAAATTAAATATAGAAACAAAGGGCTAGAAGTAGCTCAAGAGTAGAACAGTTGCCTGACAAACCTTGGGTCCTGGATTCAGTCTCCATCCAGCACTTGTTATAAAAAAGAATAGGAGGGTGGGAAAAAGGAAACCTGTCATCAAGAATTAACTCATATTTTGTTCATTCATTCTCTTGAGTCTTCAGACTAGACTAGACAACCTAAAGATTTTTTTTAACCTAAGAGAGCTATTTATTAAAACTCCTCAGAACTAAGTGGCATTCAATCCTTTCAGATCATATATAATATTTCCTCAGTTAGAATTCTGAGACAATCCATTTCCCTCCCCATATCTTCATAGGTTCATATCTTGTTCTGTCTTCTAAACAAAGGATGACATTTCAATTGCAAGCGGTTTTTGTTAGTGATAGGTATAATAGTGAGGCATCATGGATGTTGTGTACAATGTGGTAGTAACAGTGTTTAGAGGTTGTTTTAGCCTTTTTTTTTCCTTGTTGCTATAGCACAATAGTTGAGACCAGGTCAAGACATTTCAGCTTACATTCCAAAATCTGAGAAGTCCAGGTAGAACAACTACCTCTGGAAAGGGCCTTATGATGTTTCAACTCACAATAAAAAGTAGAAGTGGAGTGACAGCATGAAAAAGAGACAGCTGCAACTAGCTCATCCATTCCTATAAAAAATTGCTTAGTGTACTCATGAGGACCCCCAATACCACACACACACGCCCACATATATCAACACTGCTCTTGGGGAATCATCTTCCATGTGAGATTTGATAAGGACCTGTTCATTTCAGTTAGGGAATAATGCCAAGCTCTTAGCAAAATATCTGGACTGTGTATACTTTATGTTAGAGTTCATTCTCTGAACTCATCTGTATTCAGTTTGAGATTTGTTCAGAATTACAGGAGAAGGTTAAACAATGCGTGGAAAAGCATGGAATGATTCTGTTAGTTAATTCTACTTTCAAATAGAGAAAATGAAATTGTTATCAGTCAAGACCTTTACTTAAGAATCTCATATAAGAATGGCTAATTATTTTGAAATTTAGTATTTGGCATTAATGTGCATATTTACATGCTGTTTAGTTATTTGGGGCAATAAAATGATACTAGGTGTAACATAGTTTTGAACTTATATATTTAGCATTTGAATTTTATTTGTGAGGTTGCTTAAATATATGTCTGGATGTTCTTTGATTCAAAACCTTGAATCTGCAACACAATGAAAGAACTGCCTAAAAATAATACCATTTCCTCATGAAACTGAAGAGTTCACAGTATTATTGGAGAGTCAGAAAGCTCTAGATTCATATGTCACAGTATTACAAGTGGCAGTTTGGGGTAATTATCCACCAATTTTTCAGAGACTAAAAGTACTATGGCTAAAAGTGAGATCTGAATCCTTTAGAGAAGGCTTCTTAGACTAAAGGCACTCATTAGGTTCTTAGAAATAAATAGGAATAACAGGTAGAAAAAGTGATTAAAAGAATCCTAGTGAGAATGGTATGAGGAGTAAGAGGTTTTGGTGGTGGTGGTGGTGGTGGTGGTGGTGGTGGTGGTGGTGGTAGTTTTTAACTTCAAGATCCTTATATCTAGAAGGTGGTGGGGATTGGAGGAGAAGTAATGAGAAATGATGCCAGCAGGGATTCCTTAAGCCACTGAGGAACAAAGGTTTGAGAGCTCGTTAATGGACAGAATTGTGAGAATATATTAAATATAATTAGTTGTGAGGATAGTAAAGAGAGTATGTGGGAGACTAGGTGGTCACAGAAACGGTGCTATTTTTTTTTAAGATACTAAATACATTAGGAGGGCTAGATTTAAGGGAGAAGGCTAAGTTTCGATATAAGGAGATTTTGAATTTGTAATACATGTGCAATATATAAGTCAGAATCAAGTAGGCTATTGTCTTTGAAAGCTTCCTACTCAATAAAAAAGACTTTAGAGCTTTCAGTAATGGCCATAGCTAGTATTTCCTACAGAAAGTAAATCAAAAAGAGTAAAAATAAGAACTATGGGAAACAACCACATGTAAGAGATGCACAGAGCTAGGCGCTGGTGGCTCATGCCTGTAATCTAGCTAATCAGGAGGCTGAGATCTGAGGATCATGGTTCAAAGCTAGCCCAGGCAAGAAAGTCCGTGAGACTCTTGTCTCCAATAAACCACCAGAAAACCCGAAGCGGTGCTGTGGCTCAAGTGGTAGCCTTGAGCTGAATTGCTGAGGGACAGCACCCAGGCCCAGAGTTAAAGCCCCATGACCAACTGATGAAAGAGAGAGAGAGAGAGAGAGAGAGAGAGAGAGAAATGCACAGAAGACAAAACAAGAAACGGAGGGCAAACCTATAGCAGGCATAGCTGAAAAACAGGTTTCAATGCCTTTGCATTTGACATCTTTTAGCAAATTTAGTGAAATGGTAAATAAGAAACCATTGCAAAATGGCAATCAGCAAGAGCAATTAAAACCATAGGACTTGAATACATAATAAGAATATACAGTGAAATTAAATCCCTGAAATATAGAAATGGTAGAATCAAAAGCAGGTATAGGACTGACGTTCAGCAAATAAAGATAAGCCTTGTTCACTGAGAAGAGAAAGAAGAATGGATAAAGGAGGAAAGGTAATGGTTTGGGGTTTGTTGTATTTTTATTTTCTGTGCTGGTAATCAGAGCCTGAACTCAGGGCCTCTTGCTGTCCCTTATCTTTTTTCAGCTCAAGGATAGTATTCTGTCACTGGAACCACACCTCCCTTGTGAATTTTTGCTGGTTAGTTCGAGATAAGAATTCATAGACTTTTCTGCCTGAGCTGGCTATGAATTGTGATCCTCAGATTTCAGCCTCCCAAGTATCTAAAACTATAGTCCTGAGCCATCAGTGCCTGGCTAATGTTTTTGGAAGCCTTTTGTCAATCATTCAGATTGATTTCAGACGTCATTTAATCATTTCAGTATCTGGTTTATGTAGAAACTATTGTTCCTTGCTTTATTAATAAAGAAATTATGGCTTAGAGATTGAACTAGTGCCTAAAACCAAAAGTTTGATTTCTGGTATGTTCTATCTTCCCTAATCCCATTCCTTTTCCTACCCTTCCCCTGCGGGATATATCTACACCAAGTTGATGTTAATCTGTAGGCCATAAAAACTGGTACTAAGTCCTTAAAATGAAATGGGAATTAGTTTTTCTTATTAGGAAATTCCTTTCTAAACTGAGTGATAAAAGGTATATAATACATGTTTTTAGTTAATCCATTCGCTAAACTAAATGATGTCATATTTTTTAGAAAAAGCTTGTCAGACACCAGTTGCTCACACTTGTAATTCTACCTACTCAGGAGGTTGGTTATGGTTTGAATCCTGCTAGAGCAGAAAAGTCTGAGATTCTTATCTCTACCCAACAAAAGTCAAAAATGCAGCTGTGGAAGAAAAGTCTGAGATTCTTATTTCTAAACAGCTAAAAGTCAGAAATGAAGCTGTAGCTTAAGTGGTAAAGCATTAGCCTTGAACAGGAAAGGCTAAGGCCCTAATAACCAAAGACTAATGTAAGATTATAGAGTTCAAAAATACTTTAGAGCCGGGCACCAGTGGCTCACGCCTGTAATCCTAGCTACTCAGGAGGCTGAGATCTGAGGATCAAGGTTCACTTATCTCAATAAACCACTAGAAATCCAGAAGTGGCGCTGTGGCTCAAGCGGTAGAGCGCTCACCTTGAGCTGAAGAATGCAGGGACAGCACCCAAGCCCAGAGTTCAATCCCCATGACCAACCAAAAAAAACAAAACAAAACTTTAGAATTTGTCTCCAAATGAAACTACATAGTTCATCACCAGTGTGTTAGAATTGTTTTTGAAAATCTTACAGAGTTGTGCTTTATTGCTCATTTTTATTTTCAGGTGTCTGCTTTGGGGGCAGAGTTCTCATCAGAGGCATGCAGAGAGTTAGGCTTCTCTAGCAACCTGCTCTGCAGCTCTTGTGATCTACTTGGACAATTCAGCCTCCTTCAGCTGGATCCTGACTGCAGAGGATGCTGTCAGGAGGAAGCACAATTTGAAACCAAAAAGGTACTATTTTCTGTTATTCCTCTTCCATTAGATGGTTCCGTTGATCAAAGAAAAAAATGTAAGTTTTTTTCAACTTAAGAATAAAGAAGGGGGGTGGGGGGGAGGCTGGGAAGGGATGTGAAGGGTAAACAAAGGAGGAGACTGCGATGCTTGATAAGAAATGTACGCACTATCCTGCCCATGTAATTGTAACCCCTCTGTACAGTGTGTTCACAAAAAAAAATTTTTTTAAAAATAAAAAAATAAAAATAAAAAAAAAAGAATAAAGAAATCTCTGAGCCTAACACTAGTGGTTCATGCCTATAAGCCTAGCTACTCAGAAGGTTGAGATTTGATTATCACAGTTAGGAGCCAGATGGGGCAGAGAAATCATTGAGACTCTCCTAGTTAGGAAGCAAGAAGCCAAAATTGGCAGTGTAGCTCAACTGGTAGACTGCTAATAGTGAAAAAAAAACCTCAGCCAGATCAAGAGAGCCTGAGTACTGGCACACACATGCACACACATGTGCATGTGCAAAGAAGTTATCTCTTGCTTTCACGGTTTTTAAAAACCTCAGCTGGTTGTTTTTGTCCTGCCCACTAGGTCAGTATGTCACCAGGAATGGGTTCTGCAGTGGTTGTCTAGCAGCAAGGAAGCAGAATGACTATTACATATGATCCTGTCCTTCTCCAGACTTCCTTAACTCTGGCCAAATGAAGACAAAGGATAATTAATTAGATACATTTGCCATTATACGAGGAAACTAGTTTTATGAAGAAATCTGAGATTGATGCAAATATATACTACCTGGTACATGATTATAGACAATAAATTATAACAGTCTAGTCAATGAATACGCACCTGTTGTTAATAATTTCAGATGCTTAACTTCATCTTCTGAAAACTGAGTAAAAGATGGGTAGTTTTACCCTATAAAACCTCTTTCAAGGGAGAAAAAAATTTAACATCTCTCTGTAAAGTTTCCTTTTAATTGTCTATGACTTGTACATTTCAAAATGTTTGAGGAGTTAAAGCCCATAAAGCTTTCAAACACTATTGATAATTTTTCATGGTTAATGTTTAGTTCCAGTAACAAGATCATTTTTATTGCTCTAAATCAGAGATGGGAACCTTTTCTACATGGATGTTTATAACAGCATTGCCAGGCCATACAAAATTTATCATTATAGGCAACAAGAAGCCAAGCAGCCAACAAGAAGCATATATTTCTGTGTCCCATCATGGACCAGGTGATTTTGCGGCCCTTATATGGCTGAACAGGTGGGGAAGCTTTTGAAGTACCAATAGTATCTATGTGTATGTTGTTCCTGGAGAACTCCATTAAGCAAAAGCCATGAATGCTCAAAATGCATGGCAGTTAAACACAACTTTCCGTATCTCAGGACTGTCTTAAAGCTTCTCTAGATCACCTGGGCTGTGTAATACACTCAAGAACTTTTTATACAGTTCTTGGTCAAAATGGTTTATTGCATACTCAAATAATGTGCTACTATATTCAGCCCAGTCAGAATTGAACGATTGCTCAGTATGATGAACCTCAGATTCCCAGTGTTCCCCAAACTCTAGCTTTCAGTCTTAACATATTTTCCACTTTATTGATTCACACATACCAGTAATGTATTTTATACTTAAATTTCTATATATGTTAATTAGTCCTTGTGCATGTAAATGAAATCTAAGCTTGTGCATGTAAAAGAAATCTAAGCAGTAAGTTTTTTTAAAATGACTTTAAATATATTTAAAATATAGAATTTAATCCATTTAATATGACTCCCTCCTGTCTTTTTTGGTGAGAAAAAGAGGTGTTTAATAATAAACACTTATTTCACATACTCTCCCTTGTACATGAAGGTAAATTGAAAGATTTTACCTTTTGCCTTCTACAAAATCTGCCCAAACTATAAACCACCTGCATATAAGAGCTGTTTTTACCTCGTGCCATTTTTTTTCTTTTTTTTTTTTTTCTTTTTTTGTTAGTCGTAGGACTTGAACTCTGGGCCTGGGTGCTGTCCTCAGCTCTTCAGTTCAAGGCTAGTACTCTACCACTTGAGCCACAGCACCACTCTGGTTTTTTGGTGGTTAATTGGAGATAAGAGTCTCAGAGATTTTCCTGACCCAGTTGGCTTTGAACCATGAACCTTAGATCTCAGCCTCTTGAGTAGCTAGGATTACAGACATTAGCTACTCGCATCCGGTGCCATTTTTTTCATTACTCTTTCATACTCTAGTTTTGTGGTGAAAGTTTAGTGAAACCATATTAATTTGGATGAAACTAAAACAGAATAGTTGGAAATGTTAATGGAAACATAAAAATATGGCATGTTGGACAAGCCTCTGTTTAGATTCAGAGTACATTTAAATTTGAAGTAGTGTTCAATTTAATCTGTACAGTATTTCTTTCCAAACTGTTGATACATAATTGTAAGTAATGCAATATATAGTTAGTGCCTATTCTGGGATTTTTGGTTGGTTTTTTTTTTTGGACCCAGACTCATCGTACCATTTGTTTCTTTTACCTTCAAGACAATTTGTTCTTCCTTGTGTCTTGACTGAATCAAGAAGAGACTTTACCAATGAAGACACTGACCCAATTCAGATATTCAGTGGTATTCTTGGAAAAGTCATTTGATTGCTTTGTCTGTATCCTTATCTATAAATTACAGAAATAGTTATCTCATAGGGTAGTTTTAAGGATGAATGGAATTAATCACATTTACACTGCTTAGAATTGTGCCCATCCTATAGATAATAGGTAACTATATTTGCTTCTGTGGTGATGACAGTGGTAGAAGTATGTATCTGATTGGTGATTTAAAAAAAACAAAATATTGAAAACTAAAAAAACAGTTATTGCTGTTGGCAAAGTATAGTAAAAGAAAATAGGTAAGACTGTTACAACATGGTATATTTGCCAATGATAAAAACTGAAAACAAAATTTTCCATTCTATTTTTCAACTCCTGAATCAAAGAGGAATTATCTTATGGTTATAGAACTAGTAATATGAAAGCTTGTAGTATTTGCAATTACTTCAGATATAAATTGTGTCAAACAGTCTAGGTTTATATATTTTGAGGACTGACTCTTCTTTCCATCCCACTTTGTACTTGGATTAATTTTAATTTTTCAGCTTTATATAGTTGCATTATTGTTTTTCTTTTGTAACCTGCCTTGAGATTAATATGCTTTCCAAGCCAACCAGAGACAATACAGAGATAATACAGTATTGACAAATACATACTGCTGTAGAAGTTTATCTCTTGTCTTTTTATAACTTCTTGAGATAACTGAATTTTCATTTCCCCTTTGTTGCGTACCTTCTTTGTGACTGTAAACAGATTACTCCAAATTCTTTATTTTGTCATCATAATTACTTTGCCTTGCATATGATGGTGCTAAATATTTTGCCTATACTATTTGTTTAATCTTTACAAGGAGCTGATAATGTAAATACTTTCATCCCTATAACAGGAGAATAAGTTAGTACATAATTTGCCCAAATTAATATGGCATTTAGATATGAAAAACCAGTTTCGTTGTAGAATCCCAAGCTTCTAAATGTTGGCAGTATTTTTCCTGTGCTCTTAAAAAACTTGGTAGTAATACTTGCTTCACAAATTATCTCTAAGTTGCATTAGGTCAATGCAATACCCAGCTTACTTTCTGAAGGTCTGTTTGGTATCTATCAACACTCTTAATAACAGGATTCCCTTATTGTTTCAAATTATCTAAATTTACCATGGACATAACAGCTCCCAATATACAGTTCGGTTTCTGATTTTATTTTTTTTTTTTTATTGTAAAGCTACTATACAGAGGGTTACAGTTACATGAGTGAGGTTATGAGTACACTTCCTCTTGAACATTGTTACCCCCTCCATTGTTTTCCCCCTACCATCCCCTGCTTCCCTCCCTTCCCTGAGGTTCTTTTTTTTTTTTTTTTTTTTTTGATTCTGATTAAATGATTACATAATTTCAAAGTCACAAGTTCATTCTAACTTCCCTGGAGCAAATTGTCTACCACAGTCTGTAATATATAACAGTGTTCACATGTTATATACCATATTTGTGATCAGCAGCATGGGGATATTTAGTAGTGGTTCAACCAGATGAGCGGGAGTTCTTTGTTTCTTAAGTCCTGTTAGTTTTATCGTATCACCTAACCTTTTGGATTTAGCATCCACTTATCAGGGAGACCATGTACCGTTTGTCTCTTCGTTCTTGGCTTACCTCGCTCAACATGATTCCTTCTAGCTCCATCCATTTCCCTGCAAATGCCATTATTTTGTCATTTCTAATGGCTGCATAATATTCCATTGTGTATAGATACCACAATTTTTGGATCCATTCATCTGTGGTGGGGCATCTAGGTTGTTTCCATATCCTGGCTATTGCGAACAGTGCTGCAATAAACATGGAGGTGCACGTGTCCTTGTATATTGGTTCCTGTTGTTCAGGGTAGATGCCTAGAAGTGGTATGACTGGGTCGTAAGGGAGGTCAATCTTTAGCTTTTTAAGGACCCTCCAGACTGCTTTCCAAAGTGGTTGTATAAGTGTACATTCCCACCAGCAGTGTAACAGGGTTCCTCTTTCTCCACATCCCCTCCAGCATTTGTCGTTGGCTGATTTGTGGATGTGGGACATTCTGACTGGGGTAAGGTGGTATCTCAGGGTTGTCTTTATTTGCATTTCCTTCACCACCAGCGATGATGAACATTTCCTCATGTGTTTCTTTGCCATTTTTATTTCTTCATTTGAGAAGTCCCTCTTTAGTTCCCTTGCCCATTTAGTAATTGGTTTGTTAGGTTTGGGAGGGATTAGTTTCTTGAGTTCCCTGTATATACAGGATGTTAACCCCTTGTCTGATATATTGCTGGTAAATATTTTTTCCCAATTAGTTGGTTGTCTTTCTAGCTTAGTTGCGATAGATTTAGCTGTGCAGAAGCTTTTTATTTTAAGGTAGTCCCATTTGTCGAGTCTCTCTCCAACTTGTTGTGACCCTGGGACTCTGTTCAGGAAGTTCCTTCCTGTGCCTATTAGTTCAAGTGTCTCTCCTACTCTGTCCTGCAGTAGTTTCAGAGATTCAGGTTTAATGTTAAGGTCTTTAATCCATTTTGAGTTGATGTTGGTGCATGGTGATAGGCTGGGGTCCACTTTTAGTTTTCTGCATGTGGCTGCCCAGTTTTCCCAGCACCAGCGGTTGAAGAGGCTGTGTTTCTTCCATTGTATGTCTTTGGCTCCTTTGTCGAATATCAGCTGCCTGTAGGCCTGTGGATTTATATCTGGATCTTCTATTCTGTTCCATTGGTCTTCGGGTCTGTTTTTGTGCCAGTACCATGCTGTCTTTGTGATTATAGCTCTGTAGTAGAGTTTGAAGTTCGGCATGGATAGCCCTCCCATATTGTCTTTATCCCCTAGAATTGTTTTGGCTATTCTAGGTCTTTTGTTGTTCCATATAAATTTTTGGACTGTTTTCTGTATTTCAGTGATGTACGTCATTGGGATTTTAATAGGAATTGCATTGAATTTGTATATTAGTTTTGGAAGTATCACCATCTTTACTATATTAAGTCGGCCTATCCAGGAGCATGGGAGGTCTTTCCATTTCCTAGTGTCTTCTGCAATTTCTTTCTTTAACTTTTTATAGTTCTCATTAAATAGTTCTTTTACATCTTTGGTTAGGTTAATTCCTAAATATTTTATTTTTTGGGAGGTTATTGTGAATGGGGTTGCTCCCTTTATTTCCCTCTCTTCCTGTGCGTTATCAGTGTATAGGAAGGCAACTGATTTTTGTGGGTTTATTTTGTATCCTGCTATTTTGCCGAAGTGACATGATTTCTAAAAGTTTGGGGATGGAGTTTTTGGGATCGTGGAGGTATAGTATCATGTCGTCTGCAAAAAGGGATAGTTTAACTTCTTCTTTCCCTATGCGGATCCCTTTAATGTCTTTTTCTTGCCTTATTGCCCTGGCTAAGGGTTCTAGGACTATGTTGAAGAGGAGTGGAGACAGTGGACATCCTTGCCTTGGTCCTGTTTTTAGGAGGATTGGTTGTAGCTTTTCCCCATTAAGTATAATATTGGCTATTGGTCTGTCATAAATGGCTTTTATTGTTTTTAGAAATGTTCCTTCTATTCCTATTTTCTCCAGAGCTTTTAGCATGAATGAATGTTGAATTTTATCAAAGGCCTTTTCTGCATCTGTGGCGATAATCATGTGATTCTTGACCTTGGCTCGGTTGATATGCTGGATTACATTTATTGACTTGACTTACGTATGTTAAACCATCCCTGTGTCTCTGGGATGAAGCCTACCTGATCATAGTGTATTATTTTTTTTATGTGTTTCTGGATTCTGTTAGCTAGAATCTTGTTAAGGATCTTTGCATCTGTGTTCATCAAGGAGATTGGCCTGTAATTCTCCTTTTTGGTTGGGTCTTTGCCTGGTTTGGGGATGAGTATGATATTGGCTTCGTAGAATGAGTTTGGGATAGCTCCCTCCTTCTCTGTTTCTCTGAAGAGCTTGAGGAGTATGGGTATTAGTTCTTCTTTAAAGGTCTTATAGAATTCTGCTGTGAATCCATCTGGTCCTGGGCTTTTTTTTGTTGGAAGACTTTTGATAGCTTCCTGTATCTCATTATAGGATATTGGCTTATTTAATTGGTTAACTTCTTCTTTGCTCAGTTTGGGTAACTTGTATTTCTCTAAAAATGCATCCATTTCCGCCAGATTTTCTTCCTTTAGAGAGTATAGCTTTTGAAAGTAGTCTGTTAGAATTGTTTGGATATCTTGGGTACGTGTTGTGATGTTTCCCGTGGCATCCCTAATCCTATTAATATGGGTTTCCTCTCTTCTTTTTTTAATTAATCTTGCCAACGGGCCATCAATTTTGTTTATTTTTTCAAAGAACCAGCTTTTTGTTTGGTTTATTTTGGTTATGGTTTTCTGATTTTCTAATTGGTTAATCTCTGCTCTCAATTTGGTTATCTGGCTTCGTCTAGTAGCTTTAGGTCCCATTTTTTCTTGTTTTTCTAGCTGTTTTAGTTGCAACATGAGATTATTTACTTGGTCTGTCTCCATTCTCTTGATGTGGGCACTGAGGGCAATAAATTTGCCCCTCAGGACTGCTTTTGCTGTGTCCCACAAGTTTCTTTGTGAGGTGTTTTCATTTTCATTGAGTTCTAGGAAATGCTTTATTTCTTCTCTGATCTCTTCTGTTACCCAGGCCTTGTTAAGGAGTGTGCTGTTCAATTTCCATGTATTAGAGAAATTTCTGCGGTATGCTTTGTTATTGAGAGCTAGCTTGATTCCACTGTGGTCAGATAGGATACAGGGGATTATGTCGATCCCTTTGTATTTGCTTAAGTTCCTTGAATGAACTATGATATGGTCTATTTTGGAGAAAGTTCCATGAGCTGCTGAGAAGAATGTGTACTGTGTTGTTTTAGGGTGAAATACTCGATAGATGTCAGTTAATTCCACTTGAAGTATGGCCTCACTTAATTCGGTAGCTTCTTTGCCAATCCTCTGGTTGGTAGACCTGTCCTTTGGTGAGAGTGGCGTGTTAAAGTCTCCTAGTATTATCATATTGGGATCTATTTTATTCTGTAAGTTTGAGAGCATTTGTTTAACATATCTGGGTGCACCGATATTTGGGGCATATAAGTTGATGATGGTTATATCCTCCTCTTGGATTGTTCCCTTTATTAATATGTAGTGTCCGTCCTTGTCTTTCTGTACTGATTTTAATGAAAAGTTTATTTTGTCAGATATCAGGATAGCTACACCTGCTTTCTTATTGGGGGCATTTGATTGGTAGATCCTTTTCCACGCCTTCACTCTGAGTTTGTATGTTTGGCTGAGAGGTGGGTCTCCTGAAGGCAACAGATGGATGGGTCTTGTTTTCTGATCCAGTCCTCAGTTCGTTTTCTTTTAATTGGCGAATTCAGCCCATTTATATTAAGAGAAAGTATAGAGAGATGCATTGTTGTCCCTGCCATTCTGTTTTCCTAAGTTTTTCTTTTTTCCTTTCCTCCTGTGCTTGCTCAGTTAGACTTGGAGTAATGCCTGTTTGGGGCAGGTCCCAGTTCCTGGTTGCTTTCTTCAGGTTGTGTCCCCCCTCTTAGAATTCTTTGTAATGCTGGCTTAATGTTTATGTATTCATTTAGTTTTTCTTTGCTATTAAAAGTTTTCAGTTCTCCATCGAATGTGAATGCTACCTTTGCCGGGTATATCAGTCTGGGTTGGCAGTTATTGGCTCTCAGGGCTCGTATGGTGCTTTCCCAGGCTTTTCTTGCATTCATTGTTTGTGTGGAGAGATCTGCAGTGATTCTAATTTTTTTCCCGTTGTAGTATAGCTCCTTCTTCATTTTTGCTGCATGCAGGATTGTTTCCTTATTATTCAGATCCATCATTGTTACTATAATGTGCCTAGAAGTGTTTCTCCTGGGATCTTGCTTGTTGGGTGTTCGATAAGCTTTTGTGATGTAGTTAAGATGGTCGTTTTTGAGGTGGGGAAAATTTTCATTGACTATCTTGTTAAATAGGTGTTGCATTCCCTTGCTCTGGAATTCCTCACCTTCGTCCACTCCGATTATGGGAAGGTTAAATTTTTTAGCATTATCTGCTTGCTCTTGAATTTCCCTTTAGTTTAATTTGAGTGATTTTTCCATATCTGTCACTTTTTGGTCCAGTTGGTGTATTCTGTCTTCTGTATCTGACACTCTACCTTCCATTTCATTCACTCTGTTGACCGTGGCTTCTATTGTGGTTTGCATGGTGGAAATGGATCCCTTTATGGATTCAATGTTGGTTCTCAGAGTACTGATCTCACCTCTCAATGAGGTGAGATCAGTATGCATTACCTCTAATTTGGCGTTTATCTCACTTCTTACTGACGTTTGTGCAGCTTCTATTTTTGCATCCAACTTTTGTTTGATGTCCTGTATATCTTTTGATAGTTCATCCTTGTGCTCTTTCCATTTCTGATCCATTTCTCGCTTTATTTCTTGAGTCATTGCCTCCAGCAACCCTTGGATGTAGTTTTTGTCTTCCATTCCTGCTTTGCTCCCACTGGGGCTCTCCCCTGCGTGGCTGCTGGCTTTTGAGGTGAGCTTGCTGTCCTGGGTAGTGGTAAACCTTGTGATTTTTCTCTGTGATTTTCGCATGGGGGTTCAGGAGACTGCTCTTCAATCTTGTTTTGGTGTGTCTGTCTTTGCTTGGTTGCTGATTCTGTATTGGTAGAGAGAGTCTGTGCCTGATCTGGATTCTGTTGGGAGCCTATTTCCAGCTGCTATTCTGACTTACTTAGGATTCTCAGCTCTCTGCTGTAGATTGCTGGCAATTCCCGCCTTTGGAAGGGTTGAGCAGCCTAGACTGCTTGTGTTTGCTCCTGCGGGTGCTCTTGGGAAGATCAGATGCTCTGGATGCACTCTCCCAAATACTGGAGTCTGCTATGGGCTCCTGATGTGTTTTTGTTTGTTTGTTTTGGGCTGGTTGTGGGCTTGAACTCTAGGTTTGGGTGCTGTCCCTCAGCTCTTCAGCTCAAGGCTGGCACCCTACCATTTGAGTCACAGCCCCACTTCTGACCCTTTTTGCTTTGTTCAGGTGCCGGTCCCCAGGCCTGGTTCCGGCCCCAGCCTGGAGTGCGCTCGTTAGGCCTGTGCTAATGTGTATACCACCTAGGTTATGCAGCCTGGAGGACACAGTTCAAATTTCTTCTACTGTTGGTAGTCTTGACCCAGGGGCGCTGTTCCTGGCTTGGGCATTTAAGCTCCCTTCCAGGGGCGCTCTTGCTCTGGCCTGGCCAGCAGAGTGTGCTCCACCGGCTGGTGGAGCTCTCAAACAGTTCCCAGTTTTAGTGGGTCCTGTGGTCCGGGTGTTGGGGTAGGGAGTCTAGGTCAGGGTCTGGGGATTCCCTCCAGCTCTGGTCTCCCTTGAGGGATTCACTGTCCCCTGTTGGGTACTCACCCTGTAGGTCGTCAGTTGTTGTTGCAATCCGAGTTCAGTTGGGGTGGTTGCGGGCTGGGTTGGGTGGCCCCCGCCGGGTTGCTGCGATCGCGATTGGGCGGGTGTTCTGCCTACAGGTCCCTTTGTCGCGCTCCCGGTGCCGGGCGGTTTTGGCGGGATGGAGCCTCTCCGCTCCGGTGGAGAGTGAGGGGTGGGGGTGGGATCCTCGTGGAGACTCCCGGCTGGTAGGTTTCTCTGTTCCTGGCGATCCGCTGTTCTGCAATCCGGTACCTGGTGATCTGCAAGCAGCCCCATGTGTCTCTGTGGCTCCGGCAGCCCCCGCCGGGCCGGCTGGCCGGCGGCTTGGCGCACTGCCGCGCGGCCAGTAAAGGTTGGGGGAGGGGTCTTCGCTCTTCTCTGTTCTGAAATTCTTCTTTTCCTCTCTTTCTTTTTTTGTTATTTTCCACCTCTGGTTTTTCTCTGAGTGTTCGTCTTTTTGTTGTTGTCGGTCTCTTGGGGAGATTAAACGTTGGAACTCGAACTCTCTTTTTGGTTGGAGAGAGCTGTGGCGTTTCCCTACTGCCCCGTCGCCATCTTGGTCCCCCCTCCCGGTTTCTGATTTTAGAGAGAATTGTTTGTTTTTCACAATTAACTATAATGTTGGCTCTAGGTTTGTCAACACAGCTTCTATTATATTGAAGAATGTTCCGTGTATTCCTAGCTTCTCCAGAGCTTTTATCATAAAAGGGTATTAGATCTTGTCATTTCTTTCTGCATTTATTTGAGATTGTGTGGTTCTTGTCCTTACTTCTTTTGATTTATTGTATTACATTTGTTGATTTACGTATGTTGAACCAGCATTGCATCCCAATAAATCATACTGTATGATTTTTGTTGATGAATTCGGTTAGCTAGAATTGCATTGAGAAGTTTGCACCTGTTTTCTTCAAAGAGATAGGTCTATTATTCTCTTTTTTAGAGATGTCCCTGTGTAAATGCTAGCTTTATAGAATGAGTTTGGTAATGATCCCTTCTTTTCTGTTTCATTGAAGAGTTCAAGGAATATTGGTGTTCTCCTTTAAAGACTTACACAATTCAGCTGTAAATTCATCAGGTCGTGGGATTTTCTTGGATGGGAGGTTTTTTATTGCTATTTCAATTTAATTGTGTGTTATGGATCTATTTAACTGGTTTATTTCTTGGTTCAGTTTAGGTATATTGATGATCTAAGAATGTATCCATTTCTACCAGATTCCCCGGTTTATTGGCCCTTATAATACTTGAGTTCTGCTTGCATCTGTTGTGATATATCCTTTTTCATCTCTGCTATTATTTATTTGGGTGGATTCTCTTCTCTTACTCAAATTTACTAGGGGCCTCTCAATTTTGTTCATTTTTTCAAAGAATCAACTGTTTTGTTGAATCTTTCATAGTTTCTTTTTTAGTCTCTGATTCATTTATTTCTTATCTAATTTTTATTATTTCTTTCCATCTACTGGTTTTGAATTTGTCTTGTTCCTTTTTTTCTAGGCTTGTCGTGTTCTTGTTTTTCTTTAAGGTATATTGTTATAGTATTGATTTGAGATTTCTCTTAATTTGCTGATGTGTAGGCACTCATAGCTATAAACACAGCGTATTGCCTTTGCTATTTCTCAGAGGAGCTGGTATTTTGTGTGTTCGTTTATATTGAATTCCAGAGACGTTTGAATTTCCTTTATCTTTTTAATAATCCATTGACCATTCAGCAATGTATTGTTCATTTGAGTATTTTCTCTATGATATCTTTTGTTATTGAGCTCTAATTTTATTCCATTGTGGTCTGACAAGATACAAGGAGCAGTTTGTTTTCTTGAATTTGCAAGCTTTGTGACCTAGGATATGGTCTATTTTGGAGAAAGTTCCCTGGGCTGCCAAGAAGAATGTATAGTTTGATGCTGCTGCGTGAAAGATTCTGTAGATGTCAGGCCTGTCTGGTCAATGCATTGATTTAGCTTTGATGTTTCTTGGATAAGTTTTTGCCTGGATGCTATCCAAAAGTGACAGTGATGTGTTGAACTCACCAGCTATCAATGTATCTGAATCAAAGTGTGTTTTTAGGCCCAGTATTATTTATTTGATGAAATTGGGAGCTCTAGTATTTGGTGCCCAGATAATTGAGAATTGTTAGGTCCTTCTAAGGGAGAGATCCCTTTATTAATATGTATGTCCTTCTCCTCCCTTCTTACTAATTTTAATTTGAAGTCTGTTTTCTCTGAAATTAGTATTGCTACTTTGGCCTATTTTTGAGGGTTGTTTGCTCGAAAACTTTGTTCTAGCCTTTCCCCTTCACTAGATACTTTTTTTTTTTTTTCTGTCTCTTTGGGCAGCAGATAGATGAGTCTTGCCCTTTAATTCACCCAGCCACCCTATCTTTTGACTGGAGAATTGAACCCATTGATATTAAGAAGTTATGAACTTAGAAGTATGTGATAGTTCCTATCATATTACAACTCCTTTTAGGGTTAGTGTCTCTTGTCTTCCTATATCTACTCATCTCTTATGGTCTGTTTTCTTTGCCTATTTCTTGTTCATGTTGGTTATCTGTATGTAGTACATCTTCAAATGTCTTCTGTAGTGCTGGTTTGGTGGCAATAAATTGTTTTTGTTTACTCTTCAGTTATGCACAAAAGTGTGGCTGCATACAGTGTTCTTGGTTGGTAGTTGTTCGTGTTCAGTGCTTGGTATATGCAAGCCCTCGTTGCTGTTCAGGTTTCAGCTAAAAAATCAGTAGTCATTCTAGCTGGTTTTCCTTTATTAGGTAATCAGTCTTTTCTCTCTGACAACTTTATCCTCTCCTTGATTTCTACTGAGCCAGTTTGAATCACAAGGTGGTGGTTTGAAGGTTCTTTTCTGGTCTTGTCTGTTAGGTGTTCTAAAGTTTACCTGGATGGGCTGTACCCTTAATTACCTGCTTATCTTCCTAAATACCTAACAGCCACAAATTAGCTCTTCTGAAGTTCTTTTTACCTTTTTTTGTTTTTTTTTTTTGTCGGTTGGGGGGGCCTGACCTCTGGGCCTGGGCACTGTCCCTCAGCTCTTCAGCTCAAGGTTAGCACTCTACCACTTGCCACAGGGCCACTTCCAGCCCTTTTTTTTTTTCTGCTTATGTGGTGCTGAGAAATCAAACCAAGGGCCTCATGCATGCAAGGCAAGCACTCTATCACTGAGCCACCTTCCCAGCCTGAAGTTCTTATAAACACATTTCTTGTTGCTTGGATTTCTTTTTTTGCATCTTTACCTCTACTATTACATCTATTCTGTGTTCAAGTTCCAAGACTGTCTTCCATGTCAATCTTTTCTGCTGGAGAGGCTTTCACTTCAGTTTTTATTTCTCTGTCTTCTGATTGGTTATTTTGCGAGGTTTCTATCTCACATAGGGCTAGGAGCTGAGCTCAGGGGTAGGACTCTGGCTTGGACCTCTGCTGGATGGGCTAGCCCAACACTGAGCCCTGAGGACTGAGCTCTAGGGTGAGACTCAGGTTTGGAATACCATTTGACCCTATCCCTGTTGAGATGGAGGCATCCCCTCACTTAGCACTGGGAGCTGAATACCACCCTTCCATCCCTCCCTGGATTCCTGATGGAATCTGTTCCTACCATTTTGTTATGGAGCTCACTGGGAAGCCTTATCCTCACTCTTCTTTGACTTAGGCAGACAGGGAGCTAAATAAATCCTCAGTTACCATGGGCTGAGACTAGTGGTCTCTGAGGAGCCCCTTGTTGATGGCTCACTCGAGGACCAATCTCTGATTCAGTCAGCTGGAGGAAGAATTATCTCTTGCCTGGTGTGGGTTGAGACAGTACAGTGTTGGAATTTCAAGCACAAACCTTTGTCCTTTGTTCCGGCTCCCCCAAGCACCAGTCTGTGATGCAGTCAGCTGGAGGTTAAATCCTCACTTTCCCCAAATCCCATGAGGTATCTTGTTTCTGCTCCTTCCCCCTCTTCTTATGTCCTGTGCCTGCTTTAGATCCTAGGGCTTGTTTTCTCCCCTGCCCTTCTTGCTGGTCTGTCACCTGAGGGTTGTTAGCTTGTGACTCACTGTGTTCAATATTGGGGTGGTCTCCTTCTGGTGTTTCTTATACAGAAGTACTTTTGTTTTACACTGGGCTGTGGGCTTTGGCAAGCTGCTTAAGCAGGTTGCTCCAAATGCAGGTCTGTGTTGAGATTGGGTTGCCCAAAGCAGAGATCAATGCTGGGTGTGGGTCCATGGAAAACCATGATTCTCAAAAGACAAAGGCTACATTAAGAGCTGATCCATGCCATGTTATGGGTTATAGCTGGGGCTGCTTCAAGACCAGGTTAGTTGGACAAGGTATTGTTTTATGTTACTTTTTGTCCACTTTCAGAGATGTAAGTTTTGATAGTTTCTTGATTGGTGCTAGGCTCTGACTGCTTGACTTTGCCTGCTGTCCACTTCAGAGCTGGATTTTCCCATTACAGTTTTGTGTTTCTGATTGAGCAAATAGAAGTCTGATATTTTCCTATCTTTAGTACACCATCTTCAATCTTTCCCCCATAATCTTTCTTTATTTTGATAAAGAGGCATCAAAATACTCATTGACTTTCAATTTACATGGAAATTCTGGAGCCAATTTCAGAGTAATATAGAAGTCAGCTTAAACAGCATTATTCAAGACATTGGCAAAGTTTTAGCTTGAACCTGTCAGAGACAGAATGCTACTGCTGTGTGAAACACAGGAGGATAAAATGGAAGTTTAGCTTACTGGGCGTGAAATTGGAGTAACTAAAGAAATTTCACACATTTCCTAAAATAGCTTTCCTTTTGTGTTGTCTATAACATCAATACATGAACTGATATATACGTATCTTTAAAGATATTCTAATTATAACTTGAAACATTCTTTACAAAGGAAGTTTAGATGAGTAATGTTTGATAACAGTTGGAAGTTGACATAAATATCACCTAGAATTAGCAGTATTAGTGGCATAAATATTTAATATTATAATATCTACTAACAGTCATTAACTTTTTGCTATATGAAAGCACCATTCCAACCAATTCAAGTTGATGAACATATAATTCTCATAATAGGTCAGTATCATTAGTACTTACATTTCATATTTGAGTATTAAGCAAACAAAAGGTCATACAGCTAGTGTGTAACTATAAATGAATGTATTTGCATAATATTTTAATGTTTGTTACAGCTATTTATGTAAACTGAAAATATTTAAGTTTATTTTTAATTAATGTCATTTATATGACAGTTAAGATCAGCTTCTAAGTATATTAAAACATTCACATATTACAATACTTTAAAGGAAGTGATTCAGGCTGCCTTAAAATTACATTTCCTAGTCATAGCTACCTCAGAGGAAAAAAATAAGTGTTTCATTTATATATTAAATATTTTTCTCAAAATGGGCTCCAGGAATGCCAAAGTAAGCCAAAAGTCACTCTCCTCTAGGAATGTAAGAACTATGTAATGAAATCTCCCTCTAGACATTTGAACCTGACATAATATAGTTTATAATATATTATATGCTTATTAGTCCCCAAAAATATGTCTACCTAATATTAAGAAGGTTACCACTAAAAGAAGTAAAAAGAAAACAGAAGGAATCAGTAGATCTCTTTGATTTGGTATATCTTGTGATTTTCTTAAAGAATGGTAGTCAGGTTGGTGGCTTGTGTGATCAGAGAGGATAGAAGTTCAGAGCTAGACAGGGCAGGAAAGTCTGTCACCAATTTACTACTAAAAAGATAGAAATATTGTTGTGGCTTAGAGTGGTAGAGCAGCACTAGCCTTGAGCACAGAAGGTCTGAGACATTGCCCAGGCCCTGAGTTCAAGCTCCAGGACCAGCACAAAACAAAACAAAAAAAGATGATATTAATGCTTCTTTTTTTGCACACAATGTGCCATATTAGCTCAGATCTCATTTTTTCAAGTTAACAGAAATGTAAGTTGTATTTTTCAAAAAATTGGAAGCAAAAAGACCTCTTTTATTGCATTTGATACAGAGAATAGCTTGCCATTTTCTAAAATACATTACTACTAAGAGGTAAAGCTGGTTTTATTGAAAAATTGTTCCCTAAAATACCAAGGTTAAGGCCTGGGAAGGTGGCTTAGTGGTAGAGTGCTTGCCTTGCATGCATGAGGCCCTGAATTTGATTCCTCAACACCACATAAACAGAAAAAAAGGGCTGGAAGTGGTGCAATGGCTCAAGTGGTAGAGCGCTGGCCTTGAGCTGAATAGCTAAGGGACAGCGCCCAGGCCCAGAGTTCAGGCCCCACAACTGACACCCCCCACCCCCTAAAAAAAAAATCAAGGTTAAAAGTCATTTGTATCTATTTTCTCGTGTTCTCATTTCTCAGATTATTTCCTTTTTTGTGTAAATTTCCTGAGTAGAATTGAAGATACTGTTCCAAATGATGGGCCTACATCATTCATGTGTCAAGCTAAAGTTTGGATGGATTGGAGGTGGTAGTTGGGATTCTGTTAAGTGTATATACAAATCCTACTCATCATGATATCAAAAGAAATCCAGTTCATTTTCTCCCCATAAGTTTCATAAAGGTAGAGTTTTCTTATGTAGAATGCAATGGGACATTGTAAAGAGAATGCAAAGAAACATCTTTGCTTCATTTTATTTTATTTCAGTATATTTTCAATTTGGTTTTTAGTAGAATATTGATTTTATCTTTATGGAAAGATTCTCCCCAGGTATTCTTGCCTTCCTTAGCAATTAAGGAAAATGTTAACTTCCCAGTCTTGAAGGATTTAAAGATACAAGCACTTTAATAGTATAGTACAATAAAGTTTAAACTAAATTATCTTCCTTTCACACAAATTCACTACTTCAGGATTTTCAAAAATTCTACTAGGAAGCACCCAAAAATGAATTCAACTCAAAGAGAATAATATTGGCGAAGTATCTTTGTCAGCTTGTTTTGCTAAAATTATAAGAAAATTTATTTCCCTAACCTTCAATATGTATCCATTGTTTGCTTGGTTTTGTTTTTATTTTTTTATGTCTATCCTGGTACTGGGGTAGGCCTGAGCACTATCACTTAGCATTTTTGCTCAAGACTGGTGCTCTGCCCCTTGAGCCACACCTCCACTTTTGGCTTTGTTCTGATCAATTGGAGGAGATAAGAGTTTCATGGACTTGCCTAACTGGACTGGCTTTGAACCTTGATCCTCAAATATTAGCCTCCTGAGTAGGATTACATGCATGAGCCACTACTTCTCAGCTATATCTGTTGATTTGTAAAGAAAAATCCAATCAGAATGGGCATGAAAGTGCTAACATAGTTTGCTTATATGTTATAAGAAAATCTGCTTTGTAACTTAAATATTAAATGTTTTTATTATAGTTTCAGTATCTTTAAGTAGTTCTACAAAGGAGTTACTATTCAGCAAATTAGTCTATAGGTACAATGCATCTTAATCTATATCACGCCTTTGTTCTCCTCCATCACTCCCAACCCCTCCCTTCCTTTTTTTTAGTTTCATGGAATATGCATTGGATATTATGACTGCGTTCTTCCCCACCTTCATTCATCTGTCCTCCTCCACTGACCCCCGCCCCCCATATTGTGGCCAGTTTTCTGGTATTCATTTTGTTGGACTTTGAATTCATTTTTCTAAGAAATTACACCATTTAAATACCACATTTCAGTTAATGTGTTTATATATGTGTGTATATACTTGCATACAACCATATGTATTTAATTTAATATTTATAAATTAGATCTAGCTTCTATATCCTTTGTCTCTCTGAGCTTGACATATTTCACTTAATCTAACTTTTTTCTAGGTCCTCCTATTTATTTCTTTGCAAATGATGTAGTATCATTTTTTCTCTAAAGGATGAATAAAAATCCATTGTGTATATATACCACATTTTCTTGATCCATTTGTCCATTGAGGAGCATCTATGCTCTATTTCTTGGCTATGTTGAATACTACAGTGATGAACATGGTTGTACAAGTGACTTGACTTTACCCTGAATAAATGCCCCAAGATTGGTATTGTTGAATCTTACAGTAGTTCTATGTTTAGCTCTTTGAAGAATCTCCAAATAGCTTTCCAGAGTAGTTGAACAAATGTACATCCTTACCCATACTGTATTAGAATTCTTTTTCTTCCCCATCTACACCAGTATCTGTTGTTTTGCATTCTTGGTAATGGCCTTCTAACTGCATGATATAGAATCTCAGTATTATTTTGATTTTCATTTCTTTTATAGCCAGAGATGGTGAACATTTATGTGGCCATTTTCAAGTCTCTGTTAACTTATATTCCATTTATTAATTGGGTTGTTGATTCTTTGAGGGTTTAGTTTCTTGACCTCCTTATATATTGTGGATATATGGCCATTGATTTTCTCCCATTCTGTAAGCCTTCTTTTTGCCTTGCTAACTGTGTCCTTTACTGTGCAGGAACTTCTTACTTTCTTAGATACAATCTCATTTGTTATTTTCTTTGATTTCCTGAAAGTCAGAAAGTTTCTGCCTATGCTGAGAACTTCTAATGTTTTTCCTACTCCTTGTAGTACTTTTATGGTTTTAGATCTTACACTGAGATCTTCAATCCATTTTAAATTGGCATTAGTACACGGTGACATGTAGAGATCCAGTTTAAGTTTTCTTCATGTAGATAAGTTTTCCAACACCATTTGTTGCAAAGGTTATCTTTTTCTCCTCCAATGTTTTTGACTCTCTTATTATAGATGGCTGAAGATCTATAGGTTCATATTTGGGTCTTCTGTTGGGACTGTGGCCTGTTTTTATGCTGGTATCAAGCTGTTTTTGTTACTTTAGCTCTGTAGTAAAGTTTGAAGTCTGGAATTGTTATACCTACAGCACTACTTTTTTGCCCAGAATTGTGATTCCCTATGACTTTTGGATTGTTTATTCAGTGAAGAATAACATTAGTATTTTGATTAAATTTGTAGATTGTCTTACCAGTATTGCCATTTTCATGATATTCTGCCAATTCAGGAACACAGAATCTCTTTACATCTGCAGTGTCCTTCACCTTCTTTCTTCAGAATTTTGTAGTGTTGTTGTAAAAACCCTTTACCTCTTTGATTAGGTTGGTTCCTAGGTATTTTATTTTTGAGAATATAACAAATGGAGTTGCGTTCCTGAGTTCATTCTCAATCTTCTCATTGATATACAGAAAAGCCATTGTTTTTGTGAATTTTTATAACCTGCCACTTTACCAAAGTTACTTATCAACTTTAGAAACTTGGGAGTGGGGTATCTAGGGTCCTTTAGATATAGGAAAATGTCAGCTGTAAATAGGAATAGTTTTAATTCTTCCTTCTCTATTTGGATCCATTTGTTCTCTTGCCTTTTTGCTCTAGTTAGGAATTCTACTGCATTGAAGAAGACTGGAGAAAGTAGATACCTTTGTCTAGTTTCTGATTTCACAGGAAATGGTTTTCATTTTTTACCAGTTAGGATGATGTTGGCTGTAGGTTTATCATAAACAGCCTTTATTATGTTGAGAAATGTTCTTTCTATTTCTAGCTTCTCTGGAACTTTTATTATAAAGGGATATTATATATTTTCAAATAATTTTTGGCATCTATTCATATGATCACATGATTTTTTGTGTGTGTCTTTGGTTTCTGTGTTGTATTTTTTATTGAGTCACTGTCTGGTTGAGGATAAGTATAACAAAGGCTTTGTAAAGAATTTGGTAGTAACCCCACCCTTTCTAGTTCATGGAAGTATTGGTGTGTTTTAAAGGTCTTATAGAATTCAACTGTGAAACCATCTGGATCTGGACTTTACTTTGTTGGAAGTCTTTTATTCCCATTTCATTATTGGTTATAGAGCTGTTTATGCTGATAATATGATCTTGGTTCAGTTTTGGTATATGATGTTTTCTAGGAATGCATATACTTCTACTTTATTTTCTAATTTGTTTGCATAAAGGTTTACAAAGCATTTCCTTAAAATATGAATTTTACTTATATCTCTTGTTATTTTCCCTTTGTATCTCTGATTTTATTTCTTTGTGTAGTTTCTTTTGGTCAAGTTTATTAAGGACTCACCAATTTTGTTCATTGTTTCAAAGAAACATCTTTGGTTTTGTTGATACTTTCTATAGTTCTTGTAGACATTTTTGTAAGTCCTGGGGCTTGAACTCTGGGCCTGGATGCTGTCTCTCAGCTCTTCAGCTCAAGGTCAGCTCTCTACCATTTGAGCCACAGCTCCACTTCTGGTTTTCTGGTGATTAATTGGAGATAAGAGTCACTGCCTTTCCTGCCCAAACTGGCTTTGAACCACGATCCTCAGATCTCAGCCTCCTGAGTAGCTAGGATTATAGGCATGAGCCACTAGCACCCAGCTTCTTGTAGACTCCTATTTCATTTATTTCTGATCTAGTGATCATTTCTTCCCATCTATTAATTTTGAGTTTGGCTTTTTCTTGTTTATCTAGGAGCTTGAAATGCATCAGAATATTAATTTGAAGTGTTTCTAATTTATTGATGTTGGCATCATAGCCTCTTTCTGCTGACTTGGCTGTTTCTTAAAAGCTCTCTTATGTTGTTTGCTTACTATATTGGATTCTAGGAACTTTGAGATTTCTCTTCTTCTATCTTCAGTGACCCACTGATCATTTAGCAATGTGTTGTTCAGTCTCCATGAGTTTGAATATTTTCTGTGGTTACTTTAACTGTTAAGCTCCAATTTTATTCCATTATGAATTGACAAGATACAGGGGAATTTCAGTTCTCTTAAAATTGATCAAACTTGCTGTATAACCTAGGATAAGGTCTGTTTTGGAGAATGTTCCATGGGCTGCTAAGAAGGATATGTTTCATGCACATTCTCATCTTGTGGGTGAAATATTCTATAGATGTCTATTAGATCTATGCTGAGTTTTTGACTGGATGATAGATACATCCATTGGTTCCAGTGATATGTTGAAGTCTCCAGTGATTGTTTTGTTTGGATCTGTGTGCGTAATAAAGGCTACTAGTCCTAGACCCTGCTTATGTGGGGCCCTGAGTGAAGCCATTCACTCACCCACTGCTGTGGACTAGATTCTGGATTTGGAATGAGGTTCCACAGCCCTGCCTCTGCTAGTGTGGGACCTGGGTGGGAGCTGCTCTCTCACTAGTCATGTTTCTGGAATTGGAAGGAGATTCAGCAGCACTAGTTCTAGCATGTGGGATTCAGAAGTAGGTCACTCATCCATGGTAGAAATCCACTTGGTCTTTTTCCTGAATTCCTCACTAGGAGCACCTTTTCTGTGGTTTAGAGCAGCTTGTGTAGCTGAAGCCCTCAGAGAATGGTGGCTACCGTCTTGCCACTATTTCTGTCCAAGCCCTCAGATCTGAAACTGGATTTGTTTCCCTCCACTGGTGTGGTGGCTATGTGGGTATCAGGAACAATAAAAAAAGAAGAGGAGAAAGAAAACCAGTGACCCGTCTTCAGTGACGACTCAGCCATAGATCCTCAATCATTTAAGTAAGATTTTTGTTTGCTTTTTCTCCTCTTAAAAGCTTAAGATTTGATATTTCTTGATTAGCACTAAACTCTGCTTATAATTAGTCTAGTTTCTTCTCTTGAGCTGGATGTTTCTGGTAAAGCCCTTTACCTCTAACTGATGAGTGGAAGCTCTGATTTTTTTTTCCCGTCACTATTCTGCTACCTTCCCAGAAATCTTGACAAAACGTTTCTATTAGATCACAAAAAATGTAGTACCTTCATTATTTGTACACATGTAATTAGAGCTTTAAAACATATTTTTAAATATATTTAATTTTTTTAATACCAGGAGATTCAAGAATGAACAGTGAATTAAAGTTTTTGTTGTTGGTTTGAGTTGGGGGTTTTTATTGTACTGTAACACTGAGATACATCCCCAGTGACATTTTTATTTTTAAATTACATCATCGCACTAAAAGAAGTCTTCAGTGCATCTATTAAAAAATATAGTTATTTCTCAGCTCTGAATTCTGTTTGGTTAAAATTTTTGCTTTTCATCCAGGCAAGCAGCATTTTATTCATAATTATTTTATATATTCATAATCATGTTAATAGTTACAGTAAAGTGATTTTTACAGTTATAATATGAACAAAACTATTAATTTGGGAGAATAAAATCCAAGTTTAATTAAAGGGTTGTTTTTATTTCAAGTGGAGCATTTATAAAATAAGACTATATGGCTACAAGCCACACTTCATAAAGCCAGAAAAACATAACGCAACTTCTGCCTTGCTTATTGATACCTACTTGGTTTACTACTTTTTAGTTTTGTTATTGTTTTGTTTTGGTTTGGGTTTACATTTTAGAATCAGTGTGGTTAGTCTGTTGACCAGAAATCCCTTTGTTATGCCATTTTGCAATTTTTGCCTTATTAATACAGAATAAAGAAGGCCATATTTCCTATCTCTAGCTACATATTAAAGTCAGTTGGGAAACTTAAAAAGTAATAGTAGTAATTACATACTGATACTGATCTGCATAGTTTCCAGGGTTTCGTAATTTTCAAAACTTCCCAGGAAATTCTAGGAGACTGTCAGTTGAGAGCATTGCTGTAAGATAATAGGAATTTGAAAGCCTGAGAAAATTTAGACTGGCTATTCTATCATACCCATGAATGATAACCCTGAATAGTCCTACATAGCAAACGATTAACTGTATATTAAAGTGGATTTCATATATACAAATCTAATTAACTATAATATGAAAGAAAGTACTATAGAAATAGCCATTGTTAGTTATTTATCAAACAGTAAATGGGAACCCAAATAATGACATGTCTAAAGAGGTATGCAGCTTGTAAATGGAAAAGCCAGATTGGTTCATGTATGTATTTAACTTAAGCTCTTTTGCTATACCATGTTATATGAAATTTTAATACTTAATTTGATCCAAGTTGTATAATAAGTTCACAAGGTTTCATCCTTGTCTTGTTTCTTTAAAGCCATAGTTAAATATAGTAAGTGTCTGTATTTGGAAAGTAGCAGATTATTTATGACTTAGACCAGGTTTACAGATTTGCCATGGAATTAATGTTATGATCATGACAGCAAGTTAACAAATACAACTTTTTTTAAATTCAAAGTATTTGTTGGTCAGGTACCAGTGATTTATGCCTGTAATCCTAGCTATTCAGTATGCTAAGACCAGAGGATCAGAGTTCAAAGCCAGGCCTGGCAAAAAAGTCCATGCAGCTTTTATCTCTGATTAACCACACACATAAACACACACACACACACACACACACACACACACACACACACACACACACACACACACACACACACACACACACACACACACACACACCTGTAGCTCAAGTGATAGGACACTAGCCTTAACCACTAAAGCACAAGACAGCAGGAAGGCTCTTAAGTTCAAATCCCAGGACCAGCACCAGAGGGAACAGCTAACACAAAACAAAAGGAAAGAAATTAACATACCACCCAATATAGAAGAAATAGTTGTATTGTCAAAGCTCATAGAATTCACAAACTTTATAGACCACGATAATAACAATTTGCCTCATGGAGGTTATAATGTGTTTGTGACTTTTAAGTATCACTTTCACAATATTGTGAAATTTCTGAAATTTATGTAATCACTTAATCACAATAAAAAATTATTTTAAAAAAGTGTGTGTGTGACTTAAAAAGTATTTTGTTTAAGGGGCTGGGAAGGTGGCTCAGTGGTAGAGTGCTTGCCTTGCATGCATGAGGCCCTGGGTTTGATTCCTCAGCACCACATAAGCAGAAAAAAAAGCTGGAAGTGGCGCTGTGGCTCAAGTGGTAGAGCGCTAGCCTTGAGGTGAAGAGCTCAGGGACAGTCCCCATGCCCAGAGTTCAGGCCCCAGGACTGACCCCCAAAAAAGCATTTTGTTTAAAAATTATTTTGGAGTGTAGCTAGAAGATGAAAAACCACTGAAGGGCTGGAGGGATGCCTTAGCAGTTGAACACCTGCCTAAGAAGCCCCCAGAAAGCCTTGATTAACTTTTTGTCTGTGAATCTGAGCCTATTTGTAGAAATTAGTTGACTTTAGTTACAACAAAATTATCCAGTATCTCCAGAAAGTGGAGATTCTTCAGATAGGGAAATTCCTCAGGAGAGAAATTTATATTCCAATAGTGATTTGCTATTAGAGAAATCTACCTATAAGAAAAGGAATGCATTGTTCCAAAATCTTGGTAAATTACATGAAATGTATAGAATGATTCTATACATTCATAGATTCTATACATTCTAGCAGTAGTTAAAATGTCCACTTATTTTAAATTATTTGGGCTAGTATAATCCTAATGCAGTAATGAACTATTAATGCCTAGAGTCTTTTTGTTTTTTGATTGGTTGGTTTTGAGACATGTCTCCTTTTGTAGCTCTTGATTTTCTGAAACTTCAAGTCCTCCTACCCCAGCCTACTAGGATAGAGGCATGAGCAAGCCACCATGTCCAACATAAATACAGCTTATTTAATGCATACAAAAAGCTACTGCCAGCTTGTTCTGAGAAATTATTTGCTTCTTTTTTTTTTTTCTTTTTAGTTTTTTCTATTAATATACTACCTTTCTTGAAAGTTAACTTGTTTGGGATTTTTCATTTTTGTTCTTGCTTTTCGGTCATCCCCATGTTGAACTCAGGCCCTTGAACTTGCTGGGCTGTCATTCAACTCAGGCCCTTGAGCTTGCTAGGCTGCCATTCTGCCACTTAAGACATGCAGCAGCACTTTTTTTTTTCCTGGTTATTTTGGAGATGGAACCCTTTCTTCCTAGTCTGACCTTGAATTTGAAATCTAGGGATCTCAATGCCTGAGTAGCTAGGATTACAGAAATGAGCCACAGGGTCTTTGCTTAAAAGCATAATATTTTTGTGTGTAGTTTTGTTTTGTTTTTTGTTATGTTGTTTTTTTGTCAGTCGTGGGGCTTGAACTCTGGCTGGGCACTGTCCCTAAGCTCTTTAGCTCAAGGCTAGTGCTCTACCACTTGAGCCACAGCGCCACTTAGGGTTTTCTGGTAGTTTACTGGAGATAAGAATCTCATGGCCTTTCCTGCCTGGGCTGGCTTTGAACCGCAATTCTGATATCTCAGCCTCCTAAGTAGCTAGGATTACAGGGGTGAGCCACCTGTGCCAGGCTATTTTTGTGTTTTGTTCACTATAAAAAGTAAAAGTTGGGAAGTGGTGCTATAGCTCAAGTGGTAGAGCGCTCGCCTTGAGCTGAAGAGCTGAGGGACAGCGCCCAGGCCCAGAGTTCAAGCCCCACGACCAACAAAAAAAAAAAAAAAAAGTAAAAGTTGCTAGATTAAAACTCTAAAGTCAAGGAATTTTAACCAGTTTCTTTTACTCTTTTCATACTTCATGACCTAGAGGATTCCTGTTATTTGTAAGTAGCATGGCATGTAAATTTGTGGTATGAGAAATTTTGGAGTGGTTACCTAATTACAGAACAATGAATGATAGCCCTGAAGAGTGCCGCCATCGTGCCTTCTGCTAGCTATAGGAAAGTGAGTTCATGCACACAACTGAAACATAATCTGTTAAGTTCCTTAGGACATTTAAAGTTTACTATAATTATAACCAATTAAGACATTTAAAGTTTACTATAATTATAACCAACTCAAATTATTTATTTGCCATGAAGCAAATATTTTCCTATTAAAAACTATAAACTCCACTAGGTACTGGAGGCTCATACCTGTAATCCTAGCTACTCAAGAGGCTGAGATCTGAGGATCATGACTTTGAGGCCAACTTCAGCAGACACATCCAAGAAACTCTTAGCTCTAGTTAACTAACAAAAAGCTGGATTTGGAGAAGAAAATTTAGATTCACTGGATTTAGAGCAGAAAATTAAAGTGAGAGCACAAGGCCCTGAGTTCAAGTCTTGGTGCAAGTACAAAAACATAATAATAAATAGAAATTCATAAGCAAAATAGCAATTAGGATCACAAATTAATGCTGTTAAAATGTCACTTCAGTAATGTTATGCAACTTCTAGTTATGCAACTTTTTGTTTTGTTCATCTTACAATATTTTTAAATTATATATGATATGAGTAAATTATGTATAAAAAGCATAAGAACAGAATTCTATGAAAGTTTACAGAGACGGTCCCTAATTAAAACTACAGGAGGCTGAGAAGTGTGGCTGAACTGACAGAGCACCTGTCTGCCCTAGTTCAAGGCCCGAATTTCAATACTTAACCCCTATTTAAAAAGAGAGAGAGACAGAGAAGAGAACCCTACAAAATCAAAATCAACCGGTTTTTCTAGAGAAGATTACATCTGAGCTATTATACATATTTCTAATACTCTGAGGTAGTCAATTGGTATTTTAGAAATTTCTGTTTTGTGTTTTTGTGCATTTTCAAAAATTTTTTTAAATAAGCATTCATAGTATATGTGGGGGGTTTGTTTTATTAAATAGATTCTATCTTAGAATGCTAAAGGTAAAATTCCATTTTTTTTAAATTTCTGGACCATATAACTAAAAACTAAGACGAACTCAAGCAAATGTGTTAAGTTCTTAAAATTCACTAGCATTCTCTTAGCATCACATTATTCCATAAAAAGAATGGGCAGGCTTTTGTTGCTATCAAAAAAAGTGGTATTTGCTATTGGATTTATTGCAATAAATATTTGCATTTAAGTTTTTCTAAGCTTTTACTAAGAGAATTGTAGGTTTTATGATTGCAAATGCAATGTTTACCACTGAATCTAAATTTCATTAAAGAAAAATGTATTTTAGTCCTTTATAATGACATTTTAGTGGTTTTCCTGTAATATCTTTAAATACTATTTCCTATAAGATTTGCTTTTCTTCCATCTTTTTGGGCAGATAAAAAATACTTCATGAAGTATTTAATGTCCAGTAAGAATCTCCCTTCTTAACTCCCAGTTGAACAAGTATAACAGTGTATTGACTTTTATATCTACCATTTCTTTTGCACTTTGGGGTCATGACTAATAAAATAAGGGTTACTTAAACAGAAGCCCTGTGTCCATCTTTTTAGACAACAACTAAGTGACTAATTGGCAGGGAATATATAAAGTATGAATATACTAGACAAAAGGGATGATTTCATTTCCTGGACAGGATGGAGTAAAATTTTACCACACTACTAGGAATAGTGCTTAATTTAAAACTTAATGAATTGCTTATTTTACTAATTTTCTATTTAATATTTCCAGTCCCCTGTTGGCCATGGGTAACTGAAATCACAGAAAAGGAATATTCCTTTTATAGCTCATCCATTTCCTTTTCTGTTAGGGACTGGAATTACAGTCTTATTGAACTCTGACTTTTGGGGTGGGGAAGGGGATCTGTGTATCTGTTTAACTGTAAGGTTAACACTGCCCTTTTTTTTTTTTTATGCTATTTCTGGAAGTGAAATTCAGTGCCTCCCAAATGCTAGGCAAATACTTTCTACACAGCCCACATAAGTTTATACCAGTTTTATAATTCCTGATTTTCCTCTTGTAGCTTTATGCAGGAGCTATTCTTGAAGTCTGTGGATGAAAATTGGGGAGGTTCCCTCAAGTCCAAGGTATGTAGCAAACTATTGAATCATTTTAAAGTCACCATTATACAAGAATGATTTCATTAAATATTCACAAAAATAAGTTTTAGAATTAGACTTTCTTAACAACGTATGAATTTTGTTCGTTTGTTTTTATAGTATATAAAATGTAGATTTAAAATACAACAAATGAAGTGGTTATTTTCTTAAAAGGAGATTCTGTTGCCAAGTAACTTTTATGACAGCTCTTCTTTTAGCAGATGTAAATGTAATTCCTTTAAATAACACACCATTCTAGTATATTTTAAATGTGACTAGATTTATGAAAAACTGCATGAAGTTAGAATAGAATTGATTACCATATAATTTGGGTACACAAAAGAGTCATAATATGTATATCTTCACAAGAATTTAATGATAAATATGTTAAAGGATCATTGTAACTGTATTCTTCAGGCAAACATCAAACAATGGTGAGCTTACCTATTCAAAAAGGCTTTTTAAATATTTTGTCTTTGTATGCACTTGAAGATAAGTTTTATGATACTGAACTCACAATAGTGAAGCTTTTTATTTAAATACATAATCATTCTATTTATATACTTTATTTTGTTTTGATATTGACTTATTTTCAATTGTTTCTTACATTATTTACTAACGGTAAATGATTATGGGGGGATTCCACATGTCATACAAATTTCCTGTGTGAGCTCATGCCTTTTATTGCTGACTTAGATTTGCTTATAATAATGCTTATTTTGACACAGAAATATGAAATTCAGTAGTTTAACTTGTCAATTTTAAGTGAGCCTCAAAGAGACACATCTAGTTAAATATATTCTTTGTTAGAATAAGTACATATTCTAATGTAGCACAGATTTAATTTCTACTTCTGCTGTGGGTAAACATTCTTACTCTGATCCTGCCCCCCTTTATCTCAGACACCTAAACAAAGAAGCCACATTTTGAAAGAATGAATCTGGAGTCTATTAGAAAGCCAGTGTCTGCAGGTAGACTCCTGTTTCAAAGGCCTGCAGCCCTTCTAATATACTTAACACTTAGAAAACTAAGAAAGCAGAAAAAAACAATACTAACTAACAAACCAGATATGGAGAGCTGAAATCGGACGCTATGGTGACTGGAGGAGAGCCAGGGGACACGAGACAGGAGACAGACACAAGAGGCTTGGTGTCCTGGCGCCTAAACATGTCTGCATCTAAATAGGGTCAGGTCCTGGGCCAGGGTCACAGGGCACTGGACTGAACCGTCCAGTAACCTATCATCCAAGTCCCACAGGCATGCCCATCGCCTAGGAGATGGGAACTGCACCTTCCTCCATCATGAAGACAAGATGGAACCAGTTAAACCCAATTCCCTATCCACCGCGGGGCAAAGATGGGGCCAGTTAGACCCAACATCCTGGCTAAAATACAGCAACTTGTATTGGTCTTTTATATTAGTTCTTCAAATGACAGCATGATTAGTCTTATTCCCATTCTGAGCTTTTACTAAGAGAATTGCAGGTTCTGTCATTAGAGAAGCAATGTTTACCATTGGATCTGAATATTAAATAACACAGCAGTTGCCAAAGTTTTGTCAGTTACCTTATACCATACTGATTATATTTACTGATTTGTATTTTTTTGTTTTTTTAAGTGCTGTTAGGTTGCTTTGGTTGTTTTTATCTTTAACAATACCAGTGTATATCCTAGCATATTAGAATCCTCCTGCCTCAGCTTCTAAATGCGGGAGTTATAGCCATGTGTCATCATATTTGACTGAATTGTTTTATTAATAACCTTCTGTGACTTAGTTTTCATTGATGCTGCAAAAAGCCATCCTATTTATGAAACCAGATTTTATGTCTGTGGTAACATAGATTTCTTTCTTGCTTTTTTTTTTTCTAATTTGTTTGGGTGGGGAATAGAGTCTCACTATGTAGCTTACAGTAGTTTTGAACTTAAATCCTCCTGCCTCCTCCATGTTACATCTATGTTAAGCAACTCCAGTGTTGATACAGATCATATTTCTTAGCCCAGTTCCAAAAACAAAGCAATTTACAACAATAAATTTTCCTATTTTAAGCTTTTTAATACACGAATGCAAAGTTAAGATTTCACATGTGTTTGTTGTGCTATTTGTATTATTAAATGAAATAATTGTATGAAATGGTGGGGATGGATATGAATGACATTTTTTAATCAATAAGAACTAACTATATGGCTATTCACAGTCTTAATCATATTTGCTATAAGCTTTTATAATCAAATCTTAAAATCAATATTCAGTATATTATATTGTAGGACTACATGTGATGCAATCAAAGATGTGTCATATATAGATGTAGGCCTGTTTTGTCCCTTTTCATTTATATTTTCACTGTATGTGATTTTTGGAAATAAGTAATTCAAACATTTTTCTTTAACTTCAAGACATACACTTATTCTCCAATCCCTGCTTATAGAGCAAGCACTAGGATTGATAGGTGTGTTAAAGGCTAGCTCTAACATGTCCCTGAATGTTAAGAGGAGGTTCTCCTCAGCCATATACAATAAAACTTAGCTCTTAGGGGTAGTATAAGTGACAAAATAAGAAGCCTAAGGGAAAACCTGAATGAAACATTTAATACGTGATAAATCTGTATCATTTTGAAGTACTCTTTACAAATTTGCCTTTATAATTGACAGTCATAAGCTCATTTCCTAGAAATAGTGATGGGTCTGATTTCTTTCAAAATTTCTGAACTGATTATCATTGAGAAGTACTAAAATAAGCCTGATGATTGTGGCTCATGCCTGTAATCCTAGCTACTCAAGAGCCTGAGGGCTCAGGATCCTGGTTCAAAGCCAGCCTGGGCAGGCTTTAATTAAACTAAGTCTATGAGACTCATATCTCCAATTAACCACCAGAAAAGTGGAGCTGTAACTCAAAGTAGTAGAGTACCAGCAAAAGAGCTCAGAGACAGCACCCAGGCCCGGAGTTCAAAAGAGCTCAGACAGCCCGCAGGCCCAGAGTTCAACTACCACAACTGACAGAGAAGAAAAAATACTGCCATTCTTCTTATTTTCAGAGAATAAAGCTTATTCCATCTTATAGTTACTTACTCTATCATTCCTTTTGAATATCTAAGCTATATTAGGGATAATTAAACCATAGTAAAAAAAAAAAAAAAAAAAACAGGGCTGAGAAGGTGGCTTGGTGGTAGAGCACTTGCCTTGCATGCATGAGGCCCCGGGTTCTATTCCTCAGTACCACATAAGCAGAAAAAAAAGCCAGAAGCGGCGCTGTGGCTCAAGTGGTAGAATGCTAGCCTTGAGCTGAAGAGCTGAGGGACAGCACCCAGGCCCAGAGTTCAGGTCCACAACCGGACCCAAAAAATAAATAAATAAATAAATAAATAAAGACTAAAGTTAGAAGGATAATGTAATAATAAAGTGAAACATCAATATTACAGTTTTCTTTGATTTTTGTTACTGCATGGCCTACATAGTATGACGCCATCTTTGTCCAATTTATAGGGGTTTTAGTTTTCATTGGACACATTTGTGAATTCAGATATATTGTTTTCTACCCATAATGGCATAAAAGAAAATTGACAAGTTTTTTATGATTGTTAAATGAAAGATGAATCTTGTGCTTTAGGCCTCAATTGTCCAGTTATGTAGCCAACCACTGGCTATTTAACCCACTCAGTTCCTCAGTGAATTGCAATATTTCAATGCTGAGTACATTATATCAAACAGATCAGAGATAGAATATTGACATTAATGCAGAAATTTCTATTGGACAGTGCTACTCTAGACTAATCATAGTATATCTAATTAGATAGCAAAATCTCTGGCTGTGATACTTTATTTACTAACAATTAGAATGAGTTTTCTCAAAATCAGGAATCAGTGAATGAACAATATATATTACAAAGGACAAAAAGAAAGTAAATTTTTGTTTCAAGCAAATACTTTATCATACATGAGTGTGTGTTGTTCTGGTGATTATAACACCTAGTTTTTATGATGTTTATGCCAAAGTAGACGTATGTAAATAGATGTTTGGCAGGAAATGGATGGTGTAAGCTATGGATTTAGTCCAGTGGTAGAAGTAAGTGTACTTAGCATATGTTAGGTCCTAGCCTTAATCCCCAGCACTTCCTTCATTAAAAAAATTAAAAATTACTGGAAAAAAATACTGGATTGATTGTTCTAATATATTTATATAACTAAAAGTTAGTATTTTACAAATAAGATGGTCATCTTCAACAAAATAAGCCTTCAAATACTATCACTTTGACAATATACAAGAAGAAAAGTCAGAGCAATAATAAGCTAGAATCTACTAGAAATGTATTTGAAATCTAGAATCCATATTTGTAAGATAGGTTTGTTACCAATTCAAATATGAGAGTCAGTAAGCTATTAGTTGCATCAGAGCACATTTTATTTTATTTACCTCAAATTCTTGTTCATATGTGTCTCGCTTGGTTTTTTTGGAGACATGATCTCCAAAAAAGGCTGCCTTCTCCCTACCTAAGCCTTTTCAGTGCTAAGATTACAGATTATACATCCATATCTGGCTTGTGTTTAAATTTTTAATAGAATTCCTCATAGCTTTGTTTTTTACTTATTATTTTGCAAAATTATTCATAAATCACTTTGAAATAGAAACAGTATCTACTGTAATTGTACAGTAATTCTACAGTAATTGCTATTTTTTTCATATGTTCCAAACACTAATCTATTTTGGTTCTTTTCAGAATCTAAGGAAAATAAATGTATCTTGAAAGGGTGTCATTTATCCGAATATTAGTTTCTCTTTGTATATTGACAATTCATGAAGCTCTAGAGCACAAGAAATATAATTAAATATGATTACAACAAGCAGCTCTGTATATTAAAATACCAAATTTTTGTCAAGTGTTTAAAAATTCACTATTCGGATTTTTCTTATCCTTTGTAGAGCATCATGAGAATTTTCCCATATAACACTGTCATGTTATATATGTTCATACTGGTGATTCAAATCATTACTGCATTCAAATTTGTCCTCTCTCCCATGGTACTGGAATTTTTAACTCAGGGTCATGCATTTGACATGTTCTACAATCTTTTTTGCTTTTGTTATTCTGTGTTTTTTGTCCTGCTTAGCATGGACCCCTGCCCACATATTTATGCTTACTGCATAGCTGGAGTGGCTGGAAACTCACATGCCCAGCATTTGGTTGAGATGGAGGTCTATTGATAATTTTGCCCTGGGGACTGGCTTTAACTTTCAATTCTCACAGTATCTGCTTCTCAAGTAGCTGGGATTAACAGGCATGAATGGCACCCAACTAATTACTGTCATTTTTTTTTTTCCTGACTGGTGAAGATCCAAGAATACTGTTGCCTTTTTTAGCATAGTTTTGTTTAGGTTTTGAAGTGCTAGAGAACAAACTCAGGGCTTTGCACCTGCTAGGCAAGAGTTTTACTACTGAGCCACATGTACTCCAGCCCTCTTAGCATATATATTTGCTGTATTTTTTTCATTTACTTTCTCCATTCAAAACCTTGGCAGTTGTTTCACTATTATGAAATGTCAGTTTTTAAGATCAAGATAAGGTAAGAAGTAAAGTCCTTTTGGTCTTTGAGATTGTGTTGCAGAAAGGGCATCATTTGATATTCAGTTCTTAAGTTTTCAGTTCTCTAGTTGCATTTTTGTTGCCTTTTGTCACTCAGGTACAGTAAATCTTACTTCTCTTAATCCAGGGTATTTATTACTTATTATTAAATTAATAGCATTTGTGCTAAAATATAGTCAATGGTAGAGTGTTTTTCTAGTATGAAAGCCTGAAGCCCTGCTGAGTTTGACCTTCAGCTGTGCATACAAATAATTAGCAATATTTAATTTCTTTGATTCTGGGAATCAAACCCAGGACTATTCACACTCTGAACAAAGCTCTATCATACAGCTATAGCCTGCCCCGATTGCATTGCCTTTATGACCATCTTCTGCCTCTTTTTTTACAAATCTGTTTTAAGGAAATTGTAGGTTTCTTACTCTTTTTTTATTTATTGAAGTTAAAGAACATAGTTTCCTCATATTCTCAGATAACTGATCCAATGCTATGTGTATATGATGTCATTAAAGATTTGTTTTTAAAAAGTTCGTTTACTGCTTGTAAAAAGAGATTTGCCTATACAAAGTAACAATTATTCTGATTCAGATTGAGGATGCTTTATGGATCTCTGCCTAACAGAAAAGAGTTAAAAGCTGATAGAAACAGTCATTAGGGACTCCTCTTAATATTTCTTTTAAATTTGTTCACTCATTTCATCCTATTAAAAGTCTGTTAAATGAAAATTACTAACTGCTGACAGTTTTGTTTTGGATACAGAAAAGAATAATCTTTCTTCAGAGTGGTTTCTTAATGTAATTGGAAAAACAAATTGACACATTTGGAAGTGTGTTGGATACTGTTTTGTCCATGCATAGAGAGTTAGCTAAGTCTAAAATGCAGTAGGATATCATAAAATAACTTGTTTGAAAGTTCTTGATTGAGCAGAATATTTGAACAAATCTTGCAGAATGAAATTAAATAGAAAACGTAACTTTAATCAGTCAGAATAACAGTTTTATTTTGAATTAAGTTTTGCAGGGAGAAATTAGTATCTTTCAAGTCCTCAAAACTTTAAAAGAAAATTTCACTTACCCTACCTTCATAATGAAAAGTCAGTAAATACACTTGTTTTCTAATTCCAAGTTTGAAGAATAAGTCTCTAGCTCGGAATATGGCCTAACAACACCAGCCTCTCAAGTACCAGGCCCTGTGTTCAAAGCACAGAAATATAAGATACTAAACAAAATGCTATACGTGTTATGTTCTACACTACTAAATATCCCCATGCTGCTGATCACATGTATGGTATATATGTGTACACCATTATATGTTACAGACTGTGATAGACAATTTGCTCCAGGAAAGTTAGAATGAACTTGTGACTTTAAATGAGCATCATTATTCCACAATACTGTGAAATTTGGGAAATTATGTAATCACTTAATCACAATTTTAAAAAAAAAAAAACCTCGGGGAAGGTAGGGAGGGAAGGGATGGTAGGGGGAAAACAATGGAGGGGGTAACAATGCTCAATAGGAAGTGTACTCATTACCTTGCTCATGTAACTGTAACTCCCTGTATAGTATCTTTACAATAAAAAATTTTAAAAAATGTGTTCTAAACTTTTTAAATTTGATCAGATAGACATGATCATTATTGAAAAGTTGACAAGACACAAATATTAACAACGAAAAAAAGAAGGAAATACTCCTTTAAAATTTCCCCCTATCGATATCCCAGGTTAAAGCCTTCTGTTTAGGACTTTAGTTAGTGCTTCTGAGCTGTTTCATTTAGAAATGAAATTATTTAGGGATAAGTATCTACTACTTTTTCAATACCCATAGGGGAAAAAATGAATCTATAACCTATATATCATAAAAGTTTGTACTTTGTGAATAAATATAGGTCAGTATCATTTTTTTAGTAATTGATGTGTTCATCCTACCAATAGCCTTTTCACACATTTAGATTATTTCCAAATACCTAGGTTTTTTTGTTGTTGTTTTGTTTTTTTGGTTTGTTTTTGGCCAGTCCTGGGGCTTGGCCTCAGGGCCCGGGCACTATCCTTGAACTCCTTTTGCTTAAGGCTAGCACTCTTACCACTTGAGCCATAGCACCACTTGCAGCTTTTTCTGCTTATGTGATACTGAGGAATTAAACCCAAGGCCTCATATATGCTAGGCAAGCACTCATTCCCAGCCTTCCAAATACCTAAATTTTTATGAAGACCTTGGAACATATCATCTAAAAGTATAATCTATCAATATAAATTGAATCCTATAAGTATACTAACAAGCTTAAAACAGTACATTTTAACACTTGCTAAGTACCCTTTTAGAAGGATGTTTGGACCTCTTCCCACAACTCAACCTAGGATAAACAATCTCTCCCTGCTCCTTCTTTTTTTCTACTCTAAAATAAATCTGTATGTGAGTATCTTGCTCTTTGGCATTATAATTATTAGTGTACCTGAGCATTTATTTCAATTGTTGATTGATCCTTTTTCTATTAATTACATGTTTCTATCTTCAGTCCATTGCTTAGGTACTTTTTCTTTATTGTAACAACCTCTTAATACATTGCAATTTAGAGATAATTTTTACCAGTTGGTCATGTTTATGGTAGTGGTGATATTGCTGCTCTAAAGTTTCAATTTTTATGCAAACCTATAAAGCATTTCTTTTAGGGGAAGAATTTTGTTTTCCATATTCATTTTAGGTATCTGTTTTACAAGCTTTAGTGAGTATTCTGAACCTCTCTTAGCATTTATCACAAGTGTAATTATTTGTTTAGCCTCTTCATCAAACTATAAATTTCATAAAGTCAGAGACTAATATGTTTGATGTAGCTATGTATGCTGTCTTACATATAGTAGATAACCAATATTTTTGTGTTAAAGTTTTACTCTATGTGAAATGTATTTAAATATGATTCAATGTTGATACCTATGTTTTCTGTTATTCCCAAATAGCTCAATAATTTTCTCAAAAGTTTTCTTTGAATAATTCACATATACATCAGACACATATATCCCTTCCCACTCCTTTTTTCTGATTAATAACTTTACCATATTCAAAACATGTAAAATATTTATCTCTGGGCTGGGAAGGTGGCTCAGTGGTAGAGTGCTTGCCTTGCATGCATTAGGCTCTGGGTTCGATTCCTCAGCACCACATAAGCAAAAAGGGGAAAAAAAAGCCGGAAGTGGCACTGTGGCTCAAGTAGTAGAATGCCAGCCTTGAGCTGAAGAGCTAAGGGACAGCACCCAGGCCCAGAGTTCAGGCCCCATGACCGGGCCAAAAAAAAAAAAAAAAATGTATTTATCTCTTCTAATTGTTTAAGTGTTCTGGTCTCAGTATCATGGAGTATATTATTAAATTGTTCCCTCATATGTTACTTTGTAAAGTTGCCTTGACTATTCTCATTTATAGCTGAGCTATTTGGTGTTTTTACTAATTTGAAAAAGTCTTAAAACATATAGTCTGCCACGAAAGATTTATTTACTACCTATTTGAGTAAGACAATACTTGGTTTAAGTTTATTTCCATTTTTGGTGTTGATCTTTGAGCTGGCTGAGATTTTGACATAACAATTTGGATCTTTTTTTCCTTTAAGCTTTTGTCAGAAGTGATAAACCCAAACTGTTCCGTGGACTACAAATCAAGGTAAGATTATTGTAATGGAACTTCTCCAGTTACTTTTTGAAGTAAAATAAGTATAAAAACGATAGCTGGACACTGGTGGCTCACACTTGTAATCCTAGGTACTCAGGAGGCTCAGCTCTGAGGATTAAGGTTCTAAGCCACCCTGGGCAGGAAAGTCTGAGACTCTTATCTCCTTTAACTACCATAAAAATATTGAAGTACAGCTGTGGCTCAACTGCTTGAGCAAAAAGGCTCTGGATAGCGCTCAGGCCCTAATTCCAAGCCTCAAGACCCACACAAAAAATTATTGTTAGTATAATAAGTATAATACAAATAAGTATAAATAAGTATAAATAAGTTTATTGATAAATAAACTTTGAGTTTTTTAGAGCAGTTCTTTGTATACAGAAAATCTGGAGTTTCCATACTATTTAGCCTCCACCCTTACCCTCAATTTCCTGTTAGAATTCAGTAAGTTTGTATTAAGGTTCAGTTTTTCTTTTGTGTGGCTGAAGGTTTTCCAATTGCATAATAACATTGTCATGCAGAATATTTTCTCTGTCCTAAAAATCTTGATTGCTTCTCAGATTTATCTCTCTGTCTCCTCTAGCACTGCCATCCACTTGTCTTGTTCTTGCTTTATGGGTTTTGCCTTTTGTAGAGTGCATATAATAGTATTTTCACATTGCCTTCTTTTACTTATCAATGTGCATGTAACATTCTGAGAGCTTCTTTTTTATGCTTCAATAGCTCCTTTTTATTGCTGAACAATATTCTGTTGTACCACAGATTCTTTTTTTTCCATTCATCTATGTAAGAATAACTCTGTAGTTTGTAGTTTGGGTCAACAGTTAACACTTTTTTATATAATTTCTATGTATACAAAAGTTTTCATTTAATTTAGGATAAATGCGTAGGAGTGTGAATTGCTGGGTTTTATAGTTTGGCCTCTATGTGACTTGGAAATATTTTCTTCTACAGGTTGTTTTTTCAATCTGTCCATTGTTTCTTTAATTGTGCATAAGTTTTTTGAGCTTAATGTAGTCTTAGCTGTCATCTGTCTTACTTTTGCTTATTTTCCCACATTTTAATTTGGATTTGTTAGGTTAGATTGTTTTGTTTGGAATAAGTTCTTTTGGTTTTGCTAAAATTTAAGAGTTGACTGTTTAATGTGAATCCTTTTATTGGATGTTTGTTTTGCAGAGATTTTCCTGCCAATCTGTAGCTTATCTTTTTTTTGGAAGGGAGGAAGGTTTGTACTCAGGGCCTAACACTTGATTAATTTGTGTAATTGATTGGTGTTCACTACTTGTACCATGCTGCCAGCCCAGACTCAAAGTCTTTTCTGCCCAAGCTGGCTTTGAAACCTCCATTCTCTGGATCTTCCAGATCTCAGCCTTCTGAGTAGCTAGAATTATAGGCATGAGCCACCATTGTCTGTTTGTAGCTTGTATTTTTATTCTCATTGTCTTGAATGGAGCAGACTTTATTCTTTGGGACTGGAAGTACAACTCAACGGTACAATACTTGCCTGCCATGCATAAGGCTCTGGGCTCCACCCCCAACAGTACACACACACACACACACACACACACACACACACACACACACACACACACACACACACACACACACACACACACACACACACACACACACACACACACACACACACACACACACACACACACACACACACACACACACAAATTGGGAATTACTGAGTGTTGATAATGATATCAGAACTTCTCTCCATCTCTCAAGTCCATAATCCACAGAATTTTGGAAAAAAAAACCACATGAAGCATAATTGCTGACAACACAGCTATATCTTAGTTACCAGGTTTTAGTCATTTAAAATCAAAGAGTTAATCTTGTAACAAATGCATTGGTTTCATTGTCATTTTTTCCCAGATTTAGAATTTCACAGAACTATAAATACCGATTCCAACCAACTAATGGATCTGAAATTTCAAGAACCCCACCTAATTCTAAACTGATTATAACAAAATCATTACATTTCTTAAGCCAACAGAAACTTGTAATCCAGCATAGGATTCTATATCTAATTGTTTTTATGCACGGCTTATTTCACAATTGCTCTTATACCATTCTTCTATCTTATTTGAATTCATTCACCACCACTATCAAATTTTAAGCTCTTCAGTATGAGTCATGTATGCAAAAAATAGTTTGTACATTCATAATAAGCTTTAAATCCCAAATAAACTCTCTTGATACCAGCAGATACTTTTCTGTTTAGAAGAAATATTATTTTTTCTCACATTTATGATGCCAGTTAATTCTTTCTTAAAAGACTTCCTTTAAGATGTATTATCATGTTACATCTAAAAATTTTTAATTGCTCTTACATTTTTTAAACCTGTTTTGATGTTGATTGAGAATAACAAGGCCCTTTCACAGCAGAAAATAATGATCATGTCCCTCTTTTATACAGTATGTTCGTGGTTCAGATCCTGTACTAAAGCTTTTGGATGACAACGGGAACATTGCTGAAGAGCTAAGCATCCTCAAATGGAACACAGATAGTGTGGAAGAATTTCTGAGTGAAAAATTGGAGCGCATATAAATCTTGCTTAAATTCTGTCCTATCATTTTGTTGCCTTATCAAATGAAATATTACAATATCCAGAAAGTTGTTCTGCATGCTTCCATTGATCAGCCTTTCACTGTGAGGCATTAAACATCTAGTTAGAAGTTGAGGTGGCAGCACAGCCTATAATATGTGAGGAGTGAGCAAGCTTCACAGAACCCACTTTTTCTAAATTTCTGTCCATTTGCATTTGTTGATACCACTAATGAAATGCTTTGTAACAGGCTTGTCATTAAATGCAAAGGATAGTTTGATAATTGGTCAAGTTTTATCAACAACAGAATTCTAAATCAGGAAGAGTTAATGAAGACAATGCTATGCCTCCTATGCTATGTGCTCTTTCAAAAATAATGACAGAAAACTACAGAGCAAGTAAGATAAAATGAGCCTCAACAGATTGCCTTCTCCTCGGAACCTCTTGTGTTTTGTATTCCACCGCTTTCTTTTTAGTAGAAATATTATTTAGATTGTAATGAGTGTCCTGCAGAAAACTTTTGTAGCTTCATTATTGTGAAAACAGCTTGGAGATCTGCAGTAAGAGTGGATCATACACAAAGATTTGCATCAATGAAGACTACACAGAAAACCTTTCTTAAGGATTTGTGCAGATCAGATATTTGGCAAATTTTTGTGCTTTATATTCTTATAGAAAAATGTTCATTTTAAAAATGATCACTTGTAATACCAAAATATAAATAAAACCAGTCAAAAGTCTTGAATTTGACGTTATCCTAATTTGTCTTTGCATGTTTAAAAATGTTAGTGTTATTGCTGCATTCATCTCAGCTATCTTATTTATTTATTTGTTTGTTTATTTATTTATTTATTTATTGCCAATCTTGGGACTTGAACTCGAGACTTAGGCACCCTTTCAGGGCTGGCAGTCTATCTCCTGAGCCACAGCTCCACTTTCAGCTTTTTGCTAATTAATTGGAAATAAGAGTTTCATGGACTTTTCTGCCTAACTGGCAGTACTGCAGTACTTAGATCTCAGCCTCCTGAGTAGTTAGGAGCCACAGGCACCCAGCCTAGTTTTTGGTTTTCTATTTTAAACAAGATATAAAAATTGCTGAACCATTTAAAAGTTACCCTAAATTCTATTGTTGGTAATAGAGATCGATTATTAGTCTTTACCAGTAGTTTATGTCATATAATATTTAAAATTAATCCATTTTTAAGGGTAGCAAGAGAATATTGTCTGCCTAAACTGGCTTTTTAAAATAGCATAAGAAATCCTGGCAAGCAGACTATAGTCTTCTTTGGATCATCAATGGCATAAATAGTTGATAAAACTAGAACTGGTTAACATGAAAGTGATCCCTAATGGCTATTGCTATTTCAGAACAAAAGGGATATTAAGCCAGTGTGGACACTGGAAAAAAATCATGAAGTTGCCACCACATACAGAACAATAGTGGTATTGACGAACAAGACTTCAAAACTTTTGCGATTGGCATACAAAATAATTAGACTGATTTCTCGGCAGAAAGTGCCAGTTAAATGAGTATCTAACATGGAATGTTAGCAAAGAGAGGCCTTAAAAGTATTATATTCATGCTGTTGTGAGAGATCAAAGAAGCTGAAGAACCCCACCGTATTTTAGATCTTCCAGTTCTCAAGCTGATGAATAATAGGGTATCTACCAAGCCCCAATTTTTTAATTGGGAGGTTCAATTTACTCAGCTAATTCAGAGTGGTTTTTGCCAATTGCAAGCAAAGAACAGCTTTTTAAAGAAACAAAAGCACTGATTACCAAGAGTATTAATACTGATCCAAAAAGTATTGTTTTATAGCCAAAGTCTGACATTTGATTCAGCTTATTCAAAGTCACCACAGATAACAGCTATTAATAACTGCAACTTTGTTCACCTTGCCAAAACTATATTACTTATAACTTAACCAGTTAATTTATCTCTAAATTTAGCAAAAGCTTCTTATGAGTAAAACTACAAATAAAAACTAAAGTATACTGTTTAAAGGCTTGAGAGCTTTTAAAAATTAAAAAGAAAGAAGTACAGGAAATGCCTTTGAAGGTAGATCCTGCAAATATTTAATAGTTAAAGGCAGAGATATAGCTCCATGTTAGAGTACTTGTCCAGCATACACAAGACTATATGTTTGATCTCCAACACACATAAATTAAGTTGGCAGTAACTAGAATGTGAAAACATTTACAAATACATGGGAAGTAGTGTAGATATCATATAGCTTCATAGTATTCCTTCTACTTAAAAATTGACATAGCTTTGTCCATTTTTCACATTTTTGCATATTTTATTGGGAATGCTACTTTAAAATGACTAGACTTGTAGAATGAATAGAGTGCAGTCTAAACAGATACATGAAGCAAGATTATGCATGGACAGGTTGACGGGGAAGGGACCCACAGGTCCCCAGAAGCAAACTCCATGTTTTTCATGGGAGTAATGGTTCAGTGCCATTAATCCAGTAACATAGGGCATAGTAACTACCATGAGTAACAAGAGTTAACTTTTTAAGTTTTGAGGGGGAAAAAAATCATAAAATTCATCTACTGGAGTATACAATTCAGTAGTTATTTAATATGTTCAACATGCAGTTTTATCCCTCCAAAAAGGAATTCTGTGCCCGTCAGTGGTCAGTCCCCATACCTACCCTACTAGCCATGTGTGTTGCATGATTCACTTAGTGTATTTAGGGTTTCATTCAGTGTTCTTAGTCTCTTTATGATTTAATGTCCCTTTTATAGTCAGCCCCCCCTTTTTTGGGGGGGGTCCGGTTGTGGGACCTGAACTCTAGGCCTGGGCACTGTCCCTCAGCTCTTCAGCTCAAGGATAGCGCTCTACCACTTGAGCCACAGCGCCACTTCGGCTTTTTTCTTTTTGCTTATGTGGTGCTGAGGAATCAAACCCAGGGCCTCAGGCATGCAAGGCAAGCGCTCTACCACTGAGCCACCTTCCCTGCCCAGCCCCCCATTTTTTGATAGAGATTTGGGTTTCTATTTTGGAGAGTTTTATTATGAGAAATGCAACTATATGCCTTTATGTACAACTTTTTTTTCTCATGCTGGGAGACAAACCCAAGGATTTGTATATGCAAACTATATCTCCACAGCCCCCACTTAACTTTCTGAGTAATTGCCAAATTTATTCAAAGTGGTCATACTCATGGCATTGTGATTAGCAACTTAAGGGCCCCGATTTCAGCGTGTGCTGTAGGTTTCTGTTCTAATGAAGAGCACAGTCATTTTACAAGCCTACCAATAGGAGCCACTTCAGTGCATTAAGCACTTGGCCTTCCACTAAAGATTCTTCAGACTGGTATTTAAATCTTTGGTATTTTTAGATTCTCAAATTTACCTGCCTTTTCTGCTCTCTGTATTCTAGTCAGAAAGGCAACCTTTGATCAGCTTAAAAGCCCAAGTATACAATTACGGTTATAGTAAAAAACAAAATTGAAGTTACTAGGACAGAATCACAAAGGAGACAGAAATGATTTTAGGAATCTACGCTTCAGTTTGAAGCTTAGCTGAAAGGCAAACAGAAGCTCTCAAGAGAAAAGAGTGAAATGAAATGTCTTCCAGTCAAGGAAGACCACATGGAATCACACTGATCTAGGAGAAAGCATCTTCATACACCTAAAAGAAGGCCAACTTCTCTGGGACCCAATAGGCCAGAGAAAAAAGTAATAGGAAATGAGGCTGGGAGAGTAGGTAAAAAGGATACTGTTCAGGGCTGGGAAGGTGGCTCAGTGGTAGAGCACTTACCTTACATGCCTGAGGCCCTGGGTTCGATTCCTCAGCACCACCTAAGAATGGAAGTGGCGCTGTGGCTCAAGTGGTAGAGTGCTAGCCTTGAGCTGAAGAGCTGAGGGACAGCGCCCAGGCCCAGAGTGCGACAAAAAAAAAACAAAAATTTTTTTAAAAAGAATACTGTTCATATCATCTTAAGACTTGATGCTGAAAACAGGAGAAAAAAAAATTTTAAGCCTTTAAGGGAGTAACAAAATCCAGTATGATCAACTGTGAAGTGTATAGGCAATCAACAACTTGTCACTTAAGAAAATAAGTGTTTATCCAGTGCTTTAACTTACAAAAAATATCTTCTCTAGGAGCATTATACCTTTTTTTTTCAATTCACTATTTTTAACTACTCACCAATTCTCTTTGAAGAAAAAAATTAAAGACAAGCCTAAGCATAATTCTTAAATTGAGATTCAAGGTTGGTTTGTATATACTCAGAATCCTTATATTCACTAGCTATGTGAGCTAAAAGGAAGTGCCTATTAATCCACACTATATTTGTGTATTCTTCCTTTCCCCATCTTTTGTTGTTGCTATTATAATAGTCTCCCTGTATTGCCTCCATTGGTTTTGAACTGCACGGACCCATGTGATTCTCCTACCCTGACCTCCTAAGACCCCACTACAGGATTTGCCACCACACCCACTAATCTCAAAATTAGCTCCTCAACTAGTATTTTGACCTAATTCCTGATTCTTATCTGGTATCCTGGATCATGAATATCTATATGGCCTATTTTCACATCCCATTTCCCACTATTTTGAAATCTGTTCTGGATTTAGTTATTTTCGTGTTCCTTTCCTCCTAACGAGCACCTGGACACTGCCCTCTAGTACAATGTCTACATTTTTCCACCTGTAAACAATGTCTAACTCTAGCCAAGCCTTTTCTAGCCACATTTCTATTGTATTACCACCCCAACACTTAATATTTTAAAGCAGTGAATGTTTCTTTTGGTCATGGATATGTAATGTGGAAAGAGCTCCTTTACAACTACTCACCTCTGTATTTACAAATTACCAACTAGGGTAGCTCAAGTGGGACTAGAAGATCCATTTCTGAGAGGAAGCTTGGAAAACAAGGAGTGGTTGTCATACTTCCCGTTGGCACCTGGGGCTTCCCCCTATCACTGATTGGGTTCCCAAATAAGCATCCTAAGAGTGGGAACTGCTAATTTCTTAAGGTCTGGGCCCAGAAATGTCCAGGAATCTGCTATTTGTCAAAGAATCACAAAACTCAAATTCAAAAGGAAAGGGATAGAATAGACCCCGTGAAGTCTGTTTTAGCTTTCAGTTGTTGTGACGATACCTGAGATACTCAACTTAAAGGGAGTGTTTACTTTGGCTCACAGTTTCAGTTGCTTCTGTCCATGATTCCTTGGCCTGTTGCTTTTGGACCTGTAATGAGACAGATCATCACAGTGGGGAACAATGTCACAAAGCTGATAGAAGAACAAATCAAAAATAAGTGCATAGAGGAAAAAAACGGGAGACAGTGAGAGAAGGGGTAATATCCAAAAAGAAAAAACTGTTAATTCCTCTGTATATCACCTTAAAATAACAATTAAAAGAATTAAAATTAAAAACATTTAAAAAATGTGTGTGTGTGTGTGTGTGTGTGTGTGTGTGTGTGTGTGTGTGTGTGTGTTGCCTTAAGGACTTTTTTCTGAGAAATTATTAATTTCAGCATGTACTTCCAGCTCTAATGTTATAACTAGAAATAAGAATTTGCAACCAGGCACCAATGGCACATGCCAATTAACCACCCAAAAGCCAGAAATAGATCTGTTGCTTAAAGTAGTAGACCCAGTAGAACACTAACCTTGAGCACAAAAACTCAGGGAGCAGCACCCAGGCCCTGAATTCAAACCCCAGGACTGGCACCAAAAACAAGAAAAAGCAATTGCCTTCCTGATTTCCACCTTGAGAGAACCAACTTCATCAGCCTGATACTGCAAATACAGTTAGTGAATTAACACAAGCCTCTTTCAGTCTTTGAGCAGATCTTGTGGTGCAGGACATCTTTTTTCTCCCCTGTACAGGCCACTAACTCTGTAGATCTGTCTGGTCACTTTATCTGTAATTGGTATAAATGATCATTATATTCATGAGTACAATGATTTATTGTAAATAGCTTAGCAATCCCTTTTCTAATCATCTTGGCTAAGCTATAGTACCCATCTGTTCGGTCAAACACCAGCCATTCTTGTGAAGGTACTTTTTAGATATACAATTAATAGTTATAATCAGTAGGTTTTAAGAAAAGCAAATTACTGGGGCTGGGAAGGTGGCTCAGTGGTAGAATGCTTGCCTTGCATGCATGAGGCCCTGGGTTTGATTCCTCAGCACCACATAAGCAGAAAAAGCCAGAAGTAGGGCTGAGGCTCAAATGGTAGAGTGCTAGTCTACAGCTGAAGAGCTGAGGGACAGCACCTAGGCCCAGAGTTCAGATCCCATGACTGACGAAAAAAAGAAAAAGAAAAGCAAATTACTTCATAATGTAAATAGACCTTACCCAATCACTTGATGATCTTAATAAGAGAAAGACAGAGGTTTCCCTAGATGGAAGGAATTTTTCCTTAATTCTGAATTGCAGAAACTCTGCCTGAGTTTCTAGCCTTCAATCTTCCTTGCAAGATACCTGACACTAGATTACAGTACAACAACCACCTTTCTGTTAGCTATATTGTACTACAAATAGGGCAGAGTTTTTTTTCCCCCTACAATTAAAGTGAGCCAATTTACTTAAAATAGAAAAAAAAATCCTTAGATTTTTATATAGGTAGACAGATTCTATTGATTCTGTTTCTCCAGAGAACAATGACTAGATCACCTTTTACAAAGCTCCATGCATTAATGATCAACCAACCCTCAGTTATAAAGATTTACAAGAAAAAAATGAACCTAAGTCATGGTGTAAGCCCTGTGCAAATTGTGTTCTGAAATTACTATTCTATGATATTGAACAGAATTCTGACAGACTTCTGAGAATCTCCCAGCCGGTGCCTTTTCTAAGGTGGTTGTTTTCTTCATTAGCTGTTAACACATGGGGTTGTGTTTATGTTTGGCTGTGCATAAGATACACTATCAAAGCTAATTAAATGAGTCACTTAACTCTGTTTACAAGGAAAGACTTAACAGATGTAAAAAATAAAGTCTTTTGTTTGTAAACAATGATGTTTGGAATTTGCAGAACAGCAAAACAAAAGGACACAAAAATAGGTTTTGTCATTGATTTGCAAACAGAAGTGAAAATGTTTCTGAGTGATATAAACCAGCTCTGGAAGAAATCCTTTTTGTCCAATCATAACATCTTTCAACAGTTACTGGTCTGTTAGAACAGGTAAAAGTGTCCGCAATGTAACAAGGTATTTTTGTCCTGTCTAACATTACATAGATGTTTGTAAACTAGGGGAAAAAATTGTGAAGTACACCTCAGTTCTTAAGTGGTGCATTTGAGAAAGCTGAGGCCGGATTTGTTCTGCGGAACTTTCAGTCGATCACTAGTAACAGAACAAGGCCAGCGTCATCTTAAGGTTTCCATTGTGAAATGGCTTTTGCTAGGATCCTAGAACTTGGCAGAGGGAAGTCAGGATGGGGAGGAGAGGGCAGTAGTCACTGGGGATGGTCTTATTGACTTTCCTTGTGTTCTTTCCCTGCAACTTCAACAATGGATGGCACATTTGCTCTGCTTCTCACACTTTCTGCTCAGGGCCGTCTGTGTGGGTCCCTCAACCCCTTGCTTTGACTATTTGCCATCATGTTGGTTTTTCTCATGACCTCTGAGTGCACTCAAGCCTTGTCTTCCCAGTGCTCTTTTCAGAGGAAGCTCTCAAAGTGTTCCATGAATTGGAGTTGAGAGATTTCTTTCGATTTTGATCTTTTCAGTATTTTTTTCTTCTACATCCATGGATGATCAGCTATTGGCATAAGACAGTCCCTCATTAAGATCACGTGCACTTTCTGAACAAATAAGAATGAAATTACATTCTTGATGGATTCTTTTTGGAGTGACCCTTTGCATCTTTACAACTCAAATTTTAATATATTTAATAAAATACAAACACAAAGCCTGAGCTTTATTCCTTGAAAAACATTTATTGGCAAAATGTAGAGTTCTTTAGAATTTCCACACTTTTAGAATTTTCAGATTGAGAATCCTTGCTATTCAGGAGGCTGAAGGATTGAGTTCAAAATGAGTCTTGGCAGAAAAGTCCACAAAATTTTATCACCATAAAACAGCATAAAAAGCTGGCCTGGAGGTGTGGCTCAGGTGGTAGAGTAGCATCCATTAGTAGAAAAAAGTCTGGCAAGAGTGTAAGGTTCTGAGTTCAAGCACTAACTAGTACTAGCACACACACACACACACACACACACACACACACACACACACACCCCATAATATCCAATGAAAGTCACTACAAGCCAGATATTGTAGTTCATGCCTACAATCTTAGCTACTAAGAAGGCAAATGCAAGGATACTGAAAATTTGAGGCCAGCCTGAGCAAAGTCAGCAAGAACCCTATCAAAAACAAAACAAAGAAGTCTGGAGGTGTGGTTCAAGTGGTAATGGACCTGCCTAGTGAATTGAAAGCCCTGATATCAAACCCCAATAACAAAAATTAAAATAAAAGTTAACTATACACTGGTGACTTATGTCTTACTACAACTAACCACTGAGTTCAAGAAGGATTGCATTTCACAGCCAGATTCAGCAAATACACAAGACTGACCTTTGCCAAGACCTGGTGCCTGTCATTCCAGCTACAGTGAAGGCTGAGATCAGGAGGATAATGGTTCTAGGACAGCCCAGGTCCTCTTTCAGTGGAAAAAGCTTGTTGTGGCATGCACCTGTGAACCCAGCTAAAGTCTGAGCAATGTCCCCACTATAAAAGGGAGCAGGAGGGGAGGGAAGCTGGACTAGAGTTCTGGTTCAGCAGTAGAGTACCATAAAAATATAGAGAAATGGGCTGAGCCTCAGCCCCAGAACTTCTGGGATGCCATAATCTACATTTTTAACAATCACCACAGGCAATTGTGGTGGAGAAAAATTCAGGTTGTGCTTAAAAAATTGAATTGTAGGAATCTAACTACTAAGGATCTCAGCACTTGATATTTTTGCTAGTCAGATGTGTACTTTAAGTTCTGCTGCAGTTGAACTATAAGTATACTACTTTTGAGACTACTACAATAGCCCAAGAAAGCAATGATGGGGCTGAGGTAAAATAATAGCAAAAACTGAACTATGGATATAGATTGGAGGTTTTAGATTATAATCAAGTAAATGTACAGAGACTTGAGGAGAGTCTCTGAATATATATGGGTCCTAGCTAAAGGAGACAGCTACTGATCATGGCTATACTAGAGAAGAGGGTTCCAAAATTCTCCCTTCTCAAGAGTCACTAGTTTGAAGAGAATTATACTGATCAAATGCAATATATGTATTTCTGAAATACTATGGTGATGTCCCTTGTTATGATTAATACACCCTAAAAACAAACAACAAAATGAATTGCAGGAAAGTAAAACAGGCTCTGTTAGTGGGGTAGATACTAGAGAAGGGGAGAGGGTGAGTGAGAATGAATGTGATCAAAGTGGTTTATTTTCTTATATGAAACTTGTTGAAATTGTTGTAAGAAGGGGAAAATAGGTATGGGATTATGTCAGAGGGGGGTAGATTTAATCAACATATAAGATAGCACTATAGAATGTCACAATGACCCCCCCCCATAGAAAGACATAAAAATAAATTAGAATGTTAAAGTGTGTGACTTAACATTTTTCAAATAGTGGAACCTGTTTAATTGTGTTGCTAAACTCAATGGAAGCTAGACATGTTTTAGAGAAGCCCACAAGACTCTTTTTTTTTTTTTTTTTTTTTTTTGCCAATCCTGGAGCTAGAACCCAGGCCTGGGCCTGAGCTTCTGTTGCTCAAGGCTAGCGCTTTACTGCTTGAGCTTCAGCGCCACTTCTGGCTTTTTCTGTATATGTGGTACTGAGGAATCAAACCCAGGGCTTCATGCATGCTAGGCAAGCACTCTACCACTAAGCCATCGGACTCCACTCCTAAGCTACTGGAGCATATTTGAAACTTTGGCAAAGTATCAGGGTATAAAATTAACCCCCCAAAATCAATGGCTTTCCTGAATGCCAAAAATGAGAAGAGCACAGCTGAAATCAGGAAAGCAACTCCTTTTGTAATAGCCCCACAAAAAATAAAATATCTAGGAATAAACTTCTAAAGAAGTGAAGGAACTCTGTGATGAAATCTTTAAAAACCTGAAAAAAGAAATTAGAGCAGAACTAAGGAAGTAGAAAAACCTCCCATGGTCCTGGATTGGGAGGATTAACATCGTGAAAATGGCAATACTTCCAAGGGCTATCTACAAATTCAATGCAATATCCATCAATATCCCAACCTCATTAGTCAATGAAAGAGAAGAAGAAACCCAAAAATGCATATGGAACAATAGAAGACCCTGAATAGCAAAAACAATCCTTAGCAGAAAGAACAGTGCTGGAGAAATAAGAATACCAGACTTCAAACTCTTCTACAAGGCAATAATAATCAAAAATAGACCTGAAGAGCAATGGAGTAGAGCTGAAGACCCAAAATGAACCCATAGACCTATAGCCACTTAATCTTTGATAAGGGAGAAAAAAAATGCCATGGAAGAAAGACAGTCTTTTCAGTAAATGGTGCTGGCAAAATTGGTTAAACACCTGTAGAAAATTGAATTTAGATCCTTATTTATCACCCTACTTAGAATCAACTCCAAATGGAACAAAGACCTCAAAGTAAAAGCAGACACCCTGAAAACATTACAGAAGGAATCAGAGAAACTCTAGGGCTCCTTGGCACAGAATGAAATTTTCTTAATAGAGACCCAGAAACACAACAAATCAAAGAAAGGTTGGACAAAACCATTTGTCTGCACAGCAAAGGGCAGAGCTAACAAGATCAATAGAAAGAAAGCCCACAGACTGGGAGAAGATCTTCACTAGCCATACAACAGACAAAGGCCTCGTATCTAAAATATACTTAGAGCTCAAAAACTTAAGTCACCCAAAAACAAATCCTCAAAGAATCAACTGCCCCATTAATAAGTGGGCTAAAGACTTAAAGACAGACTTCTCTGAGGAGAAAATAAAAATGGCCAGAAGACACATGAAGACATGCTCAACGTCTCTGGCCATAAAAGAAATGCAAATCAAAAAAACATTGAGATTCAACCTTACCCCAATTAGAATGGCTATAATAAAAAAATCTAATAATGACAGATGCTGGAGGGGATGTGGCCAAAAGGGAACTCTTACTGCATTGTTGGTTGGAGTGTAAACTTGTTCAGCCACTCTGGAAAGCAGTATGGAGGTTCCTTAAAAGACTATACATAGAGCTCCCTTATGACCCAGCAATCCCACTTTTGGGCATTTACACAAGTGATCACAAACAAGACCAGCACAACTATGTTTAATCGCAGTATTATTCACCATAGCTAAGATATAGAACCAATCCAGATGACCCTCAGTAGATGAATGGATCAAGCAAATGTGATATATATGCGTGATATATGTATGTATATATATATATATATATATATATATATATATATATATGGAATTCTATGCTTCCATCAGAAAGAACGACATTGCCCCATTTGTTAGGAAATGGAAAGACTTGGAAAAAATCATATTAAGTTACCCAGTCCCAAAGAAATTTAGGTCCCATGATTTCCCTTATTTGCAATAATTAGTATACATATAGGATAATCTTATCAGATGAGCTAAAAAGCTCAAAACCATGTACAAATGAATAAGATGATGCTAAGTGAAATGAACCCCAAGATATGGACACAAGAGGTCTGTCTTTATTGTTATTGTTTTAAATGTACCATGTGATTTTATTTTTTGTTGTTGTTGTTGTTTCCTCTGTATGTTCTTTCCCCTATGGCATATCCTCTGTTGTCATTGTACTCGATTTTGATACCCTGCATCTTGTATATACATATGTCTAATCTGGGGAGAGGAAGGGGAATAACAAAACGCTGAAAGAAGGACACAGGATGACCCATTACAACAAAGATACCCACAGGACAGTATATTGGAAATGAACTTCACAACTTCGGGAAGGGGGGGAATGAAGGGGGAGGGAGTGTGGGAGGTGGGGGAGGGAAGGGATAGTGGGACAACAACAAGGAAGCGAAGGGGTGGGTAACAATGTAATGCACTCATTGCCTTACTCATGTAACTGTAACCCCTCGGTACGGCATTTTAACAATAAAATAAAATTAAAATAAAAAGAAGCCCAGGGCTGGGAAGGTGGCTCAATGGTAGAGCACTTGCCTTGCATGCATGAGGCCCTGGGTTCAATTCCTCAAGCACCACATAAGCAAAAAGAAAAAAGCCAGAACTGGCGCTGTGGCTCAAGTGGTAGAGCGCTAGCCTTGAGCTGAAGAGCTGAGGGACAGCGCCCAGGCCCAGAGTTCAGGCCCCACGACCGGACCCAAAAAAACAAAAATAAACAAACAAAAAAAGAAGCCCACAAATCAGTTTGCACCAGCTCTTTGGATAAAAAAAAGAACAGGAGGGGCTGGGAATGTGGCTTAGTGGTAGAGTGCTTTCCTAGCATGCATGAAGCCCTGAGTTTGATTCCTCAGTACCACAAAAACAGAAAAAGCCAGACGTGGTGCTGTAGCTCAAGTGGTAGAGTGCTAGCCTTGAGCACAGAGAGGCTCAGGGTCAGTGCCCAGGTCGAGTTCAAGCCCCACGATTGGCAAAAAAAAAAAAAAAGTAAACATCAAGAAAGACTTAACCAACTCACAAATGTAGAAACTCAGAGCTGAGAGCAAAGAACCTGTTAAGGAAAAAAATGAAAGCTTTCCTTTTGGGATTTGAGTTTAAGAAGTCTGAGATTTCCCAGGTATTTGTTTGGGTAGATTTTCCCATATGTGCTTGATGTTCCCATATGTGCTTGATGTGCAGACAAAACATGGGTGAGAGAAATGTTTGGTGATCCTCAGCAAATATTGGCAGAGAGGTTTCTTCTGAGGGCTCACAGGGCTTTGACACAGTTGTCTGTACACCCTGTGCTACCATATGGCCACTCCTTTCTGGGCGCATATGCATGTTTAAATCGCCTCTTCTTCTAAGGACTCTGGCCTTGCTGGGTCATGTGATCTCATTTTAACTTTAAAGGTCCTACCTCTAAAGGCAGTCACGTCGTGAGGGACTGAGAATTAGGAATTCAACGTATGAATTCAGAAGAGAGCAAAATCCACCCCATGAACACTGCCAGACCCCAGGTTTCAGGGAGCAGGGAGGTTTTCAGGGAGAAATGAGTTCAAGAGAAAATGGGGGTAAGAAGCAGAGACAATTGCTTGGAGACATTTGAATAAACCAGGAAAGACTAGGATTTTGGCCAGAGAGAAACACGTGTGCTTACAAAGGGAAGACTCCAGTGAAGAAAAAGAAGGTGTTGGCGAGAGGCAATGGATCAAATGCATGAATGGGGAGACATGGCTTCAAACAGAAGGGGGAGAGCCCGGAGAAAAGAGGCAAGCCTGGGCAGAGCACAGGGACATATTGGGATGGAGAAGGGGAATGTTGAAGGGATTCAGTTTTCTCAGGGACCGAAGAGGCAAGGCTATCCGTTAGGAATGGACAATAGAACTATTTGAAGGGACTGGGAAAGGTGGCTCAGTGGTAGAGCGCTTGCCTTGCATGCTTGAGGCCCTGGGTTCGATTCCTCAGCACCACATAAGCAAAAAGAAAAAAGCCGAAAGTGGCGCTGTGGCTCAAGTGGTAGAACGCTAGCCTTGAGCTGAAGAGCTGAGGGACAGCACCCAGGCCCAGAGTTCAGGCCCCACGACCAGACCTCCCCCCCCCCCCCAAAAGAACTATTTGAAAAGCACTGTCTCTGCTGAAATAGGTGCAGAGGAAAGCAGAAGAGGGAGGTAGATTGATCCTTCTGTCTGGGTCTAACTCCATCTTTGCTGACTTACTACATGACTTTAGTTATGCAATTATTCTATGTCACGTTCCTCTCCTGTGTGACACAGAATTAACAATAACTGTTATGTACACATCACATTATTGTAGACACTAAGTAGGAAAACATAGTTAAATTTGCAGTCATATTATCAGGAACAGGCTACTTCTTGTATTATCCAACACTAGCACTCTGGTTTATCAAACTGCTTTTAACTTCATTCTCATTTTTCTTTATTGAGTTACTCCTAGGACTTTTTTTTCCCCCAGGGCAAAGTGGACAGGTGGAGATTTGAAGATGGTACTCCACTTCTGTCCAGAGCCAAGCACCAGTGAAACACACACACACACACACACACACACACACACACACAGAGTGAAGCCACAAGGTGTTACATTACTCATACAGTCTTAAGTATTTCCAGAGCTTCTATGGGGCCTTGTTTTCCCTCCAAGCATATCAACCATATACATAAACAATACACTTACAGATGAAAATGGATGCTAGACAGACATTGCTACCAGGAATAATCTCTGCTCTGCTCCAAGCTGGCTTGAAGAATTGTGAACTGAGACCCGTTTTTGCTTCTTATATCCTACAGGGGCAGTGAGTCAAGATTTCCTGAAATTAAGCAATCAGATAAAATGTTTCAATAGCTTCTAGAACACTTCAAGCTTCTCTCTGCCATGAAACCAACATGTTTGTTACTAAGTATCTCTTTCATATTCCCCAGTGACTTTAGTCAAGGTCTTTCTATCAGGCCCAGAGTTAATATGATGATGTAGGCCACAACTCATCACTTGAAGTTTATTTATTCTGGAAACCTAATTGCTATTCCTAGGGGCGGGGAAAGGTATATTCCAAGTCTGAATCATGGATTTATAGTAAAGGCTTCACTAACTATAATCCTATTTCAACTCTTGGCATTGCTTAGCCTGATTATCATCTGGTAATCTAATTATTTTAATCCTTTACTCTCATTGAACTTGAGCTTCAGTACCAATTTCAACTAATAGTGACGCATGTTTTGTTTGTAAAACACTGTTTCCCCCCAGTGCCCTTCTAGAGTTCTTCGCCGTGGACTCCTGTGCTACTGCAGTAAGATGGCAGGTGTCTAGAGGTTGGTTTATTGCCCCTCATCTGTCAAGTTTCCAAAACCAAATGGCCCCAAGGATGAGTCAGGCAGGTGACAAAAAGTTCAGATAGAATTAAGACAACTTTGACAGAGAAAACACAGTCCCCTAATATCAAAAACCACAGCTAAAAGCTTTGCAAGCATTGGCTTGGCCAAAACCACTTCATGGGCTGGGCTGTACAGATTTTTAGAGATGGCATTTCTCAGAGCCCTTCTCTTCCTGTCCGGGACTCTGAGATCAGGATGCATCTGTGGGATGTTTTGTGTATCATTGAACCCTGCATAATAAAACAATAGTCAGTTCTCATGGTGAGTTTAGAAACCTTGTGTAAGTCACCCAGCATGAGTTTCTTCGGGGTGGAGGGGGCAAGAGGCAGTACTGGAGCTTGAACTCAGAGCCTGGGCATTGCCCCTTAGCTTTTTTTTTTCCACTCAAAGCTGGAACTCTACCACTTGAGCTGTATCTCCACTTCTACTTTGGGCCTCTTAGTGGTTAATAAGAGATAAGAGTCTTCCCTGCCGGGACTAGCGTAGAGCCATAATCCTAAAACTTTTGTCTGCTGAGTAGCTAGGATAACAGGCATGAATCACAGCCCTTGGCTCTTGAGTTCCTTTCAATTTGTAAAACATGCCTGTCTGGAAGCATACATATATTTGCTTCTCAATTCCATGGAAATTCTTATTAAGTGATATGATTTGTATCTTCAAAGTTTTCCAAATGACCCTTTTCTCTTTCTCTAGCATGGAAGTGTCACCTCCATAACACTTCTTGTCTTTATCTGTGGCACTGCTGTACTTACTCTGTGTACAAATCTCAAGAACACAGTACTTACAAGCAAAGACTTCATTTTCTTCTTCCAGCAATCTTAAGATTTTTTTTTTTTTTTTTGGTTGTGGAGCTTGAACTCTGGGCTTGGGCACTGTCCCTGCGCTCTTCAACTCAAAGTGAGTGCTCTACCTCTTGAGCCACAACGCCACTTCCAGTTTTCTAGTGGTTTATTGGAGAATAAAAGTCTCACAGACTTTTCTGCCCAGGCTGACTTTGAACCATGATCCTCAGATCTCAGCCTCCTGAGTGGCTAGGATTACAGGGGTAAGCCACTGGCACCCGGCCTCTTAAGATTTCTCATTTAAGTTTTTGCTTGGTAAAACTGGGGTCTGAACTCAGGACACTTGGTAGGCAAGCGTTCTACGAACCACAACCCCAGCCATTTTTGCTTATTGTATATTTTATTCTTTTATTCTATTGCTTGTGCTGGGGTTTGAATCCAGGGCTTCATAGTCATGCTGTTTACTTGCTTGCCTGGCAATGTATGACTTGAGCCATGTCTCCAGCCACAGCATTGTGATGGTCATTTTGGAAAGAGCGTCTCATCATTTCTCTTTATTACGATGTTTTCAAGCCTAGTTCCTCCTGATCTCAGCATCCTGAGCATTACAGTTATGAGCCTTGGAACCCAGTTTGCTTTACTTATTTTTTTAGATAGGATGTCTCCAGACTGCCTCCCAAATAGGATCATAGGCAGAACCACTATGCCAGGTATGTTTTTGGTTTTATGAGACAGAGGCTTGCTATGTACTACCATGTACTACCACACCTCCTGGCTCCAAAATTTTAGTTCGTGTGTGTATATACAAATCAAAAAATATCTAATTTATAAATAAAATATATACAAGCTAAAATATATGCGATATATACAAACTAAAATAATTATAGGACAGTATACTTTGAAAAAACTTCTTGAAATGTTGTCAACCTCATAGTGTAGTTTTCATGTCTGCTGGAGTTGCTATGAAGACACCAGAGAAGTAACTTTGGGAGCAAAGACTAACAAGACACCACGGCTGTCCCTGATGTGTTCTCAACAGCCCAGCAGGGCCAGGTCAATTTGGCTCATAATTCCTCCTCTTGCAAGGTCGAAACCTACGAAACAGTTGCTTCCCCATGCTCGATCCTGGCTCTTGGGATTTCAGACAAAAACAGACACAGGATAAAACATAAGACCTGAGTTCAGCTTTTTTGCATCCTCCTGTATTCATGTTGACCTCTATTTCTCCATCTCCCCTTATCTCAATCCCTTCTGATTCCACAGATACAAATACCAAGTTTCTTCTTGAAGCAATCCCAGTTCATCTTCCTCCACCTTACTGACCTGCCTTTCTCTCATTTAGCAAATTGCTCATTTTAAGCCAATTTGTTCCTCGTAAGCTGGCGTTCTTTGAAATGCCTGTTAGGTTGTAAGTGCCACAGGGCGGAGCCCAGTCCTTTTGTTTAACTGTATTTGGTTGTTTTGTTGTTATTGTTGTAAAGATGCTATAGAGAGGGGTTCCAGTTACATCAGTAAGGCAATGAGTACATTTCTTGTCAAGCATCATTACCCCCTCCTTTATTGTTCTCCTACTATCTTGCCCCTGAGGTTGTCAAGTTCATTTCCAATATACAGTCTTGTGGGTATCATTGTTGCAATGGGTCATCCTGTGTCCTTGTTTTGGTGTTTTGTTATTCCTCTTCCCCTTCCCAAATTAGACAAATGCATATACAAGATGCAGAGTACCAAAGCCAAGTATAGTGACAACAGGGGATATACCATAGAGGGAAGGAAACAAAATAAACATCACATAGTACATTAAAAACAACAATGGTACTGGAATTGAACCCAGGACATTGCACTTGATAGGCAAGTGCTTTGCCACTGGGCCAAATCCCAGGCCTAGTGCCTAGTTCTTGTCAGAGAGGTACACATATTCCTGGGACTCAGTCCAGTGTCAATCACAAAGAAACTTCATACACACTACTTATTTAAATTCAGTGCCCATCCAAACTGCTAGGTCTTTGTTTTTGCGATAAAATCTCACTCACAATGAAGCTCAGACTGGCCTCTAATGCTTGATTCTCTTGCCTTAGCCTCCTAAGTGTAGGGATTACAAGTATGTACTACTAGGCACAGCCATAGTGCCAAGTATTTGTCTTAGTAGTTCTCTCCACTTGGGACATCATTATGCTCATCCTGCTAAGAGGCTTCCTCAATTTTCTAGCTCACATTAATCTTGCTCTTCAAATAGGTGCATTAAAAGTCTACAATACAATTTAGCAGCTGATTGAAATTCTTTCAGTCTTTACATTAAAAAATGTTCTCTACTGTTAAGTTCTTTGCCAGACCAAGCCAAGCCTATATGGTTGGTCAGTGAACACTGAATCTCCTAGATATTTAGATATAATATATGCATCTTGACAGCAAGAACCCAGATCTGGACTGCAATTCTCAGTTTTCAAATAAGTCCACTTAATTCCAGGAAATACTGAGTAACTACAAGAAATTAGGAAGGACAGAACAGGCAGCTTTGGTCCAAGGAGCATGAGATCCTTTGTGCAGTAGTCATCCCCTGAGAAGAGTGATAAATTCTCTCGACAGGAACATTTGGGCCTGTATTTTCTAAAGATCCCAGACTACCTTGCATATAATCTCCCTCCCTCTTTTTATAGGAACTTCTCTACAGGGTTCTTAAATATCTGAGGATGACAGCTTCTGGGATCATTTTGTCTGCCGTAATTCACTTTAGTTTCTTGTTGGACTGCTTTCTCTAAACCAGACTCATGAAAGGACTTGTTTTTCTTTTGTGACAAGTAGGAAAATGCTGGTGAAAATCCAACTTCTGTGTCCTTAACGTGTGTCCCCAAATAGCAATTACTATTCAGTTTTAAAGCAACTTTATTGGTTTTTGTTCTTTGTTTTTTATTCCACAAGTTTCTATTTGGTAAGAGAAATGACCATTTTCTCTACTATTAGGCAATCTATCACATACCAGATTAATTAAGGTGATGTTTTATCAAATAGAAGTTTCTACCAAGAGTCTTTCCAACTTAATGATACAGATCTAACTTACCTAGCCTAAAACAAAAAAGAACTTCGTGACATACTTAACTGATTTTAGGCATCACCAAAGACAGGAATGAGTGAACTCTGATCCATTGCCTGCTTTTATAAACAAAGCTTCACTGGCATACAGCCACATGGGCCTCTTCTATCTATTGTTTAGAGTGGCTCTAAAGACACAACTGCACGTGAGTCTTTCCAGAAGGACCCTATGCCTGGTAAAACCTCAAATATTTACAATCTGGCCCTTTCCAAAAAAAATGTTCACCAGAACCTGGCTCCAGAGCTAAGATGATGTCACTAAGATTCTCTTGCCATCTTTTGACTATTATTTTTTTCTGATATGACTTTATTCTAGAGCTTAATTACATGCTGATGTTCCTTTCTACCAATAGCCTCAATTTAAAGAGCAGCTCTTTTCTGATTATTTTCTTAGCTGGGAGCCAAATCCTAGCTACTTAGGAGGCATAGATTGGGGATAGATAACAGTTCCAGATTTGCGCCAGCAGAAAAGTTCACAAGACTTTTTACCAACTGGTAGCTAGGCCTGGTGATATTTCTGCTATCCCAAATAAGAGGTGAAATCCAAAGGACTACAGGTTGGGCAGAAAAGTCTGCCCAAGCGGAGACTAGCTGAACAGAAAAACTGAGTGAAGAAGGGCACACCTGTCAAGCTTGGGGGTGGGAAGAGAGGGAAAGGGTGGCAAGAGAGGAGGCTCTAAAATGCACTTTCACCTAATAATTAATTGGTTGCACCCATGTTTCACCATAAGGACCTGGCGGCCTGTATCATACCACCGCCTGGTCCTGAGGTCGGACCAGTCATAGTGAAGGCATGTGGATAGGGAATAGAAGGAATGGCCCTCGGAGAGAAAGATACTTGGAAGCCCAAACAACAAATGTCTATTATGAGATTATTCTGTCCACCCCGTACACATTTATCAAGACTTACCAGTGAGAATTTTTTATGATCCCTGAAACCCTTCAGCCAGTTCCTATGAAAACCAATGATCATTTATTGATGAGATTAGGTGCCTGACACTAACAGGAAGAACTTAATACTCCTTGTCTTGTTTCTCTCTTGAGCAGCTCTTATAAACCAGGCATTTTAAATTTCCATTTTACTAACTAGGTAATTACAGATTAGAGGGTTAATAAAAACCTGCCCTAATGGGCTCAGGTTGATGTAGCAAATATAGCATTTACCTCACCTTCATGAGGCTATAGGCTCAATCTCTAAAAACAAACAAGTAATCAGAAATGACAACGTTAACAAACAAACAACAACATGAACAATTTGTTCTAAGTCTTAGAATCAAGATGGGACCTAATTCCAAATAACTCTTCCTCCTCAGCGTAAGAGAACCTCATCTCACATTCTGAGAGTTCCTGGGCACATTCTTCAATGAAGCTTTAACATCAAACAAAGAGGCCTTTCCTCTTCAGCCATGCCTCTCCACCATGCATAGTGGGGGCAGCAGTTCGGTAAATAAACTTCTTTTCCTGCCTGAAAAAAAAAAAAAAAAAACATCAAACAAAGACCAGCAAGCTACTAGCTGGGCTAGTAGCTGGGCTTCTCTAACTGGATGCTAAACTTTTAGCAAATGACTACTTTTAAAACAAAGAGATTCAACACCAATGATTGTCACACTGTGTTCAGTAGAACCTAGGGACTTTTGTTGCACTGCTGTCTGACACAGGGCAAAGGGACATAAAGAGTGCTCTCTAAGCTGGGCACCAGTATCCTGTCATCCTAGCTTCTCCAGAGGCTGAGCTCTGAGGTTCACAGTTCAAAGCCCAGGCAGGAAAGTTTGTGAGATGCTTATCTTCAATTAACCAGCAAAAAGCTAAAAGTGGAGCTGTGGTTCAAGTGGTAGAGTGCTATCCTTGAGCAAATGGAGCTCAGGGACAGCACCCAGGCCCTGTTACACACACACACACACACACACACACACACACACACACACACACACACACACACATTCTCCCTAATTCTGTCACATCATCTCCCTTCCTTTGGTGTTGGTTTTTTGTTTGTTTCATTTCATTTTGTTTCTTTTCTTGTGGCAGTGGGGTTTGAACCCTGTTGCTTGTGCTTACTAGACAATGCTTTCTCTTGGCCTCCTCTTGGTGCAAGTCAGACACCAGTAATCCTACTTATTCAAGAGGCTGAGATCTGAGGATTGTAGTGTGAATCCAGCCTAGGCAGCAAAGTCCATGAGAGACTCTTATCTCCAATTAATTACCAAAAAGCCAGAAGTGGAGCTGTGGTAGGTTATCATCCTTGAGCCAAAAAGCTAAGGAACAGTAATACTCAAGCCCTGACTTCAAGCACCCCCGCAAAAAATGTATGCGAAAAGGGGAGGATTTAGATTGCTATTTGTTTCTTAGCTATGTAAAGTCCCCCTTCAGCTTCTTCTACCTTGCATTGTGTATCTCTGACCTGTGTGAGGGACATCAGTAGGGTCTCTGAACCACGGCTTCTTATTGGGTTTGGCCACTTAGAGAGAGTGGAAAGAGAGAGAGTTTGGTGTATTGTGTTCTTTGGCTCTGTGGTTAAGTTCAGACCAGAGTTCCTGTAAGCTCCCCTTCAGCTCTTTTTTGAGTCTGAGCAATTGTTCCATTTTCTGGTCACATTTTACCCAAGCTTGGTAGTGGCTGTTGTTGCTAGAATGCATCACTATCGTTGTTACTGTATAGTAAAAATGTGTCTTATTGTTGTTATACCTTTTCCACATTTCCAATTTACACATCAGCGGCCTGACTGTATAACCTAGTAAGGCTTTGGGATCTATGATTCCATGCATAGTAAACTTAGGCATACCTATTTTCATGTCCGTTCCCATACCACTTGAATGTCTGCTAAATACTAGCTACAGATCACACTGGCCAGTCTTTCAGTGTTAGTATTCTTTCAGTGTATAACCCAAAGACTTGCAATAGAATTTATTGTAGTAGTTGGTCCTGTATGTTTGTTCTTTCTCAAAACATCTAAAAAGAGCTGGGTGCTGGTGGCTCACATCTATAGTCCTAGATACTCAAGAGGCTGAGATTTGAGGATCAGGAGTCAAGGTCAGCCCAGGTAGAAAAGTCTGTGAAACTCTTATCTCCAATTGGCCAAGAATTGAGGTATGACTCAAGTAGTAGAGAGAAAGCATCGAGTGAAAGGGCCAAGGAAGAGCATGAGGCCCTGAGTTCATGCCCTAGTATCAGCACTAAAAAAACAAAATCTAAGAGGATAAACTTACATTTCTCAAGCATTATTACTCTGACTCCTTCACCCTTATAAATATTATGGAGCACAAAAACTGAAATTGGTCCTGGAGATATAGGCTGATCAGAAGTATCAAGAATTTCACAAAAGATTAATAAACAAATGTATTTACTATTGTATCAAATCAAGGTGGAATACCCATTCAGAATGATTTACTTCCAGGTACTGAGGTATACTACAGCATTTAAGATGACTTGTTATCTGTATGGATTTCAATATATGCTATGAATACTATTGCTAGGGGGTTTTTTTGTTCTCCCCTTCCCCCACCTCTGTGATTCCTGGGGTTTAAATTTAAAGCCTGAGCCCTATCCCTAAACATTTTTTTCTCAAAGCTAGAGCTCTACCACTTTGGGTCATGCTCCACTCCTGGCTTTTGGGTGCTTAATTGGAGATAAAGAGTCTCAAGGACTTTCCTGTCCCAGATGGCTTTGAACTGTAATCCTGAAATCTCAGCCTCCTGAGTAGCTAGGGTACAGACATGAGCCAGTGGTGCCTGGCTTACTATTGACAGCTTACTGCTGAAAAGCAATCTTATAGCTTATATGGTGGCATAGGTCTGTAATCGAGAACACAACAGGCTGAGATAGAATGATTTGAATCTGAGGTCAAACTAGGTTACACAGGAAGACTGTCTCAAAAAGAAATGCAATTTGCCTCCAAATACAGTAAATTTATATTCATTTGGTCTCCATAGATTCTGCTTTTAGGCAACTCACTGACATATTCATCTTTGCTATTGACTAAAGCTTCAGAATATGATAATTCCTTCGTAGATTCTCATAATCTTCATTAACATAAAATTACAGTGGCTTGAGCCTGCAAACTCAACTAAATAAGAAAACTGAGACAAGAGGACCTCTAATTTGAAGCCAGTCAGGCTACATACAAACATTCTGTCTTAAAGAAAAAAAAAATCAAACTCAAAATTTAGGAATGATTAAGACGTACATACAACCAAAATCGGGAAGATACAAAAACAAGAAAGATGTCCACTCTCAGAGGAAGAAGGCAATGTATCCAGACACTAACAAGATAGGATTTGAATTTTGTGGGCAAAAAAGGTGGGGAGAGTTTGGAAGGGGCAATGAATATCTGAGATCAAGAGAGGAGCTTGACCACAGGGCAGAGTTACAGCAGCAAAGTCCAGAATGTCCTCTAGATGCTACAAATAGTTCACTTCCACCAGAATGTAGGTGTAGGTAGCATGGAATAACCACATGCCATTCCTCTTTCTAGAAGGAATATCAGTACCCCAAGTTATGTTTAGAGAACACCTTTCTCCTCTGTGACACTGTCGGGTATGGAGGAAGGTGACAGCCTTCAGCTCCATAGTGAGGAATCAACATAATTCTCTGGCCAAAATGATTGGTTCAATGGCAGGAGTGAGAATGGCTAGTCTAGGGCCCATCTAGAACTATGAGAATCAGAACCAGTGAAATAGGAATTCCCAGGAGTAGCTACTCACAAAATATATAGCCAATGGAAACCATATTCAGGTATCGGGTACCTAAGTATGATACTGGCCTTCCAACCAAGTCAGGTTAATCTACCCCTTACCCCGTGTTTGAAAATTCCATTTTTTCCTAATCTGCAGCTGCAAGCAAACAGGAAATAACATGATCAGATCTAGGTGCATTGTGTTCATCTACTCAAACCAAGCCATTTCCTAAAACTAGGCTTTTTCTGAAGCTTATCATTTCCAAGCATACAGGAACGAAACCAACTGTTTCCTGAAGCTTTTTATCCCCCGGCAAGCAGGAACTAGCAAGGGGGAAGAAGCAAAGTATGCATGATGGGATGGTACTTTGTCAGAGAATAGAGGCATTCTGTTCAATAAGCTATCACACCAGGACTTCTGTTTGAATGTGGTAGAGAATTAATTATAACTCCCCTGGAAGTTCTCTTTCTATTGAGTTTGAAGTTACAGATGTAGATACTGAAGCTATGATAGTCAGTTTGTCACTATGAGAAGAGATCCTTACTAAACAGGGGGTCAGGACACAGGAAAGGTATCAAACACACACACACACACACACATTTCTTTTTTAAAAATTAATAAGTTTTTTTATTGTGAAAATACCATATAGAGGGGTTATAATTACATGAGCAAGGTAGTGAGTACATTTCTTATCAAGCATTGCTGCCTCCTTAGTTTCCCCTTCCCATCCTTGCCCTCCCATCTCCTCTCCTTCCCTCCTCCCCACGTTTCTAATCAACACATTCCTAAAGCTGAAATATTCTGAGTAGTATTCTATCAACCAATGAAACACATTAACCTATAAATTACTTTTTTTCTAAGCCAGTTTTAAGGCTTTCTTTTCTTTAAAAAAAAAAAAAAGTTGCTCCAAGGCTCTTCTTCTCAGAAAAGTGCAAAGCAATGTTGCTCAAAGAGCTGAATTCAAAGATCTCAAAGGATTGTTATTACCAAGACAAATATATAGATATAGATATAGATTTTTTCATCAGTACTGGGACTTGAATTCAGGGCCTTGTGATCTTTCTTGGCTTTCTCACCCAAGGCTGGCACCTTACCACTTGAGCCATACTACTACTAGCTTTTTGCTAGTTAGCTAGTGGTAAGAGTCTCTCACATTGAATGTCTAGGCTGGCTTTGGACTTCAACCTTCAGATCTCAAGCTCCTAAGTAGCTAGAGTTACAGGTGTAATCCAGTGACTGGATCAAGATATCCTTTTAATTTCATGATCTGCACATGTTGGATTGATTGTCAGTTGTGGACAGAACGAAGGTTATCTTGGACAGATTTCTTCTGATCCTAGCAAACAACTTAAGTGAGTTGCCATAGAAAGAAAATGGGCTTCAAATACATAAGGGACTTCAGTACCCCTTAAGAAATTAGCTTGGGGCAAATCACTGCATATCACCTCATTTATATAATGGTGATGACAATAATTCCCTCCTCAACTGATTGAAAGGAAAACCAGGAACATATAAAATTACTGGCAGTAAAAATTAGTTTCAGAAATTATGAAAAACAGTTGGAAGCAAAGCTTTAGAATTAATCATACCCAGATTCAAGACCTGATCCTGCTCCTGACTGGTGACATGACTCACAGCTAGACAGTAAGTTTCAGGACAATGGGGACTCTATCTGCTCCATCCCTACAGTGCATGCAGTGTCCCTAGCAGGCATCCAGTAAATGCCTGAATTCACTTAAGATAGTGACTTATTTTTAAATAATATAGTATATAATATAATATAATATATATAATATAATAAAGTATATATGGTGTGTGTGTGCGTGTGTACGTATGTGTGTGAGAGAGAGAGCATGTGTGTGTGTGTGTGTGTGTGTGCACGCGTGCGTGCACGCGCCCGCACACATTTGGTGGGCCTGTGCAATGTCCAGTAGTGTTTTTGCTCAAGAATAGCACTCTACCTCTTGAGTCACAACTCCACATCTGGATTTTTGGTGATAAATTGGAGATAAGAATCCTATGGACTTTCCTACCCAAGCTACCTTCAAACTATGGTCCTCAGATTTCAGCCTCCTGGGTAGCTAGGATTACAGGTGTGAGCCACCAGCATCGAGCAATAAAGTACATATGAGTAAATGATGAGACACAGGTAAATGAAACAGCTCAGTGTTAGGTCTGAGCTACTGGCCTTATAGTAATTGCTCAGTAAGTAACAAGAATAGCACTTAGTTTTTCCTGAGTACTTACTATATTTTGTAAACTGAAAATCTGATTCTCATAACCCCAGCCCCATTTTACAAGTCAAAAAACCAAATCTCTATTTTTACTATCTTTGTAATAAATACTTGCCGACGTTATGCCTTTCCACTTTTTTTTTTTTTTTTTTTTTGACATTTGGACTCTCGAGACATTGAATTCAGCTCCCACTAAGTGATGGCTTCTCTTACATTATTGGAAGAAATAAAAGCATCTTTCTTCAAAACAAAATGAAGACTTCTGCCTCCTTCCTTTTCCTCCTTGCCCCATTATTTTCCAAAAGTGAGGTTAACAGTAGAAGGTTGGGTTACCTGACAGGAGCAATAGAACAGCCAATCAGGCCTCTAGGCCTTTCCTCCCAGCCTTTCCCTTCCTTTCAATGGATTGCCTGCTGCCATCTGCTGGCCATTTCAAATTAAAACCATCACATTGGGTGAAAGAAGATAAAAACTGTTGAAGTCATTTGCATGTATGAAAATAGGGCAAAGCAATCTTTTTTTTAGTGGGGAGAATGGGGTAGGGGAGAGTGATAGAGGATATGCACACTATATGTATGTGTGGAAATGTTATAATGGAACATTCCCTTGTACAACTAATGTACTGATAAACATTTTGTATCATGAAATAAAACTAATTCTGTTTGGTAGAAAGAGAATTCTTTATTTTTTTAATTTTATTTTTAATTAATTTATTTTTGTGCCAGTCCTGGGGCTTGAACTCCAGGCCTGGTCACTGTCTCTGCTTTAGTGCTCAAGGCTAGTGCTCTACCACTTGAGCTAAGGCTACATTTCAGACTTTTTTGGTAGTTCAGTGTAGATAATAATCTCACAGAATTTCTTGCCTGGTCTGATTTCAAACTGCGATCTTCAGATCTCAGCTTCCTGAGGAGCTAGGATTACAGACGTGAGCCACTGATGCTCAGAATTAATTTTTATTTTTATTGTTATTGTAAAGATATTGTACAAGGGGGTTACTGTTACTTAAGTTAGGTAATGAATATATTTCTTTGGGGATAATATCACCCAGTTTTTTCCTTGTGGATTTTTTTTTCTTTTGACTTTTATGACCTTATGATTTTCTTCTGCATTCAAGGTAATGCAGTTGATACAAATTAAAGTTCTTTCTCATCATGCAATAAACTGAACACAAAAATTAACACTTACTGCTGCTCACGTTTCTAAATGGCTCTTAAATGACCTTAGTCCAGCATCCTGTGGCATCTTCAGGGGACCCAGTGGGTGGCATTAGGCACAGCTAGCTTAAGACTAAGCATTCAGTCAAACAGTGCTGGTCCTTGACTTCTGTTTAGGAGCAAAGCCCTCACTGGTCGAATCAAGCAAGTTCTCAAGTCATTATTCCTCAGTTAATCCTCCTCCCATCCTTCAAACATACTATCTTGTCCGGAGCCACCTGCTTCAAGGGTCCCCAGCTACGCCCACCCCCACTCTCTCAGCTCAGATGAGACATTTCGCCATAGCACGCATCCATTTAAACTTTTCTTCCTGAAATAGTTCCCTATGGAAAAGCTACAAAAATAGTACAGAGAATTCCCCTAAATCTTTCTCCCAGTGAATTAGCATCTCCTTTATGGCAGAAGATTCCACCCAAGATCACGTGCTCTACCAGTTGCCATGCATATTTTAATGTCTTCCAATTCAGGACGTTCCTCACTCTTTCTTGGCATTTGTAGCTTTAACATCTTTCAAGAATTATGGATCGTTTTATAGAATGTCTCTCCATTTGGATTTGTTTGATGTTGTCTCAAAAAACTCAGTTTATATATTTAGGGTTGAAACAAAACAGATGTTCTCTCTCTTCATTATATATTATCCAGGTATGTCTGTTCTTTATTCTTGTCGTTTATTTATTGATATATTTATTTACTTGCAATGGTACTGTGGTTTGAGCTCAGTTCCTTGAGCTTACCAAGCAGGAACTGTGCCACTTGAGTCATCCTTGTAACTCATTTGTTTTAGTTATTTCTAAATAGGATCTCTGTTGCATGGCAGGCAGGTCTGGACTCTGATCTTCCTACTTATGTTTCTGTGTAGCTGATGAGAGGTTCTGGACATGGAACTTAACATATACTGAATGAGATGGTGGGGGGGGGGTCTCATAAACTTTCTGCCTGGGCTAGCCTTAAACCTTAGTCTTCTCCATTTCATTCTCCCCAGTATCTACAAATGGAAGCCACCTTGGCCAGCTTGTGTGTCTGTTTCTGATTTGATCACCTTAGAATAATTTCTACCAGATTTTTATGTGAGGTTATGATTTCTGTCCTTTTGGAATTAGTTTACATTTGATTTTATAACCAATTATCACAAACTTAGTAAATTAAAGCAACACTTTCTTAGTGTGTGTGTGTGTGTGTGTGTGTGTGTGTGTGTGTGTGTGTGTGTGTGTGTGTGTGTAGGTCCTGGGGCTTGAACTCAGAGCATGGATGCTGTCCCTGAACTTTTGTGCTAGTGCTCTACCACTTGAGCCATAGCTTCACTTCTGGCTTTTTGATGGGTAATTGGAGATAAGAGTCTCAAGGACGTACTGCTTGAGCTGACTTTAAAACACAGATCTCAGCCTCCTCAGTGGCTAGAGTTACAGGCATGAGCCACTTGCACTTGGCACACTTTTTTGTTTCTATCAGATCTCACAGTTCTGAAGACCAGAAGTCTGAATGGGTCTCACTGGATGACAGGGGGGGTACTGGCAAGGCATGCCTTGTGGGGGCTGTAGAAACAATTTGTTTCCTTGCCTCTGTTTGAGCTTGTAGGCAAATGCCAATGCATGTCACATCTTAGCCCTGGTTTCAGCTTCCAGAATCTACTTTCATGCTTTAGCTTTGGTTTTCTTTCTCTACCTTCAAACCTAGCAGTATAGCATCTTCAAATTTTTGACTCTAGTCCTTGCTCCCACTTTCTCATTTCTTTCTCGGACTCTCTTGCTACACTATTTCACACATAAGGGCCTTTATAATTCTATCAGGTACAACTCAATATTCTCTATACAAAATCTTTGACTTAATTATCCCATGAAGTTCATTTTGCTAATTAGCATAAAGTGTTCACGGGGTCTAAGGAATAGAACATGGACATCTGGGCCGAAGCCTAGCACAAGATTTAGTAAATATTTTGTCCAGAGATAATTTGAAACCATTATGCAAATTCCTATTACTTACCCCCCCCCATACTTGAGTTACATGATCTATTGATGCTTCTTGCCTAATTAATTATCATTATGATAATAAGCATTATAATTTCTGGTGCAAATAGTGACTTTCTTTTCTTTCCTTCCTTCCATTCTTCCTTCCATTTTTCCTTCTGCCTTTCTTTTCTGTACTATAGAATTTGAACTCAAGGTTACCAGGCAAGCACTCTGCCACTTGAGCATGCCCCAAGCTCAAATGGTAATTTTCTTTTAAAAATGTTTAAAAATTGTTATTATAAGAGTGATGTATAGAGGGGTTACAGTTACATAAGTCAGGTATTGAATACATTTCTTTTTGGACACTGTCACCCTTTTTCTTCTGGTTTTTTCCTCCCATCACCCCTCCCCCCACCCCCACAATGTCATATAGTTAATTTTCAACATAGTGTCTGTCTCGTGAATACTACTGCTGCATTTCTTTACCCTTTGTCCCTCCAGTTCTATGCTCCCCCTTACCCTCCCAAAGAGAGATCAAAGGACAAACAAAACAAAAATGACAAGGAAATAGAAACCCTTGTTTGCATTTCCTGGAGTTCATTTCAATAAATATTACTTTTTATGATCAGATGCACATAGGCATTGTGCTTTTGTATTCTGCTCCTAAGAATAACTTCCTTTGGTCTAACTCACTGTGTCAATGCCTAGAGCCCTGTATAATTTATCATGTCCCAGTGTATTTTAGATCTGTTTCCTCATATGCCAAATGGTAATTTTCTAATTCTGTCATTTCTTCTATATTTATTAGTTGGCTTTTTTATGTAAAGTGGAACTTTTTCTTCTCCCTTACTAATTCCTTTTTCTTTCTGCCAGTGTTGACTCATGGGTTTTTTTTTATTGAGTTCCATACATCATAACTCATTACTATTGGCACTCATTTTGATGCTTGGATTGTAGGCTTCTGGCCAGGGGGGTGGCCTTTAAGCTTTTGTGTCCTTTGATGAGAGCATCATTCTTCATACCTTTGTAAGTATTCCATGCTCACCTTGTCATTTCCTTCCTCAGTCCTAGAGCAGCCATTTCTCCAATAAGCCCTACTTCCCGAAAGTGGACAGAAGAGGGCAGACAATGGTGTAAGACCCAGTCAGTAGATGTGTGCTGTCATTGGTCGCCACTGTTCCTAGTCCCTTTCACTTGACAGCATTAGGAAGTATGTATATGCACACTTAAATAATTACAGTTCTATTTTCTGTTTGTATATACTGAAAACCAAGAACTCAAGACAGCATCTCCAATTCTAACTCAACATTCAGGGGTTTCTTCTTTTTATATTTATGCCTCCCTGTGATAAAATGGTCTCCAAATTACCCTCAATATATTTACTTAATTGCTCAGCCCTGCTGTATCTCTTGGCTGTGCTGAACTTCTGTCCCTTTTTGTGCTAGTTGTAATCCCTGCTCAGACATGAGTTCTCTACTCAGGCTGTTTTGCCTTACTAGGCCCTGTGGAATGGTTTTTTGAAAAAGGAAGAAAGGAAGGGGGAAGGAAACATGGGAGGGAGGGAAGGAGAGATGGAAATAAATAATTGGTTTTTGAAGGAAAAAGAAGGAAATAAAAATGATCATGTGGGGGGGGTGGTGGAGGGGAGATGGGAAAGGATGGGAAGGGGAAATAAAGGAGGAGGCAACAATGCTTGATAAGAAATGTACTCATTGGGGCTGGGAAGGTAGCTCAGTGGTAGAGTGCATGCCTTGTAAGCATGAGGCCCTGGGTTCGATTCCTCAGCACCACATAAACAGAAAAAGCCAGAAGTGGCGCTGTGGCTCCAGTGGTAGAGCGCTAGCCTTGAGCTGAAGAGCTGAGGGACAGCGCCCAGAGTTCAGGCCCCATGACCGGCAAAAAAAAAAAAAAGAAATGTACTTATTATCTTGCCCATGTAATTGTAACTCCTCTGTACAGTATTTTCACAATAATTTTTTAAAAGATCATGTATGTTATCTTAGTACTATTGTAATGAATCATTTATTTAACAGGTATGTTCCCTATTTACATTTAAACTTCAAGGCAGCAATAACCAAGTCTGCCTTGTTCATTGTGGACTTGGCCTAATATAATGCCTCGAACATAATAACTACTTACCTTTTTAATTCTTTTTTTTTTTAATAGAGAAAGTGTATAACACAACGGTAGTGGAATTACAACTGTGACAGTTGAGAACACAGCACACCTACACAGTGTTCAAATTGCCAAAATCATGTTTTCTGCGCCAACCAAAATTTGACATTCTTTTTTTAAACTCCCAAACTATGCTTAAGATATATATTTTTTTGGGGGGGGGGCGTTGTGGGGCCTGAACTCTGGGCCTGGTCGCTGTCCCTCAGCTCTTCAGCTCAAGGCTAGCGCTCTACCACTTGAGCCACAGCACCACTTCTGGCTTTTTTCTTTTTGCTTATGTGATGCTGAGGAATCGAACCCAGGGCCTCAGGCATGCAAGGCAAGCGCTCTACCACTGAGCCACCTTCCCAGCCCCTTAAGACATATTTTTTAAGCTAAAAGTGTTCATATGAAGTTGTACTTTAAAACACAATTCTCAACATCAATCTCCTCTACTTTGGTAGACCCTTGACCATTGCCTTAGAATCAGAACTCTCAGTCAGTGCTACAACCGTGAACTTGGAAATAATTTATAAGCAACAGAAATTGATTTCTTTTGCACGAGGGACTGAATAACAAGCATGTCTTGCTCACTGTTGTTGGGGGTCATACCCCAGTGGAGTCTGTGTCTGCTGAGACCTTTCTCTAGACTCCACAGAAGACACCTTCTCACTGTGTTTTCCCCTGGGGAAGGGACATGGTGTTTTTCAGAAAGCACTTATCTCTTTCTTGAGGAAATGCTCTCAACACCTTCTAGCCATCCCATTATGTCCTAAGACACACATTAACCTAGAAGTTTGGGAGGAGGAAGCATTAACATCCAGTCCATAGCAATCACATCGGCAAGAGAATAGAATGTTCCAGAACTATGTTGTGAGAATAAATGCTTCCATGTAGAACCACAGTGTGCTTCTAGGCCTGCCCCATCTCTCTCCTAGAAGAACCTATATATATATATATATATATATATATATATATATAAGCTGTCATTATTTGCTCCCAACTTACAGCAGCAAATACCAACACCAGTCTTTGCTGTTTGTCTTTTTCCTCTCTTGCTTGTTCCTGGTAGACATAGGTCCTAAGGCCTGTGTGCTGTCCTCAAATAAAAGGCATCTTTTCATCCTGTGATGGAAGGGGACAGCTGGACTCTTTGAGAGGATGCATTAGAAGTGAGAGAGCACACTGGAAAGCAGCTGCTTCAGGATGAAAGCGGCTGCTCAACACAAAGAGCCCAGCTTCTCCAGCTTCTCCCCCTCTCAGAAAGCCTGCCTCTCAGGCAGGGATCATGTTGGTTCAGTGGGAAAGAATCATAAGTGCCACAGCCTTACCAAAGTGACAGCATCAACCAGAGGCTGGAAGAGGCCCGCTACAGGAACTCACAGGGGTTTTGCTGCCTTCTGGTGATTCTTGTAACGCATCTCCATGATGGTCCTTGGAGTTAGGCCCAGTGTCTGCACCGCCCCCCTCCTGCCCCACTCCCCTAACTCAGCACCCCTACCAATGCTGCCTGGTTCTATGGCTCAAGAAAAGGTAAAAGCTTTGACATCCCAATAGCTACTTCTGATTCCAGACCCTGGGCAAAGCAATGGACTGTTTACCCCACTTTAACTGTGTCATCTATAACCACTAATCTTCCTAACCCTATGGTTCTCTGTCCTTGCTACTTTAGAAATGATATAATACCATTTAAATTAAAATACCAGTGCTCAGGAACCACCAACAAAGATTGGGCCCTACTTGGCTTAGGTGATTCCTTTGTGCAGCCAGGATTCACCGTGTCTACCCTGGATTCTCATTCAAGAGCACCTGGAACCCTAGCTTTCCCTCTAGCCATGGTGGTTCTCAACTTTGGTACTCATCAGAATCACTGAGGGATCTTTCCCAGTGCAAGGCTATGCTCCAGATGAATCATAATCTGGATTATGGCCAGATGTGTGTATTTTTAAAGTTCCTCAAATGACTTAAAATGGGTGGCCATTTACAGCACATAGCTGTAATCCCAGGGTTTGAGAGGCTAAGGAATGAAGATTGGGAGTTTGAGGCTAGACTAGAACTGTGAGACCCCATCTTAAAAATGAATAAATGAATAAATTAAAAATTAAAAGTGAATAGGTGAACCAGTATCTGAGGGGTATAAGCTGGCTTTTTTTTTTTAGATGATGCCTTTCAAACTCCTTATAGTGGAGTTTTAATCTATTTTCTTTTTAGCTGTTAGTCCTTTGCTAGATGGCACACTTAGCAAATACAATCACTAAAAATAAAATCACTAGAAAAATGAAAAAGTACATGTGCAAAATACAAGTCCAAATAGTTTCATTATTTGATTTGAAGATATAAAACTGGTATTAGCATTTTCAGTCTTGGGCTGGAGGCATAGCTTGAGCATTGGAATACCAGCCTAAGCAAGACTGAAGGCTCTAAGTCCATATCTCAGAATCCCTCCTCCACCTAATGTTTTTCTAGTTTCAGTTTTTGTACCTATCTTGTGTAGACATAAGTTTGAGAATAAATGATTATGTAGGGCTCAGTGGTTATCACTGTTCTGAGAAGCACTTTTACAGGAAATATAAATAGGAATTGGCATTCTGCTGGTGGTGGTGGTGATGGTGGTGGTGGTGGTAGTGGTGATGATGGTGTGTGTGTGTGTGTGTGTGTGTAATACATTTAATGAATACAGTGGAATGTAGAACTGTTGAGTAATGAGCCTAGTCTACGAAAGACATTGATAAATTCTGAAGTAACAAAACCTGCTTAACGTGGTTTAATTCCTCATTTCCCAATCATATAAGATAAGAAGATCCTTTCCCCTGAGGCCCACTTAAATAAAGTGAAATCTGTTTAACAATCTGATCTCAGTGTTAGGAACGATGCCAAATTAACAAAAGAGAATAATTTTGCAGAATTCTTCCCTGTATTGCTGTACGCCGTAAATTATCATTTTGTGGCTTGAATTACTGACTGGCATTATCTGCTATCCAGTGACCAAGCTAGAGTTCTTCCTCTCCCTCAACATCTCAACAAGTGTCCAATCCTGCCAGACCCTTTCCTAAAAGTGTCAGGATGCCCCCTGGCATTATCTGTTTCAGACATCCCTGGGCACCATTTCTCTGTTAAATAGTAGAGATGCCCTCCTTACTGGTCTTCCTGCCACTGTGCCCGCCCTCCCCTGATGCCAGCATGGTCTTCTTACATTTCAGATCTGATCATGTCATTCTTCTGACATGTTCTTTGACAGCCACCGTCTTCAGCATCTTCACACTGACAATGCCTGTTAGGAACTGTCTACTCTTCCAGGCTCAACTTTCATCACTCGCCACTTGGCCATGCTGAACTACAATGCAAGGAGTTCATTAAATCCATGGAGCTTCCTCTAGCCGTCCCACCACTTTGTCACTTATGCCTCTCCAGCTAATTCAGCCTTTAGGCCCAAAGATTCTCCTCCATGGGAAACTCTCCCTACCCACCCAGGCTAGGATAGGCCTGTCTGCTCTGTGAACCCTCAAGACAACTTGTCATACCTGCTGTGCTATGATTGGCTGTTGATCCTGCTTAGAGAACTTCTCTGTTTCACTCCTTCTGGACAGAACGTGTGTTTTCCTTGTTCTGTCTTTAGCACCCTGGCTAGCTAGCACAGATAAGGACAAACTTGTGGAATGGATGAATTAACGAATGAGTAAATGAATCACATGTCATTCTATCCTTGAACCACAGAGGCTCTAGAAGAGCCCTGAAATCACATTTATTTATCTCAAAAAATTCTCAGTCTCAGCCTAGTGCTTCCATTCTGTTAACATGAGTGAAGGCTGGGGAGGTCTCAAAGATAGAGAGCAGATTGAGATCTCCATGGGGTGTTTCCAGTTTCTGGTCACCAGAGAGAGATCAAAGCAAGGAATTTGAAGAAAGTTTTATTGCAGGGCTAAAATATCTAGTCAAGAAGTTAGGGCAGGCTTCTCCAGAAACAAAGGCATTGCCTCACATTATAAATAGCATCTATAGGCAAACTTTTTAAAGAGGGGAGGATTATTCATGAGTTAAGTATAAGTAAGGGAAAATGCAGGGGATTTTCCAGGAAAAGGTTTTCCTAGGATAGGATTTGCTTCCTTTCTTGTTTCTATATAGACTTTTGGATGTGTCCTGATATAAGATGCATGGAAGAAGCAGGGAATTTGTAAGGCTAACTAATGACAAAAAGATGTCATTATTAATGAAGCAAAGCACAGCTAGTATCCTCTTGGTCATGTTGGTTCTCAGCTGTTTAGGGATAGACTTGTTTCATACTGTTTGAGTAGCTGCAGGATACACTGCTGTAATATAGCTCTGTGGTTCTGTTAGCTTTTAGCCACTTGAAGCTTGCCTCCTTTTGTTGTTGTTGTTGTTGTTATTGTTGGCCATGGGCTTGAACTCAGGGTCTAGGTGCTATCCCCAAGTTTTCTCACTCAAGGTTAACACTGTACCACTTTGAGCCTAAAAGACATTTCTGGTTTTATGGTGGTTAATTGGAGATAAGAGACTCATGGGCTTTCCTGTCCCAGCTGGCTTTGAACCATGATTCTCAGATCTCAGCCTCCTTGGTAGCTACAATTACAGGTGTGAGCCACTAGTGTCCAGCTACCTCTTTCTTATGCCTTTTTTTCCTTTCCTCAGGGGAAAGGTTGTGGGTTTGAACTCTGGGCCTGGGCGCTGTCCTTCAGCTCTTCAGCTCAAGGCCAGCACTCTACCACTTGAGCCACAGCACCACTTCTGGTTTTCTGGTAGTTTATTGGAGATAAGAGTCTTACAGACTTTCCTGCACAGGCTAGCTTTGAACTGTGATCCTCAGATCTCAGCCTCCTGAGTAGCTAGGATTACAGGCATGAGCCACTTGTGCCCGGCTCTTCTTTCCTATACCTGTTTAGCTCACCTCTATTCCAAACTTCATTATCAGTCCAGTCATCAAGCATGTTCCATTTTGCTTTTCCCATAAATCATCTTTCTTTCTTTCTTCCTTCCTTCCTTCCTTCCTTCCTTTTTTCTTTCTTTCTTTCTTTTTTTGTCAGTCTTGGGGCTTGAACTCTGGACCTGGCCACTGTCCCTCATCAATTTAGCTCAAGGCAAGTGCTCTACCACTTGATCCACAGTGCCACTTCTGTTTTTCCGAGTGGTTTATTGGAGATAAGAGTCTCACAAATTTCTTGCCAGGGCAGGCTTTGAATCGTGATCCTCAGATCTCAGCCTCCTAAGTAGCTAGGATTATAGGAATGAGCCACTGGCACCCAGCTTGGGTCTTGCTTTTTTTTTTTTTTAATGTTGTTTAATTGTAAAGATACTGTACAGAGGGGTTACAGTTACAGAAGTAAGGTAATAAGTACATTTCCTCTCTAGCATTGTTACCCCTTCCTTTGTTTTCTCCCTACTATCCCTTCCCCTCACACCTCCCTAACTCCTCCCTACTGAAGTTGTAAAGATCATTTTCAATATAGTGTCTTGTACGTCTCATTGTTACAATAGATCAACCTGTCCTCGTTTCAGCATTTTGTTATTTCCCTTCCCCTCCCCAAATTAGAAAGATGAATATACAAGATGCAGGCATTTACCAAAATGATCACACACAAGGCCATATTAAAGCTACCAGCACACCTATGTTTATCACAGCATTATTCACCATTACTAAGGTACAGAAACAACCCAGATGCCCCTCAGTAGATGAATGAATCAAGAAAATGTGATATATATATACATATACATATATATGCATATATATATGTATGTATACAAATTATATGCCTCCATCAGCAAGAATGACATCACCCCATTTGTTAAGAAATGGAAAGACTTGGAAAAAATTATATTAAGTGAAGTAAGCCAGACCCAAAGAAACATAGGTCCCATGGTTTCCTTTATTTGCAATAACTAGTATACATCTAGGATAATCTTACCAGACAAGCAGAAAAGGTCAAAAGCTATGTACATATGACCTATAAGATGATGCTAAGCAAAATAAACCTCAAGATATGGACACAAGAAATTTTTCTTTGTTGTTCTGGCTGCTGTTGTTTTAAATGTACTATGTGATTTTTTTGTTTCTTTTGTATGTTCTTCCCCCTATGGTATAACCCCTGTTGTCACTGGGTCTTGCTTTATTGAAGCATCTTTTCAGATCATTCTTAAAGTCAGTCCATATCCAAAGGCTCACCTAGGGGTGGCAGGAAAGTCTTTATTTCCCAAACTTAGACCACCAATTTGGATCATAACTTTTCCTGAAAGAATTTAAGGATTTATGTATGCATCTGTTTTATACCATCCTCCAACCAAGAAGATCTGGCCAGTTCAGAAGGCTTCTGAGATTTTTGTTATCTCTCTGCCCATCTATAATCATTCTTCACTCTTCTCCATACTATTCTGTGCAATATACTGGTTTATTGGCACTTTGATTTTTTTCTTACTAGACTTAGCTACCAAGACACTAGCCAAATTAGTGGTTGTGGAGAAAGAAAGTTTAAATATATCCTAATACTCAGCACAATACTCTGCACAGCCTACTTGCCTCTTACCCCACCCAAACTGTGTTTACTCTTTGAGGACAGGTTGTCTGGAAGTGAGTACTGTCTCTTCATGATCATCTGACCAGACCCAAATGGACCAAAATGGACACCCAAAAGACCTCCAAAAGACCCCAAATTTCATTTTAATCTAATTTCCATATGAAGTGACATACTTATTGGCAATCATAACAGGAAGCACTCCATCATAAAAGGAGGAGTAAAAAGAAACAGTGCTTAAATTCCAGAAAATCTCTGGATATTCCAGAATAAGACACATACATCCCTCCCCTTGATTAGCCTGTCCTTCCCTCTCATTTCCTTTCTTCTGTATCTATGGGAAGGATAAATTAGTTAGGATCCAGAACCTAAGGACAACATATGGTTAGCAAACTGAACACAGGTATAAAAGAGACATTATTTTGTAACATCTTGATTCTTCCCTTTCTTATCCCCTATTAGTTTTGATAACCTACCCAAAGACCTCTGGACCTGATTAGGAATTAATAACCAATCCAAATGGTGTGGGACTGTCTCAATAAAAAGTCAACTTTTAAAACACCTAATTATAATAAGGGTTCTCAGTCAGAGCCTAGCCCAGAGTCACTAAGAGGAGATAAGACAGAGAAAATATGACATACAGGACAGAGAGAATACACAGAAAATATCTGAGAATACAGGGCAGACAGAGCCACAGCAGCTTTTTAGCAAGATACATCTCTTCTGAATAAAGTTCTTACATTCACTCTCTGCTCTGCTGGACTTCATTCATTGAATTCCAGAGACAAGAACTTGGGACACAGGCAGCCGCTGGCAGCATTGCTGCAACAATAAGCAGGCATTCCTATCACAGGGCTGAACTCCTAGTGATCTGTGCCACCAGGAGAGATCCAAAAGGAGTGTGGCACCAGAAGGGTGTCATAAGCAACAGCAGAACAATTCCATATCATTTTGACTTCTGAGCCCTTAAGTGGGTTGAGAAGTTGATTTACCAGCTGGGATCTCACTTCTTTGGCAACTGAGAAAACTTGTGTTGTTGTTGCTCAGTCTCACTTATTTTTGGCTTGGTGACACTGAAAGGATACCCCTCTTGTAACAGAGGGGTAAAAACACTTGATAACATGTCTTTGCTCCTTCCTGCCATGCTGGAATTTTAGTGGTGCTTTGTTGTGACCACACTATGTCAGAAACATAGATGGACAGGCTTGTATCTTTCCATAATGACAAAATTGTTTGAACAAATTCACCAAGAATTCTTTTTTCCCCTATTTATTTATTTATTTATATTGTGAAAATACCATACAGAGGGGTTACAATTACATGGGCAAGGTAATGAGTATATTTGTTATCAAGCATTGTTGCCTCCTCCTTTGTTTCCCCTTCCCATCCCTTCCCATCCGCCCCCCCCACCAAAGTTGTAAAGTTCATTTTTTGACATAATGACTTGTACATCTCGTTGCAATGGGTCCACCTGTGTCTTCATAAACTTAATTGTCAAGGTTTCTCTCCAATTTCTTTCTTTTTTTTTTTTTTCAGTCGTGGGGCCTGAACTCTGGGCCTGGGCACTGTCCCTCAGCTCTTCAGCTCAAGGCAAGTGCTCTACCACTTGAGCCACAGCGCCACTTCCAGTTTTCTGGTAGTTTATTGGAGATAAGAGTTTCAAGGACTTTCCTGCCCAGGCTGGCTTTGAACTGAGATCCTGAGATCTCAGCCTCCTGAGTAGCTAAGATTACAGGCATGAGCCACCAGTGAGCAGCTAATTTCCTAGTTTTCATCTACTTGTTAATATGACTCATGGCTGCTTGAAAATATACAGAAGTTTTACATAGTTTATATAAATCAGAGCCACATAGTTCTGGAGCAAAAACTCATGTACTTTGTTTTGTAAATTATTCCTTCTTGCAAGGCTTAATCCTGTCTATTTAGGAGCCTGAGATCTGATGATCACAGTTTTTGTTTTTTGTTTTTGTTTTTTTGGTTCCGGTTGTGGGGCCTGAACTCTGAGCCTGGGCGTTGTCCCTCAGCTCTTCAGCTCAAGGCGAGCGCTCTACCACTTGAGCCACAGCGCCACTTCTGGCTTTTTTTCTTTTTGCTTATGTGGTGCTGAGGAATCGAACCCAGAGCCTCAAGCATGCAAGGCAAGCGCTCTACCACTGAGCCACCTCCCCAGCCCTGATGATCACAGTTTGAAGCCAGCTCAGGCAAGAAAATCCATGAGACTCTTATCTTTAATTAATCAGCAAAAGCTGGAGATGGGATTGTGGCTCAAGTGGTACAATGCTAGCTGCAAGCATAGAAGTTCAGACTCTGCATTTAAACCATAAGTAGTACCATCACAAAAATAGATACATAGATACATAGATAAATTTCCTTCTCATTTAAACCTTTGCTCCACATGTACTTTGGAATTACTTTGTTATATAACCTCCTTTTTAGCCTATTTCTTTTTTCAGCCATGCCTCTACACCATGCATGCCAGGGGCAGCAGTTCGGTAAATAAACTTCTCCTGCCTGAATAGCAAGTGGTGTTCTCTTCATTGGCTACCTAATGAAAGCTACCTATTTAATATACCTTACATATGGTGCTGTGACTCCAATGGGGTTTTTGAGTTGGAAATGTTAGAATTTCCTAACCACTCCTTTTCTGTGAGCCAAACTGCCTTGTAACACCATGTGAGACTTTTCACCAATACCATTGCTGGCCTTCACATCCACGTCCACACCACTTCTCTACTCTGGTGAGTGAAACTACTCTCTACAGTTCTCTGTTGCTCAGTCTCTGTCCAGATGTGGCGCCACACCAGAGAGCTCCTACAGCCTTTAGCCGGTCACCTCTGGAGCCGAGGACGCTTGGTTTTGGGGGCTTGGCCATTTCTCTCCAGAGAGCTCTGGGGGAAGTCAGCACGCCACTTCTGCCTGCTCAGCTCTCCTTCACTCACCAGACTGACTCTCCTACACATTTAATGAAGTGCTGTGAGTCACACCTGAGCTGTGAAACCCCTTTGAAATGCCTCCTGCGCTCCCTGGAAAGCCAGAGTGCCTCATTTTTATGCCATTCTCAGATGTAACAGTTTTTGTCACTGCAATGGTAAATGCTCAGAAGTCTGTAGACTTTCAGGCACTCTTTGCTCTCTGTCAATCATGTCTAACTTTCCCTAGCTGTCCCTTTCTCTTTTCTACAACATTTTGGCTTGTGCCCTGAAGAGTGCTACATAGGCTGGGTCCCGGGGACCCCCCTCTAGGTTCCCTCTCAAAGGCTAGCCACTCTCAGTTTGAAAATTGTCAGAGTTTCCATCTGTTCGGGTTTTCTTTGCACTTTTTCAGAAATTCGCCATCTTGAGTTCGCCATCTTGGCCACATGGTAGGTTTAGGTTAAGGGTTTGGTCTCATCTGACCCTTAACCTTCCACCAAGCACATTACTCCACCCATTTATTCTAAGGTGCCTTGCTAACAAGTTGCTGCCTCTTCACAGGCCCTGGACACTGAGGCTCGACCATCTGATGTGCTTTGTTAGCAAAGATGTCTAAACATTGTTGTCAAAAATTTTAGGTTTTGAGTTTGCCTTTTTGTTTGGTGTTGTGTATCCTAGTACTGATTACATGGTTCTAAAATGTTGGGCATATCTGTGTTAAGATTCTCATCACATCGAATGAGTTTTGTCATTGCAGAATATTTGGTCAATTCTTGATAAGGACCAGGTAAGCTCTACTTATTCTGTTGGGTCACCTTGTTGCTTTAATTGGAAATAATAAAGAGTTTTTGTGACAAAGATTGCAGTTCAAAGTCAGCCTGGGCTGAAAAATCCCTAAGACTCCATCTCCCAACTAACCTGCAAAGAGCCAGGCAGGAAGCATAGCTCAAGACTCTTATCTCGCACTCAGAACCTCGGCGATTTAAAACATTATTGTTTGACGGTGACCAGTTTCTTAATGCTCTACACATTCCCCAATGGAAAGGCAGAGCAGTAAGGAGAGTTAGACAGCATCGGTCTATCCCAGGCATCTTCGGTCTGCATCCTAGCAGGGCTTAAACCTCCTCACACTGTCCCCATTCTTTCCTTGCAATTCTGGGATTGCTGAGCAGTGTTAGGGAGCTCAGGATGAAAACAACAAGATAGAGCCCTGAGAACTTGGGTACCTTAAAACAGAACTGTTTTTTGGCGCCTCAGTTGTGAATACTCTCCACCTTCCATAATGAAGAGACAAGCCACCAAAGAGAAATAGACAGCATATTTCGGTCTCTAGTAGCTCCTATGTGCATCCTGGCTTGGTTCACAGGCCCTCTCTGTATCACCAGCCATAGGTCAAAAGAATTCTTTGAAATATTTGGGAGAGCTGAGGAGGTTTTGGGAGCACAGGATGCAAATAACAAGAAAGAGCACTCAAAACTTGGGGACCTTAAAACAATTGTTTTAAGGTCCCCAAGTTTTTAGTGCTCTACACCTTCCCCAAAGGAGAGAAAAGCCGCTAAATAGAAATAGACTGCATTTTTCTCGCCCAGGCAACTCTGGTCTGCATCCGTCAGGGCTTAATGCCCCTCACACTGTCCACAGAGCCCAGTCCAATTTGTTTCATCCAATTCTGGGAGAGCTGATCTGTGTTAGTCAGCTCAGGATGCAAACGACATGATAGAGCACTCCAAAATTGGTGACCTTAAAACAGTTTTAAGGTCCCAAAGTGAGGATGCTCTACTCCTTCCCCAATGGAGAGACAAGCCTCCAAAGATATATGGACAGCACCGACCTTTCTCACTAAGCCCTAATCTACATCCTGTTCCATATACTGTCAACAATAACAGGTCCAATTATATTCCTTGCAATTCTGGGAGAGCTGAAAAGTGTTTGGAAGCACAGGATGCAAACGACAAGATAGAGCAACACAGAAATTCGACGCCTTAAAACAAAATTGTTTTTCAGGGCTCAAATTCTCAGTGATCTACATCTTCCCCAAAGGAGAGATAAGCCTCTAAATACAAGTAGACCACATCTTTCTAACCCGGGTTTCTCCGGTCTGCATCCTAGCTTGGCTGAAAGCCAGTTATACTGTCCATCCACAGGAACAAGTCCAATTTTGTCTTCCAATTCTGGGAGAGCTGACCAGTGTTAGCGAGTTCAGCATGCAAACGAAAGTTTGAGTAAAGCAGAGAAAGTCAGATAAGGTGATGTTAATGAAATGAACCCTAAGATATGTATTCGAAAGTTTTTTATTTGCTTTCAAGCGATTGTTTATGACACATTCATAAGATCATTTCTTTTTTACTTTGTAAGTCCCTCCCCCATTGTATAACAACTGCTTTCACTGTATTTCATGTCGGTATAATTTGTGGAGGGGAAGGGGAAAAACAATTCGTTTAAGTAGGGATAGAGGTGGACCCATAGCAAAAATGCAATGTACAAGTCGTTATGTCCAAAACGAACTTTACAACTTTGGTTTGTGAGTGGTGGGGGGTATGGGAGAGGGGAGGACTGTGGGGGAGGGCAGGAGGAGGATGGGAAAAGATGGGAATGGGAAACAAAGAGGACGTTACAATACTTTATAAAAAATGTACTCATTATCTTGCACATGTAATTGTAACCCCTCTGTACATTGTTTGCAAAAAAAATAAATGAACAAATAAATAAATAAATAAATTTAAAAACAAGAAAAAAAAAAGACTCTTATCTCTAACTAACCAGCAAACACTGCAAGTGGTACTGTAACTCAATGAGGTAGAGTACTAGCCTTGAGCAGAAGTGCTCAGGGCAGTGCCCAGGCCTTGAGTTCAAACCTCCTTGAATACCAACTGGGACAAGCCATCCCAGCAACGAGCACCTAGACTCAGCCAGTCTGGGGAACAAGGGAACATGGAAAGGAGTAAGAGGAGATGATGTCACATCAGCCACTTTGTGCCTGCCCCTTCAAAATTAACCAGAACTGGGAGGTCAATAGAAGTAAGAAGCCTGCCCATCTAATGTCCATACCTGTCTACCTATTAACTGGACAGGAATTTACATTCTTGCCTTTGTTACCTGACTTCTCCTCTACCTAGTCACCAGATAGAGACATTTCTATCAACATTTTCAGCCCCAAGTCCTTCCTCTTGCCATTTATTTGCTCTCTAATATTTTTTTTTCAGTCTTTCAATGCCTCATGAGACCTTCTCCAGACTTCATCTAAGGACTCATGCCTACCAAGTGACAGCTGCGGCCTGCTGCCTTCAGGGGACCACATCTCAGCCTTTTACCCTTAATGTCAATGCCCCTTGCCAGCAGGAAGTAGCCAGAGAGAATCTTCACCCTTTTCATAATTATCAAAAGACTGGAATGTAAGGTCTGCACAGGGGCACCTCCCTCCCTCTTAGCTAAGTCTCCGCCCAGTATCTGTTACCTAGGTAAATGACAGACCTGGAAGCAGTCACCTTCCCCTCCTGCTAGGTCACAGTCTGGGCCATTCACATGCTTCCTCTCTGACCTTAAGAAGGACTTCCTCTCCCGCCTGAATAGCACGTGGTGTTCTCTTCATTGGCTACCTAATGAAACCTACTTATTTAATATACCTTACAGTATATATACACAATGGGGTTAAGTAGATGATATTCTTAGCAGGGGATTTCAATAGCCCAACTGATAAGTGCATACAAGAATTGGGGAAAAAAGTTTCTTCTCATGCCCTGCATGCAGTTACTTCTAGTTTTTCTTCTGTGTTAGTGTTCTGTACCCTTTGTCCTGTATAGAAATTTATCTGATCCGTGGAAGGTAAATGGAATCACAGAACAGCAGGACACAGGATGAAGTAATGCAACAAGGATACTCCTTTGACACTATGCTGGAAATGTTGGGGGGAGGGAAGGAAGTAGGGAGGAGTAAGAGGGAAAAAATGAGGGAGGGGGTAACTGTTTAAAAAGAAATGTACTCCTTACCTTACATATGTAACCCTCCTGTTCATCACCATTATAATAAAAATATAAAAAATAAAAAAACCTCCTTTTTAAAATCAAATTCCTGGGGCTGGGAAGATGGCTCAGTGGTAGAGCGCTTGTCTTGCATGCATGAGGCCCTGGGTTCGATTCCTCAACACCAAAAAAAAATCAAATTCCTTTGAAATCGTACTTCCAATCTATCTATTAATTTTATTGAACCTGTATCATTTAGCAAACAAAAATTGTTTTTTTAAATATAGGTTGGTGTTAAAGCTGCTGTTCTATAGAACATAGAGTAATCTATAGGACCAGGCTGCTGTCCTCCTGCTTGAATGCCTCTGAAACAACAGTTCCATTTTTTTTTTTTTTTTTTTGGGGTCCGGTCGTGGGGCCTGAACTCTGGGCCTGGGCGCTGTCCCTCAGCTCTTCAGCTCAAGGCTAGCACTCTACCACTTGAGCCACAGCACCACTTCCGGCTTTTTTCTTTTTTGCTTATGTGGTGCTGAGGAATCGAACCCAGGGCCTCAGGCATGCAAGGCAAGCGCTCTACCACTGAGCCACCTTCCCAGCCCCGTAACAACAGTTCCTATAGGCTGGCTTCTCTTCCAAGGATCCAGCATTTACAGACTCTAGTAACATCATTCTCTACCTTGGCTCCATTTAGGCAGGGGAATGGTGGATGGGAATGACTCCCTGTAGCTGTGAGTCCCTGGATGCTTTGCCAACCCTTCATGGTTCCCTTAGCCCTGCCCTTGGGTTGTGGTTTGGATTTTTAAGTGTTCCTGAGGCCCTTTTGCTGAAGACTTGGTGGTCAGACTGCGAAGTAGTGAGCCTTCAAGTGGTGGGATCTTTCTTGGAGGGATTTGGGCCGCTGGAGGCTTAGCCTTGACTAGAATATTGGGACCTGGCTCCTCTCTCTATTTGCTTCCTGGTTGTCATGAGCTGAGCGGCTGCGCTTTATACACGCTCCCTACCTTGATGTTGTCTCACCCCACACACAAGAAGCCACAGACTGAAATTTCTCAAACTGTAAACCAACATGAACCTTCCTTCCTTGTAAGGTTATTTTCTCTGGTGTTTTGTCACAGTGACAGAGACCTGATTCACACACACACACACTCACACACACACATCCCAGCTCTGTAAATAATCTCATGATTAAAGTCTCTTTAATTCATCCTTTGAATATATCATCTGTGTCTGGCTGGGACTACATAGTGCTTTCAGTTGAACAAGTAGGACTGTGATCTCCTGGACTCTTCCATCCCATGGCACCAGCCCCTTTCTCTAGAATCTAAGTATCAAACATGTAATAATAACAAGAGCTATTGTTTTGGTTTTGAATGTGTTGAGTGTTGTGCTAAGTGTTCTAGAAACATGATCTCTATCCTTGCTGAAAATATGTGAGGCAAACCTTTAAAAACAAGTCTTATGGGGCTGGGAAGGTGGCTCAGTGGTAGAGCGCTAGCCTTGAGCTGAAGAGCTGAGGGACATCGCCCAGGCCCAGAGTTCAGGCCCCATGACTGGACCCCCCCCCAAAAAAAAATCTTATTAGTCCCATTTAAAAATGCAAACCCCTCACATGGTAGAAAAATGTCTCTCTTCTCTGCACTTGAGAGTCAAAGGCAGGAATATCACCAGTTTGATGTTTCATGCCAGTCAGGGCTACACAATAAAACTCTGCCTCAGGAAAAAAATAAAAAAAAAGAACAAATAGATAAACCAAGTGCCAGATGTGGTGCCCTAACTTGTAATCCTAGCTACTTTGGAAATGTAGATCTGGATCACAGTTCGAGGGCATCCCAGACAAAAAGAAGTTTGTGAACCTCTGTCTCAACCAATGGGTTGGCACATGCTTCTTGTCCTAGCTACAGGGGAGCCCACAATGGAGCACGGCAATCTAGGCCGGTCTGGGCATAAAGCAAGACCCTCCTTCAAAAATATTCAAAGTAAAAGGGGCCTGCATGTGCAGCTCAAATAATCAAACATTTGCCTAGCAAACATGAGATCTTGAGTTGAATCCCCAGGACCAACCAACCAAATAACACCAACAACAACAAAAAGAAAAAGAAAAAGCAAAGAAGAGAAAAACAGGGGGACATAAGAAAAGAAAAGCAAGGAAAACTTTAATCAGAGACTAATTCATCTGGTTGAAGTCCTGTAGCAAGGTAAATGGCAGAACAGATTGTTGTCTCAGGGTCCATCATTCAGAAGTTTTAAAAATGTGTTTGTTCTTTAAAAATAGGAAACCACGATGTAATCTAAGCCTTAGCCTCTTGAGTGCTGGAATTACAAGCACGCACAACCATGTCCCAGGGAATGTTGGTGTGTGTGTGTGTGTGTGTGTGTGTGTGTGTGTGTGTGTGTGTGTGTGTGTGAGTGAACTCTGGACCTCCTCTTCTCAATGGGCTTTTTCTGAGTTAATTGCTAGAGCTCTACCGTTTAAGCCACACCTTCAGTTCTGACACATTTTTCTGGTTAATAGTAAGGAAGTCTCCAGGATTTGTCTACCTGGGGGTAATCCTCAGATTTCAGTCTCCTAAGTGATTAGGATAGTAGGCATGAGCCACCAGTGTCAGACCAATGTTTCTAATTGTCACAGTCAATTTGGAATACAGTGTCCTATTTCAATACAAGTATTGTATTTAATTGATTAAATTGGGGTAATTTGCATTCCATCACCTTAAAACATCTATCATCTCTTTACATTGGGAGCCTTTGAACTCTTCTTTAGTTCTTTCTAAAATAGATACTAAGTCAGAGAGATTAGAGTGTCCCCACGGTGCTGTAGAACACTAGAACTTCTGTGTCCTGACTGTATGTTGGCTTGCCTGTCTGGCTGCACTCTCTCTCTCCATCCCTTCACCTTTCTAGCCTCTGATGGCCACTCTCCCACTACTTCTATGAAAACAACCTTTTTAGATTCCAGAAATGAGAGAGAATGTGCCATATCTGTCTTTCTGGGTCTGGCTTATTTCACTTAACTTAGTACTCTCAAGACCCATCCATACCGCAGAATGAGTACTTAGACACTTCCTAGGTTAAGCCCCATCAAACGCTTGGCTCTTTGACCTCCTTGTCAACTTGATAGATGTGGCTTGGCTGTAGTATGCTGGGAATTTAGAGATGGGGCTTGGGGGATGAGAAACAGACCAGGAGACATGACTGGGAGAGACAGTTCTGCTTGAACAAAAGGGCCAGCAGAGAGCAGTTAACCATGCATTAGCAAAGGAAAAGTCAGTACAGAGTTCAGGTAGAAAATTCTACAGGCAGTTAACATCACTCTCACCAGAGGGACCACCCTTGGTGCCCAAAAGGCTAAGTAACAAGAGCCCCCAGAGTTCTCAAAGTAGTTCTGGGATTTTAAACAGCAGGAGAGCCTACTTGGCAGCTGCATCTATTTGGAGCCATGGCAAGCCATCCAGGCAGTTAAAATGTACTTTGTCTATTTGTCACTGACATCTCTGGGTGAAAGAAATGAAAACATGAGCCTTTAAACACAGAAAGACCAAATTTCACTTTCTTTCAATTCTCTGTCTGTATCTGGCCTCAAAGTGAGCAAAATAAGCTCCATAATTTCTCTTCCCCCAATAATGTTCAGAAACCCGAGTTCACTCTAGTTTTTGAGTTCTCTTACATGTATGTCTTCTTAAAATGTAAATGTCATTTTTTTTCTCTTCATAAAAATACATTTTTTGTGAAAATTGTAAAAAGAGAAAATAGGACAGAAGTAAAACCCAACCTATCATTTCACCATTGATTGTATTTTGGTTTATGACATGGGCCCAAAAGAATTGATATGTAGCATCCTAAGTACCTCTACTGGATTATACCAAATCTGTTCTCTCCCAATGTCTACTATGACTTAGAGTTCTGAATACGATTTTTAGTGGAATAAACACAGCTGCGGTAAAGAGGTGTGAAGAACCTGGCACCAGTGGCTCACACCTGTAATCCTAACCATTCAGGAAGCTGAGATCTGAGGACGGAGGTTTGAAGGCAACCCAGGCAAGAAAGTCCCTTTGAGACTCTTACCTTCAATTAGGCACTGAAAAACCAGAAGTAGAGCTGTACTCAACGTGGTAGAACACTGGCCTTGAACAAAAGAGCTCAGGGACAGCATCCAGGCCCTGAGTTAAAGCCCCGATGACTGACGAAAAAAGAAAAGAAAAAAGAAAAGAAACAAAAGATGCAGACTACCTGTGTCTTCATAATTTGTTCAATCATCTACCCAAAATTGGACTACGTTTATCTTCAGTGAGGTACCTTGGAGTGAGACAGCCAAAAGTGTCAGTCTGAGGAGTTGCACTCAGTCAGACACCATGGCATGTATAGTTCATTAGAATGAAACTCCATGTTCTCCAGATCTCCACACTACTTTAGACTGTCAGCCCTGCAATACCTCAGTTTCTTTTTCTATCAAATATTTGATTAAATTCACTTCCATGAAGACTGTGACCTGAAGGTCTGCCCAGCTATACCAAAAGAGATTTCAGGCGAGACATGAAATGTAGTAACAATAAAATGTATTAAGGGCCCCTCTCCAGCACCAGCTATGGGAAATGACTGACCTGAAAGTTGTGAAGGAATTAGGATATGTTTCAAGAATCACTTTTGGCCACCTAAGAAAAACCCATGAGGTCCCACCTCTGAGATGCAGGAGAGAGAAAAACTGAAAACGCAGTGACCTTATAATAACACGGTAATAGGCCAAAGGAGCCCACTTTAACCTGTTGAGACAAGAGCTTGCTTTTCATTTGTAACCAAGTATAAAGGGATGTAGCAATGACTCACATTCCAAGATAACACGGAGGACGAGTCCAGTAGCATCAGGCCTTCCTTCTCTGCATCAATTCACTCCAGGTCATCTCCTGACTACTCACAGCAGGGTATTTTCTGTGATTGCAAGTGTTTTATAAGAATGTGAAGCCCAAAGCCCAGTTTTAGTAAGCTCAGTTTGAAGCATGTAAGCAAGCAGGGAAAGAGGAGTGGGAAGAGGGGAAGGAGTGGAAAGACAGAGGAAGAGGAGAAGAGAGAGAGGGAAAGTGAGGGAGAGAGAGAAAGAACAGGATTCTCCACACATACACACTGAATCAACGATTCTCTACCTTAGGTTCTCTTTGCCTAGCCTCATGGTTCCTGTCTAACTGCTGCCTGTGATAATGAAGCTTTATGAGCATCTGTAACAGTTCTTTCTCCCTGTGATTTCAGAACTGCAGATGAACCCTAGAATCTTAGAACCATAGATGGAGTGCATCCAACTCCAAGATGTTTTTCTATGAACCATGAATATCTGGGCTTTTTGTTTTCATTCTAATTTTGGAATGCTGTTCCTGGTGTCAGGGATATTTCTACACAGAAAATAGACTACTGTGTTATAATGATTTTTTTTCCAGCTCACTTTATTCTCTCTCTCTCTCTCTGATGGCTGAAGATATTAATCAAGGACGCACCTTCACGAGTACTTTCCAGTGGCAGACCATAACTCCCAAGCCCTTCAATGAAGAGGTGGTAATTTTGGAAAGCAGTCTCAAATATGTGATGAAGGGGCCATCAAACATGTGGGAACAGGGAAGTTCTGCAAGGAAGAGTAAAGCTAGGACCAAGGCAGGAGGAAGAAAAGAGGATGCATGGCGGCTATTCAAGATGCTTTCCCATTCCTCTGCACTAACTCTAAAAATGCTACTGCATTCATTGCCTCTCAATGCCTTAGCCCTGAGGTTTAACTTCATGCTTTCCAGGTGCATTTCAGTTTAAAAAAAAAGAGCATTTTATTTGCGGAGGAATAACTTCCACTTCTTTCCTTTTCTTTCCTGAAGTGGCAATTTCCCAACTCATTATTCCAATTTTAGCAGTTTTACTTCTCCTCATAATTATGTAGAGACGTTTTAATGCTTAATTCATTTTGCAATACAAAATAGTTTGCCTTTAATCGTTCATGTCAGACACCTATTAACATTTCTAAAAAATTTATAAAACAATTCTGAGCTGTCAGGATAAAAAAAAAGCCCATTTAAAATTCATATTATTAACTTGCTGCCTGTTTCCATGTAAATGTGTTTTCTATCAGTCACTGATGTCACAAAACTATTTGTAAAAGGCTATTCAGAAAGCCATTTTATAGTTTTACATGTGGAAACGTTTTGCTATACTTTCTGATCTCTGATCTTAAATATGCAGTTTGTCATCTTCTGTTTTTTATCTTCAAAACATCATTATCTTTCATCTTTGTGTCTGTGTATGTGTGTGTGTTGGTACTGGGCCTTGAACTCATGGCCTCGGTGATGTCCTTTAGATATTTTGTTCAAGGCTGGTGCTCTACTACTATAGCCACAGCTCCAGCTCTGGCTTTTGGGTGGTTAATTGGAGCTAAGAGTCTCACAGACTTTCCTGTGAGACTGACTAGCTTTGTACCTTGATCCTCAGATCTTAGTCTCCTGGATAGTTAGGATTAAAAGCATGTATTGTAACTAGGTAAATAGTTACCATCTCTCATCTGAAGGGGATGATGAGCAACACCTGTGGAAATGAAGTACCAATATGAACAGGGTTTGACCCAAAGCATGATTTTATATTTAGACAGAGATAGGCCTGAGTAGGCCTCTGTTGGCCTGTTGGCCTCTTCTAGTATTGTCCTTGAACAAGTCAAAGTCTCCTAAACTCGAGGTTTCACCACTGCTACATGCAGTAATAATACCACCTCCGAAGTAAAGGTCAAGATGAAGCCCTTTGTAACTACACATATGGACATACCCCTCTCCCATCTTTTTTGATATAGGGACAAGGTTTTTGTTTTTACTTTTTTTTTCAGGGCAGAATGATTTGTGAACTGTTTCTATTATTTAAGTGATAATTGAGAATATGAAGATTAGAGGTGAAAGTTATCAAGATTTGTTATGTTTTTGGCATCTCAAACAGAATAAATTGGCTTTAAAGAAAAGCTTTATTGAGACAAATAAATAACGTGAAATGAGTTATCTGATATCATTAGACATTGCTATATGCTATTTATGTTCCTCCAAAATTTATATGCTGAATCTCAACCCCCCAAATGATGGTATTAGAAGATGAGGGCTTTGGGAGGTAAGAAGATCATGAGGGTGGAGCCCCTGAGAATGGGAATAGTGTCTTTACAGGAAGAGACATGAAGGCATGAGAGTCAGTTGTAGCAGTACATACCTATAATTCCAGCATTCAGGAGACTCAGGAAGAAGGATCATGAGTTCAAGGCCACAACAGGCCATATAGCAAGACCCTGTCAATATAAAAGAAGGAAGGAAGGAAGGAAGGAAGGAAGGAAGGAAGGAAGGAAGGAAGGAAGGAAGGGGAATGTGTAAATACCTGTGGGCAAATCAGGAAGTGGGCCTTCCCTAGACACTATGTATTCTGGACTTCCCAGCGTCTAGAACCATGATAAATAAATGTTTGTTGTTAAAATCTCCCTAGTCCATGGTGTTTTGTTATTGCAGCCTGAATGAAGACAAACATTATACAAATCATTCCTTATCCTCTTCTATTTACAGATACCTTTAGTGAGCTACAAGTCACATTTCAACTGTGCATGGTAAATGTGCAGTTAATAAACAATGCAAACAGAAAAAAGCATGAGGTAATGCATGCTGCTATGGGAGAGAATGAGAGAGAGAGAGAGAGAGAGAGAGAGAGAGAGAGAGAGAGAGAGAGAGAGAACGCACCTACAGGCTCAGTAAAAAAAAAATGCTGGCTCTATGCCTAACAACTGAAACAACTGAAACTTTCCTCTTCCATGAAATCAGGGTGAGAATGAATCCAAATGGAGGTGGACATCAAGCATCAGCTCTACATCTGGAGCTCACAGGATGCTTAGGAAACATCAGCCCCTCCTTGCAGAGAGCTGACAGGATTTTTTGAGGACAGATCATTTGAAACAAAAGGATAGAGAGGAAGAAATAGGTGTATCTATGACAGCAAATGCAGCCCTCTTGGAGGAGAAATCCAACAAATAAATCTGTGCTGATGAGAATGGTATCACCAATAAACCCAGAAATCCATGTGACTTCCTACTGAGAAGAGGAGGGACCTAAATTTGGCCACTTGGACTAGTAGGACTCGATCCTTTGTTTCTGTGGGGAAAGATGATTATGAGTCATAAGCAACAGGCTGACTAGGGTTCCATTCTTTACTTTCCCCCTTCAAACTAAAAACAAACAAACAAAAAAACCAAATAGATGGAACATACTTGGAATCAAGAAGAAGGAAGGCCCATTCTGTTTCTGTCCCTGCTGTAAAATGGGAAGAGTCTCTGACACTCAATTTTAAAACTAGAACCTTGTCTTTGTCTTCTTCAGTAGTTAACATTGCATTTTTAAAATAAAATAATATGGCTGCTTCAAAGCAAAACAAATCTCTTCTTATCCTTTCCTTAGTCTGAAAAGTTTCATTCACCCTGTCTCCTTTTCTTTCTCTCTTTCTTTCTTTCCTTCTTTTTTTGGGGGGGTGGGAGGGGTCCAGTCGTGGGGCCTGAACTCTGGGCTTGGGCACTGTCCCTCAGCTCTTCAGCTCAAGGCTAGCGCTCTACCACTTGAGCCACAGCGTCACTTCCAGCTTTTTTCTTTTTGCTTATGTGGTGCTGAGGAATTGAACCCAGGGCCTCATGCATGCAAGGCAAGCGCTCTACCACTGAGCCACCTTCCCAGCCCTCTTCCTTCCTTCCTTCCTTCCTTCCTTCATTCCTTCCTTCCTTCCTTTCTTTCTTTCCTTCCTTCTTTCTTTCTCTCTTCCTTTCTCTCTCTCTCTCTCTCTCTCTCTCTCTCTCTTTCTTTCTTTCTTTCTTTCTTTCTTTCTTTCTGGTAGTTAATTGGAGATAATGTTCCTGCTTAGACTGGCTTCAAACTGTGATCCTCAGATCTTAGCTTTCTAAGTAGCTAGACTTACAGGCATGAGCCACTAGCCACCACCCCTCCCACTACCCCACTTTTCTTTCTTGTCCTGAGACCTAAAATTAGGTTCCATGTTTAGAAAAAGAGTCTCATAGGCAATCACATTGGCCTGGAAGTACCGAGGAGAACTTGCCTTTTCCCGGTGCACTTTGCTTTCCCTGCACTACACTTAGCTCTGTGTTTCCACTTTTCCCTGCTCTGTAATTGCAGCCAAGGAAAAGCTCATGGGAGTTCTGAGAGGAAAATTGAGATCCAAGTTGGGCCTTTGAATCTAAGTAATATGTGTTTACACTCCTGCCCTCTGCAAATGACTCCCAAAGCCACAAATGGACTTATTCTCTATAACAGCAAGACATCTGTTTGTTCCAGAGTACCAACAAAAAAGAGAGCACTGTGGTCATCTCTTCTCTTTCCTCCAGAGAGCAGAAAGCCATTAGAGGGAAAAATATTCACAAATATGTATCTGAAATCCAGGCTTTTGCTAGCCCTGACTTGTGGCAGGCCTGTCAGTAACCTTAGGCAGGGCATTATGGTCACAGCACCAAGAAACAGCTCTCCCCCTCCTCCAAGAGCCTGGCCAAGAGCAATGGGAGCAGGCACAGGGCATTGAAGAAGATCATTCTATAGGGGCTTGAGGATTGTTAACATAGGGGGCTTCCAAGCCATAAGCAGGTATTGCAGAACATGAAAGCTTGCTACATGGAACATCTGAAGGAAAGCAAGAGGGTGATGTTCAAACATGAAAAGGTCCTACGGAGAAGAGAAATAACAATGAGCTTGAACCAAGGGGTTTAATCTACCCCAAAGCCAACATTCAGAAAGGCTACCTTGTCTAGTTTAGACTCTAATAGGATAAGATGTATGGGTCAATTTTCAAAGTCTTTTCCAATGCTGAAGTTCTCTGGCCCTCCTCTCAACACTCCATTTTGGTTCAGACACACCATGTGGTTTCTCATGCTCACTCCATGTGACTCAGTAGGTGATTTGGGTAAACCATTCCTCTCTCCCCCTCCCCGCCTCACACACACACACGCACAGAAAGAGAAAAAGAGAGAGATTGATTGACTTATTATTTGGCACATTCTTTAGGAAAACACAATAAACAATAAGAATTTTCTAAGACTACTAAAAGAGGTATGTTTTCTCTTTTCTGCTAGAAATGACTATAGAAGAAGAGTATGAGTTTCTTTTGGCAGATTTTTTTTGGGGAAAGGGCAGCCTGTAGGAAAAAGGAAGAGATGGGAGAAGAAAAGAAACAGGGACTTTATTGCATTGTTGAATAATGAATTCAGTCTTACCTGAAACCAGATTCACCTTTGGACTTTTCAGTGCAAGAATTAATAAAACTCCTTGAGGTTCTGACCTAGTTTTCCTTGAGGTTTCTACTATTTGCAAATCAAAGCATATGTTAATTAATGTGAGGGTAATTGCAAGAAGAGTACCTAGTTGTAGTCTCTACCTTCAAAAACCTTTCATTGAAGTTAGAGGGGTGAAACATTTTGCCAGGAAAAGTGAAACGATACAGAAGAGGGATACAGAGATATCAGACATTACCACAGAAGATAAAGAACCAAATGGTATCACCCAAACCATAGAAAAGACAGAAAACAATTGTCAGCTAGTCAAGGACTTCCTTTTGTAACTGATTTCTGTTAAGCATGGTGAGACCTCAGTCAGGCTCAATGCTTTATAGCAGGAGGTCACACTTTATATACCTGAATCCCAGGTTGGACATTTATTAGCTCTGTGGTCTTGGAACTCTCTGAAGTAGAAAGTAGATATTAAAACCTGTAATCACCTGTTAGTGTTGTTAGGAGAGTTAGTACAATCGTTAACATAATAGTACCTGGCACACTAAATGCTGCTACCTTGACTCAGCAAATCATTCTTGAATACCTGTGATCTACTAAATACTGTTTGGAGTATGGAAGCAGTGCATAAAAACATTGTCTTAAGCCAGTCATGACATTATTCATATGTAATGTCAGCATTCAAGAAGCTAAGGCAAGATCATGAATCTGAGGCCATTATGAGCCTCATAGCGAATATAAAGCCAGCTCAATCTATATAAACTAACAAAGAAGCAAATAAAACATGGTATTTGCTTTTAAGGAGAAGTTACAACTTCTAATGGATGCAGACTATTGAAGAAACTGGAAACTGAGGCACGTGATATAAAAACACAGGAGAAATGTATCTAGTTAACACTGGTTTTGAGGGGGAAAAATCTAATCTCTTAAGCAAAAGATAAAACAGTGGAAAAAAATAAATATTTAGAGTGGGATGGAACCAAGAACTGGAAAGCCACTCCTAAATACTTCTCTGTTACTTGACTGAATCTTTCCTTTCTAAAATTATCCCTGAGCTGGGTGCAAGTGGCTCATGCCTGTAATCCTACTTACTCAGGAGACTGAGATCTGAGGATCGCAGTTTGAAGCCAGCCTGGACAGGAAAGTCCATGAAACTCTTATCTCCAATTAATCACAGAAAAAGCCACAAGTGGCACTGAAGCTCACGTGGTAGCGTGTTAGCCTTGAGCAAAAGGAGGTCAGGACAGCACCCAGGCCCAGAGTTCAAGCCCCTGGACAGGGAAAACAATAACAACAAATTGTCCTGTTTCTTTGTCTCCAGAGACGAGTATGACTACCCTGAGCTTGCTACTGAGCTTATTTGTCCCAGAGGCTAGATGACTGACTGTAAGTCCCAAGTCAAACTTCCGGAAAAGGGAGTTTATTTAGCCTCCTTGGTGAGCCATTCAACCCTGTTCTACTTGGATGGCTTCTGGGGAGCAGTAATGGCAGGTTGTAAGGAAGTGGGAAAATGGGTCTCAAAGAGGAAGAGTGCTCATGGACCAATTAGATACTCCTACAGGAAATAACTTTAGATTCTAAGGCAAGATCTCTGAACCAACTTGGAGTCAGAGGAAGCTTCTTAGGGATAGCTGAGATTTTGAAGGCTAATGAGAATTAGCAAACGGAAAAGACGGGGGGGGGGGGGGGGGGGGCGGGGGGGGGGGGAGCGGATTAGTCCTGTGATAGGTGGAAGTATGACTATCTCCGGAGAATGTCAGAGAGGCCAGGGATAGCATGACCCTTCTCAAAGACGTCAGAAGGTAGATCATAAAAGGTCTTGTCAGTTTTTTTTTCCCCTGTTTGGGCTTTAAGTTCTGAGGGAAAGTATTAAAAATATTTAAAGAAATGCGGGGGACATAATCAGATATTAATGCTGAAATATTTATTTTAGCAATGATATGGAGAATTATTTGGAGATGTGCAATACTGCAGGCTGTTGAAGTAAAGGCGATGTGATGGTGATCTGAACTGAGGTGAGAAGCAAGGGAGAAAATTATGCCAATCTCAGGATGAGCATGTTATCATCGTGCCTGATTTATATCAGGATGTTTGTTAGATGATAGTGGAACAAAAGTCAAACCAACTGGCAAGCGGCCTAGTATCTCTTCATCATGTATTCTTGTTGCCTTGGTGATCAGAGGTGTTAGAACACAGGTAGGATTGGCGAATTCCAGCTGCAGGCAATCACCACTGAAAGATGTGTTGAAAGTATTTTGACCTTTACAACTGGAAATGTCTGCATTCTTGATGCGCTAGGGAAATTCAGTTTTGTAACTCAGGAAGGAGAGAAGAATTATGGCAGCAGAGGACTAGGTTGAGGGAAGGGGGAAGAAGGGGAGTGATGCACGGAATAGATGGTAGAGATCTTCTTCTCAACCAGCCCCTCTTGTTGAAAGAAACATAAAGAATTAGTTTCTCCCACACATGCATTAACCGAAGTATGCCATTTGCAGAGAATTCAAATAGCGTAATTCCTTAGAAAAAAATGAACTCACAATCCAACAAAAGGAATGCCAGGAAACTGGCACTGGAAAGTGGTGGGTGGGGGAGCTCAAGAGGCTGGGGTAGAGGAATGAAAAGAGGAAGTCAGGAAGAAGGCAGTCATAATATTCAATGAATAGCCTATGAAAAAAGAAAATTGAGGGGAGAGGCTGTGTTGGGAGGGATAGGAGAGAATGAAGAAAGGGATGATGGCTGCATTACACGTACAAACTCTTTTGTACAACTCCTTCAAGCGAATAAAAACATAATTCACAAAAAAGAACTTCTCTGTGAGGACTGGGAAGGGGATGAGGGCCAATTGACAGCATCTCATAAGAAAAAGGGTGGGAGCTGAGCAGGAAGAGAAGAGCATAGGCTGTCCTGGGGGCCTGCAGCTGACAGGAGAGTTTCTTGGCTTCCTGTGGAATCCTCATTCAGAAATGCCTGGGGACAAAGCGAAGACTGAAGGGAAAAGCTACAAAGTTACAAAGCTGACTGGGTAACTGCTTTGCCACATACATTTGTGTGAATGTGACTGTGGTATGGCAAGGGGGGTTAATATGGAGATTCCTGTCTTGTGATTAGCGCAACACTGTATGAACTCTAGCTATTAACTCAAGTCCTGTTCATTGAGCCAGCCAATCGGGAGCTCTTCTGAGGTCCCGATAGCGTTTTCCACCAATCAGGCAATTTAGAAGATTTAAAATACAATAACTGGGCTGGGAAGGTGGCTCAGTGGTAGAGCGCTTGCCTTGCATGCATGAGGCCCTGGGTTTGATTCCTCAGCACCACATAAAGCAAAAAGAAAAAAGCCGGAAGTGGTGCCGTGGCTCAAGTGGTAGAGCACTAGCCTTGAGCTGAAGAGCTGAGGGACAGTGCCCAGAACCAGAGCTCAGGCCCCATGACCGGACCCAAAAAATAAAATAAAATACAATACAATAACTCTGGCCTGCAGCTTCCTTTCCTTCTTTCTCTACCTTCTCTTCCTCTTCCTCATCTTATTCCTCCTCCTCCTTTTCCTTCTCCTCCTTGTTCTACTTCTTACTGTCTGTCTACTTTTTACTGTTGCCTTTTTCCTCCTTGCCCTCCTCTTTTTCTTCTCCTTTTACTTTTTCTTTTATTTATTTCTTCTTCTTCTTCTTCTCTTTTTGCTTCCTTTTCAGTATCTAGAAGTTCTCTTTCAAGGTAAAAATATTTGCTAGTTTTTTTAAAGCCACATACATCAATAATTTTTTAAAAAGTAATTTATAAAAATACTTTATGGAAAATATAGTTTAATTATAGAACATTCTAAATATACTTTACAGAAGATGGATAGTGACCAGAAATCTTCACTCATTGCCAAAAGATCATTTACAATCTTATGTAATTAATAAGTATTCTTCTAATGGCAAATGTATTATACAAGAATCTTTAACTGAGCCAGATATCAGTGGCTAATACTTTTAATACTAGCAACTCAGGAGGCTGAGTTCTGAGTATCCCAGTTCAAAGCCATCTGGGCAGAAAAGTGTATGAGACTATTATCCCCAATTAACCAGCAAAAACTTGGAAGTGTAACTGTGCCTCAACTGGTAGACCACCAGCCTTCAGTAGAAAAAGGGACAGCATTTAGACCATGAGTTCAAGTCCCAATATTGGCACAAAAACAAAAATTAAAGCAATACCTCATCTGTCTACAATGAGATATTTCCTTTAAATGACCATTTGAATTATGCTATGAGTATTTTGCATTTGATTAATCTTGTGGACAATTTCTAAATTGAATCTATTTAATTCTCAGAATGTTTTGTCATAAGAAATAAAGAGTTTCACTGTTTTGAGGGAATGTTGGTGCATTTGAGTTGCATTCTAGTACCTTGAGAATGACATTTCTTATACAACAAAGAAATGTTTTGCTTTGTTTGATTTTTAGAAAAAGTCCTGAACATTCTGCCATGCTTGGGTTCCACCATTTCAGTAGCCCCCTCCACCCCTATTTCCACTTGTCTCTGTCTCTTCATGTCCAAGCATTCATGCTCAAGCACTGAAAACTGTCAGTAATCTGTCCGGAAGTGCTGGAAACTTAATTCTACCCAGAAGCAGTCCTCAAAAAATGACTACTTAGCAATTGGTGTATAATGACTCTAGTTCTACATTCTTTGGGTGGAATAATTTAGCAAGTCTGTTTTATTTAGTTAACTGCAGTTTCTCTGTAAGACTAAATTCCATAATCTACCCTGTGCTGGCAGCCCTCCATTGCTTGCGTTACTTCCTCGCTTCCATTCCAGGAGTTCATCCACCTCCAAAATAAGCTGCTACACTCAAAGTCTCGCCTTAGAATCTACTTCCAATCCACCCAAACGAAGATGATCCTGTGTGTTCAAAATGGGATCATTCTGCTATTTCAAATTCTGCTCAATTCTGGTAGGGCAGCTAAGCATAATGTTCAAACAGTTAAAAAGATAATTCTTGTATAAATAGATAGCATGTGTCAAGATTTTATTTGGTTCATTTAGGAAAGAACTGGCAGAATAACAAGGCTGCCTCAATGTACATAGTCAGTAGAAAAAAAAGCATGCTGAAATGAAATTGCTACATTAAATCATTTTCCTTGTTTGGATTTGGAATGTCCACCCAAGGTCCATCTCATCTCATCTCATTGTCCTCATCTCGTGTCATTGGGAGGCAATGGAAACTTTAAGAGTTGGGTCTGGTCAGGTCTATCTACTGGAAGATCATTAGTTCCTTGCAACTATGCCCTTGAAAGGGATAGTGGGACATCCTTTTCCTCTCTTTCTCATACTAGGCCCAAGATGAGTTGTTTTGCTTTGCTGTGAACTCCTTCCAGGATGCACTGACTTACCATAGGCCCAAAAGCAATGAGATCAACTGATCATAGATGAAACAATGATAACTTTACAGTAATATGGTTATTTATTCATTAAGACAGGTTCTTGTCATGCAATTCAGGCCAGACTTGAACTTTACGTGTGTGTGTGTGTGTGTGTGTGTGTGTGTGTGTGTGTGTGTGTGTGTGTACTGATACCAGAGCTTAAACTCAGGACCCTTAAACTCTTGCTCAGAGTTGGTGCTCAACCACTTCAACCACACTTCCAGTCCAGTATTTTGCTTGTTAATTAGAAGATTCCCACATTCTTTTCTGTCGAGGCTGGCTTTGAACTGAGATTTTCCATATCTTATCCTCCTGAGTAGCTAAGCTTACAGAAATGAGTCATCAGCAACTGGCTTGGCTTTGAACTTGTGATCTTCCTTATGCAACCTCCTTAGTGCTGGTATTATAGTCAAGTGCTACTACACCCAGCTTCAGAACTTTGTTTCTTAAAAGGTGATTATCTTGGGTACTTCTAACATTAACGGAGAGTTGATAAACACAATCATAATTTTTGAGCATTATATTATCACTTAAAGGAACAAATGACACTCCAACTTAATATTTTTCTATGAAAATAAACGAGTTTTGTAGATTTAGAAAAGATCTGGGACCGTGAAATAATGTTAGAGCCTATTATATCATATGGTTTATCAAATAGGCTTTAGCATGATAAAAAATCTTATAGAATTATCTTTTTTTTTTTTTTTTACCTATTTCCACATTTGAAATCATCTTTTTGAGTAACAGAAACATTTCATGGTGATTTGTAAGTAATACATGGACCAATAAGGTCAACATTTTTAGTAGTAGCTTAGTAAGTTGTAAAAAGTGTGTGTCTCTGTGTGTTTTAGAATCATTTCACTAGTTTGAAATGAAGCATGTTTTGAAGACATTTTCAAAAATGAAGAATGCTGCACAAAACACCCCTTTATCATGTAAGAATTTTGCTTTCCCTGTTTTTGTTTTTATTAACTGTATCTAATATTCTGGTGATATTATCTGGGAATTCTTGTTATAGATATATCATGTACAGATTTTCCTTATTGGAAGAGTCTTTGGAAAACTAATTATACAGATTGATTTGGAAATTTTAAAGCATTACTGACATGGTTGTTTTAATGAGCCTTATGGTGGTCTTTAAATAAGAAAAAGAAAAGAAGGCCACAGGGCATGGATTATCATCCTTTGGTAATCATGGTTTCTTTGGTTTTATCTTAGAGACACCTAAATGGACATCTTTAAGACAATACCTTTTTCTTCCCCATGGCAAATTGTAGCCAATAGTGTAAAAAAAAAAAAAGAAGTCACTTTTGTTTCTTTGTTAGAGAGTGTGAAGGGCTAGTGTTGTATTATCCAGAGAGACCCATCTGCCATCGCCATATTTTGTTAAACACCCAATTTAAAAATTCAGAAACAGTAAGGAGCCCCTCTGTTCTCTGACACAACAATTTGGAGTGGGATGCCTTTGCATATTACCAGGAATTAAGTGGAGGGAGTTTAAGAGATGTTCTCAAAGCCTGCGTTCAAACAGGCTCTTCTTTCCCCTAAGCTCTTGAAATGCCAGCACACCCTGAAAGCTGGCAAATAGAGGGAAGCCAGCTTTATAAATTGAATGACCGGTTCTCTAGCTGGATTCCAGGAGGAAGCATGATGTCATTTCAACCTCTGACCAGAAAACTTCTTGCTTAATGAGCACTTTGAGCTTACTGGCAACCAAGAAGTCCTTTGTTTGCTTAGAAGCTGAGGTCAAAGAGCCTTTTCTGGCTCTTCAGAACAAAGGGACAGGCTTACCAGCCCTCTTCTGTGAGCAAGTGTCTGAAAATGACAGACAAATACAATCTGGCTCCCAAAATGTTATACTGCCTAAGAGTTCCACAGTGCAGGAGAGAGGAGCTGATGTTATGGAAGATGCTGACAGCTTACATTTGTAATCTTAGTTATTCAGAAAGCTGAGATCTGAGGATGGAGGTTTGAAGCCAGCTCATGGGAAGAAAGCCAGTGAGACCCTTATCTCCTAACCACCTAAAAACTGGAAATAGAGCTGTGCCTTGAGCAAAAAAGCTCAGGGATAGCACCCAGGCCCTGAGTTCAAGCCCCATGGATTGGGGGGGGGGAGTGGGGAGGTGGTGGGAGGCGATGGGGTTCTGCCTCCTGCTACTCGTGTCCAAGCCATACCAATGTGACCCCCATGCTGAGGCCGAGTTTCAGCCAGGAATCTGGTGCCAGCTGTGTAACACCCTTCTGGACCACTGTTCTCAGAAACTCCTTCCCTCATCCCCTGCTTCCTTCAGCTGTTTGAACAGTTGCTGGTGGGCTGGGACAGTTTCACCCACAGCTGTTCAGGATGTATCCTGAGGGTGGAAGCAGATCTCTAAGATACTAGTTACTAGCTTCTGGGGACAATGCCAGGCATATCAGAAGAGAGAAAAACGCACTGAGTTGATGCCTACTAGAGGCATGTAACAAATTAGGTGTTAGGCAAAAGAAGTATAGGTAAGTATAAGGAAAGTAAGGTGATAGGATAATTTCTATGATAATTGTGCTTTCCTTCCTTCCTTCCTTCCTTCCTTCCTTCCTTCCTTCCTTCCTTCCTTCCTTCCTTCTTTCCTTCCTTCCTTCCTTCCTTCCTTCCTTCCTTCCTTCCTTCCTTCCTTCCCTCTTCCTTCCCTTTCTCACTTTCTCTCCCTCCCCCTTTCGATCTCTCTTTTTCTTTTTTCTTTCTTTCTTTCTTTTTCTTTCTTCTCTTTCTGTCTCTTTCTCTCTCTGTCTTCCTTCCTTGCTTCCTTGCTTGCTTGCTTCCTTGCTTGCTTGCTTGCTTGCTTGCTTGCTTGCTTCCTTCCTTCCTTCCTTCCTTCCTTTCTTCCTTCCTTCCTTCCTTCCTTCCTTCCTTCCTTTCTCTCTCTGTAGTTAATTTGAAGACAAGAGTCTCACAGACTTTCAAACTCAGGCTGGCTTCAAACTGTGATCCTCAGATCTCAGCCTTCTGAGTAGCTAGGATTGTAGGTGTGAGCCACTGATGCCCAGCTGATAATTTTGCTTTTTTTCAGAAATAGCTTTGTTTTGTGAGAGTTGCCAGGCAATGAGCTGCGCACACTTGAAGTATATAATGTGAGAAATGTTGACACAGGCATGCATTTGTGAAACATTCATGGCCAGAATGATGTGTCCATGAATGTCCATCACTTGTAGCAATTCACCCCTGTGGTGGGGGATGCCGGTAATGAAGGAAGGAAGCTATGCAGTTGTGAGGAGGAGGAGGAAGATGGGAAATCTCAGTACTTTCTCTTGATTTTGCTGGGAACCTAAGGCTGCTCTTAAAAATAAAGTCTACTTAAAAAGAAAAGCTAATAAAATGTTTCATCATCTCAGTCAGGGTTATCACTTTCAAAAGTCCCTCCCCCCCCCCCCCCCACTTCATAATCATGGCTATGTGTGGCACGGCCAACCCTGCACACACGTGCCTTTAGTATTCCAGGGGACCATGGTATGCTTTCTGTACGTGCCTTTAGTATTCCAGGGGACCATGGTATGCTTTCTGTCACTAAAGATTAGTTTGAGGCCAAGCATAGTGGGCACACTTATAATCCCAGTTAGTCGTGAGGCAAGGATGGCAAGGATCGGGAGGATCTGGATTTGAAGTTAGCTTAGGCCAAAACATTAGCAAGACTCTATTCTCATTTACTAAGCTATATGTGGCGATGCTCACTGTGATTTCAGCTATGTGGGAGGCCTTAGGTAGGAGGATCGCAATCCAAGGCTGACCTAAGGCAAAAAAATGTGACACTCTACCTGAAAAAATAACTAAAAGAAAAACAAGGGCTGGGGTGTCGTACAAGTGGCAGAGAACATCTCTTGCAAAAATCTAGGAGTAAAATAGATTGACCAAATGAGAGAGGTTTGCTTTATTTTTAAAGAAAGTGCTACACTGCTTTGCAAAGATTCACTATTATACATTTCATCACATTATACATTTCATCAGTTGTGAGAGATCTCTAGTTCTTCTACATTCTCACCAACCAATTGTATGGTGACTTTTTGTACGTGTATGCCAGTCTTGGGGCTTGAACAACGGACCTGGGAGCTGTCTATGAGTTTTTGTGCTCAAAGCTAGCACTCTTCTACTTGAACCATAGCTCCACTACCAGCGTTTTTTGGTGGTTAATGGAGACAAGAATCTCAGGGATGTTTCCTGCCTGGCTTCAAATCATGATCTTCAAATCTCAGCCTCCTGAGTAGCTAGGATTACAGGTGTGAACCACCAGTGCCCAATTGTATGGTGACTTTGAAATTTTGGACTTTCTAATAAAGAGTAGTATCACTAGTGTAGTTTTACTTTTCATTTTCCTAGTGATTAAGAATAATGTGTATTTTTCATAAACAGTTTATAGTGTGCTAATACACATGCTAAGAAATGCTGTCTGTAGGTCACAAAAAATGTTTTAATGGTAGATTTCCACATAACTTCTTAGCTTGAAATTGAATGAAAGACATTATTTCAAATTTAGAATTTTAGAAATCTACCTTAACGGAGATATTATCTTTTACTGAAAATATTTATAAATTAAGACTGTAAATATATTAAAGCATTCCTGTCAAATAATAAGTATGTCATGTAGAAATATGACTAGTTTTTAATAAATATATTGAAACAAATGCATAGAAGAGTCTATTTATCAGGTGTCGTTATAGAAATCCATGCATTCATTACGAATCCTTGTAGAGTTTGATGCTTAACATTGAAATTGCTTTCAGAATTTGACATGTTCTCTAAATTAATTCAATAGATAGTATATCATTTAAGCTATAATTGATACTGGAAAAGAACAAAAACATTTAGAGACAATCTAGTGTCTGTTATATAAATCACATCAGATAATATATATCTTATTAAACATATTTTACCTGATATTTAAATATTATGCACATTTATTCGGTATCCTGTGATGCTCCAATATAAGTGGACATAGATGCATCAGGTTGGAAAAAAAAGAATAATATATATTTTCTTATGTTTGTTTGCCATACTTTTGTTGGGTAGGTGTTAGGTATCTGTTCAGATCTTTTGACCATTATTTGTTGAGTTGTTAATATTTTTATTATTGAATTTTGGAAGTTCTTTATATATTATGGATTAAGTCCATTATGAAATACTATTCAATATTTCCTTTCAATTGTGAAATATCTTTCATTCTTTTAATGGTGTCTTTTGAAGAAAAAAATTTTGCTTTTGAGCATATCCAAGTTATCAACTTTCTTAATGATATTCCAAAAGGTTAGAGCACAGCTTAACCTTTAATGCGATCTTAACTGCCTTTTCAGCTCTATAACAATTTAATTTTAAGTGACTTATCAGATCTATGACTTCATTTTTAAATGTAGCCTAGAAAATTCGCTCCAATACATCCCATTAGCTAACAGATCTTCAAGGTCCAGTGTATACCTACCTGATTATTTCAAACAAAAGCATCATTGAAAAATTACAATACCACAAGGCCATCCTGGTGGAAAGAAATGGTGGTGATTTTTTTGTAAATGCAGCCCACAGGAGGATAATACCCCTAAACATGGGTCCCTGGGGGCATGATATAAGCAGTTTTCTCTTCAACCTTAGAAGATAATCATGGCCAGCAAAAGTTTGGAGTTCTACCAGTGTGAGAGGAGTAAGCCACAGCTCTCTCAACACTGTTGGCTGCCTCTACATTTTAGCAACAAAAAGTCTCCAGGTGTCTCCATAGAAAAGGAAGACCCTTACTATTTTATTCATAGCTTGGATAAGAAAAGACCGTGTGTATTGCAAATAATAAAAATAGTGCTAGTGCTTATGCTTACTTGGGTTTTTTCCACAACCTCTTATTCCTCCCAACAGTTATGTGTATGCACGTATGTGTGGATGTGTGTGTGCACTGCTATTGTCTTTTACACATGAGTAAATTGAAGACCAGAAAGCTTTAGAGAGCATATAGCAAAGCATTCTGTCCATCTCAGGGGCTATGTTCTTCCTTCTCATTCCCTACCAACATTTTTTCATGGTCCCTACACAATTGAAATAGTTTGTTAGATATTTTCTATTTTAGCCTCCTTAATACTCCTGACTTCATAGGATGAATGTTGAATATGGTTACCTCATTCTTCTTCATCCCTTTGTTCATGTAGCCCTCTCTCTTGCTCTCTCGCCCAAGTCCCAGCTGCCTGATACGCATTTTGTGAGATTGTGAGTAAGTTATTCTAAGGAGCTATGCTATTTGAATTCTCCCTTGCATACTGGTTAATGTGTTTGTATACATGTGCATGTGACCCTGTACATGATTACTTATATATTTATAAATGGTATCTAACTTCCACATATCAAAGAAAAGAAGTGTCCTTAGTCTCTCAATTACTAACGTAATTGTTTCCAGGTCTTTCCATTTGGCTGATGCTTTGTGGCAGGGGCACAAGCTCTTTTTGTGTTCTTACTTCAAGCCGTTGCTTCCCAGGCACCCCAAACTTCTCTAAGCTCCTGTATTTGGGATGTTACTCTTACTAGACTGAAAGTTCCCGGGTCTCAGGAGTACCAGAGGCTAATCAGTTCTTGCTATCTTTTCATCAAAGGAATAAAGGAATTTCCCATTCTAGCAATGAAGTGTTTGGTTCTAAATTTAGCTGGCCAAGAAATACTGATTACTTCACGTAAGAACTACTCCACATCCAGGTAACAGAGGGCATTATCAGATCAATTATTCCTACAGGGCAGTTGTCAGACTAACTCCAAAGATAGCTCCGAGGTCTTTATTCTGGGAACATGCTGTTATCTTGTTACCAGATAATGATCCAGAGCTTCTGTGTGTAGGTTAAAATCTATGGGTTTTGACAGATACAACCACAAGCTTATGGGTAATTCTCCTAAGGAGCTTGTGCCACAGTCATAGGAGAAAATAAATTGGGAGCTTTGCCCCTTCAAAATCACTATCATTATAACAGCTGCACATTATTGCATGATAATCTGCCACTGTATTGTTCTTTGTCACCTCAATCCTAAAGTAAAGTAAATAACACTGGATCACCAACACCAAAGCAAACTGACAACATATGTCTCCTGATGTGCCTTGAAGAAGTATACATCACCTATGTAGTATTTTTTCTTCATTCTAGTAACACACACACACACACACACACACACACACACACACACATACATACGCACATACACACAAATCTGCTTTACTAAGTCCTTGGTATCTCTCAATCCATTAAGTGAATAATCAAGATTAGCCATCAAGCTGTCAACATTTAAAACAATGTAGGGGCTGGGAAGTTGGCTCAGTGATAGAGTGCTTGCCTTGTATGAGTGAGGCCCTGGGTTCCATTCTTCAGCACCACATAAGCATAAAAAGCCGGAAGTGGTGCTTGAATTGAAGAGCTGAGGGACAGTGCCCAGGCCCAGAGTTCAGGCCCCACAACCGACCAAAAACATAAAATAAAATTAAAAAAATGTAGAAAGACTCAAAATAATAATAATGATGTACTTCAAGTTCTTAGACAAAACAAGAACAAGATACTTCCAAATTTAGAGATGGAAAGAAATAAAGATGGGAACAGAAATTAATTAAGTGGAGATTAAAAGAATAATACAAAAGATCAATGCAATAAAATTGATTCTTTGAAAAGACAAACAAGAGGGGACAACCCTTAGCTAAACTAATCAAAAGAGAGGGACAAGACACAAATGAATAATTCTAAGATCAAAAAGAGACGTTATAATAGATACCAATGAAATCCACAGGATCATTAGGGAATATTTCAAAACTTATATTCCAATAAGTTGGAACATGTACAAAAATTGGATAAATTTCTAGTCAAATATGAACTATCAAAATTGAATCAGGAGGATATAAATATGCCAAACAGATGTCTAACAAGCAATGAGGTTGAAACAGAAATAAGGAAAGGAAGACAGGCCTAAGGCTGGACAAATTCACTCCTGAACTCCACCAGACCTTTAAAGAAGAGCTACTCTACTCCATAATATACAAGGGAAGGAATGCTACCAAACTCAGCCTCGGAAGTCAGTATTTTCATGATACTGAATAAAGATATGACACAAAAAGGATACAACAAGAAAAGAAAATTATAGATGAGTTTTCTTAATCAACATGGACACAACATTCTTTAAAAACACTTGCAAACTGAATTTAACAACATATTTAAAAGATTTTGTACCAAGACCAAATTAGTTTCATTCCAAGGATGTAAGGTTGATTCAATATACATAAGTCAATAAATATAATATACTAAATAAAGAGAATCAAGGACAAAAATCACATGATGATCTCAGTAGATGTAAGAAAAGTTCATGATCAAAATCAGCATGACTGAAAATAAAATTAACATCAATTCTTGATAAAGGTGATGAAGAAATGAAGAATATAAGGAACATACTTCATCATCATAAAGGCTATAAATAACAAACTTATAGCCAAAATTGTAGTAATAAAGAAAACCTGAAACCATTTCCTTTAAAATCAGGAATAGGGGCTGGGAAGGTGGCTCAGTGGTAGAGCGCTTGCCTTGCATGCATGAGGCCCTGGGTTCGATTCCTCAGCACCACATAAGCAAAAAGAAAAAAAAAAGCCGGAAGTGGCGCTGTGGCTCAAGTGGTAGAGCGCTAGCCTTGAGCTGAAGAGCTGAGGGACAGCGCCCAGGCCCAGAGTTCAGGCCCCACAACTGGACCCAAAAAAATAAATAAATAAAATAAAATCAGAAATAAGAAAAGGCTGTCAGCTCTCTTCACTTTTATTTAATATAGTACTTGAAGTCTTAACCAGAGTAACAAAAAAAAAAAAAGGAAATGAAGGCGGTTATAAATAGGAAAAGAAGAAGTCAATTTATTCCTGTTTGCTGATGATATGATCCTATATTTAAAAGATTTTAAAAATTCACCAAAAGCTCTTGTATCTGATTAACTCTTTCAGCAAACTAGCCAGGTATAAAATCAACATACAAAAAGCAGTAGTTTTCATTATATATCAACATGCTGAGAAAGAAATCAGAACAAACAATCCCATCCGTGAAAGGAATAAACATACCAAGGAACAAACCCAACTGAAGAGAGAAAAGATCTATAAAACAATGAAAAAAGGATTTTAGGAAGATGAAAACTTTTGCATGTTCTTGTCTTGGAAAAATAAGTATTGTGACAATGGATATATTATTAACAGTAATTGACATACACATTCAGCATAATCTGCATCAGTATCTCAAGGATATTCTTCAGAAGAACAGAAAAAAAAAATTCCTAAAACTCCTATGGAATCATCAAGGACTCTAAATACCTAAAATAGGACTGAGCATAAAAGAGGAACACTGGAGTATTATGATACCCGATTTCAATTATACTACAGAGACATAGTAATAAAACCAGCATGGTATTGGCACAGAAACAGACACATGGACAAATGAGATGGAAAAGAAGCCCAGAAATAGAATAGAACCCAGAAATAAGCTTATATAGTTAGAGCCACTGACATTTTTCAAGCATTTCAGACATAGTTCCCAAAATGGAACAAAGGTTCGAAAAACATCAAATGGTGTTGAGAAAACAGGATACTCACACTGAAACTAGACTCTTTCTCTGTGCAAAAATTAATTAAAAATGGTTCAGAAACCTTACAGTTTTAAGATTTACAGCTTTAACGTTTTTTTCTCCATGATAAATTCGCACCCTTTTCCCGACAAATTTTAATGAAATCTGGGAATGGAACCTGTCATGAAGATGTGGCAACTGTGGCTCAGTGTTTAGACTGATGGCCTCATGTGCTTTTCACTTTGCCTGATTTTCCCTTCTCTGCACTAGCCCGCATTCCCTCTCCCTCATTCTTTTTTTAAAATGTTCTTTATTGTGAAAATACTGTACAGAGGGGTTATAGTTACATGAGCAAGGTAGTGAGTACATTTCTTATCAAGTATTGTTGCTTTCTCCTTTTTTTTCCCCTACCATCCCTTCCCTCCCATCTCCACAACTACTCCCCTCCCCCACTAAATTGTAAAGTTTGTTTTTCGACATAGTGTCTTGTACATCCCATTGTTGCAATGGGTCCACCTGTATCCCTATTTAAACAATTGTTTTTTCCCTCATACCAACATCAAATACAGTGAAAACAGGGGTTATACCATGGGGGCCTTCTCCCTCATTCTTATCCTTATAAGTTATCTTTCTTTTCAGCATTCCCTCTAATCACAGTTAATATTTACTGAGTACTAATTATGGGCACTCATAACAACCCATGTATTCATCAAAACCTGTGACACCTATAGTAATATCATCCTCATTTTTGATAAAGAAATCAAGTCATGTCAGGCGCCAGTGGCTCATGCCTGTAATCCTAGCTACTCAGGAGGCTGAGATCTGAAGATCATGGTTCAAAGCCAGCCCCGGCAAGAAAGTCTGTGAGACTCTTATCTCCAATAAACCACCAGAAAACAAGAAGTGGCACTGTGGCTCATGTTAGAGTGCTAGCCTTGAGCTGAAAAGCTGAGGGACAGCGCCCAGGCCCAGAGTTCAAGTCCCATGACCGACAAAGAAAAAAACAAAAGGAAAAAGAAATCAAGTCATAAAACTGTTAATTAATTTCTTAAGAAACACATGCAGTACAGATTCAAACATAGCCATTTAGTTTAGTCTAAACTTAAGTCACTATGGTAATTGCCCGATACTGCATGTGTGCTACTTACAAATATTTTCTTATTTTATACCTGCCATGTATGTTCAGCTGCGAGCTTCCTAGCTTGTGCATATACTGGCCCTTGGCCTAGAGTCTGGTTATACCAATAAATATTTATTGACTAAAAAGCAACATAGGAGGTGTGATGGGAGGAACAAGGCAATGGAATCCAAACAGAGTTACTTGGCTACTTACCAAACAGGTGATTAAAAAAATAGCTCAGTTGACCGGGCTGGGAAGGTGGCTCAGTGGTAGAGCGCTTGCCTTGCATGCATGAGGCCCTGGGTTCGAATCCTCAGCACCACATAAGCAAAAAGAAAAAAGCTGGAAGTGGTGCTGTGGCTCAAGTGGTAGAGTGCTAGTCTTGAGCTGAAGAGCTGAGGGACAGCGCCCAGGCCCAGAGTTCAGGCCCCACGACTGAACCAAAAAAAAAAAACAAAAAATAGCTCAGTTCACTTAGAAGCACAGTAGTTTTGGATCTGAAAAATAGGAGTTAAGTTCCTGTGAAGTTCACTGCTGCCATATGTGAAATTGCATTATAAAAAGAGTTAAAAAGAGAGTTTGTAACCAGGAAGCTGTAATTCTGTGTCTGTGCTAACTAGGCTTTCTAGGCAGACCTGGAATTCTAAGTTGGCCTTGAGAACCTTTGGCTGCCTGAAGAGTCCTCACAGGAAGCCAGATGAAGTCCTGTCTCTTCTAATTCATGCATATGTCATTGTCCTATTTTCATGTACTTTTATAATATTCACCCCATCAGCCTCCTTATGAGACATTATTCTTATCATTGTAATATTACAGATGACAAAACAGATTGAATGTGATTAAGTGGCTTACTCATACCATATAGCAAAGTTAGGGAGTCAACCTGAATTAAGTTCATGTAATTTTCAAGGTTTATTACAGTGAATTCACAGAATTTATGGTTGGACTTATTAATCTTTTATCCTTCCTTCCTTCCTTCCTTCCTTCCTTCCTTCCTTCCTTCCTTCCTTCCTTCCTTCCTTCCTTCCTTCCTTCCTTCCTTCCTTCCTTTCTCTTTCTCTCTTTCTCTCTCTCTCTCTCTCTTTCTCTCTTTCTCTCTCTCTTTCTTTCTCTCTTTCTTTCTCTCTTTCTTTCTTTCTTTCTTCAAAGAAGAACTCTGGGGCCCAGATAGAATGGTGTCGTCTTTGTGAGCTCTGTTTGGGGTGAGAGACTCAATGTGTTCATATAGAGCTGGGCTGAACCTAGGGAAGAAGTAGCACTGGGGGAAGTCCTGGAAGGGATGAGAGAACTGGAAACGCACTGTCCCCACTGATCCATGACTGCAGCCACCTACTGCCATCAAGGGTTGAGAGGGATAGACTGAAGTCTCTGCAGATCTCAGAGCTGAGGAAGTCCTTTCTTCTACAGTCACTGCTCTAAGTCATCGCCTCCTGTCCCACAGGTCGCTGTGAGCAATATGACTGGTCCGGTTTGAGAGAGGTTGGGAAAATAAGAAAAGTAAAGGAAGTTTATAAAAAACTTGGTTTGGGCTTTATAAATAAGGCTAGCTTCCCCTCACCCTTACTATAAAGGTGATGTACCTCTGGAGGGGTTACAGCTACGTAAGTCAGAAAACAAGTACATTTCTTTTTGGACAATGTCATCCCTTCCCTTGCTAAGGCTAGTTCTTAAAAATATTTACTTATCAATTTAGCTATGTTTGGCACCATTATAGAATGGTTATTAAACAGATGTGTCATGAAAACAGAGAAGAAAGTCATGCTCAGTGAGCTAGAATGAGCATGGCAGGAATGAGTGATATCTTTATTAACAGACTGGTTATCCAATTAGAATCCATGATGACTTGCAGTCCAGATGGTCTGACTTTCAGAGAACTGGACAAGACTTCCTAAAGGATATAGGGAGAGATATGTGGGTTGGATACAACTCTCTTCTAGGTCCTGGGACAGACAATAGAAATGTGAAGATAAGCAATTACGGAGGTTTTCCCCCTCAAGTAGCTGTCAGTTTTATGGGTTTTAATGTAGATTAATTTAAAAAGGTTAAAAATGCAGTAGATGAGAGTGTTAAGGAAGAGTCAACTGAATTCTTATTTCTACTGTGACACTACTCATCTCAAAAAAATCTAATGGTATAAAAACACAGAGGGATGACAATCAAATTTTTAAGTAACAAAAATCAGGGAAGGAGAATTAAAATGTTGGATATTAAAATAAATAAAAATTTTGACAGACAAGAACTAAGTCCAAATTGAATATTAACTCAAGTTTAAGATAATTAATTAGGTATGTGTATTGTTAACAACTTCTGACTTAGTTAAAAAGAGGTTACAAAGTTTTAAGTCAACCACAGACTGAATATAAACCAGAAGCATAATGTGTTTTCTGGAAATCTGAATGTAACTCAGAAGTGGACTAATAGATACAGTGTCTGGAACAACAGAATTTATACCACCACAATTGGCTGTTCTGGCTCAGGCTTTACCGGAAAGAAATGTGAGTGGTTTTTGTAACTTAAAATGATTAATTTTAGGAAGGGATATTCATAAATGTTCTTTTCCTTCAACGAAGTTTGTCTTTCATTTTTAGTGGATAGATGATGGAAAATGAATTGAAAATGTTTGGAACCAGAAAGTGAAAAACACTTTAAATATAATGATCAAAACCTAAAGCTCAGGAACTGAATCACTCCTAGTTTTAGATGTTTCTTTATTTCCCTCTTTGTCAATATATTTCATATTTACTGTGATATTCTTGAGTTACTTCCATAACACAATATCCTCTTTGTTTCTTCAGCTTTTCCCAAATTATTTATATGTTTCCCCACTTGCCCATCACTCTGTTTTGAAGCTTGAACTCAGGGCCTCTAGTCTAATAGTTTGGCTCTTTAGTTAAAGTTAAGAGTCTTGGGGGCCTTTCTACCTGAGCAAAGTTTGAGATCATGAGCTGAAGAGCACAGTGGTGGGTCTACAGAATAGAATACAAAGTACCGAGAAATGAAGACTGGTTTAAATGTCATAGCATATCAATTTCCAAGATTTAGGTTTTGATTATTATTTAAAGCTTTGGTCATTTTCACCTTGATCCTCAGATCTCAGCTTTCTGAGTAGCTCAGATTACAGGCACAAGCCACTAGTGCCAGGCTTGTGCATGTGCTTTGAATGTCATTATCAGCCATTTCTCTTCAATTTCTTTTTGAGGGTTCACGAATTCTTATTACTTTGATACATTTCCAATCTGTGGTTGTATCCTGGGCAGCCTTTGAACTCTAGTGCAGTGTTCTAACTATTTAGGTAAAAGGGGCATAGACAAAGAGAATTAAATTTTGTTTAACAGTACTTTACCTACACTATCTCTTTTAATTCTCATAACAACTATGTTTTTAAGATGTAGACCTTGGAGCTAATAGTGACTCAGACCTATAATCTCAGCTACTGAAAGGTGGAGATTGGGAAGATCTTGGTTTGAGAGCACTCCGTGCAAAAAGTTTCAAGACTCCACCTCAATCAATAGACCACAAATGTGTCTGTAGCCTCAGTTATATGAGAAGCTATAGGTAGAAGGATCAGTCTGAGGCTGGCCCCAGCAAAAATGCAAGACCCTATCTTAAATGTAACTAAAACACAAAAGGATTGGGTGCGTGGCTCAGGTGGCACAGCACCTGACAAATATATGGTTCCTTGAGTTCAAACTCCAGTACTGCTAACAACATAAAAAAGATCAAACTTTTTATAGAATAAGGGGTTAGTCATTTGTACCTTGCTTTTGCACTAGGACTGTTCAAGCCAAAGCATAATCACCTATCTTTTCCAACTTATATTTCATATTTGGTATTTATTCACTCAGTTCAATTTTTATGCACAGATGCTCCATACCAATTGTATTAACAGAGTATACTAGGGGCAGCATGTAAAGAAATGAATAGGAGGAAACTCTTCTTTTAGAAGCTAACAGTCTAGTAGAGAGTCTGAAAAGGCAGATGTTAGTACTGGTGATAAAGACTGATCTTCTATGGAATTAGTGGTTTGCCAAAAATCAGAAGAATTATTTGGTGGGTCTTGCCTGAAGAATAAAAATCTGACTTCCCCCTTCAATAGGGCCATACCATGCTTCTGTTTCTTCTTTTTCTTTTTTCTTTTTTTCCTTTTGGTGATACTGGGAATTGAACCTAGGGACTTGTTATGCTAGGCAAATAATCTATCATTAAGCTACAACCCCTGCCTTATTCTTATTCATGTTTGTCTTTTATGGACTCAGTAGGCCCATATATAAATGAAAGTCTTGAACAGAACTGTGTCTGTGTTAAAAAAAAAAAATTAGTTCAGCCAAGCACTGCAGGCTCATACCTGTAGTCCTAGGATTACAGGAGGCTGAGATCTAAGGATGGAGGTTCCAAGTAAACCTGGACAGAAAAGTCCCTGTGAGGTTCTTATCTCAAATTAACTGCTCAAAAACCAGAAGTGGAACTGTGGCGGAAAGTGGTAGAGGTCTAGCCTTGAGCATAAGAGTTAAGGGACAGCACTGAGGCCCTGAGTTCATGCCCTATGACTGAAAAAAATCCATATTTAATTCTTACATAAAATTTCAATACATCATATAGTTGATTGTTTCCGAAAATGGAATATGTATCAGTGTAGAATATAAAGGAAGAAATTAGGTACACTTCATAGAGCATGTCAAAACTCTGAGGAGGGTCTGCACCCAGTCCTTCCAATTCCCAATGTTCACCTTTGTAGTTCTCAACATTTGAATATGTTGAAGACAGAGTAAGAACAGATGCACAGCTCACCACTGTGGGTGACAGGCAAACTCCACAAAAATATATCTGCTATAGAGATGTTAATAGCCTATTAGGATTTCAGAACTCTAGCAATTTCATACCTCTTAGTCATTAAAGAGGACCATTACCCAGCTTGGCTTGACCCTGGAAAAGCCTATCATGTGTTCTCCTGCCCTATGTAAAAAGATAAACATTAAACAAACAAAGAAACCTCTTTGCTACCAGAAAGGAAAAGGCTGTGTATTTCCCACTGAATTCAGAGAGGGCAAGCAGTTCCAATAGTTTTAGAATGTGAACTTTCATAAAAGGCACCTTATCTTGCTCGCTTTCTCATATGTCTTCATCTGTTTTATTGACTCTGTTTGATGGAATATAGCAGCAGGCACTGCAAAGTGCTTTTTAATACTTTAGTAAACAGTTGAGAGAGAGAAACCTCATTACAGATAAAGTGAGAAGTGAAGGTGGACAGCCCATTTATCTTTCTCAAGATGAAATAAGGGCTATTGTTCAATTAGGCCAAAATACAATCTCTCATGTTTCCTTCCTAATGTCTTGTTTGGGGGCAGAGGTAGGAGGTGGGGGAAGTGAAAGGCAGGTTGAGTAAGCTTCTGAAATATTGCCCAAGAATGAACAACAGAATGTGACTGGGCTTGGGAGGAGAATGAGGCAGCTGCTCCTATACAAGTTGCTTTGAATTCATTTCTGCCTGCAGGAAGCAGGGGCAAAGATAGTTAAGGATCTATGGGAGAGAGCCAGTACAAATCCTTTCTCAGTCCTGGCTTGAAACTTTCATTAGGATGCTTTAGAAAAAGGGAGGCGGGGGCAATTGGCAATGGTTTATAGATGGGGCTTAAGGAAGAAGAGTTGAGAGTCAGGCTGATCAAAACATAAAATGTACAAAGACTGTGCATCTGTTCTCATTCCATCTGCTCTCATTCTTTAGCCATTAGCTATAGTAAAAACATTCTGTTGATTTTTAATGGGGATGAAGAAGGGGAGGATGGTAGTGAAGCTGGAAAGAAATCCAGCTGTTTTGCTGCCCAAAGTTAGCACCTGGCTCCTTCTTAGTCTGCTGTGCTGGTTAAGAGAGTGCCCGTCCCTCATTCCTGCTTGGATGTGCATATTTATTCTCTAAAATAACAAAAAAGAGGAAATTCAATTTCTGAACTGATACTGTTAATTTGATAATTTTGGTAATTTGGTAGGAGATACTCTCCTACCCCCATTATTTGAACCAGATCATGTGTACTGAGATATCTGATATATATATATCTATATATCTATATACATAGATATATATATACACACATATATATATATATATATATTTATATTTTAGAGATGCTTTAGAGATTCTAAGTACAAACATTCCTTTCTATCCTTAGGTGCTAGGTTTGTTTTGTCTATGATATCTGCAATCATACAAGACAATTATTCTACTAATTGTACTGTGACTTGAGTATTGGTAAAAAAAAATTATTTAGATACAAAACAGGAATAATTTACTTACCTTTTCTTAAATCTTTCTTGCCTATCCTTAGACAAAACCCAGGTTTTGCCAATGGTGTTTTCTTTTTGTTTTTAATTTTTTGTTTGAGTCAGGTCTAGCTCTTTAGTTCAGCCTGTCCTTGAACTTATGATGTTCCTGCCTCAGCTTCTAAAATGCTAGAATTAGAGGTTCATGTTATTACATTCAGTCCCAATGGTGTTTTGATTTAATACCTCTCATTGGATTACTAAAATAAAAAGTTTCACTTTCTCCAAAGTTCCTCCCTATTAAAGACTAACCAAGAACTCAAGGTAGAAGACAACAAATTCTGATGAGCTGGCCCACAGGGCAATAAAACTTCAACTGTCACTACTTGAAAATCAAAGCACATCTTCTTGTCCTAGGTAATTTGGAACTGCCTCTCTCAAGCTCCCAGGAAAGAGATAAAGCACTTCAGGAATCACTTAAAGTACTTTATTCATCATGTATATCAGGGTGGATTGGATTTATGGGATAGCAAATAAATAATATTGATATGAGGGATGTTATTAATGAAGTAACACAAAGAAGCAACTGAGAGGTCCTCAGCCACTTGGTTAAATTTGAAGTAAGATGCTTGTTTGGGGTAGATAGAGTTGGGCAAGAACAAGAGATAGAGCCAAGGGGCCAAAGATGCTTCAAGATGTTAGGACATTTTAGTCCTTCTCTAAAACCCCTGGCAGAAGGCATCACTGGGGAAGAGGAGATTGGCATAACTAATGTCTGCCCACTTCTGGGTCTCACCTGTAATCTGTGAACACCTGGAGGTAAAAATCCTGTCTTTTTCATTTAGTTATTACACAAAGTGCAATAAATGTGACTGAACTCACTGAGCTAGACACATCCTGCCTCTGTAGTCTACAACAAATACAACATCGTTTACTTTTCCATTAAGTCCAGTAGGAAGCCGTCATCAAATAGAAAGCTAGAAATCACCCTAGAATACGAAGCATATTTTATCGTAAATATTCTTATATCTCCACAAGGGTGTGCTGTCTGCGTTGGACAGGAAAAGTAATGAAGGCTTTTCCACAGCTTTGAATGACTAATGTATGCTTGTCCCATTCCCAAACCAGTCGCTGTTCATCAAACTTCCCTTACATTACCAATCAGAGTTTCTTTTACCAGGAAGAAGGCACAAGCAAGGAATGTTTGTTACTGACAGAAAGAAAGGGAAAGCTAAGATAAAATTGTACGGTCTCCACTCAAGATGTTTAGAATTCCATTAAGAAAACTAGATAAGCCACAATTAACAGGCAATGCAAAATTGAAAGGAATTGAGTTTGACCTTTAGGAGTCTCCCCAAGCTAAAATGGGGATCAGAAAGCTGCAAGCTCGAATGCTCCAATGTACCCAAGACCGAGGGTGGAGTTAGACTCCAGGTTTCCACAGGGAAACCTGAGGCAGGGTGCTGCTTCTAGCCCCAAACAACTGCCCACCCATTGGGAGTGAACACAGGACTTTTTTTTTTATGAATCCCTTAGACAAATTTTAAAGGGATGAATTTCTAGATCCTCAATTCCAACTATATTCTTTCCTAAAGTTGACCTGCCAATTCTGTACTTGTCTGAATTTCCCCACTTCTTCTTTAAAACTCTGTTTTTTAAAAGATAGACTTCAGAGAGACACTGGTGGCTCCTACCTATAATCCTAGCTACTCAGCAGGGTAAAATTGGAGGGTTACAGTTCAAAGCCAAGCCAGGAAGAAAAGTTCAAGATATTCTTATCTCTCATGAAGCACTAAAAAAGCCAGAACTAGAGCTTTGGCTCAAGTGGTAGAGCCCTAGCCTTGAGGAACAAAGCTTAGGGACAGCACCTCGGCCTCAACACACACACACACACACACACACACACACACACACACACACACACACACACACACACACACACACACACACACACACACAGAGCTTCATACCCACAGTAAATTTATTGGTGTGGAATTGACCCAGGGTGCCAAACAAAGGAATTATTCCAGGATGCCTCCTCTTGAGGACTGGGTGCCAGCAGGAATAAAGGAGGACATCCTTGATGTTATCCAAAAGATGGCTGGCACTTCCGAAGCTCCATCCATCCATCCATCCATCCATCCACTTTTGAATTAGAATTTAAAAGTGAGATCACTGTAACAGCTATGGACCTTAATATGATTATTTGAATTTAAAATTGAAGTATACCTTTTTTTTGTGTGTCAGTTGTGGGGCTTGAACTCTGGGCCTGAGCACTGTCCCTCAGCTCTTCAGCTCAAGGTGAGCACTCTACCACTCGAGCCACAGTGCCACTTCCAGTTTTCTGAGTGTTTTCTTGGAAATAAGAGTCTCATGGACTTGCTGGCTTTGAACCATGGTCCTCAGATCTCAGCCTCCTGAGAAGCTAGGATTACAAGTGTGAGCCACCACTGCCCAGCTGAAGTATACCTTTTTTTATAGAAAGGAAATCAGGCTGGCTGATAGTTTTAAAATGAGAATTGGGTTTGCCAAGTTAGATGGCAAATATTGACTACAAATAGAATAATTTAAGTATACTTACTGCTCTAAGATCATGACCAGAAATATATTCAGGTAGATAAATATATATTTATATAAACATATAACACATATGTATATATAATTATATATAAATAAATAAATTTGAATATATATTATATTATTATATTATGTATTATATATAATATATATTATATATTATATATAGATATATGTTGGTAATTAGACTTATAATTAATATTACTGGATATCAGTTAAAAGTTTTCTTTAAAAAAACCAATTTAAGAGTACACACAAAAAACATTGAAGCTAACAGCTATAGGGACTTAAAAGGGGCTGGACAAGACAGTAACAATCTGAGGAGGTGTCTTAAAGGGGTAGGACTGAACTTTGTGTTAGAGAGTCTTGAGGTGATTCAGAAATGGAAAGGCAGGAAAAGGCTATTTAGTCATTCCTCAATGTCAGTAGTAAGTTCATGGACTTTAGAGTTGTATCAAATGTGTCTGATGAAGTCAGGGCAGCTTCGTCTCATGACAAGAGCCAATGGAATGGCAAAGACAGTCTAGTCCAAAAAGAGTTAAAAGCTTACTTGTTGGGAAATAAAGAGAGGGCAGATTGGACAGGCAAATGAACAATGAAGTGTGTGTGTGTGTGTGTGTGTGTGTGTGTGTGTGTGTGTGTGTAAACTCTTTGGCTATTGTAGCCAGCAGAGGACATCTAAAAGGAGGATAATATTTAGTGCCAAGGATCCTCAACATCGCATCTATACCCTTAAAGTCTATAAAATCCTCCATGTTAGACATTACTACTGCATCACACCTAGCCTCTAACTACACTTTGCTTCCTAGCTAGGAGAATCCTAATTCTCTTTTAAGATATCTACCTCCCCTCATAAATCTAAGAGATTGCACCTGCAGCTCCTAGGACGGATCTTGTAGGTCAAAAAACTAATAGGTAGATCTAAGCTAATTGAGGTCATTGTATCTCTGCTCCTAGTGATTGATTTAAAAATGATCAGAGCAAGCAGAAATGGAAGTATTTTTATAGAATGAGATTCCTGAAGGGAATGAATTTCTTCATACTAAATATAATTTTAAGGGAAGGGAAGAGATTCTCTTTAGGGCACTGGCTATATATTAGGTAAAAGCAGAGTTTTTTTTTAAATGTTAAGTCAGTGAGGTCAGTAAGAATCTTAATTTACTTCTCATACTTTGCTTAGACAAGATAATGCACTTAGTACTGCTTGGCTGCCTCTCAAAGAGCTTTTGACTTGGAGAAGGGATAGGACAGGCATTCTCAGCCAGGCTTATCAGTACCAGACAGTATTTAGACTACAGCCTCAATTGTGAGTGTGCCCTTTTGTGAAGCCTTTAAAGGCCGGATCTGCTTACAGGGCCATTAACTGTGGGGTCCCACAAGTCACCTTCCAGGGATAGCTGAATATACCTCCCTAAGTGCACATCAATCAGCAAGAGACACCACCTTAACCATTTCAAACCCAGGCATGTTTAGTAGATGTAGAAAGAATTATACCTGTTGTGTGGGTAGGATCATCTGAAGAACAGACTCTGAGGGATGGGATTTTCCATTTATTCATTTGCAATATGGATTTTTTTTCTTCTCAAGATTAGCATTCTACCACTAGGTGGTTTATTGGAGATATGAGCCTCATGGACTTCCCTTCATAGGCTGGCTTCAAACTACAATCCTTGGATCTCAGCCTCCTGATTAGCTAGATTTAGAGGCATCAGCACCGAACACCTGCCGTTGCCATTCCTGATACCATTCAAACAGAGAGTGATGGGGGATTAGAGCTTAGTTCTGTCATTGAACTCTAGTTCTCATTTATTCAACACACTTACTTCTTTTATGTACTAGTTACTCTTGGCTGTACAGTAGTGATCAAATAAAACCTCTACCTTCGCGGAGCTTAACTTCTAGTGTAGACTTTAGATTCCAGATAAATATTAATATAAACTACACACACACACACACACACACACACACATTATTCCTGGATACTGAAGAAAAGAAGAAGTCTACCTAGTAGAACTGGAGGCTATTTATCATGGTCTGGGAAATGGATCTGGGATCTAGCCACTTAAGGCTCCTTCTCCATCTGAGAAGGACTAAAAGAGTTGGCTCTCCTCAATTCTGAACTCAGTTCTTTCATGGTACCCCAGTTCATTTATTTGACATATTTACTGAGGGTCTTCTATGTACTAGGAGCCCTTGTAATACTAGTTACACTGTATTGAACAAAGGAAGCCCCTGCTTTCTTAGAGCTCACATTCTAGCACAGAAGGAATACAATAGAAATTATGAGGATCACTTGAACCCTAAATACATGTCTCTTTGTCCATGGGGCTATCATCAGAATTCACTTTTAAAAATAGATCGTCTGAGCCAGGCACTAGTGACTGACACTTGTAACACTAACTACTGAGGAGGCTGAGATCTGAGCTTCTAAGCTCAAAGCCAGTTCAGGCAGGAAAGGCTGTGAGACTCTTATCTCCAAGTAATCATGAAAAGCTGGAAATAAAGATATGGCTCAAAGTGGTAGAATGATAACCTTGAACAACAACAACAAAAAAGCTCAGGGACAGTGCCCAGACCCTGAGCTCAGAGCCCAAGGACAAGCACTGTACACACACACACACACACACACACACACACACACACACACACACACACACACACGCATATATAGTCTATAGTCAGTTGTCACCTAGGATAGGACTTAGAATTTGCTGACAAAACTGGGGATCTTAACCCACTGGAAGGGTGGACACTTACCTACATGTTGTGATCTAGGGCCTCTGAAGGGATATTTTGGCCCACAGATTCTTTTCCTGAAAGCTTTTCTAGGGTGCTCCAAGTGCCACTTCCACTTACTTATTAGGCTTGAAGCATAAGTTCATAAAAGTTGTATTCACAGGACATTTATTGTCAATAATTTTTTGGCTCTTTTAAGTCATCTACCAGTTGTGTTTATTAAGTAAGTCCAAATCACTTAATAGTAGTAATTTGGGCACAGTCTGACAGATGTCGCTGCGTTCCCCTTGAAAATTACAAAATAGCCCACAGTGTCCCTATGAGTTCACTATGGAATGCTTAACATATGTTTGTCATTGTGAACTAAGTGCACAGAAAGGGCTATTACGAGATAAATGGTCCTTAACAAGGATAACTCATTAACAACCCCAAGTGCCAGATGCATCCATCTGGTCTACCAGAGAGTGGGCTGAACCTAAAGAGATGAGAAATTGGAAGATTAAGTTTTCAGGGAAGGATATGAGGTAAAGGGCAGATTATCAAATGCTGTAGGAGGCAGAAAGGTCCATGTGGACGAAAGGTTTCTTTCCAGGAGGAGAAAGAGGAAGACACAGAGCCCTGCTCTGGGGCCCTTAAAGCCACAAGAAGGTAGGAAAAGGAGGGGGAAGCCACAGGAAAAGGTAGAGATGAAGTGGATACAAGTTATCTATCTCCTGAAGGGCCTGCAGCCTGCTAGGTATTCAAAGTCAATGGGTTCTCCCCTTGCAAGGGGCTACAAGAAGGCTTGCTCACCCTCTTTAATTCAATTAGCACCCCCAATGCTGGTTATATCATTGGTCTCTACTCCTTTGTGTACTTCCAGGACAGAGAGAACTGACTGTGATGGCATCTCCCTCACTTTGTTCCCATCAACAGTCATCCACCAGGCTCCACTCGGAACCAGGTTTTTAGATGCTGTGGATGAGTGAAGAATAATCCTGCCTTTATAAGCTTAGGGTCCCAACACCTACTAGGAAGACCAATGGATCCTTCCTGTCACTTTTCTTCTTGGCTGGGGGATGTTTGGGTTCATCAGGCTTTAAGGGACTCTTCACGAGCTCCATTCCACATATTGTCTTTGTACCCTAACAATTCTTTCCTTTTTTTCCCTTGACTCAGAGAAACTGAGTGGGAGCTAGCAAATTCTAAAGATTAAAATAATAATGATTATCAGATATATCCAATGTTTATATATCTCTGAGCCAGATTTATAAGATAATCTTCACATATGTCTAAGAAAAATACTGCCAAATATAGTTATATTCTCAAATTAAAGATATATCTTATTTTCTTAAAAAGTGTTAAAATATGGGAGACAAAGTATATCAGAATGGATAAAATAATAGTAACAGTGAGGATGCATCTATGATGGTTAGGCACAATTAATGTTAACTCACTTTACTCCTATTTTCTATACTGGCTCCTAGCAGCCAATTACTAGTGTGAATTTCACTATATCACCCATAAAAGTAACTTCATTTTTTAAGCTTTCTCAATAAGCTTAAAGTAAGAGGTAATCTCAGGAAGCAGGTAGGAAGAAATAAGAAGGAAAAAGTTAATGAAGTGTCTGCAGACTAAAGTCTGTAGGGACCACTGAAGCGTAAAGGACAGCTTCTATTCATAGGATAAAAGGTTTGGGCATTTGTCCAATGGGTTTTATTCTCCTTGGATTGAGAGTTGTCCTGGGGCTTTACTATCTCTTTCTGGTTGAACCTGGAAGCGGTATGGGGGCTGAATGAGCTTCTGCAAGCTTGGAGAAAGTTCTGAGATGGACAACAAAGCCAAGATATACTACACACAAGGTGAGATGGAGAAGAGGTTAACAAAGAGGGACAAGAGCCTGTGCCATACCCATGAGAAAACACAGATGTGTCTGAGTTGTCTTTTTGTGCTTAGACTGGTGATTGATACACTTATCACTTGGCCAAATCTAAACTTGTTCAGAGACACCATAGGAAATGGTCCTGAGATGATAAGGAGAGAGGTCCGCCCTGCCCTGGGCATCCATCACCTGACTGTAACCTCATGATACAGCCTGCACCAGAAATGGCAATTCAAACCTCCTGATTTCCTGGTCCACAGAAACTCTGAGAAGTAATAAAGTAGTTATCTTTTCAAGCCACTAAATTTTGCCATCCACTATGGTTCAATCTCCCAGGTCCATTCTAACCATAGACAGAAAATAATTAAGTGGCTCTAGCCTACATCTGGATTCAAAGCTACTTGGGAGAAGAACTGTATGTCATCTCTGAAGTAGTGAGAGTCTCCAGGAAGAGAACTTGGTATACTTCATTCTAGCAATCTGATGGAAGAGACAAACATGGGACATAGAAACAAACTGTGGTTCAATGAAGGAAAATAACCTAGTACATTAAGGAAGAGTTAATGTAGGGGCAGGCGTAATTTAGATGGGAGGAGAGTCTTGGAAGGGCCCCCGTGAAACTGACAATTGGGTTCAGACTGGAAACATGAGAAAGCATTCAGATTAGGAAATGTAATTTAGGTCAAAGAAACAACACTTGTGGAGGCTCTGAGGCCAGAAAGAACTTGCTAAGTTTGTCCAGGCTTGTTCCAAGCCATAGATATGGTCCATTTGTCTCTTGCCCCATTTGACCTAATACTCCTCTCACAGGCTCATCTCATGGTACCGGTAGATACCCAAAGGGCAAGTCTAACTATGTACATATATGACAAGCCTCTGCTTATCATGCCTGCTACTATGATTTGGAGATGGTCTATGTGCTAAGAAGCTTGGTCCTCAATGTAATGGTGCTGAGAGGTTGGAGGACCTTTAAGAGTTGCTGTCAAGTGAGAGATGGTTAGGTAATGACTGTACTGGTTAATACTGGTAAGGAAGAATGGGTCAGGTTTTTCAGGAATATAGAGCTCTGGCTTAGCAAGTGCAAGAATATGAATTCAACCCCAGTATTGTAAAAAAAAAAAAGAAAAAAAGCCCGACCTTCCCAGGTTTCTTGCCTTTCTTTTCATTGCATAATGGTAGCTGCCCTGAGCCTCTCATTAAAAACTGATGCTGAGAAGTAGAGCTGTGGCTGAAGTAGTAGAGTCCCAGACTTGAGCAGAAAACCTAAGCAAGAGGGCAAGGCCTGAGTTAAAGCCTCACTGTTGGAACAACATCCACAACCCCCCCCCCCCCCATGTTGGTCCCATGCCTTGGGACCTTCAGAAATTTAAGTTAAATAAATTGTTTTGTTTGTTTTAATAAAGTACCCTGTTTTGGGTACAGTATTCTGTTACAGCAGCACAAACAGATTAACTCCTGCTAGCAAGTCACACAGACAAAGTCATCTTCAACATGACCTACATGAAGATGATGAAATGGGGTATGCAAAGTCATTTTGGAGGGACAATCTTCTGCATCTGTTGAGTTCACTAATTGTAATTTGTTACCCAAGTTTTATCTATGCTATTGCCTTTGTAGTTGCATGAACCCACTAACTGTTCCCTTGGTCTTCCCCGCTGGTTTGTACTTCCTTGACCTTTCCCTCTAAGCATTCACATTAGCTCATACCAAGGCCTTGTGCCAGTCTTCATCTTACTTGCCCCATTCCATTGCACCTGAATGCCAGTGCAGGTTGTATCCAGCTATGGCAAGAAAATCTAAACAAAATGTAGGATGCTGGCAAAAACAATTTCATGGAGATAAAGTAAAATCATCTAGGCTGATTAAAACGCTGAGGAAGAATTGAATTGGAACAGGTAATAAAGCTCACTGATGGGGAATGCCATGAAAATTAGCTAGTCAGTATTCATGGTTTGAATGAGAAAGAAAAAAATATTGATTTACATATAATATCTCTGTGTATTTTCCAAAATCCTCTTCAACTAATATATAACAGGAGATGGTGAATTCAAGTGTTACATTTAAGGCCCATCTATTTTGGCTTTATTTTTTTTTTTTTCCAATCAAAGAATAACAAAGATCAGCAGTGGCAAAGATAGCAACACTTCTCTTGGCAAGAGACAGAAACAGAGACAGAGACAGAGACAGAGAGACTGAGAGACAGAGAGACTTACAGAGACAGAGACAAAGAGAGCCAGAGCCAGAGAGAGAGCTGGCTCTGGACCTAGACATTTAAAAGAAGTTTAGATTATAAAACACCATAGCATTCATAAAGAATGGTTCATTAGGTTTTTGATGAGAAACTTTAACGGGCATCTGTTTCCCCTGCTTCTGTTCTTGCCCTACCCCCACTCCCATTAGAGACCATTGTAGAGTAAATTATGGCCTGTTCTCGAGCCTGATTAATCAGGGTCTGTTTGAGTTGGTTGCCCTTTTCCTCCTGCCAATGGTACTCCTCTACTTTGCAGTTTCTAGGATGCGAAAGTACAAAAGCAGAAAGTACAAAAGCAGAAACAAGAGGAGAAACTTGAGCTCATTCACTGTGCCCATTCCTCAGCATAGGCTTGGGAGAACGGCTCTGTCACTGTGGTTCTGTGCTATCTCCGTGCTTAGGGATAAAATCTCCTCCACATGCTTGCCATGTCACAGGTAGCTGAAAGGGGCTTTGCAGTGGGTTTTGGCTCTTTTCAGTTGGTGATACAGTGGAATGATAATGGTCAGAATCACAAAATGGACACGTGCAGGGACATGGTGCTAGATCCTGAGCAAAGTTCTGCAGACAGATTTTCTCACTTCAGCCCTACTTTAGAGGTGAATATCCAAGGGCTTTAAGTAGTCAAGAAAGTTGCCCAAGGTCACACTTCGGAGCAGCTTGCTTGTTCCTCAGTGCAAACAGCTGGCCCACCAACTCTTTCTTTTCACTGAACACATCCTCTTTCAGAGGAACAGAAGTTTGTGGGTTCTATCACACTCTTTATTCCCAAATTTTGTGTAGGGATTCTCCAGGGCTTCCATCCAACCCTCTTCCCACCTGCTTGCTTCAGAGCTGCCTATGTAACACAGCCATGAATTTGGTCTTGGGTACTGTTCCTGGTGCTCGGAGAGCATCTCCTGAGCCATTGAGGTGATAGAGCAGTCATTCAGACACTGGCTTTGAACCCAGACTGCCTGGGCTCTGCTTCAGCTTCTACACTTACCCACCTCTGGGACATTGGGAATCACATCATTTCTCTAAGCCTCAATCTCTTGAGCCTTATAATTGTGTCCATTGCCTAGAGCTGCTATGAAGGCCAAAAGATAGTTCATGTAGAGGACTATCAAACATGGGGTAAATTCTCATTTAATACAATCTATTATTATTTATGACTACGTGTTTGTCACTGATATTGGATGAAAGGTGTGTGAAAAGAGCTTGGATTAATCTGGATTGATTAATAATGGTCTTTGGAACTCTAGTCTGGGGTTGACTATACTACCAATTTGCAAGCATATTACAGATTAGATTCTGATGCACTGACCAGGGCACCTTGCCACCCACCATCTGTAGAACACAAAGGTGTTTTATGTTAGGAGAGATTGACTCCTAAGAGTCAAAAGACTTGGGGCAAATTACTGAGATGAGCTAAGTATATTGGAGAGAATAGGAAGGGTGTTTATTTCCTGTAGTAAAGCTGAGTCTAGGAAGGTTCCTGTTTACCCTTCGCTGGTACCAAAAGGGTGGGCGTTATAAGAGTTTCTTAAAGGAACCAGGGGAAAGGGAATCCATTTCCTGGAAGAGCATTCACAAGGCATCAGCCATCAGACTGTGTGCTTCAGTTGTTGGTGTGGCTGCATTGAGAAGGTTGAACTCTACCTCAGTTACAGAAGGATATTCTCTGCTCCTAGCTATGGTAGACCCTGGCCAGGCTAAATGACATACCTGTTGAGGAGCCCACTGTAGAAATTGAGAGTAAATCTTTTGATATCAAGGAGTGCTGGATCCAATCTCAGGCTCCTCTGTTCTACCAGTCTATGTGATTTAAGAGCATTCTCTCACCCCGTTTTGAAAATCACAGTTGAGAGTAGCACCTGCTTCACAAATTGTGAAAATAAGTATAAATCATTCTTTTAGTACAGTTTCTGGTGCTCACTAAATACTCAAATCATTGTAATTTTTATTTCAGTTATTTCCCAAAGTTGCAAGGTTTCAGTTGAAGAGACTTTTAGGAACGAGGAACCTGGAAAAAGAGCAGAGTGGGTAGGGAAAGAATCCCTACCTAGTCACCCTGCTAATAGCTATAGTTCCTGCAATTAAATAAAGCAAGTGGCTAGAAATGAAAGGAGATCTCTAAATCATAGCTATGTAGATTTTTCCCCTTCCCTCTTTCCTTCCTTCCTTCCTTCCTTCCTTCTTTCCCTCCCTCCCTCCCTCCCTCCCTCCTTCCTTCTTTCCTCTTTCTCTTTCTTTTCCTTTTTTTTCTTGTGCTGTGCTGGGGCTTGAATTCAGAGCATTATGCTCTTTCTCAGCATTGTTGCTCACAGCTGGTGCTCTACCACTTGAGCCATGCTTCCAGTTACAATCTTTTGCAGGTTAATTGGACAGAACTCTTTTGAATTTGTCTGCCCATGTTAGCTTCAAACTAAAATCTTTAGATCTCAGTCTTCTGAGTATATAGGATCATAGGTATGAGCCACCAGTGCTCTGCACTAGGTGGGCTTCTAATATAGACACATGGCTAGAAGAGCTTTGTAAGATTCTAGATCGTACTAATATCTATTCACTACCAAATAAAAAATTTCTTCCCTCTGTTTATGTGTGAGTGTGTGTGTGTGTACCACATACACACATAGCTATACCTACATATCTATATAGCATTAGAGTATATGTTCCCTTTGGTTGATATATGCTCTCAAACCTAATGAAATACAGATAATGGTCCTTACAACTCAGAAATAGTGACAAACAACTGTTCTCTATTGAACTCTGTATTGTAGCATTGTTGCACTAAAAACAAGATAATTCTAATGGAAAAAGATAATCCAATGCATTTAATAATTTGCATGATAGTTGTTGGTGCTATGTGGCTGTGAAGCTATTTACAAAAATTGCATGCTTCAAAAATCTGTTGGTTAATCATATTTTCAGTTGTTCTCTTTGCTAGTTGTTCCCTCTTTTTATGCTCAGTATCGCTCTCGATACATTTCTCACATCCAGTTGAGTTATGACTCTGTTATATGGCTCCTCTTCTTTCTCCTCTGAGGATCATTATTGTTGCCAAGATCCCAGTGGTCCTTGAGTTTTGGCTGCCCTTCTAAAAGCAGTTTTCTGTCGGCGGGAGGGCTTAAGTTTGCAAAAATTGAATTTAATGTTAGCCAGAGTGGGCATTATGTTGCGAATTACAGGGAAAAAGGGGAATGGGTCACAAAGGACAGTTTACACTTCTAGCTTCCTGTGTTTGGCAGACTTGGGGGCATTAACATCAACATAAGAGGATGGAAAGGGTGATGCTGGCCAGGAAATGCATTGTCTCTAAAGACTCAGGAGCCTTGCAAAGAGCATAGGAAGAGATGAATGTCTAATCTAAGTTTTAGTTTTCTCATGTAGAGTGAGGACAACATCTCTACCACAGCAGTGTTGCCAGAATAAGATGAGTAAAGCACCTCTCACAATGACTAATACCTGGTAGATGCCATGGAATAGCACCCATTGTTTAATGTAAACATAAGCCCCTCACTGGAAACTACCACAGGGAAAAAAAACATAAAATGATCTAGATTTATTATCTTTGTGAGAGAAAAAGCACTATATCTTTTGAGTTGAATTTTCATTGTTCTGAACACTTCTACCATCAAATTAAACATTAGTGAATAGATTTTTAATTGATAAAGACAGTAAGTAAAATGGCAATACATTTCAGCTTAATTGCTTAGTGTAATATTTTGGAAATTGTCATTATCCTCTCTTATTGTTTTCATCAGTGAGTCAGTTTTGAACTGAAAAAAATTTTAATGTCTTTGCTTTGTTTAAATGAGTAGTTCTTAAACATGTGTATGAGTCTCAGCCAGGTGCCAGTGGCTCACACCTGTAATCCTAGCTACTCAGGAGACTGAGATCTGAGGATCACCGTTCAAAGCCAGCCCGGGCAAGAAAGTGTGTAAAACTCTTATCTCGAATAAACCACCAGAAAACTGGAAGTGGCGCTGTAGCTCAAGTGGTAAAGTGCTAGCCTTGAGCTAAAGCGCTGAGGGACAGCGCTCAGGCCCAGAGTTCAAGCCCCATGACCAAAAACAAATAAAATAACGGTCTCCCAGAAGCTGTGAGCTCATGCCTGTAATCCTAGCTACTCTATAGGCTGAGATCTGAGGATTGTAGTTTGAAGCCAGCCTGGGCAGGAGGCTCTTGAGACTCTTATCTCCAACTAACTCTCTGAAAAGCCAGAAGTAGAGCTGTGGATCAAGTGGTAGAGCACTAGCCTTTAGCAAAACAAAACAATCCAAAAAACAAAATACAAAAACAAAACCAAAACTCAACTCAGTGCTGAGGCCCTGAGTTCAAGCCCCAGGACCAATACACACAAACAGAAAGAAAGACAAGGAGAGAGAGAGAGAGGAAGAAAGAAGCAAGGAAGAAGGAAAGAGAGAGAGAGGAAGGAAAGAAGGAAGGAAGGAAAAAAGGAAAAAAAGAAGGAAGGAAGGAAAGAAGGAAAGAAGGGAGGAAGGGAGGGAGGGAGAGAGAAAAAGAAAAAGAAGAAAAAGAGACAGAAAGATCCACAATTCTGGGGAGATGGGAAGGGATGGTAAGGGGAAACAAAGGAGGAGGCAACAATGCTTGATAAGAAATGTACTCGTTACCTTGCTCATGTAATTGTAACCCCTCTGTACAGTATTTTCACAATTAAAAAAAGGGGAAAAAAAAGAAAAAATGGTTACGATTTTCACAAGAAAACAAAAAAGATTCACAATTCTTCAACCATGTGACAACATGTCAATTAAGCTAACACTGATTTATCTGTTCCTTCACTATGGTGCTAGTGGGGCAGAAAGATCCCCACTGGGCTTGATGAACTTTATAGGTACTTTTAGCTTATAGACATTTTATGTCAACAGTAGCACTTTTTCTACCATAAGCAATGTTGCCAATACAGAAGAATAAAGGGCCACTAACTATTTGGGTACATACTAAACACTGGGCATCTATTAAACATAACTAGGCGGTTGAGATTTGAAGCTAGGTAGGTAATAAACAAGACCTACTTCTGCCACTTTTTAAGTGAGCAGTCCTCTACATTCTGTCTGTAAAATAGGTCCAAGGCTACTTTGTTGCTATGTTTAAGGAAGGTAATGTTCATAAACAACAGATAATGTTACGAATTTTTCCAAGGGGACATAAAACCCTAACAATATCCCTAAGATGGTCTTGCCACAATCCTATGCTCATTAGAACTCACTTGAAAGTGTGAGCACAATGCGTGTCCTTTTCCTCCGTGGTGAGGCCTAGCTCAATCCAGAGAATTTTCAAAGGAAAGTCTTTCAAGGTGTTGTTTAGCCTTTTCTAGAAAATTTAGGTTAAGGAGCTTTGTAATCTAAAATACAATAGAAAGAAAATAGTTGCATCAAATACCTGACAATGGAATTGTGCATAGTCTTCAGGCTGAACCAGTAAGTTGGGTTTGGTTAGTTATTGAGACCTGAAAATGGCCTTTTTCTTTAGCGTATTATGATGTAAGAGATACAACAGACCTTAGAGAACATCTGATTTAATATTTTTATTTTACAGATGAAAAGTCTGACAGTCTAAGAGGGTAAGTGAATAATATTCCTGAGGGTGTACAACCAAAGATTTAATTTCTACTGGATTTGCTATCCAAATACTCTCTAAAAAGAATGGCTGATGAACTCTTCTAAAACCACCATAGCTTTAGTTCCCTGCAACATGTAATTGGATTATATCCAAACACCCTATATGGAAGACAAATTCATTTACTTTCCTAGAATTACCTAAGGAAATGGGTTTATCCCAAAGCATTCATCAGGAAAGTGCACAAGAAAAGTTACTTATATCTGCATGATAGAAATTGCTTTATAACCATACCATGCAATTGACAAATGTGCACTCTGAAAAATTGATTATGGTTACAATCTATGTTCTAGAATATGAGAGCTTCAGTTGTCCTGTATTTTTTCCTGTTTACAAGCAAACACTGGGCTGTTTTCTGAGAAAAAAATATTTTGACCTCCTCTTCAATATCTCTTTTTGCAGAGATAGAATGACTTTTCATATAGATTTTAGTTGTTTCTGGTAAAAAGAATTTCTGCTCATTGTCTACATGATTAAAGCATGGGGATTTGTACATCGTATACTCATCAAAAATCTTAACCTTAAATTTTTGACTACCAGATTCTGATGGAAAGCTTTGTTATGAGCAATATGTTTGGAACTTTGCTTGAAAAGTTCACCATTCACCCATTACTTTAGAAATTATCGTAATGATAGAAATAGTTCTACGGCAGTGGCAAGTAGCTCAACTTTCACAGAACCTTTGGGCTTGTTAAATTGAAATGTCCCACAGCAGGGGCCAAAGAATTTGCATTTTAAAATAAATTCCTAGGTGATAATGTCTTGTAAATAATTTTTAGATGATTGCTTGCTACCAACATAGTAGAAGATCTGTACTTCTTAAATGGAGAAACAGAAATTGAGGTTATGTGACGTATTCAATACATAACTAAGAGAGTAGAGCTGGGATTTAAGCACTTGCTCCTTTGATTCTAAAGTCTACAGCCTTTTAAAAATATTTTTCTTGTTATAAAGGTGATGTACAGAAGGATTATAATTACATAAGTCAGGTAATGAGTACATTTCTTTTTGGTCAATGTTACCTCTCTTCGTTTTTCTCTTCCTTTCCCACCCACAAGTTGTATAGTTGATTTTCAAGTATCTAATGAGTATCATTGCTGCATTTGTTCATCCTTTGAACCTCCATTTCTGTGTCTACAGTTTCTTTTTTTCTTTTTTGGTGGTCATGGGGGTTGAACTCTGTGCCTGGGTGCTGTCCCTGAGTTCTTTTGCTCAAGTTGTGTGCTCTACCCCTTTGAGCCACAGCATCACTTTTGGTTTTCTGGTGATAATTGGAGATAAGAGTCTCATGGGCATCTCACAGACTATCCTGTCTGGGCTGGCTTTGAACTGTGATCCTCAGATCTAGGATTACAGGTGTGTCAGCCACGCCCATTTGTTTGTAAATTTTAAGAGTGCTTTTGCTTAGAGAGCTGTGCTAAGTGGCCTTGGTTGAGCATATTATAGAAGAAATAGCTCTCATCATACCTTATTGCTCTGATTTCCACAATTTGAGGCAGCAGTGAACAGGCCTTGGGGGCTGTATACAGTATTCAAGGAGGTGGGGAAAGGGAGTTGGAGGTCAGCGACAGCACAGGGTCTGTCACAATGACACTGCTTAGGTTGTGGCTTCCTATTATTTGTATCAGCAAGTAAAGTCTGGTAATCCAGGTAAGATTTTGAGTTTTGATAAGCAACACTATTTTCTCCAATTAAAATACATAAATCAGCCAACTATAGCTATCTTGTATAGAATGTTACATTAGAGGCCATTGTTGACCTTCCCACTTTATCAACTTTCAGCCAATTAAAACTCACTTCACTGCAGTAGCTACACAAGGTTTCTAGGCAACTTGAGGCAAGGGTGTGAGATGGGGTGGAGGGCCCTTCTCCATGAGCTGGTGTCAGACAGAATTGATTAGTGGACACAAACCAGTGTCTCTGGAGATTCTGAGAAATGTATAGGGGAGGGCTAACTTCTGCTTTCTGATGATCTGGTATCAGAAAGGAATCAGGCAGGCTCAGTCATTGAATTTCAGGGCACTAATGTAGATTGTGTGTTCATTTATATTGTCTGATGGAACTCTGAATGAAGCTGTCATGTAAAATGTAATTCTTGAGTGAGGGCAAGAACTCTGGCCTCTTCACTCTGGCTTGCTGCTCAATGGTGTCCTCTGTAATATCTTGTGAGTGGATCTCTGCCTTGCGGCCAGCATTCATCTCTATGTAAATGGTCAATTTGAAGTTTGGTCACATTTCCTTCTGTCTTCTAGAAGTGAGTCATATTTGACATTCACAAATAGCAACTTAGCAGAATCTTCTGCTGTATACTCATATTTTAATCTTTGTTTTTGTAAATTTACCTTTCTCCTTTTAGGTGGTAGTTTTCCTACATAGCATTTTGGGAAGGGAGAGGGAGTATGTTCAGAGATGGAAGAAAGAAGAGAATAGAAAAGGAGAAGAGGAAGAAAATTTATTCTAATGAAAACATCTATACTGAAAAGTTAAACAGAAATATATAACAATAGGGACTGATCTTAATTGTTTTACAAAGTACAGTGGTGAGGACTATAAAATTAACCAGTCAACGGGAAAAGACAACAGAGCTTCTAAGTAGGTATGTTTTATCTATATTGATATTCCAAATCAATGCCAGAGTTTCTTAGGGCAAATACACATCTAAGATCCAAAGCTGAATCAGTAGTAATTATCTTATAGAAATTAGAATGATTCAGGCTGCTACAGGGCCTGCTGCAACTTAGTTTTAGGTGTACTGTGCTAGGTGGTAGGGATACAAAGTCCCTTTTTTTGAGCTTGGCTAAGGTAGCATATACTAGCAGTTCAAGGCAACATGTCAGTTCTGTGTGAATATGATTTAAGGGAGCTTAGAGTATCTTCATAGAGAAGGGAGTGTTTTACAGCTTAAGTCAACTGAGTGGGTCTTCAGGTGGAACGGACTAGAAACTAAAGACAAAAGGCAAGCAGGCATCCAATTACACATTGTTGGGAACTGCTAGTTTCAGAAAATTTCACTAGGAAGTCAGACTTCTACTTTGTGCATCTGACTGAAAAAAGTTGCTTCAAGTCACTTGTCTTGTTTTCATAAACCTTAAGCCTCCTGTAGACACGTCTTTTCTTAGAACTTCCTGTCATTCTTACCACTCTTTCTGGTGGCACTGGGCTTCATGCTTGCTTGGCAAGTGCTCTACCACTTGGGCCACCCCTACCGCAAACAGTAATCACTAGAAACTTATTACTGGCTGAGTAGTTTGGGTATATTAAGCAAACCAGATGCTCATTTCAATTTACTGGGGTTTATCCAAATGTTAAAGTGGGTAGGTCTCTGAGGCTTTGCTGTGTACTGCAACTATATAATCCTGGGAAATTTATCTTTTTGGAAACATTGTTGAGCAATTTAGCATTCACAATACTTCTCTTGTTTATTTTTCAGCATAAACAAAGCAACTGTGCATTTTTCTGGAGATGCTACTGGGACTTAGCTAACTAAAGTTACCTTTATTGAGCCAATCTTCTTTGGTCAGGTTCTCATAGACAGAAGTTAGTTCCAACTCAGAAGTCCAAAACCTAAAGGCCAACTATAGCTGAGGGTGGGTAGTTGTAGTTGGAAAAGAAGTCTGGTATGAGGATACTCTCCCTTCCCCTCTTAAAATAAACTACTGCCACTCTGCCAATAGTCCTATAAAACCATGTTAGTGTTAGTTCATCATTGAAATCTGTCCATTTACTGTGATGGCTTTCAAGATATTTACTTAGCTATCACTGATACTTACTCCAGAGGCTGACAATAACAACTGCTCAATCAAATCAATCATTTGGCAATCCTAACATAGGTACAAGGTGGTTTGTCATGTGGCTGAGCCTGTCAATACAACCAGGTGATTTAATTGTGGTTACTTTGCACACCATGGGCATGCTCCCTAAAACCATCAATGTTTGGTCTGCCTCAAAACTAAGACTCAAGTCTATTTACAATAGTTCTATTTCAACAAGTCAGAAAGATGGTAATGTTTCAGATGACTCCAGAGGGAGCTAGCACTACAAACTTTTCCAAAGTCTCACAAAACATTACAGTTGGGGGAAAATTGACTGCTCTTGTTTTAATTTTGCAAGGTCTTTATAGAATCTTTTACCTTGATTTTGAAGTCAAAGATTCTAGGAACATTTGAGTGGAAACCCTCCAAAACAAAAATATCCTTCCTCAAACCTCTAACATTCTTTCATATATCACTTATTTTAAAAAAAAGTATAGAATACCAAAATATTTTTAGGGGGCAAAGTGGCAGTAACAAAAGCTTAAGAATAAAACCAGGCATACTTTCTCTACTAGTAATTACACTTTATAGCATTCATATTAAATAATTAGGAACATAAAAGATTTAGCAACACATGTTTATTAGTGAAAAATTAGAAACCTAAAAATTCCACAGCAGTTTAATGAAATGTGGCACTTACGAAACACCATGCAGCCATTAAAAAAGATGTGGATATATATGACACAGCAATGAGTCATGATACTGTTGAGTGAAAAAGTTACAAAACAGCTTGTACAATTGATACCATTTAAAAAAATCTATAAATATACAGGAAGTCTAGGAGGCTTTCTACCTAAATAACAGTGCTTATCCCTGGATGATGGTTGTATCTGATTTTATTTTTGTGTATATTATTTTTTGCTAACATCACAAGGACTCATAAAAAAAAAAAAAAACAAAACTGACAATTCTTTAAAAAAAGTCTCAAGTAGGAACGAGAGCTGAGCATGGCAACCAGAGGCACATGGACATACATACCTTAGTCTACTGCTTCAGTGGTTTGTTAAGGTGTTTTGATGTACATCATCAGTTAAAAGGCACTGTACCAAGTGAAAATGTAGGCGGTAGTAGTGCTTGTCTTTCTGTAGACTAAGGGATCCAAACTCTAGAAATCTTACAAAGCACCCAAGTACTGGCATTCTGATATTTCACTTATACAAAACATATTCATACCTTCGTACCCACTTGTATTATAGACCAGAACACTTCCTCTATCTTGAGAGTAATGTTGCTGCCAAGAGTTACAGATGACAGCCTTTCAAGCGATGTCAGATAGTAAGCCTTAAGGTGAAAGGTAAGTGCTGCTGGTTGTGCAATGATTTCTCAAACTTAACTGCAGCACCCTCATTCAAAAACGGCTTGATAAAGACTGCTGGGCCCCACTTCCCGTTTGATTTTGCAGGTCTATGGGAAGGCTTAGCCATCTGAATTTTCTCTTTTCATTCAACAAGTAGATAATATGAGCTAGGTCTTGTGTTAAGAGTCAGGAATCCGATCAAAAGAATTAGTTTCTATCTCAGAAAGCTTGCGTGCTAGAATGACAGGTGTATACTAAAACAATAATTTAAGTACAATTAGTATTAGACCATAGTAAAGACTTTGTATTTGTTGTAAAACATTCAAAAGCTATCACATTCAAGAGTAAGATGAATTCCATAAGCCCTTGAAGACAAAAGAAGAACAAATAAATATTTGAAAAGAGCAGTTTGCATCTGAAACAAGTATCCAGGTAATGCAGATTTTGCTGGTGTGTCTGAAAACCCTTGTAACTAGAACAATGGGGAACTCCATCCCAGCCTGTGCAGTCTCACCACAAGGAAAGGACTAAGAAAAGCTGGTTTTGAGTCCATCTGTCCCTTATAGCTCTTTGCACAGGCTTCATGTGCAAGTAGGGCAACATACTTCAAAATGTGCTATGGGCAAGGGATTTTTTTTTTTTTAAATCCCATCAAAAAAGCATGGAGATATGCTGGCCTTTCTTGGAAAATAAGTTTGCTGCTTCATGTCCCACCCTTCATCATTTCACTCTACAGTTTATCTCAGAACTGTCCTCCCAACACCAGCCTCCTTTGCTCCTTTATTCTGGTGATGGCTAACAGCAGACTAAGAGGATATTATTAGCCCACTAGGAATGCTTGCCTCAGGTTCCTTATTTTTCCCTGTTGCAAGTATGAGGCATGCTCCCACTTTGGAACCTCACCTTCTACAGTATCAATTTTTTTGATTAGCACCATAAAACCCTTGTAACGTAACAATCTTGCAGGTTAGATAAAAACAAAGAGATACAATTTAGTCTTTTTCTTCAGTTTGAAAAAGACTAGGTATTTCCAAACTTATTATTTCATTTATATGTACATGTTTCACATTACTGTCCTTTTGAACTTAACTCAGAGCATATTTGTTTAAACAACTCTGAACTGCACCATGAAATAAAAAGCTTCCCAAGCTTTCTTTTTACTTCCTATGCCTAAGAACATTCTCAGGCTTTTACCTGAGTAAAAACTAAACTATGGCATTAAGCCCAAACCAAAATAAAACAAAAATCCAACCCACCAACCAAAACCCCACTAAAATGAAAATGCAACAAACATAAGAACAAGCTCTCTTACTAGGGTGAATCTGTGGTAGGACAAAGGTACAAGAAGCCTTTGAACCTATTTTAATAGCACATTAATGTGTTACTACAACACACTTTAACAATAAACCATATTTCTCTGATGGAAGGCAGACATTTCTAATAAAGAATTTATGCTGTGGTAGGGTTAAACATGAATTTGGGTCTGATTTAAAGAACGTGGAGGGGATAGAACTGAAAGGGAACAAGCAGAGCACAGACAGAAGAAGAGGTCCTTCTGATCCACAGTTGATAACAAGGCCCCTGGTCTGGGTAGGTAACTAAGTCACAGGGACTGACAAGGGGAAATTAGTATTTACAGAATGTGTCTACTGTGTGCCAAGGCTTTACCAAAAGCACACTAGCACAAAATAACATTTGCTGTATAATATTCTAGCAGCCTTAAGGTGCATAATTATCTAAGTTTGCTTATAAAGAAGTAGCACTCACATATCTGCATTGAAGCTCAAAAGAGCACAGTATATGAGGAAGGCTGGGTATGAATTCAGACCATTCACTCCATTATCTGCATTTTCTCCTTGTTTCTACACTTTCTATAAACCTGATTTAAAGTTGCTATTTGATATGAATTTTTATGAACTTATATAATAAATGGAGATCTATGTTGTTTAAAATTTCCTTTCCAGGGGCTGGGAAGGTGGCTCAGTGGTAGAGCACTTGCCTTGCATGCCAGAGGCCCTGGGTTTGATTCCTCAGCACCACATAAGAAAAAAGCCGGAAGTGGCGCTGTGGCTCAAGTGGTAGAGTGCTAGCCTTGAGCTGAAGAGCTGAGGGACAGCGCCCAGGCCCAGAGTTCAGGCCCCACGACTGGACCAAAAAAAAAAAAAAAAAAAAATTTCCTTTCCAAATGGGGAGAAGCTCTATTCATTTGGTTTTATAGAAAAGTAATAGCTTTTGAGGTTGAGTATAATTCACAGTATGAATCAAACTTCTTGTATAATTTTAAAAAATCATACAAGAAGTTTTCTATAGCACAGAAATAAGTTTTAGGCTGTGAATTAAATTATTTAGATGCTTACCAAGTTCTTAAAAACTCAGATATTTTAAGTATTTATTTATTTTTCCTGGTACTGGAGTTTAAACTTAGGCCCTCACACTTATTCAATCTTGCTTGCTCAGGTGGTAGTCTAACACTTTAGCCACAGCTCCAGCCTGGCTTTTTTCTGTTTCTATCCAGGCTGGCTTCAAGCATGGATCTTAGCGTCCTAAGTACGTAGGAGTACAGGTATAAGCCAAAAGAACTCAGCATAAATACTCAGCATTTTGAAATCTAAACAGTCTTCTGTCCTCAGATCTGAGTTAGGGATTCCTAACACAGGATAATACCTTCTGTTTCTTCAACATAATACAACAAATCTTGATACAGAATAATTGTTTTCCTAATCTTTAAACTCTGCAGGGGCAAGAACTATATGCATCTTGTTTATAATATAGTGGAACAACAAAGTAGCTGACTCTTAACAAATGTTTCTTGAATGAATATGAGAAGTCCTAATACAGGAAGAAAAAAGTTCATAATGCTAATTTATAGCAACCACTGATTCATACCAATATCCCAAATGACAATTCTCTGGCTCCACATTTGTCACTAATAATTTCAATAGTGTGCTCTTCATAACCAGAGATCCTAACCAAGGAAGCTTACATTCACTAATAAAATTTCAAAGTTTTATTAGTGAGCTAGAAGGAAACAAGTAAAATTTTTATGTAGGTGTAAATTATTCCATAGTGAATATAGCTGTATTAATATTTTATACAGATTTTGTTCAATAAATCTTTTCTGTAGTAGTACAGCATATTATTAATGGATCTTATTCTGATTACTCATTAAATATTGCTTTGTGCCAACTGAATAATCTAAAATGGTAACTATATTAGAGAATTAAAGGAATGCTTTTCAAGACTAATTTAATTTAAAAGAACCTATTCACAAGCGTTCAAAAAAACCCCTAAGCTCAAAACAAACAAAAAAAGAAAGAAAGAAAGAAAGAAAGAAAGAAAGAAAGAAAGAAAGAAGGAAAGAAAGAAGGAAAGAAAGGAAGGTATCTCCCCAGTATGCTCAACCTATTAAAAGCACAGTATTGAAATAATTTATTTCTGCTGGGCTCAAGGTAAAAATGATTTAACTGAATTTGTTTTTGGACGCATTCAAAAACATTATTTTTCACAAAAGAGATTTCTATCTTAGAGCATTTTAAAAACCAAAAGTTGAAAACAAATTTTAACTGAATTCTTTGGCTATTAATTATCCCTAGTAAATGAGCCAATGATATCAAATTCACAATAAATTTATTTTACATAAAAGAAAAGCTTGCTGTTAATGAAAAATTTAGTAGAAAACAATTCTTCTGCTTCAAGTTGGAGCTCAAAAGTAGAGTTGTATATTAATGAAACTTCAGTAGAAAGAGACTTTTATAAGAAAACATTTGTGGCATGAAAATTCTAATGTAAATTGTGTAATGAAATATTTACCATGCAATTTTATTAGCAGAAAGAATAATTTCTAATGGCTGTTTTTTTTTCAATCTCTTAAGACATTAACATGGACGATACTTAAATCTGCTTTATTTAGAATTACTTGTATATAAATATGGTGTCATGATGGGTAATCTTTCTTAGTCTCCCTATTTAATTGAGCAGTTCTAAGTAGGTAATTGGCACCTTGCCCTTCTGATTTCCTCTTTCCCCCATTAGCCAGTCTGAATCCATTCCAATGATACTGAACACAGTGATCACCTACAAAATAAAAATTTCAAGTAATTAACTATACTAAAAAATAAACACATACCAAAAAAAGACTGATATTTAACTTCTCTAAACTGTTATTGTTAAATAACTTTAACATTATCAATTGTGCTGATAAAGAATTTTATTGGATGGAGATTTATATACAACTACTCAGCAGTTAAAAGTTTAAAGTATTTCTGTGACATTCTATGATAAATAACAAAATCTTATGTCTATATAAATATCTGAAATCTATGAAATACTTGTGATAAACTATTTCCAGATAAGTAACAAGAAATGTCTTTTTTTCTTTACTTATGGTACTGGGGTTTGAACTCAGAGACTTATATAGGCACTGGAGCCTTATCTTCAGCCCTTGAACCTGCATTTTATAATATCTGTTACATATATTTCACCCACATTACCCACCTCATCCGCCAAAAGTGATAGTTCGGTACTGTTTGCAGCATCATAATCGTAGAGAACCCTGGCCTTCCTGCTGCCACTTGACTCTTTAAGGTCACTGATGTTAGGAGAGGAGATTACTAGGCCACTTGTTGAAGCCATGGCAGAAGAACCAATCACATTTGGTAAAGCAGATGGCACAGGTGTCCCAGCATTGTGATTGTTGTTACAAAGATAACTGGAAGGAAAACTGCTGAAAAGAAAACAGCCATTTACTAATTTCCAAGCGGTTAAAGCTTCTCACTATCACCACTGGGTGGCACTGTCTGCTCACTACCAATCTCAACTGAAAGAATTTACAGATGCTTTTAATTTAATACTGTAATGACAAAGTGTGTGTCTGGCTTCCTCATCTTTCTTGGGCCAGTTAGAGACAATTTAAGTTGTATTTAAATATAAATCCTTAAAAGTTTGTTTCAAAATTGTCTTTAATACTTTAGATTTTTTTTTTGGGGGGGGGGGGAGTCCGGTCGTGGGGCCTGAACTCTGGGCCTAGGTGCTGTCCCTCAGCTTTCAGCTCAAGGCTAACACTCTACCACTTGAGCCACAGCGCCACTTCTGGCTTTTTTTGTCTGCTTATGTGGTGCTGAGGAATTGAACCCGGAGCCTCATGCATGCAAGGCAAGCGCTCTACCACTGAGCCACCTTCCCAGTCCCCAATACTTTATATTTTTAAGTGGCTATTTCCTCCACCCCCGAAGATGGTTTATCCTTAAAACACTGTTAAGAACTCCTATTAGAATGTATTATTATCTGTCTCCTCTCTTTATTAACTGTTTAAAAAAATTAATGAAAAGCTACATATTACAAGTTTTCCTAAATCACATTCAAGTGGTATAACTATAATGAAAATGAATACAAGAGTAAATAGGAAAATACAGAAACACTACTTTTATTTTATTTTTGCCAGTCCTGGGGCTTTAACTCAGGAGGGCCTGGACACTGTCCCTGAGATTCTTTGGCTCAAGGCTAGGATTCTATCACTTGATCCACAACACTATTTCTGGCTTTTTCTGTTTATGTGGTACTGAGGAATTGAACCCAGGGCTTCATGCATGCTAGGTAGTCAGGAGGTTGAGATCTAAGAATCATGTTTCAAAGGCAGCCTCAGTAGAGAAGTCATTGAGATTCTCAACTCCAATTAACTACCAAAAAGCTGGAAGGTGAGCTGTGGTTCAAGTGGTAGAGAACTAGCCTTGAACACAAAAGTTCAGGACTCACTCAGCACTCAGGCCCTGAGCTGAAGTCCTAGGACAGACACAAAAATCCACATACAAAAAAAATAACAACAAGCTACCATGTTATTAGGTGATTGTAGAGCCTCAAAACGGCTCTACAATACTACTTGGCAATTTATATTCTCTAGTCCATTCACTTTCTGTTCTTCCTTAAATCCCAGAAATTCTCCCAACTTATGCTCAGTTGATGAGTTTGATGATTTTTAACTGAAAAGAAAAAGACTTTTGAAACAATTTTTTTTGCTGCCAGTACTGGGGCTTGAGCTCAGGGCCTGGTACTCTCCCTTAGCTTTTTTTGTTCAAGGCAACTCTCTACAACTTAAGCCACAGTTCCACTTCTAGCATTTTGCTGGTTCGTGGGAGACAAGACTCTCTTGGATTTGTTTGCCTTGCCTGGTTTCAAAGTGGGATCCTCAGATTTTAGCCTCTTGTGTAGGTAGGATTACAGGCAAGAACTACTGATTCCTTGCCTTGAAACGATTCATCTTATTTCCTCTCAATTACCATGAATCACTCTTCTGCTTTAATTGTTCTATAAATCCAAACCTGCTTGCCATACTTAAGACCATAGCATACATGGATAGTATGACTTTTCTTAACTACTCTAGACTCATCAACTGCCCTAATCCTTAACTTCATAATATGTCATAATGAGCTACTACATTTTCTTTCCTCTAGCCTTTTTGTAAACAGGTTCCTAGTTTGTATGGAATATTCCTGCCCCCCCCTTTTTTATCTAGAGTACTACTAAAAAACTTCCATCTAGAAAATTTTGCCAGACACTTCTGACTCACAGATGTCCTTAAGCATTTTGCCCTTCTTATACTTTTCCACTTATTGGATGTTCTATATACCTAAGACTTATGCTTCTACCTAGACTTTTAATTGTTTTGAGAATGGAGACCAATCTGATTTTTATTATTTCCAGTTTCACCTTATGAGTGCCATAAAGGCAAGCACCTTGGCATTCTTTGCTTGCTAATTTAACTGTAAAATATAAAACAGTGCTTGGCATATTGTTAAGTATTCCATAAACATCTGATGAATGATTGAGTTAAATACTTTACAAACTATCATTTTATTTTAAAATATATTAACAGCTAGGTACCAGTGGCTCATCCCTATAATCCTAGATTCTCAAGAGGCTGATATCAGAGGATTGATGTTTGAAGCTAACTTGGGTCGAAAAGTTTTCAAGACTTCATATCCATTTAACAAGAATAAAGAAAAAGGCTGGGCCAGAGGCATATTTCAAGTGGATAAGTGCTAACCATGAGCAATCAAGGTGAGAAAGATCAAGAGGCACTGAGTTCAAACCCTGAAGATACACACATATATTAGTATATTGAAACAAGCATGTCAGTGTGTCAGAGGTTTTATAGAATATTCTATAATAAGCAAGTAATTAACAAATTTAAATTAGTTTACTTTTTTTTTTTTTTTAAGGTCATGGAGCCTGGGTGCTGTCCCTCAGCTCTTCAGCTTAAGGCTAGTACTCCTACCATTTGAGCCACAGTGTCACTTTCGGCTTTTTTTCTTTTTCTGCTTATGTGGTGCTAAGGAATCAAACCCAGGGCCTCATGTATGCAAGGCAAGCACTCTACCACTGAGCCATCTTCCCAGCTCCAAATTAATTTACTTTTAAGCATCAATGTAGCTACTTCTTCCTTAGCAGAAAATATCCAACAGGAAGAGAAAAGAGAAACAACAAACATCTTTCAGCCTGGGCACTGTTCCTCAGCTCTTCAGCTAAAGGTGAGCGCTCTACCACTTGAGCCACAGCGCCACCTTATTTTCTGGTGGTTTATTGGAGATAAAGTCTCAAAACTTTCCTGGACGTACTGGCTTTGAACTACGATCCTCAGATCTCAGCCTCCTGAATAGCTAGGATTATAGGTGTGAGCCACTGGCACCTGGCTTCAAGTATTTTTAAATATGATACTAAACAGATACTCAAATTATCTTCTTGTCACTTGTTAAATCCTTATGTGCCAGAAAACCTCAAAATGTTTTATTACTTAAGAAGCTTGACAATTATTATAAAAATACAATACTTTATACACTAATAAAAACCTTTAATTTTTCAAATCCTCATCTTTATATATTAGTTCATATACATAAGTTTCTTATCAGGACTTTTATATGAGAAAAGGAAATGTCCACCTTCCCAGTTGTTTTTGGAGGTCTAACATGTACTGGTAACACTGGGCATAGTAAGTCATCTGAGCTTCTACAAAGTCATTCAGACAGCGGAGATGATGGGCCTGTAAAGGAAAAGTTACAGTCAGTTCTTAGCAGCTCTTAAGGGGCAAGGGACAGTCAGAAGACAACACTGCAATAAGACTCATGTACCTAGCATCTTATTATAAGGCTTATTAGGATTGACCCTGGTGAACAGTTCCAGTAACCAAGTTTGCTTAGTCAATAAAAAGCCAAAAAGACAATTTGGTAAGGTTTGGAGAAGTGATGAGTTATAGCCAAAAAAAACTTTAAATATTTCTTCATATATCTTTGAAAATGCCAGTTTAAATTTCCTAGATAAGTGACTGAAAAGCAAGTTCAGTTTTTTTACTCTCTACACAGTTTTAGAATTATCAGTCCTTTTTTTATTTGCTTGCTTGTATGAGATGGGGTCTTAGTATAGTTCAGACTGACGGTGAATTCACAGCCCTCCTGCCCTGGCCTCCCAGGTACTACATCAAAATGAAGGTGTTTTGCTCCAAATGAAATTCCAGTGAATAAATACTTACATGTGTACTGCTGATTCCTTCTAGCAGAAGTCTGGTAATTTCTGCTTGACGATCAAATTCACTTTGAGTTATTCTTACTTCCTGTTCAGACTTAAATTAGGAAACAGTTTTAGAATCTCATTAGAAGACTTACCTATTTTATTTACTCATTTAGATTGTTAAAATTCACCAAATCACAAATTATATCGAGTAATTTCAGATTCTGCTTAGGATCTAAATTGCTCTATGATTTCTAGACTTTACCTTTTCTGAATCACTCAGCCACAATACAGTGATTCCTTACCAGCATTTGACTCAAAAGAATCAATGCCAAAGTTTAATGTTGTTCTCATAAAACCCTAGAAAACTTTAGACAATATACTTTCAAGTATCTAGTTTGCTAATTTTTTTTTTTTTACAAAATCTCAGGATTGTATATAATCTCATTGTTTTGTATATAAAATAATTGTCAAATACCTCTTAATTACTACTTTTTTTTTGTCGGTTGTGGGCCTGAACCCTGGGCCTGGGTGCTGTCCCTCAGCTCTTCAGCTCAAAGCTAGCACTCAATCTTCCACTTGAGCCACAGCACCACTTCCAGCTTTTTTCTTTTTGCTTATGTGGTGCTGAGGAATCGAACCCAGGGCCTCATGCATGCAAGGCAAGCACTCTACCACTGAGCCACCTTCCCAGCCCCTTAATTACTACTTTTTTTTACTTCAAAAGTAGTCTTCAATTTGATTTCTACCCTCTTGTGACCAAACACTTAAATGCTATAGTTCTTAGGTTACTCCAAAGAATTCTTTGTCCTATATTTTAAAATTTCTAAACTATACATCAAATAGGCATTAAGCAGAAATACTACCTGTCAAGATAACTGGTACTTAACTAGTTAATCCAGGCTGTATGACAGTATACCACGAGTTAAGCATACAGTAAGATTTCTCTTAAGATGTGACTTGTAAAATGGACAAGAATCTGTTGGTTTATAACATCAGAATTATATATATATAAATTTTTGCTGTAATAATTTTTGTTATTGCCATCTATATCTTTATGGGCCTAAGTCTGAAATATTCCAGGAAGATGAAATTTTTTAATTTATACAATTTCAAATTATAAAAATTCCAACTATAAAATGCCAGAAGACCATAGAAAAACTCTTCAAATCCATTTTGACATATTTGCTTATGTAACTATATAATATAAACATTCATTTCATGATTATTTACAGCTACTTCCAAAACTTGTAGAAGGTGCAATATCAAGTCAGATACATATTTTTGGGGTCAGGGCGTGCCTATCCACAAAAGGGAAGACACTAGAGGTTTTCCTGTTTTAACTTATTTCTCTGTTCTCTTCATGCTAAGAGGGAAGTTCAGGAGGAAATCAGAAGCCAGGATGGAAACAAACTAAATTGGTCAAAATATTCACAAATGGTGATGAGAGCTTAAGAATTTCACAAAGAATTTCCAAGTCACGGAAACAATAGCTCAATAACCTATGCAAGAAACAGACTATAACCAGCAATCCTACTACTAGTGTATAAACTACAAGTTAAAGTTTGTAAAGCTATTAAAAGTTAGAGACATTGTTGTCACCTGTTCTTGGTCCCTAGCATCAGATTCATCTAGAAGATGATTTTGGTAGGGCTGAGCATGGGGAATAATGAAAAATGCTTCTCAAGACCTACTATTTGAAACAAATATGCACTAATGTCATAATTTAATTCTTTAAATTCTTGCTTTGTTATTTGCTTTCCCAGCTCAGATATTAAAGTTGTAACACACAGGCAGAGGGACTGCAAACATAAGTAATACAGACAGCTTCTAGAAATAACAGTCTGACATTGAGGGAAAGGACAAAAACCAATAGCTCCAATTGTTACATCAGGGATATTTGTAATTATGATCTTAACTATAAGTAAAATGAAATTACTTGTCATCCTGTGTTTAGTAAGGCTGTAAAGTCCATATTTTAGAGATATTTTCTACTAAGGTGAAAAATTAGTTTCAGTACTGGAGACAACAAACTTCAGTTTTAAAATAATTATCAATGAACAGGTACTGATTGTCTTTTAGCAAGGCACTATAAATCTACAAATTTAATTGTTCCCTAGGATTCATCATGGTGTGTGTAAACCACACCCCTGCAGCCTTTTTCTACTGCTCTATGGAACTGCTATTAGCCAAACAGACTTGAACATTAATCCTTAACTTTCAAATTTTTAAGATACAGAAAAACTGATTGTGACTGGCTCCAAGCTGGTGCTCAATAAATACTTAGTGAATGAATGGCAATTAAATTCTTGTTTCATAATTCTGTAGTTTAATGATTTACTTACTTTTGTCACTTCCTCTGCCCAAATCTAGCCAGCATTAAAAATCAGAGAAAGATATAGAGCATGAAAGAAAGTTGGAATTTAACATTTTCTACAATTATAGAAAAATGCATTTTAATTTAAATGGCATACTTTTTCCAGAATCATAAATTATACACAGTAGTAACTAAATCAGTAAACAATATTTTGAGTATGCCTTTTATATGTATCATTATGATCAAGTGAAAAATCTGTATTAACTGAATTACAGCTTTCCCATTTTGGAAATATCTAGTTTGTATTAGTATGAGTTCTCTCAACTATAAAATGAAATGTTTGGGATAATTTTAAATTTCTTCCAGGCATAAATTATAAAATTTTAGGAAATGAAAAATAAAACAAGGATATATGGAGACTAGATACTGTTGATCTAGTCATTTTAGAGATAATTAACGTAAAATAAAATGAATTTATGATCACCAGATTTAACTATATATGACTATAAGTAGACAACATATAAAACAAATACTTAGCACATTATATAAGCAAAGCATTGCTGTTAGGATATTTTTACCTAAAATAAAAAATTCCTACAATTTATATACTCAATTAGCAATGACTGAAATATTTTCATGCTTTTCATTTACCTAGATAGGACAATGGAAATGCATTCTCTTGCTATCTAAGGAAAAGCCCTAATTTAGACAGGGCTTCAAAAATTATGAGTTAAAAAAAAATCAAATATGAATTCGGGAAACATTTTTTTCTGCTTTTAGTTCAATGCTAATAGAATAAAACAAGTTAATTTACTGCAAGTTTAACTGTAATACAGATTTCATGCCACTTCTAAATGAGCATCAGTGTATAATATTAAGACTACTAATTTATATTGGTTAATAAATGAATTTTCTATGCTTGTATTTTACAATTTCCTATTGTAATAAAATTTAAAAAGTTCTAATAACAAAAGTTTCCTCAAACTGAGCTCAATATGTACATTCACTAATACAAACAATTCTCATTCTCAATTTTTCCCCAGGCCATCACCATCCTGAAAGTGAGTTAGCACAGGATGTGGAATGGACATGACCACTGTAGGAATTACCAACCTCCAGGAGTTTGTGTTAGCCTAAATTAGCAGAAGAAAATAATTTCTTTGGGTTTATAAATAGTAAGTTTTGAAGTTACCAAGAATCAAAGTCAATTTGTATACCTTTACTTTTTTACAAGTAAGATAAAGCTTGTTAATTTTCAGTGCCCAAGTAAAAATACAAGTTGCTAGCTTAAATTAGTATATTTTATTGGGTACATAAAAACATTTTCTCTCTATACTTGTAACATTTGTATCTGGCATCAATATATTGGGCAATTAGAACATATACCATCATCTTCCACCCCCCCCTCCCAAATTTCAAGGTCATTTTAGCCAATATGCTTTCCTAGATATAGTGAATGCATGACTTGTACTATTATTTTAGTTTTATATGCAGCTAATAACAAGAGAAGGCACTTTTATTCAAGATGTAGAAAACACAGTAGGCCAACAAACCTTCAGCCATTTTACATGCAGGAAGTTGAGCATGTAAAAGAAATTTACCATGTTATCTCCTTCAGGGCGAGCTGAGTTTAGTTGCTTAAGTGCATAGGCAAGAGACAAAGAACACATTATACCAATGAACACAGTGAATCAAGATTACTTCTGCACAATAAAGCAAACACTAAACAAGCGTTAAAAAGGCAAATAAAATGCTTTATTTAAAAAATACAACTGTATTTATTATTCTATGAAATTTCATACGGTGATGCTTACTCAATTTTCTCAAAGGTCAAATTTTCAAATAAAACAAATTTAATACTTAATTTTAAATTAGTCTCATCTTGGGAAGGTATATTACTTATAAATTGCTAATTAGCTGAAGTTATTGTTTTCACCTAAGGAAAGTGAAAACTTCTGCCTACCCACACCCTACTTCAAAACTCATTTCTGTGTTATGAATTTATGATTGCTTCAACCATGTTCTTTTTGAATCAGCCTCAAATAGGTTTTGCCATACACTTTAAATTCAAACATGTACATAGACTCAAGTTAGGGTTATAGCATGGTGCTATGCTATAAATGTTACTGAAATTGCAGGCTAAAGATTTAGACTGCTGTGGAAATATTTATGTGTGTAGAGGGAATATGTGTTGTGTGAGGTATCTAAATAAATGTTTTCCATCAAATTTGGATGCTCAAACAGCAGGTCTAAATCTCTAAATACTGCAGAACTTTGAAGCCAGCTAGTATGTTTTCTCATTAATGATATTAGATTAAGATTAGGTTATGGCAGGGCACTGGTGGTCCACACCTAAAATCCTAGCTATCGAAGAGGCTGAGATCTGAAGACCGTGGTTCAAAGCCAGCCTGGGCAGGAAAGTCCATGAGACTCTAATCTCCAAATAAGCCAGAAGTGAAGCTGTGGCTCAAGTGGTAGAGTGTTAACCTGGAGTACAAAAGTTCAGGGACAGGGCCCAGGCCCTGAATTCAAGCCCCAGGATCAGCATAAGAAAAGAAAAAGACAGATGTAAGTACAATGTAGTTTAATTATATTTCATCATTGTACCTCTCGCCTATGGCAGTTTTTTATTTTTTAGGTTTGAGACTGAACCTAAGACTTCAGGAATTTATTGAGCCCCCTTCCCAGCCCAACTTTTACTGTACCTACAACTATTTTTAAAACTATACTTTTATTTATTCACTGTGAAACAACTGACTTTTATGTTAAGCTAGACTATTTTGAGAAATGTGTTTGATATTACCATTCTTGATATACTAATAAGCAAAACAATGTATTAAAACAGCAAGATTGGATATAAGCAAAAAAAATTTTTTTTTTTACTGATAGGTCTGTCATCAAAAAATTTAATCTACGGTTAGGCAACGTGGCTCACACCTGTGATCCCAGCTACTCAGGGGGCAGAGATTAGGCAGCTAGTCTTGAGGAGAAAAAATTGAGACCTCCCAACAACAAACAGGTCAGGTGCGTTGGAGTACACAACAAATTAGCCAGGCTTAGTACTGCCTTCTTGTAAGTAAAGCTTTGCAGGAGGCCTTAGATAAAGAGTACAGTTAAAACGTTATAGAAAAATAAGTAGAAAGGGTAGGGAGCATAGCTCAAGGGGCTGAGTGCCTGCCTACTGTGAGACCCTGAATTCAAACTCCACTACTATCAAAAAAGAAAAAATGTCTAGTCTAATTCAATAAACTGAGGACTGAGTATGTTGCATTATTTACCTCTGAATCCTCTCCATTAGAGTACATTTCACAAAATTCACACTCAAAAAATAAAGAATGTAAGCAAGAGGTCACAGGAAACTATTAAAATGAAAGCTTTTACAAAAAGTAGTGCCATGTGTAAGTTTCAAACCTTACTGGTAAATCAGAAATTAAATAAAGTCTGGAGTTAGATTAACCTTTTCAGTTGCCAAGTAGGAACTAAGAAAGGTGTCAAAAAGGAAAAGAGCAAAACTCTAAACGATTTCTATTATTTTGTATTATTTATATAAAGAGAAACAAACAGAAACAAAAAAAACCCAAAGAAACAAAAAAAAAAAATCACCAAATACAACATTCTTTAATGTTTTTTGTAGAAAACAAAGACAACTTTTCCTACCCAAGGCAATTCATACTTAATTGATATAATGTTTCAAATAAGTTGATTACCTAGAGGAATAAGTTGATTATCTAGAGGAAGGAATAAGACTAAAACCAGAAAAAAATGAGCTTTTGTCCAAACTAGTATCTTTACTATTTGGCTATAAAGAGTTTTACATAACTGAAATTCTAGAAAATTGCATATAAATGAAATTGTTGGATTATGTCACTTGTATAGCTTTAAAGCTTAATTTTAAACAAAAATTTCCACAGAAAAAAAATTTGTGCTCCAAAATACACAGCACCGAAAAATTGCCAATATTTCCCCTACATGTTTTAAAAACAAAGTTCTTAAAACTTGTCTACTTTTATATTTATTTCTTATGGCAATGGGGTTTGAATTTAGGGCCTGAACTTGCTTTGCTTGCTTTTTGGGCTGGCATTCTACCACTTGAGCCACATCTCTAGCCTAGCTTTTTGCTGGTTACTTTTGGAAACAGAATCTAGTGGACTTTCTTGCTCCAACTGCTTAGAATTGAGATCTTCCAGATCTCATACTTCTGAGTAGCTAGGATTCTAGTCATGCACCACTGGTGCCTAGCTTATTATTCAGGTATTTTTTTTAAGTTTTTGTTCTAGTTCCAATGTTTATTTCTAAATAATATTTAACTTTTTCCTGGTTATAAAATTAGTGTCTTAAAAACCAATTTGTGTTTATAAATTGCAAGGTCTTTTGCTGTTTACAAGCTTTTTTTTTTTTTTTAAACAGAACCCAGGGCATAGACCAAGCTAGGTAAGCAGTTTATTACCTGGGCCACCTGACCAACCCTACTGTATTAAAGTTTAATTCATCTGTTTAGGGAATTAAAGTTAAATTCATCTGTTTAAGGAATTAACACTGGTTATGATGTCACGGTAAATTTTGAAGTGAAAAAAATTGAATTTGAAATTAATATCTTATCAGAGATAGCTCTTCTCCAACAGTTACTAGTACAAAAATCTCCAAAAAGGAAATCCAATAGAAAAAGCATATTTTAGCTGGATTTTAATTGCTCACACATGTAATCCTACCTACTCAGGAGGCTGAAATCTAAGGATCACAGTTTGAAGCTAACCTGGGCAGAAAAGACCTTAAGATACTTATCTCCAATAAACTACTCAGAAAAAGCCATAAATGGTGCTGTGGCTCAAGTGGTAGACTGCTAGCCTTGAGCACAAAAAGTTGCAGGCCCTGAGTTCAAGCCCCAGGTCTGTCAAAAAGAAAAAGTGCATATTGCTTACAAAAGGTATTGGGGTAGTATCATGTTATCACTGATTAACACCAAGCTTTAAATTTCACTCTATACTATCTCAACCAAATCAAGAAAACTGACTTCTACCAGCACTGTATTAATATATTCAACTAAGGAAATGATTTTTGACAGCAGTACAGAGTTAGAAATAGAGGCTAGAATTCTGCTTCTCAACAAAAACATATTCCTTTTCGAATTAAGAATTTGTTAGCTTCCTCTAACAAAACTGTAATTGTTTATACTGTACAACAGTAAAAGTATTCCAGTTTAACTCTGAATAACCTTTTTTAACTTTGGACTGAAAATACAAATAGTAGTTAGATTAGCTAAAAAGCTTATAAGACCTTAAAAAGTTATATATAACCAGGTGCTAGTAGCTTATGCCTGTAATCCTAGCTACTTCAGGAGGCCAAGGTCTGAGGAGCATGGTTTTGAAGCAAGCTTAGGCAGGAAAGTCTGAGAGTCTATCTCCAATAAATTACCCAAAAAGGAAGTAGAGCTATGGCTCAAGCCTTGAGCCAAAGAAGCTCAGAGATAGTTCCCAGGCCCAGAGTTCAAGTGTCAAGACTGGACTAAAAAAAAAGCTATACATTAATATATATATATTATATATATATATATATATATATATAATATATATAATTGAATCATTTTCAAATTTAATGTAATTTGAAAAAAAAATGTGAGGTTGAGTTTTTGAAAATTATACCGGAACTTAATTTATCCAAATGGGTTTCTCTCCCTTCAAAATAGCTACTTGGGAGTCTAGGCTGCCACTTTTTGAATCCTTTTAAAACTATTCTTGGTGATAACCCCTTAACAGTCTGAGTCAGATATAGGAATTAAATTTATTTAACTTTTATTTATGTTAATTTATTTAACATACTTACGTTCTCAAACTTGATATTTTCTCATGTTAATTAAATTCACTACTGAGGATACTTAAATCATGCTTCAGCCTTTAGGAGGTACTGTGTTTATAGACAACATAGATTTGCCTCTTCATAGGACTACTCTGTGATGTCTTGGGGTGTATTAAGTTCTGATAAATTTATTTAAAACAAAACTAAGACTCTAAAATCATATTTTCTAAATGATAGTCTGCAACTTACTGTTAGCAAAATATTGCACAAATTTTAAAGTTATTTAATCTTAGTTTTTATTTAAAAAGAAAAACACTACTTACTGAACTTTTAGCTTCTGCAGTTTTTGCCTTTTTTAGTCTGGTTTTTGCAGCATCCAGATCCAGTCTCTTATTTTGTAACAGTTTCCTTTCTTTCTATATATTGTAGAAAAGAAAAAAATCTTAGCCTTTATAACTGAAACAGAAAGAATATACAAATTTCATCTACTACTTTTAATTAAATACGTGTAACATCTGATAAGATTTATGATTATAAAATTGTCTATAGAGTGACTATGAAGATATTTTTCTCCCTTTCTTTTAGCATTTTTTCATTTTAAAATGAGCTAGACATTTTAGACATTCTGCATATAGCTGGAGAATCTGGCATAAAAGCAAAGGAATATGAGCTCTAATGAGTCTGTTTTCCTGCCTCTAGAGAACACGTGGCAATATTTTTTTGGTTGATAAAATTAGGTGGTGTCACTAGTGTCTTCTGAGTAAAGCCAACGATTCTACTAAACAAATTACAATGCAACACAGTTACTACAACAAAGACTCATTTGGCCCACAATGTTGGTGGAGGCCAACTCCAGAAACCTTAAAACTATCATGGATTATCTACAAAGTACTTAAAGTGAAGGAAAAATAAACCTAGGGCAAGGTTCCTTGATATCCTATGTGATTTATTTCATAGACTGGAAGGTTATTCTTAATGCATCATAGCAGTGAATGTAATGCAACTGCTCTGAAACAGAATTTCAAACATAAACTATGAATAATAAGCAGAGTACCACTGGCTCCCACTTGTAATCCTAGCTACTCTGAAGGCTGAGATATGAGGATTGCAGTTCAAAGTCAACCCAGGCAGGAAAGTCTGTGAGACCCTTATCACCAATTAACTACCAAAAAGCTGGAACTGGAGCCATGGCTCAAGTGGTAGAGCACTAGACTTCAGCAAAACGAAAACCAAAACTTCAGGGACAGCACCTAGGCCCTGGGTTCAAGCTCCAGGACTGGCACAAAAAAAAAAGAAAGAATGAATGAACAACAAACATTAATATTTTAGAATTCCTCAAGCTTCTGTGTAAAAGTCAAGTTGACTATAACTGCCTGTTTTCTTAGATTCCATACATTAGTATCTTTTAAATCCTATTTAGTAGTTCTTTTATCAATTCAAATACTTTACAGAGAAACAAATTCACTGCAAATACACCATTAAAAGCTTCTCTATTTTGTAACAATGAATATGTGAATTTCAGAAATATCAGTGTCTTATTTAAAAAGGATAGGCTCATGGCAAGTTGACTGAATTCATTAGGGACTAACTGTATAAATAACACTGATTTTAATAGTAGATTTACATAAATGTAATTGTTTGAAAATGAAGCTGTATAATTATGGCAACACATGAGAATAGTTGTTTTGTCCTTTTCAACCTGTACTAACATCCTTTTGTATAATAAATTACTATATGCAATTAGCAGAAATCTTAAAAGTTATAAAATGTCTTTTGTGAAAATATGAAGCAATAACTATATTCTAGTGTAATTCAACAATGCCCGCTTTTCTTATCTTTCTCCTTTTTGTAAATATACAATGATGTCTCAGGTAAAATGTGAATCTGACCTTCTAACCACTTAACTCAGCCCATATATAGACAAATAATCCAGTATTAACTCAAAATAAATATACAACATAGATTATAAACCTCTCCCACCTCAAAAAGTAAAGGAAATATGAAAATTAAAGTCTAAAGTTATATTTACAACAAAAGCAACAAAAATCCTAGGGGAAAAAAATCTGCCAAGATTCGCATCGCTAACAGAAAAAATAAGTTGAAAAATAAAGGTTAATAGATAAGGTTTAGTGAAGGAAGAACAGCTTTAATTTTTATACTTTGGAAAAAAAATACTATGAAAAAACTTCCAGGATGCACGTAGAGATAAAGGATAGTAGCAGAAATATACATTCCAATAAATTTCTAGCTTGAGTTTAAATAACTTACAATGACTATCTTGTACTCTAGACAAATTCATGGAATAGTTGGGGAAATATAGATTTCAGTGCTGTAATAAGTGAGAATGGATGTAAAGACATCTTTATAACAGAATCGATGTTATTAACAGTCCATTATTTTAGTTTAGCTTTGGGGTTTGGAGACTATACTGACTTAGAATATTTAAAGTGTTCTAATCTGTTATACTTGCAGTCATTAAAAAGAAAATTACTCATTAAAAATTAAGCATATATGTAAACTACTAAAGAAAAAAGACAGGGAACATTTTCCAACTCACTGCAATTGTTTTGTAATCTCCTTCAATAAAGTTTCTTAAAGGGGTAAGAAAATTTAAGGCTGATGTTTGAATTAACTCTCTGTCAGCTGTTCCAATTCGTTTTTGTGTTTCTCCACACTTAATAAGGGCATTACCTGCAAAGGAAAAAACAATTAGTGACTGGTTAGAAATCTAAAAATCATATAAAGATATTTCACCTTTTAGGTAAGCTTAAAAGTTATTTGTCCCTTGTTTGTCAGTAATGTAATGGTTTATTTAAAAGTAAATATAAGAAAAACATCTAAATGAGAAAGACAAATTTTCTATTGTATCATTTAATTGCACAAATTCTACCAATGGTTTTAAAGAGGACAGTTACAGAATAATTTTTAGTCACTGTTCAGTGTAGTTATATTCAGAAAAACAAACCCGGTCTAATAAATAATGCTGAATGGTGTATTTTTGTATATTTTAAGAAAACATGTTTCATTCTACCTTTACCTGATATTTAAATAGATTATAGCATAGTTGCTGCAAAGCAGAGTTAAAAAGCAGAGCAGAGGGCTGGGATGGTGGCTCAGTGGTAGAGTGCTTGCCTTGCATGCATGAGGCCCAGGGCTCGATTCCTCAAGCATCACATAAGCAGAAAAAGCCAGATGTGGTGCTGTGGTTCACGTAGTAGAGTTCTAGCCTTGAGCTGAAGAGCTGAGGACAGTGCTCAGGCCCAGAGTTCAGGCCCCAGGCCCGGCAAAAAAAAAAAAGCAGAGCAGAAGCTGGGTTTCAGAGACTCTCATCTGTACTCCTAGCTACTCAGGAGGCTGAGCTCTGAGGATCAAATTTCAAAGCCAGCCCAGGAATGAAAGTCCATGAGATCTTCAATTAACTTCCAAAAAGTTGGAAGTGGCACTGTGGCTCAAGTGGTAAAGCACTAGCCACGAACCTCGAGTGAAGAAACTTAGGGACAGCGCCCAGGCCCAAGTTCAAGCTCAGGAGCAGTGCACATGTGTGCACACACATGCATACAACGTGTACACATGTGTACACACACAAGGGAGCAGAGTAGAAAGGAACCCTAGATCAGAGTTAGAGTTTCAGTTTTCCTAATTATTTGCTGTAGATCTTAATCCTTCAGGTTATAATGAGGTCAGATTGGTAAGGAAAGTAATTAGCTGGAAAAAGATAGATATGCATATCAAATGCCAGCTATGTGATTAGGGATTACTTAATTTCTTCAAGCCTGGGTTACCTTGTGTTTAAAATGGAGACAACAGAATCTATGTTAAAACAGGATATATTCTTGGTGAATACTTGTACTCCCAGAATTTAGTCAGATGAGGCATAAGAATCTTGAGTTCAAGGTCAAGCTGGGCCACATGTTTGAATTCTGTCTCAAAAAGCTAAAACAACTTGAGGACTTATGGCTATAACATGTAAATATATTGTGTAGTGTTTAGCCCAATGCCTGGATACTCATTTCACTTTTACTACTTTAGCCCAGACTAATAATCAGAATACATTTCCCAGAATTACTAGAGGTATACCCAGACTAAGCAAGTTAAAAAAAGGAGAAACTATAAAAACATTTTTATTCTGTGCTGTTCCTGGGGCTTGCACTCAGGGCCTAAATGCTGTCCTTGAGCTTCTTTGGCTCAAGGCTAGTTCTCTACCACTTCAGCACCAGCACCGCTTCTAGCCTTTTCTGAGTAGTCTATTGGAGATAAAGAGTCTTACAGACTTTTCTGCCCAGGCTGGCTTCAAACCTCAGTCCTCAGATCTCAGCCTTCTGAGTAGTTAGGATTATAAGCATGAGCCACCAGTGCCCGACTATAAAAGCTTTTCTAATGTGTTCTTGGTTTAACAGGCCTTTAGCTTGGTAAATGAAGGAACTGGTCTCCTTCACATACCGTTAAGGATGGAGAACAAAAAAGCAATAAAACATGTTTAGTATATTTTTCCAAAAATTAATTAAAATTTAGAGGTAGTCTCAAGTTTAAGTATTTTCAGACATTTGAAAGAATTAGAATTTGAAGAATATACTGTAAATATCTCAGTGTTGTACATCTAAGAAGCCATTCAATGGATTAATAACTAGTAAAACTTGACATTAATGTAATTCAAGAATTTAAGAGCTATTTCATAAACCAAATCTGTAGAAATTCATTAAATCTACCTATCATTTCATAGTCAAAAAAGGACCAATTTCTAATGCAGTCTTAAAGAGAATTATTGGCTATATAAATCAGAAATCTCATGTTGTTATAGAATTAGCTATGAGTGATAATAAAGATGTAAAATGTTAGCTCGAGAGCTGCAAATTTAAAAGTACAGCAACTGAAATGAAATGTAATCCAAACATACAGAGTTATTATCCACTGTTAACAGAAAAGAAATACTCATACAAGAAAGCATTAAAAAGAAAAAAAGCAAATAGAGGATACATATATAAACAGCTGTAATATAACACAAGAAGTCTGAAAACAGATTTGTTTGGAAGATCAGTGAGAATACAAGTAAAAGATTCATTTAATTCTTTTGAAACTAAGAATGATGTGAATTCTCTTAACTATATACTTAAATGTATTAAATATTAAACTTTTCAATTGTTGGTCACTTCTATTTTCTACATTTCAAAAATTTAACATAATAAAGTTAGCCAGTGATATCTTTAAGGAGTAAAAAATTTCAATGTAAGGATATTTTTTTATCAGAATCTTTTGGTCTTTGCTTACCATAAGCTGTTCCTGGGCCAAATTCAGTCCCTGCATCAATCATATATTGTCCCAAAAGTTCTGGGTTGTTTACACGACTTGGTGCTTTTCTATCCAGTTTCTCATAAACAAACTCTTCTATTCTGGCATCTAAAAGAAAGGTTAAAATTACTAATAGTTTCAAAAAAGCAAGAAGTCCTGGGTATGAAAAGTTATCCTGGTAATCCTAGCACCTGAGAGGCAGAGGCAGGAGAACTAGTAGCTCAAGGTCAGCCTGAGCTATAAAAGCAAGAGCTTGACTGAAAAAGAATTTAAGTGATTGTTTGCAACTCTTACCAGCAATTTATTCCCCCTTAAATAAGAAATTATCATCCACTCAAGTACATATTTCATATATAATTTGTTAGTGTATTATATAGATCTAAGAAACTTACATTTTAGAAATTCCTTAATATGTCTAGGCACAAAAATACTTTAAAATAAAGCTAAACACAAGAGTTTTTTGAGATTTTGTTTCAGAAGAGGATTTATAGTATTTAACTACTGAAGTCATCATTGCCTTATTTTTAAACTCTAAACTACAAATTTCATAATCGTTTTTTTTAAGCTAGTAAATATAATTGTCTAAAAGAACCAAAGATTCCCATTTAACACCATTAGTATGATCATGCACTCACTTTCTCTTGCCAAGTCTAAATATAGACAGAGGAGCTTAAGAACTGGAACAATCTAGGCTTGGAATAGTCTTAGAAGTACAAAGCTTTTGCTTTAGTTATGCTTAAAGTACATAGGTCTGCAGGTATTATCCCTAAACATGCATTCATTTAAAAGATTTAATTGTTAAAAATACAAGACAAAGGATAAAAGTAGTAACAGACATTAGAGAATAAATGAGTAAACAACAACAACAACAACAACTAGAAAAGCCTAATAATGGTTGATTAGGGTGATATTTAAGACCCAAGAAATTCACATTTACATTACTAACAGCAAGGTACTTCAGTATTAAATAGATTAAAATTTCAGAAGCAAAAGTACGCATAACTTAAAATTACAATCCAAAATTCAGCTACATCAAATATGTTCCTTATAAGTACTACACTGTGTATTGATTCCTATGTAATATAATTTTCACATAGTGCACTAAAAATTTATTGTGTTGAATCAGTAATAGAAATTCTCCAGAAGAAGGTAAAAGGTTTAGCTGCAGTACATAAAAGGGTTAATTTATAATACATGAAATACATGCACTATAGTAAGTCTGCCTTATTTATATACCATGAAGTTTGACCAAGCATGGTAAAAAAAAAAGCAGAAGAAAATTGAAAACCAAATTAATGTATCTGTACACATTACATAGCTTTTAATGTGAAGAAATTCTCAGCCAGTATTACCTTATTGTCAGTTGTACCTAAACTATGCATGTTCTGCTGTCTGCCTGCCCTCAAGGGTGCCCAAAAAGCACAGTAAAAAGTTAATATGTTTAATTGAAGTGATAAGTGAAAATTTTAGATTTGCTGAAAGGTGATATATCTTTAGCAGAAGAACTTTGCATCCTGAGTATTTGTAGTTATTTTTCCAGGTGGTTTCCTTGGAACCATATATCCATAGGAATTTGGAATGATACTTCCTTTAGTGGAAGATTCTGATACAAAAATCACAAAAAGCAGAATTTAAGCATTAGTTAAAAACAAAGAGTAATTTAATTTCAAAACAAGCATTTAGGAAATGTTAATGAAATTTTTCCCAACTGATTTTTAGTCTAACTGCTTTTTCCCCAATGTTGTCAAATTTCAAAGACCTTCTGATTAGATCCAGTTAACCAAATCTTTGGTATATTAATAAGTAACTGACTCATTTTAAAATGAATTCAAACGGTCATAATTCATTCAATAGGTCATAAAATCTTAAGAATGCAAGCAATCCTGCTTTAGTGTAATACATGTATATACACATACCTCATTTCTGGAAAGAATATAGCTTATGAAAAATCAAACACTAACAATAACAAAGTTAAAGATGTGGCTTCTGAGGCAGAACATCAATTGTGAGCAAAAAAGACAAGTGTGTACAAGGCACTGAGTTCAAACCCTAGAACTAGCACAAAAACAAAAAGAAAAACCAAGGCTTATAGGTCAAAGAAAATGTGACTGATCATCCAATACTGATGTAACTTTATACCAAGAAGCAAAAACTTGTTATTACTGCACATTAATGAAGACAGGAGAATGGGCAGGGGCAGGAGGGGTATTATACTGTATTCTCACTAACTCATATGTAAGAGTTTATTTGCCATTCAGAAAAATAAGTGTGGAGACATACATGTTTTTTATGGGGGATCTCTGTATAGAATAAGGAATGAGAGGGAAAATGTCTGTTACTTTTTAAAAGTGTCCTGGTACATAATTTAGATGGACTTAAACGAGTAAGAAATATTACATGAGCCAAAGACAATAAGCTTCACTCCAGGGGCAGATGGCTTATTTATAAAGGTAATTTTAACTTAACGGTCAGGGACTTACTAGTAGTTTTTGCAATACTGGGAGTTTTATTACCTAAAAGTAAGTTCATAGCATTTTATAACATGGTCACTTAGCACCCATGTTTTGATACTTAAAGCTTATAGTGAAAAGGCCATCAATACTTCTATAGTTTTAGTCATGTTCCACTTCTAATTAACTATGCTGTATTGGATAAGAGGCTAACTGGAAAATTTTATTCAACAAGTAATTATTGTCATCGACTTGAATAACTGGAAAAATCTCATAGATATCTGAAAATCAAACAGAATAATTTATGTAAAAATATAAAACTTAAAATTTTGGATTCAGTAAAGGTCTGAATAATGTTATTTGTAAATTTCTTAGAGAATAAACAAAGAAAAGTGTTTTATCATTTCATCTTTTTCCAAACACACATGCACGCAACGCAAGCACACATGCCAAAGACCTTAACGCCACAAAAATTGTATTTGTAACATTAAGAAAACCCACTAACAATACTTTAATCAAATTAGATTATAGGTTAAAAAAAAAAACAAACTTCTTACTTGGGTTTGGCTGCAATAATACTTCTGTTTGTTTCATTATTTTTTCTGTCCATATTTTGGTACATTCAGCTTTGCTAAGAAGGTTTTCTAAGTGAGCATCCAATTCTGTCTTCTCTGCTTGGCCAAGCTTTTCTTCTGTAAACTGTAATTATTAAAAAAAAAAATATATATATATATATATATATATATATATATAAAACCTCAAATGTAAACAAATTATTTCAATCAGTAAAAACCAAACTCAAAGTCAGGTGCTAGTGGCTCATGCCTGTAACCCTAGCTACTCAGAAGGCTGAGAACTCTATCATGGTTGGAAACTAGTCCAGGCAGGAAAAGTCTTGTGAGACTCTTATCTTCAATTAAATCACAGAATAAGACAAAAGTGGAGCTGTGGCTCAAGTGGTAGAATACTAGCCTTGAGCAAAAGGAGCTCAGGGACAGAGCTTGGGCCAGAGATCAAGCCTCTGGATTGGCAAAAACAAAACAAAACTCACAAATCCAAATAATCATAAATAAGCAAATGTGCTTCTAGTTTGTTGGAATGGTAATAAAAAATGACTAATCTGATGGATATGAATTCAAATCCTGACTGCACTGCTGTATTATTACCCGAGAAAGAACTGTATATGTTTTTAGTAACCACTGTCATAAAAGCAAGACAATACCTTTTCAATTTTTCAAAACAAGAACCTTGCTATCAGAGAGAAAACTTTCCCCAAATCCTAACTTTTAACAACATTTAAACTCAGTAACTTTAAAAAATGGTAATTATTAAACATATTTTAGTCATTTCTAACCTGTTTCCTTAATTCTAGTATGTTATAAAATATCTGATAGACAAAGTTAAGAATTTTTTGGTGCCAGTCTTGGGGCTTAAGTTTAACATTTTAAATAGTTAAAAAAAAATAGGCCTGAAAGTTTGTGCTTCTTAGATAATACTTTTTCAATTAGTTCCCTATTTAAGAGACCAATCTATTCAAAATCTGGAAATTTTTATTTCAACTTAAAAAGGATTCTTTATTATGATTTATTTATTGATACTTTAATCATGCTCAAGTTATGTAAAATATGAGATGCTCTGGAAAAGTGGTATTTGTTATTAAGTGTATATTCCAGAAATTCATTTATTTATTGTTTATTTTCTAATTTTTGTGATGGTACAGGGCTTGAACTCAGGGCAAGATCTTGCTTAGCTTTTTCTGTTCAAGGCTGATGCTCTATCACTTGAGCTATGTCTCCACTTTGGGCTTTTTGCTGGTTAAATACAGAGTCTCAGACTTGTATACCTGGGTTGGCTTTGAACCACAATTTTCATATTTCAGCCTCCTGAGCGGCTAGGATTACAGACATGAGCCATCATTGCCCAGTTGTATAGAGATAGAAATCATAAAACGTAGTTACTATATTGAATGGGCCAATTTTTATTATATTGAGTGTGCTGGTGTTTGAGAAAAGATAGCACTGCCTACACAGTAGAAAGGAAAAAAAGTTATGACTTTATGGAGCCTTCTGAAAACTTCTAATTAAACAGTACAGGTGATGACTCAAGCAGTTTGTCATGTATAATTTTCCTTTAAAACATATGATTTTTCTTCTCATCACAGGCATCTAGCTCCCATTCCATGCTCAACCATGACTCATTTTTTGCTAACAGAGCAATATTTCCTTGACTTCTCCTTTGCATCCCTTAAAATCTCTTCTACTGTTCTATTTTCTGAGCTTTATTATTTGTTTCTCCAAACCAACAAGCCTGGCTTATCTTCTTTTTATTAAAATTGTTTTGGTTTTTCCACTCTTCTGGTACTGAGGTTAACTTGGGACTTTGTATTGCTTGTTATTTGTGAGATAGGGTCTCACTTTATGCTTGAGCTGGACTGTGATTCTTTTACTAGTGTGCTTCCCACCACTAGTATACATTAGTGTGCACTCTACCACATCCAGCCCTTGTGCTTTCCCTGTAGCTAGGATGACAGAAACCCAGTCATTGGTGAAAATGGGATCTTGCAAATTATTTTTGTCTAGGATAGCCTTAAACTTCCACTCTCCAATCTCTATCCCCCAAATAGTTTGGTTTACAGGATGGAGCCACCCTTCCCAGCTCTCTCTTCTGTTTTTAACATGCATGAATCACTGGCACTTGTCTATTTATGAGTTAACAATACGTGGACTTAATACGTGTTAAAAATTCCATCTATTAAGCAGGACATCGGTATTCAAAGGAAATCTTATGGTAAGAATTATAATTTTAGTGCTGAATAAAGGCTTATAGTAGGGAAATAATCTGTCCAAGGGTCAGTACTGACATTTAATTTTACCCCTGTGTTTTAGTTATTAAGTCTTATACTATACCATCTTTACATTAAATACTTGCTAATTTAAAGAAATTTAGTTTTTACTTCTATTACCATTATCCATACACATTCTATGCTTCCTTGTCTGAGGGTATTTGTATCTTCCAGCCTATCCTTGCCTTTTAATAACATTCAATAATTATTCACCTAATTGAAGGCCACCTACATGTGATCCTGAATGAAAAAAAAAAAGGCAGAAGAGGGAGGGCACACAGTAAGAACACTGATGCTTTTATATTATTTAATGAAAAATTGAAATCTTGTTATATAAATGTAGAATTATAAAAGACATATTTCTCATGATTAAATGGGAAATATTTTGGTGGCTAAAGAGTTTTCTCCATCATTATTCAGGTTTATCGTATTAACATCAGGTTTATTGTATTAACAAAAAGTATATTTAATATATATTTTCCCTAAAACATTTTAAAGAATGTATAAACTACAAAAGGCTATTAAGTAACTAAATTAGCAGATTTAAATTATTAATACATAAATTATTTATACATAAATTATTTATACATAAATTATTTGTGGGCAGGCACTGGTGGCTCATGCCTGTAATTCTAGCTACATAGGATCTAAGGATTGTGATTTGAAGCTAGCCTGGGCAGCAAAGTCTATGAATCTCTGATTTCCAATTAACCATCAAAAAAGCTCAAAGTAGAGCTGGGGCTCAAATGATAGAGTGCTAGCCTTGAGCAAAAAAAGGCTAAGGGACAGGGCCCAGGCCATGAGTTTCAAAAAACAAAAATATTTTATGTGGGGGAGAGTGATGATAGGTCAAGATGCATTGTATGCCGGGCACCGGTGGCTCACACCTGTAATCCTAGCTACTCAGAAGGCTGAGATCTGAGGATTGCAGTTCAAAGATTGCCTGGGCAGGAAAGTCCCTGAGACTCTTATCTCCAATAAACCACTAGAAAACTGGAAGTGGCACTGTGGCTCAAGTGGTAGACCACTCGCCTTGAGCTGAGAGAGTGCAGGGACAGCGCCCAAGCTCAGATTTCAAGCCCCACGACGAACCTTAAAAAAAAAAAAAAGATGCATTGTACTTAAATTCTAAGTATGGAACTGTTACCACTTTGTACAATAATAATTCTTTTGTTTTGTTTGCCAGTCCTAGGGCTTGAACTCCGGGCCTGGGCACTGTCTCTGAGCTTCTTTTGCTCAAAGTTAGCACTCTACCACTTGAGGCGCAGCACCACTTCCAGCTTTTTTTTCTGCTTATGTGGTACTAAGGAATCGAACCCATGGCTTCATGCATCTAGGCAAGCAATCTACCACTAAGCCACATTCCCAGCCCTAACAATTTTTTTAATAATAAAAATATATGGAATTCTCCTGTTACAAGATAATCAGCATATGATGTGATTTTGCCTGCAAGGATTTTATGTTCTAATACTGTCTATCGCAAATATAAAATTATAACAATGGTATTCTTTTTAGAAAGACAGAAGACCTACTATTTCTCTTCTTTTTCTGAAAGATTCCTTTCCTATGTAATTAAAGGTTTAAACATAAAAGTTTTTCATTTTCCACATCTTCAAGTCCACATCACTTGGTAATAGACTTAAAGACCAGAACTGATTTAAAGCATTTAATAAATAGACTGTGGTAACACTTATTAAGAACTTTGGTGGAAAAACCTATAGTAAATGTCAGAATGCAAGTAGGCTATAGAAATCCAAATTTTATGTTCTCTATAATGGACTCAGATGCATAATCTTTTCATACTATTTCATTTGTACCATAGTAAAATAGCCCGAGAAAACAAGGTTTAACTGTCTCCCCTTTACGTATTTTTTCTAAATATTTTTTTTTTGGGGGGGGAGGTCTGGTCATGGGGCCTGAACTCTGGGCCTGGGCACTGTCACTCAGCATTTCAGCTCAAGGCTAGTGCTCTACCACCTGAGCCACAGCACCACTTCCGGCTTTTTTCTTTTTGCTTATGTGGTGCTGAGGAATCGAACCCAGGGCCTCAGGCATGCAAGGCAAGCGCTCTACCACTGAGCCACCTTCCCAGCCCCACTAAATATTTCTTTAAGGAAAGGATTGTCTTTGAGTTGGCTGCCTTATGCCAGACACTGCAATATTTCTTTTTAAAAATTTTTAAGTAAAATAGGCAAAGATAGTCTACAATCTAAAACAGAAACTGAATTCCATAAGCTTTTATAAGAAAGGAGGAGGAAATACGTAAAGCTGTGTGATAAAAGATGTTGATGTAATATAAATTGTAACCACCAATTCTCTGGTTAGAAAGAGTAATAGTCTAAAAGTAATCTAAATGCCTTGAGAGGAAATAAGTAACAAACTGAGCATATTTAATATACTAATGAGGACTGATCACTGTTTCTCAATTTTGGTTGTTCTTTAGCATTACTTGAGGGAGGGGAGTTTCAAAAACAATGCTGACCAATACATCCCTAAATTCTAATTTCACTGGACTAGGATGTAGAATATATATGGGTTAAAGATTCCCCAGGTAAATTCTGGCATACCTATGACTTAAAACTATGTTTTAAGCTCCTAATTATTTAAGTGTGCATTACTTGTTTCAGTGCAGCAGGCATTACTTTCTCTTTGGCATTTTTAATCTAGCTAGTACTGTCACTTGACTATGCAAGAGTTTTGCTTCTAAACATGAGCTGGAGAAAAGGGAGAGGGTGGTTTGGGGGTGAGGCATGGTTGAAAATGTTGAAAGGGGTAACACTGATAAAGACACATTGTATTCAAAAACTATTTACTATGTCCAACTATTTAAGTATAAAAAATTTAAACTATGAAATCTGTCTTCACAACCAGATTTAAGTAATAGATCTAGTTGTTTCATAATTTTAAATAGCAGAGCAATAAGGAGTGTATGACTTAGTATAGCTTAGAAAAACCATTTTTGACTTTTGTCATTACCTTAAAAATATTTTCAAGAAATATGATGAATTGAAAATAATCTTGAAGATTTTCTATTGTATAATTTATGTAGCACTTTGGCAAAAATTTTCTTAGCTAACAGACTATCTTCTATCTAATAGTTTACTGAATTAAGACTAATGCCATCAAAGCATGCAAATGGTAAATATGTAGGACCTTTTATAAGAAAATGCAGCGATTGTAAATGTGGTCTGTTTTATTAAAATTGTAAAGATACAGTGAAATTATCACAGTTTAAATTCTAAAAAGGAAACAGGACTTAAGAAAGGCAGGAGAGAGCTCGCTAAATTGAAACTTCAAACAGGATACAAAAGGAGTTAACTGATGGCATTATCATCTTGACATCTCCAGGTGAAATACACCATTATGCTTGCTGAAAGAATTTGAAGATTAAGACTAATCTTAGAAATATGTTTCTAAGACATATTCCCCAAGAAAAGAGCTGAGATTCATAAAATTCATAGAATAACTTAATTAGAAGATATCTTACAAAATTATAAATGAACTCCCTAAGTATTTTAGTTTTAAAAAGTGTTTAGAAAGTACATGTTCCCTTATTTTAAAATCAGTGAACAAAGTTTGGCCTTAATATCAAGTGTAAATTAAAATTTCACTTCTTGTTCATTTATTTACTCAAAAGAGTTATCAGATGAAATGAGAACAGTATATACATAAATATACTGATATATATATACACAGATATATTATCTATGTAGATATACAAAGAATGAAATATTTAACTATGACAAGTTTGGTACTAAACTATGAACTTGGTCTTATTCATCTTTGTATCTTTCAATGCCAAGTACTTAAAAGGTACTCAGTAAATATGTAGTGAAATGAAAAGGACTTTTTTTTTTAACATGCTAAATTCCGGTTGCCCTACGTGTAAACTCATATTCAGGGGCACAAACTTCCTTGGCTATAATGATACAAACGTTAAGATGAACAATGACAGATATTAAGAAAGGAGGGAAAAACTGTTAAGAGTTGATTCCTCAGGATGTATCTTATGAAAGATGTAAAGTATAGAGTCACAGAATTTGAGAGCTACAAAGGACCTTACATAATACTTCATTAAAAGAAAAATGTCGCATGACCATAGAGAATTAAAATATGTCAAGTGATTTCACATAAAGCTCTTATGGTTTGACAAACCTTCATAGTTCAGAGGCATTTGAAGCTGTTTTGAAGGAAGAAAACTAATCAGAGAGGTGGATGGCATTCAAAAAGTTTCACTACATGAACAAAGCCCAGATTTAGACAATTTAGAAAGAAATGATACAGTAAGAACAGTCCTTACATATGTAAAAACAAGTTTAAAACTTGATCATTTAAAGCTCAATTAAGGAATTTAGACTAAAAGGATTTTAAGAACTAATAGCTATTAAGACACCAGTAAAATAACAAGGGATAAATTACCTAATCATTTTTCATTCCATTTTTTTTAAAGCAACAAGTACACAAATGGACTAAGAACATTCAAACTTACTTACATATTCTGCCTTAAAATTTTTTAAAGTATCAAGATTTACTAATTCTAGACAGTACACAGAAGTGATGACTCATTTATATACTTTTGAGCTGATAGTTTTTAAAACAAAGCAGTTTATGTTTTTTTTTGTGCTGGTCATTGGGCATGAACTTAGGGCCGGTGGAGTCCCTGAGCTTTTTGTGTTCTTTGCTGTATAACTTGAGCGATAGCTCTACTTCCTGCCTTTTGCTGGTTAGTTGGAGTTAAGAGTCTCATGGACAAGAAGTTGCCTGGACTGGCTTCCAAGTGTAATTCTTAGCTCTCAGCCTCTTGAATAGCTAGGATTATAGGCATGAGCCACCAGTGCCCAGTGTGGAAGTTTAGTTTAAACTTAAAATTTCTAAGGTAAAATGGAAAAAAAAAAGTACAGCAGGTGGCTTATCACAAGATTCTTTCAATCACAACTGAAATCAAATGGAAATTATTCAGGAAAGAAATCTTAGATCCCACTCTACAGTTGTCTACACTTATAAGTGCTAACAGATTAAAAAAGCTTTTCCTAAAGCATTAAAGCAGTAATTAAAATTCATCTAGAAAGTACATCTTTTGAGAGTTTTCCTAGATTTACTTTTTTTAAGTTGAATCCACCAACCATTTAAATGTTAGCAAAAATATCCTATATAAACAGTATGGATTATGTACCTGAAATTTATCCAATTATATGGCATTATATAGTGTCAAGTTTTTATTAAGCATCAGAATCATTCAGCACTAAGATAAACAAAATATCACAGATTTTAGTTCTCTACCATGGTCTGTCAATGTTAAGTCTAATGAAAGTGTCTCAGAAATCGAAATTTATTTTATACTCTCAATCATATGTCTCTATTTTTTTTACGGGAGAAGCAAGGAGAAGAACAGGCTTGCTACTTACTATAGATTTAGGAAATAAGCTAGATGGAATTCTCCATCTCTTGTTATCTACTGTTGATAATGAAATATTGTTTGTACTAGATGACCTTTAAGATTTCTTTAGGTCACGTCCTTTTACTATTCTATAGCTCTTGAACCTGTGATGCTTATCCAGAAAGAGAAAGCAGCTTGCAGTAGTAGTAGGTCTGACAGCACCTGGTTATTTACTGGCCCTGCAAGTGAATCAAGTTATTTAATCTCTGAGGCTGTTTCCTTATATATAAAGGGGAGTTAGTAACATCTGACAAGTTGTCAGATGGGACTGGAGATTGTATGTCAAATGTATAGCCAAATGCTTGAAACACTTCTTTTCATCATATAGGCAGAGAATATCTTACTGTAGTTCTCCCATTCTTTTGCCAAGATTAAGGAAATACAGGGTCAACTGTGCTACTAAAAATTGAGGTAAAGGAAAAAAAGGAAAGAAGGCAAAAGAACACACTCACATTTCAGTACCAATCTGGCAACACGTATGAGAAAATTATTTTTGCTTTCTAAAAGAGAATGCTGTTGCTATTCTATGACACTAAAGAACAGATTGTTTATAACCCGTGTTGTGAAATTGACATCTGCTCACAGATTTGCTGAGTTGGCGCAATGTGAGTGATGACTGTAGTAAGTTGTCCAAGTTCCTTACCACACACACTTCCTTGATTACGGCATCTTGAGAAGCAGTGAACTTTTCCCTTGACAATGCACTTGAAAGAAACCACTGTGACCATGGACACAACATCACGAAATCTCTTCGTCTCCCTTGGCTTTACCAACAGGGCTTCCCATTTTGGGGGAGAAGGAAGAGCTCCCCTCCCCTTAATTCTAGGTTTCCCCAAGTCCTGGGCAAAAAGGTCTGGATACCAACAGGCGATCTCCATTTCCTCTAGGGGCTGCCAAGTCCAGGGACGGGTCTTTTCCTGGGGGATTGGGGCCGCTGGTGGGAGCTGTGTTGGCAGCTCTCGGGTTGAGAGACAGGAAAAGGAAACTCCCTCCTCGGCCTCCCAGCCGTCGGGAGGAGATCCGAGGGAAGGGTGGGGGCGGCACAAGCAGGGAGGGTGTCCGTCTCGGTCCCCTCCCCGGTCCCGGGAGGGCGGCCTCCCCAGGGGGTGTCGCCCATCCGCCCCCCAGGGTGAGCTCAAGGTGTCCTCGCGGGGTGGAGGAAGCCCCGGGCCGCGTCGCGACCCGCCCCGCCTCGCTAGGAGCGGCGGTTGGGCAGAAGCGGGGCGAGAAACGGCCTCCGGGGCCCCGCAGGGGCAGCAGGCCGCGCCACTAGTCCAGGCCCGGGGACGCGGGGACGTCGCCTCGGAGCTCGGCCCCTCCCGGGTCCCGCCCGGGTCCCTCCCGGGCCGCCGCCACCCCCCGGCCGCGGTACCTGCACCGCGCGACTGAGGAAGGTGCCCGCGTCGGCCGCCAGCTTCTTCACGTTGAAGTCCATGATGTTCATCCTGGGCGGCAGCCGGGCGGAGCCGCCGGCCGACCTAGCGGGGAGGCGGAGGCGCCGCCACAGAGCCGGGACGCGGAGCGCGGGGCGCGGTAGGTGGAGGGAGGCGGCGGGAGGCGGCGCCAGCTCCGCCGCCGCAGCTGTTGTTTCCGCGAAGGGGGCGGAGGCTGAGGCGAGGCGGGGGTGGGGAGCGCGCCCGGGAGCGGGTCTTGACCCCGGACACCGCCGCCGCCGGAAGAGCGGCCTATCGGATCCGGAGAGCCGCCGCTAACGCCGACGCCGGCCGCGGAGGGCGGGCGAGCGGGCCCCAGGCGGGCGGGCGGGCCCCCAGGCGGGCGTCCCTGTGAGGTGGGGCTAGCCCCCGACACAGGAAGCCGGGGCCGGCACGGGGCGGGGCCTCCGGGAGGTTATCGCGAGAACAGCGACCCCTAGAGGTTTCCGACGGCTGAGCCCGTGGAAGCGCCGGGAGCTCCGCCCCGCCCATTAGGGGACCCAGAGGGCGTCGCGCCGCCACTGCCACTCGCCTTCCCAGGACGGGTCTGCGGCCCGGCACGCCGGAGACGTCGTTCCTCGGAAATGACAGCACAGAAAAACAGCATCTATGAAATAAGAGCCAGCGGACCCTGTCATCTTGTAGTAGCGGTAATATCTCACCGGCCCCCGAGGCCTGTTCGTAGAATAGGGTTGAATTGATGGTTCGCGCTCAGCACGGACCTACTGTGTGCCAGGCTCTGGAGCAGGGCCCGAGGAGATCTTGCTCTCAGTCTCCTTACTTGACCCTGGGACTTACCTGGTGCCTTAAGGAACATCATTCTGGCGTACAGATGAACACCAAGCTCCTACCTGCATAGCACTTTATTTAATAGGATAATCCATAACTGTTGAGCTTGAATAATTTTCACAGCGATGTGAAAAATGGCTTAAACCCTGTCACTCCGAATCACTCTTAAGGCAAAATGTCCTACAGATCCTATGCTTGAAAGAAATCAGAAAGTTTCAAGCGTGGAAGGAGGCATGTTGTTGGTATTTCCAGAATAAGGAAACACTGATGTTTGTGTATGGCGCTACCAACCCGGTGTGAAACAATGGGTCTGGGAAAAACGCAGGCCCAGCCCGCAGTGAAATCTATTCAGGCTTCAGTGTTTTACCTCAACAGAGCACACAAGGGCAATAGCTGTTGTTAAATAGGATGAAAGTCACTATTAAAAACATGAGTAGGACTAGAAAGTAATATATAAATATTTGTGTTGTGATGACAGAAGCATTTACCTCTTTTTAAAGTAACTAGTATCAGAGGCTGTATCAACTCTGAACTATTCCATGTCTTTCATCTCTAATCTTATCTTTCCAGAAAAGGAAATATATAAACACGACTCCTGTTTTTCCATTCATTGGCTCTTTTTAGATTTTTTATGTAGAAAAGCACCACCCTCCCTTCAGATTTCTGTATTGAAAACGGACATTTGCTCATCATGCCTCTATGCCACCATTTTGGGAAATAACTACATTTCTTCAAGTGTTTTGATTTGCCTAGACTTGACAAACAAAAAATCCCAGCAAAACTTCTAATTTTTGAGCTCTTTACAGATGCAATCTTGTTTGCCTTTCTTATATATGTTCTCACCTTTGGAACTTTTTTTCTTTTGTTTTTGCTGTACCCAGGTCTTGAACTCAGGGCCTCCTTGCTTGCTTGCCTTGCTTGCTTATGGCTGATACTTTACCACTCAAGCTGTGCCCTGCCTTGCTTTTTGCTAATTGAAGATGAAGCCTCTCTATTTTTGTTTTTTTTAACTGTATTTTTTTTGTCTTTTGTCTTTTTTTTTTTTTTGTACTGGGGATCAAACCCAGGATGTTGCGCTTGCTAGGCAAGCACTTTGCCACTGGGCTTCATCTGAGCCCACTCTCATCTTTTCCTTAGTGGTTTGGCTTCAAACTATAATCTCCAGTCTCCTGAGTAGCTTGAATTACAAAACTCCCTTGTCTTCACCTCCTATCTTCTATGCTCCTTCCCCCATTGTCAAATATTTCAAAGGAAAGGGGGTGGTATCTCAGGTGTTCTCTTTGAGTAGAACCTCTCCTCTCTTAATCTTAGCTACACAGTAGCATTATTGGAGAATGTAAGCAACCACTGATTCTTGGATCACACCCTGAGTATGGACTGGGCATCTCTAAGGTGATTCTAATACATGTCCAAGGTTAAAAATGAACTCATCATCTTCTAGACTAGAGCTTGTTCTTCCAGTCTACTTTGCCAACAGATCCATTCTGCTTCTCTTACCGAAGGGGAGTCCATTAAAGATGGCAGTATTTCCTATTCATTTTTATATTTTTATGCCTTAGATTCCTAGCAATATTGGCTCTTTAAATAAGTTGTTAGGCTCTTTTGTGATACTACTACCTAAATCTGAGTTTTATTCTTTCTTGTTTGAGACTGGGACTTGAACTTGGTACCTGATGTTTTTGTTCATTCGCTGATGCTCTACTAACTGAACCATGGCTCCAACCCCTAAACCTAACTTCTAAACACCAGATTCAATATTTCCAGTGATCAGACTATTGTTTGCTTTTCCCAAGGGTTAACTCTTTTTTGAGGCTTCTATACTGGTGAATCGAATCATGCATGAAATCCCATAAGCCATAAGTCTAGGTCTCTGTTATTTGCTATTGCCATCTCCAATTAATCTAGTCTTGCAGTTTCTTCTTTAAAATGCTTTTCATCTCTTGGGCTTAAAAAAATTTGAAGCCATTTCAAACTAATAAAAGAAAGAATAGTACAAAAAGTTCTGTAGACACTTTATCTAGAAACCCTACTCAGGCTTCAGCAAATTGTTCCAATGTCTTCAGAGTGAAAACATCCAAGCCAAGATCACATGTTGTACCTCAGTGCCATGTTGCTCAATCCTCCTTCAGTCTGGAATAATTCTTCAGGCTTTTCATACATCCCCATTTCTCCTTTCTTCCCTATAGATGACCGCCACTTTTAAACTGGTATCATTGATTTTGATTGTGTGTTTCTGTTTTCGTAATATATGCATGTATATATGTGTACTATTTTATTTTGTAAAACGACTTTATTGGTGTTACAAATATACTTTTCTAATTAGGGATCAATGCTTTTATCTGCTGAATTATTCTTTGTGAAATAATTTCCCATGTCTTACAGTTCTTTTTAATTGATTTACATTCCACTATTGAAAAATGTTTCATATATCAGAAATTCTAAGGGTATCACTTGCCAGTGAGAAATTTTGATATGAAATTCTTTCTTGGGTTAGAAGTTACAAGATCACTCAGATGTCTCACATTAGAAATTAACGATACTTATAAAATTTCAGGGGAGAATTTTCCTCATTTCCATGTGATAAAAATGCTTCCTTCCAACTCACTGAATGGATTTTATCTATTCTGGCCTTTCACTGAGAGTTTCGGATTTCATAAGTTTTTAATTCGTGTATGTGTGAAGCCAGTAAGTGGACTGGAGTCATTCTTAGTTACTGAGTCTGTTTGTTCAGGCTCTGCCTCCCATCACCATGTGAGGATTTAAAAACTAATTTTTAAAATTGCTGAATAATGGCCGGGTGTCAGCTCACGCTTGTAATTCTAGCTACTCAGGAGGCTGAGATCTGAGGATCACGGTTCAAAGCCAACCTGGGAAGGAAAGTCCATGAGACTTTTACCTACAATACACCACGAGAAAACCGAAAGTGCCACTGTGGCTCAAGTAGTAGAGCGCTGGCCTTGAGCTGAAGAGCGCAGGGACAGTGCCAAGCCCAAAGTTCAAGCCCCATGACCAACCAAAAAAAATATATTTATATATACTGAAAAAGGAAGTGACTCAAGTGATAGAATGCTCACCTTGAGCGAAAAAGCTTAGGGACAGCGCCCAAGCTCTGAGTTCAAGCCCTATGACCAGCAAAGAAATTAAAACAAAATAAAGAATAAAATAAATTGCTGAATAAAATCTGTATATAATATGTTAATATTTTGAAATATGTATATATTGGAATGACTAAATTGAACAAATGAACATGTATTATTTTCACCTGAAATTTTTATGGTTAAACACTCAAAAAGGCACATTCTTTATGCATTTCAGAAATATATTACATTATTAGTAGCTGTAGCCACCATGTTATTCAATAGCTCTTCACTGGTTAATTCTAGTAACTGAAATTTTGTATACTTAAACCAACATCATCTAGCCTCTACTTCTCTTGCTCACTAATCACTATCAGTCTTGTTTTGCTTCTGCCAGTTCCTGTTTGTGTCTCTTTAGATTAGATTCCATACATAAATGAGATCAGACATAAATGAGGACATATGGTATATGTCTATTCCTGCTTTACTTCATTTAATATGTTGTTCTATAGGTTTATCCATATGGTTATAAATGACACTAAACTAAAATAAACTATGTATATGTGTGTGCATTTATTTTTGGCAGTACTAGGGTTTGAAATCAGAGCTTTGCACTTGCTTGGCAGGTATTCACTACTTGGTCTATTTACATTTTTGGACCAAGTCTTGCATTTTTGTCCTGGGACAGCCTTGACCATGATCCTCCTACTTATACTTTTTGTAGATGGCATCATAGCCTTGGCCTACCATGCCCAATTTTTTTTTGCTGAGATGCTTGGGCTGGCCTTTAACCAGAATTCTCCCTCCCAAGTAAATGGGATTACAAAACAGAGTCATTCCATCCAGATAAAAATATTTTTAAAGCAGATATGACACTAATCTTTTGATGTTTATGGATTGACAGGAATTGTTATTAAATGAGTGGATTATATTATATAATAATATAATTATAAATTGTGTTTAGAGCTATGAAGTACTCAGAAACAAAAAGCCAGAAGTACATCTGTGGCTCAAATAGTACAGTGCTAGCCTTTAGTAAAAGAGCTTAGCGAGGGCTGGGAAGGTGGCTCAGTGGTAGAATGCTTGCCTTGCATGCCTGAGGCCCTGGGTTCGATTCCTCAGCACCACATAAGCAAAAAGAAAAAAGCCGGAAGTGGTGCTGTGGCTCTAGTGGTAGAGCTCTAGCCTTGAGCTGAAGAGCTGAGGGACAGTGCCCAGGCCCAGAGTTCAGGCCCCATGACCGGAACCCACCCCCACCCCCCTGGGAGAGAGCAAGGGAATGGATGACATTGCCCCAAAAGAAAGAAATGTACTCATTACCTTACTTATGAAATTGTAACCTCTCTGTACATCACCTTTCGAATAACAATAAAAAATATAAAAATTTTAAAAACTAAAAGTGTAAGTTTTCACATTTCTTCAGTGGTCTGTCCCTTGACTTGTCATACTAGTTTTAAAATTTGATGCCATCCTAAGCAAAGAAAAACTAAAATTTTAAATTATTAGCATGAATTTTACAATGCATATTCATATTACACAATGCCAATTTTAAGAACTGAATATGAAAGCTAGACATGGTATACATACCTATAATCCCAGCATTCTGGAGGCAGAGCAAAAGGCTCATGAATTTGAGACCAACTAAGACTATATAGTAAGACTGTCTAAATTAGTAAATTTAAAAAAATAAAATGCACACATAAGGATACTTTATGTATGCCTAGCCATTAAAATTGCAGATTATGTTTCATAGTGTCTATATGCATATGTGTTTGTTCTCACCAACAGTGAAAATACTGAATAAATGAACTTAATTTTTAAGCATTTCATTTCTTGATATGTGCACATTCTATAATACTCTACCTTTGACTTACTGATGAGTAAGGAAAGATTAAAAGGAAGAGAAACAAAGAGTTGCCCTTTCCTTCTGTCAATGGTTCTCTTATAAGTGATTGGCAAAACACGTACCTGCACACTTACTGGTCTGCATTTGTTTAGATGGGGCGAATAACATTCCCACAATGACTATATGGAATGGGAAACTAAGCAAGATAGAAATCTGAAGAAAACAGTAAGACACTGAAAATAAGGACAGATTAAAAGAAGAGAACCTTTGGAAATTTAAAATATAGACATTAAAGTAAAAATCTTAATTGACTGATTAGTTGCATGCTAGATATAGATGAATAGGTATCAGTAAATGCAAGATACTTTTAAGGATGTTTTATATAGCACAGCCTGGAGAAATAAACAAATGAAAACTATGGATTAAAAAATGAGACTAGAATGAAAACATGTAATATATTACCTAACAAGAAAGTGCTAATTTTTCTTCTTATATTCCCATTTATCTTCTTTTACTTCATTTCCCCCAGAATGGTTTTTTGTTACTATTGTTTTTTGTGCTGGTCCTGGGGCTTCCTACTTAAGCTAGTGCTTCCTACTTAGGCTAGTGCTCTACCACGTGAGCCATAGCTCCACTTCTAGCTTTTTGCTGGTTCATTGGAGATAGGGGTCTCAGAGACCTTACTCATCCTGGCTTTGAACCCTGATTCTCAGATCTTAGCCTCCTGAGTAGCCACCACCACTGCCTAGCTCAACATGTTCTTTTAAATTGACATAGGCCATCAAACATCTCTCCCTGTGTTACACTTCAGGTTATTTCCACTATCAATGTGATGAAGTAATAAAATTTTGAATAGTACTCTTGGTTGAAGGTTCTCAAGGCCCTGCATGATAAGACCCTCATTTATCTCCCTAAACTCATTTATTGCTGCTATTTTGATCACAGCTGTAGCCATTTCTCACCTCTGGGCCTTCACATATGTTGTTCTCTATGCCTTAATTTTTTCTTGGTATTTTTTTGTGTGTGCCAGTATTGGAGCACTGTTACTTAGTTTTTGTACAAGGCTGACATTTTACCACTTGAGTCACATCCCCACTTGCAAACGTTTGCTAGTTAGTTGGGGGTAAGAATCTCTCCAATTTGTCTCCCTGGGTTGGCTTTGAAGTACCATTCTTAGATCTCAGCTTCCTGCAGAGCTAGGATTTTAGGCATGACTTACTAGTTCTTGGCTTGGTAATCATCCTGTAGATATTTGCTTATGGTTTCCTCAGAGAGGTTTATCCTAAACTAAGGAATCCAAATTAAGGATTCTTTTAAGACAGGAACTAGGAAAGTTTATTAGTAAATAAATATACCAGAGAAAGATAACAACTTTTTTTTTCCTGCCAGTCTTTGGGCTTGAACTCGGCCTGGGCATTGTCCCTGAGCTTCTTTTGCTCAAGGCTAGCACTCTACCACTTGAGCTACAGCACAACTTCTGGCTTTTCTGTTTATGTGGTACTGAAGAATTGAACCCAGGGCTTCATGAATGCTAGGAAAGCATGCTACACATTCTCAGCCAAGGATTCTTTTATGAGCACTTAATAGCTCTAAACACAATTTATAATTATATTCAGTTATATAATATAATCCACTCATTTAATAACTTAATTCCTGTCAGTCCATAAACATCAAAAGGTTAGTGTCATATCTGCTTTAAAAATATTTTTATCTGGATGGAATGACTGTTTTGTAATCCCAGTTACTTGGGAGGGAGAATTCTGGTTAAAGGCCAGCCCAAGCATCTCAGCAAAAAAATTGGGCATGGTAGTCCAAGGCTATGATGCCATCTACAAAAGAGGTATAAATAGAAGGATCATGGTCAAGGCTGTCCCAGGACAAAAATGCAAGACTTGGTCCAAAAATGTAAATAGACCAAGTAGTGAATACCTGCCAAGCAAGTGCAAATCTCTGATTTCAAGCCCTAGTATTGCCAACAAAAATAAATGCACACACATATATGTGAAAGCATGTGTGTGTGTGTGTATGCTTAGCATAACTACTAAATGTTAAATATGAACACATGAATGAATGGCATAAAATTTGTGGAAGGTTTTAGTTTAGTGCCTCACACATAATACTCAAGTTGATTCCCTATCCTCTCACCCAACACCCCCTTTCTCAACTGAATTCAGGAGCTCCATGCATGTTAGATAAACACTCTGCCATTTTAACAATGTCCCTAATCACTTTGCTTTTAGCCTGTGTTTGAGACAGGATCTTGCACCAGCTTTGCCTGTGCTGGCCTCAAACCATGATCTTATCTTTCTATCTGCCACCCAAGTAGTTAGGATTACAGGTGTGTGTGTGTCCTGCCAAACCATATATATAGATGTATATACATATATCTATATATATGACCACCAAAATTATTTATATAATTTTGACAACCAAAAATTTTATATATATAAATTTTATATATATATACATATATATATATACACAATTTTGGTGGTCAAACGGGTTTGAATTGAGGCCTCATTCTTGTTTAGCAGGCTTGCATTGCTTAATCTACACTCCTAACCCTGATTAGACTCTTTAGGTATTTTATATTAGCTAGTATTTATTTATGTAATAGAATATTGTTAATTTCCTTTTAAAAATAAAAAGTGGATATTTTAAATATTTTGAATCACTACAGTCATTCCACTAGGTGTCAGGCTAAACTAAAATATTAATTTCTCTAAATTAAAGTACTGAGTAAAATCCAGTGTTCTGTTGAGTTGTTAAAATGCCCATATTGCTAATCTAAAGAAGAGAGAATGCTTTTGTATATTGGAATTTGAGATTGTGGATGCTGCATGACTAGATATTCACTATGGAGGATATAATTGTTATGTGTTTTAGAATGTTATAGAGATTTTGAATTTCTTATTAAGACAAATGATCAATAATAAAGTATGAAATATAAAAAAGAAATAACACCTGCTAGCATTTTATTGGATAGCAACTACAACTCAACCACTTTGCTAATGCTTTCATTTTTTTACTTAATCTCAACTAGTGAGATATGAAAATAATTAAAAGAATCTCAATAAATCAATCTTGTGAAATGAAAAAGTGTATTAATCCTGTGTGTGTGTGTGTGTGTGTATGTGTGTACATGTGCAAGTCCTGAAGCTTGACCCCAGAGCTGAGATTTCATGATCAAGGCTATGGCTCTATTGCTTGAGCTACAGCTTCACTTCCTATTAACTCATTTTGAAAAATAGTTTATTTTTAAGAGGTTAAGTAGCTATAATTATATTTTTGAGATAGCCTAACACACCATAATTATTTATAGAAAGTAAATATTTACAAAATAAATTCATATATTTTAAACAGATTTTTTAAAATAAGATAGTTGTCAACATTCATGCCTCTTGGAAATCAGGCTTTGTTCATAAGATAGCTCAATAATGCTGTTGGTTAGTAGAAGAGATTAGGGTGGTCCTGGAGAGAGTGCAGGATTTGGAATTAAACAGATTTTAGTTTATATCTCAGCCTCACCTTTTACTAGCTTTCGTTTGATCTTGGACAAGTTATTTTACATCTCTGGGCCTCAGGTTCCCTTACCAGTTAGGTGAGTATGTGGTATTGTATGCCTTGCATGCTGAAGTGAAAGTTAAGGAATCTGGTCAGTATTTGCCACAGTGATTTTTAAGTAGTAAGTATTAGTTCAGTAATCTTATTTTGTGATAAATACGTCAGTGTGGAAATAAAAGATATTAATTTTGCAAATTCTATGGAATAAAAGCTCCCCATGAATATAGTACAAAATAGTATTGCCATGTCCGTATCTGAATGACTTAAAGTTTCTGTGCAGTTTACATAACAAAAATCAATTATTAGCCAGGTAGTGGTAGTTACACAGGAGACTGACATCTGAGGATTGTGATTTAAAGCCAGCATGGCCAGGAAAATCCAAGAGACTCTATCTCCAATTAGCCAGCCAAAAGCCTGAAGTGGAATTGTTGCTCAAGTGATAGAACCTTAAGTGCAAAAGCTAAAAGACAACACCCAGCCCCTAGTTCAAGTCAGTACCAGCACTAAAAACAAAACATAAAAAAACCCAAAGGTTAGTTATTTAATCTTCAAATTTAATGAGAATATTTACACTGAAAAGATAAAAATGATAAGAATATATCTACAGGAATTTAAGAATGTATCTTGCATCCAGTCAATATTTTCAAGTACCTTTGGTGCTTAAATCCTATAGTAAAGGAGGTAGAGAGAAAAATAAATTTTATTATTTCTCATCACTTATTGCTACTTATATATTTCTTCTTGTGTAGACCCTAATGAATCCCAAATTATTTCTCCATTTCATGCTCCTTTACACAAGCCTTTTCACAGTGAACATTTCTAAAAGTGCAGTTCAATCCATATTATAACTTTCTCAGCCATCTGCCAGTTCCATTGCCTACTGGTGATGTCATAGATGATTTCCCAATTTTCCTGTAGGATATGACTCCGTGTATATAGACCTAGGCTAGGTATGTGGACACAACATTTGATGTCTCTAACTGAAGTTTATACTTAGAAATATTTTAAAATTTATTAAATATGCTAGAATGGAACAAATTATTTTAATACTCTAAAGACATTTTTAAAATTTAGGAAACTACAAAGGATAACAATATAGCCTCTCACTTTCCGGGTAAAATCATAGCAATACTCAATGTTTAGTCATTATTTTATGAAGAATAAAACATTTCTTTTCTTGGCCAAGATAATGAAACTAACCTTGTCAGTTTTATTTACCTTCCGGCCCTCATCCAGAGCTTCCTTTATGAAGAGTAAATGTATCTTCTGCTCAGTTAAGAAATGTATTCATAGTCATGTAGCCAGTGGCTCATGCCCGTAATCCTAACTACTGAGGAGGCTGAGATTTGAGATTTGAGGATTCCAGGAAGGAAATTCTATGAGACTCATACTTCAAATAACCACCAGAAAACTGGAAGTGGTGCTGTGGCTCAAAGTGGTAGAGTGCTAGCCTGGAGCAAAAAGAGCTCAGGGCCTACACCTAGTCCCCCAGTTCAAGCCTTATGGCCAACAAAGAAAGAAAGAAATAAAAAAAACAAAAGAAAGAAAAAAATGAAAGAAAGAAGGAAAGAAAGAAAAAGGAAGAAAGGAAGGAAGGAAGGAGAGGGAGAGAGGAAAAAAGGAAAGAAAGAAATGTACTAATTTGTTTATAAACAAATATAATCTAATTTTTGCACATCATCTCATACTATGCCTATCATTTATATATGTATTTATATATGGACAATCATTAATACGGTTTGAACCCAGAGCCTTTAATTGCTAGGCAGGTACTCTACCACTTGAGCTACGTCCCCAACTCCTATTTCCTGACTAGCTAATCCTAGCTAGGCAGTTTACCACAATACCAAGCCAATTATCTTTCTTCATATATTCTGGAACCCAAATACATGTAAGTAGCATGTGTGTGGGTTTTTTGATAAATATTATTTTATATGATTAGAGCGTGTGTGTTTTTAATCTTAGCAACACAGCAGGAAGTCCCTATTTCCTTTCATTTTCAACAAAACTTGACAAGCATTTGGTGGAAATATGTGTATTTAGTACGTTTTTTCAAACTGGCATTTTTTAGTTACCTCAAGACTGATACTCTTTTCTGGAAGTGTTTGGCCTTTTAATTTTTTCTCTCGGTAATACTGACTGTTGGTGTGTTTTGCCTATTTTTTTGTTAAGTTGTTAATATTTTTCTATTTTATCCTCTTTTTGTTTTACTATTTCACTCTTTTAGGATAGGGTCTTGCTATGTTACCCAGGCTGGCCTTGATGGTCTAGAAATCATGATTTTCCTAGCTTTGGCCTCCCTCTGCCTCCTGACTGCTGAAATTATAGGCGTGTACCATGATGCCTACTTCCTTTCTTTGTATCTGTGTGTGTGTGTGTGTGTGTGTGTGTGTGTGTGTGTGTGTGTGTGTGTGTGTGTACACTAGGGCTTGAACTCAGGGTCTGGGGGCTGTCCATTAGTTTTCTCCCAGTTGAGCCACAGCTCCACTTCTGGCTTATTAGAGATTAGAGTCTTTAGGCATGTACCATGATGCCTACTTCCTTTCTTTGTGTGTGTGTGTGTGTGTGTGTGTGTGTGTGTGTGTTTGTGTGTGTGTGTGTGTGTACACTAGGGCTTAAACACAGGGTCTGGGGGCTGTCCATTAGTTTTCTCCCAGTTGAGCCACAGCTCCACTTCTGGCTTATTATATTAAAAACCAGCTGTGGCTGGTTTTTAACAATGATCCTCAGATCTCAGCTTCTTGAGTAGCTAGGATTACAAATGTGAGACATCAGTGCCTGGCTTTCCTTTCTTTTGTAAATATTGAATCTGAAAATATCTGTTTCTTGTTACAAACTTTGTCATTTAAATTTTGTTCTTAATATGCTCTCTGAAATATATGTAATCAAAATTTAAAGAATTAGGGCTGGGAAGGAGGCTCAGTGGTAGAGTGCTTGCCTTGCATGCATGAAGCCCTGGGTTCGATTCCTCAGCACCACATAAGCAGAAAAAGCCAAAAGTGGCACTGTGGCTCAAGTGGTAGAGTGCTAGCCTTGAGCTGAAGAGCTGAGGGACATTGTCAAGGCCCAGAGTTTAGGCCCCATGACTGACCAAAAAAAATTAATAATAATAATTAAAAATCTTTTAAAATATGGAGTATTTTCTTTTTTTTTTTTTTTTGTCGGTCGTGGGGCTTGAACTCTGGGCCTGGGCGCTGTCCCTCAGCTCTTCAGCTCAAGGCGAGCGCTCTACCACTTGAGCTACAGCGCCACTTCCTGGAGTATTTTCATACGTGAATGTGATATAGTTCTTTTATTCAGATCTTTAAGAATAATCTTCTGTAATGTTTTGTAGTCTTTTCTGTATGGTATTTTGCACTTTTTCCTATCAGTTATAGTTTTGTTCTTATTATGAATGAGAAATTTAATATTATAATTTCTTATTTATTTACTTATGGACAGGAACACTTTTGACTTTCATATATTGAATTTTGATATCCATATGTTTTGATTGCATCATATATGCATCATCATAGCTCATCATCCTCTGGATCATCTATGAAAATGTTATCAAATAATGGCATTCTTGGCATTTTGTAATACTCTTATATTCATACATTGAATACTTTGTATTCACACTTTGAATACTTTGTATTCATTATCTTGTCCTCTTGTATTGGTGAAAAGTATTTCCTGAAATGGTGACAATTAGTATGGAATAGTCTTGGTAACTCAGTAAAATTCATTCCAAATCCCATTTTCCATGTTAAAAACCATGAATAGGGCCTGAGAAGGTGGCTCAGTGGTAGAGTGCTTGCCTTGCATGCATGAGGCCCTGGGTTCCATTCCTCAGCTCAAGCAGATAAAGCCGAAAGTAGCGCTGTGGCTCAAGTGATAGAGTGCTAGTCTATAGCTGAAGAGCTGAGGGACAGCGCCCAGGCCCAGAGTTCAGGCCCACAACCGACAATAATAATAATAATAATAATCATCATCATCATCATTATCATCATCATCATCCAGGGTTTCATTGTGTGGGTATGATATTGGCTGGGCGCCTGTGGCTCACGCTTGTAATCCTAGCTACTCAGGAGGCTGAGATCTGAGGATCACGGTTCAAAGCCAGCCTGGGCAGGAAAGCCCCACGACCAACAAAAACAACAAAAAGCCCTCATGAGTAGGTAATTGAGTCTATCAAATATACTTTCTGCAACAAGACATTCATAATTTTCTTCTTAATCTGTGTGAACTTTCATTGATAACATTTCTTTTTTTTTTTTTTTTTTTGGTCGGTGGTGGGGCCTGAACTCTGGGCCTGGGCACTGTCCCTCAGCTCTCCAGCTCAAGGCGAGCGCTCTACCACTTGAGCTACAGCGCCACTTCCGGTTTTCTGGTGGTTTTATTGGAGATAGGAGTCTCACAGTCTCTCCTGCCCGGGCTGGCTTTGAACTGCGATCCTCAGATCTCAGCCTCCTGAGTAGCTAGGATTACAGGCGTGAGCCACCAGCGCCCGGCTGATAACATTTCTTTACTGTTATTAATAATAGTTTTTGTTTTGTGTTTCCTTTAAAGCTCAGTTATAGAATGTAATGAATAAGTCTCATTGATATTACTCTGTTATTGTTGGTTCTTGGCCTATTTTTTATATTATTTATTTTTATTATCTACAACCCTTTTTCACAGCTTACAAGGTTTTTTTGTTGTTGTTGTTGTTTCATTTTTATTTGCTTGTCTTGAGTTTTTTTAGGGGGAGGGGTTGGCAGTTAATTGGTAATAAGAGTCACTGACTTTCCTGCCCAAGCTGGCTATAAACTGCAGTCTTCAGATCTCAGACTCCTGAGTAGCTAGGATTATAAGTATGAGCCACTGGTGCTCCATCATACAAAGTTTTTACTTTAGTGTTTGTCTTATATCCTAGTATATCAAACAGCTTTATTTAAACAAATGTGTTTAATATTGACAAATGTTTTCCTATAGATGTTACTGCATTCTCTGCTTTTTTTGAGTCCCCTGTTTCTGCAACCCATTTGCTGCCATATGTGATCCGTTGTAATCTGAGTACAGAATAGTATTTCAGATTATGTTTCTACTACATTTCTCTGTTGCCCTAAAAAATAGATACTTAAAGTCGCTCTGAACTTTCTGTAACTGTGAAAAAACAACATTGTTATAAATGTCATTGTGCAAAGTTGCCTTTTTTTTTTTTAATGCCAGTTTGGGGTTTGAACTAAGGGTCTAAGCACTATTCTCAGCTTTTTTGATCAAGGCTAGCACTCTACCACTTGAGCCTTAGCTCTCCTTCCAGTTTTTTGGTGGTTAATTGGAGATAAGAGTCTCATGGACTTTTCTATTTGAGTTGGCTTTGAATGGTGACCCTCAGATCTCAGCCTTTTTGAGTAGCTAGGACTATAGATGTGAGCCATCATTGCCTGGCCAAAGTTGCATTTTGATTTGTTTTGTGCTGGTTTCTTAAACCTGAGGGGGGTAATTGTTGGAGCCTGAGATCATGTGTACACTGAATTCACTAAGCATCATCTGCTTATTTTCCTTCAGATGGTTTTAGTTCTACTCCTGACAGTAAAGAATGAGAATTCTCATTTCTCCATCTTCTCATCTACACTTGGTTTTATTTGATTATTCATTTTTTATCATTTGATAATCAATGTATACCTTTGATATTTGCCATTAACATTTCTCTGCTTATTAATGTTTATTTGATTGCTAAACTTGCCATTAGGCTTTTGCTATCGTTTGAATATGGTTTGCTTTCTCTGAAACTCATGCTGAAATCTCATCACTACTGTGTCTGGAGGTGGGGCCTCTAAGAGGTGATTGAGTTATTAACAGAGGTTAATGCCTGGAATTAAGGCAGTGTGTCTCTTAAGGGACTAGATTAGAAGGTGGGTTGTCAACAAGTGAAGCTGTTCCTCCTGTTTTGTTTTGTTTTGTTTTTCTGTACATACCCACTTATCCTCTGCCTTTTACCAATTGCTGAGGCAACGTGAGGCCCCTTCCAGTGGCAGCTGCCCAATCTTCACCTTCCTAGTTTCCAAAACTTTAAGCTCCAATAAGTCTCTTTCCTTTACAAATTACCTAGCTCAGGTGTTCTGGAATAGTAGATATATATATATATATATATATATATATATAATATAGTTATATATTATATATAGCTATACATGTAATATATATATATATTATATATACTAGCTAATACATATATATGTATTATAACTAATAATAGTTCTGATATAGTGGTATTTTACTTGCTGTATTCTTTGCCTATCTTTGTATTATAGTTTCTTGATTTTTTTCTTATAAATATTCATTTGCCCCATTATTAATATCCTAATTTATATATAAAAGGTTTTAAATATTGAAAATGTCTTCTGTCATCTATAATTTATTAATTTTATTTATGATATTAGAAGTTTTAAATTTCATGTAATTAAACCAATCATTCATACATTTTGCCTCATATTTTGTGTTTTAGGTCTTTTTCTCTTTTCTTTCTTCATCCTCCTTCTTCCTCCCTCTCCTGCTCCTCCCCCCCCCACTTCTCTCTAACACAATCTTTCTATGTAATTTCAGACCAGCACTCTTTCAACAATTTAAATATCTACTAATATGTGTAGGTATGGCTTCTTAGGTATTTATTACATAGTGTTCATTGAGTTTCTTGGATCTTTGGTTTGATATCTCATTAATTTTGGAAAATTCTCTGCTATTGTATCTTTAAATATTTATTCTGTTTCTTTTTTTATTGGTTTCAGGGATTCACTCCCTTTATATTTCTTTAATTGTTGTTGTTTTTTGAAATCAGGGCCTGAGTGCTGTCCCTGAGCTTTTTTGCCCAAGACTAACACTCTCTACTACTTGAACCACAGCTCCACTACAGCTTTTCTTTTTTGGGGGTGGAGGTGGAGGTTAAGTAGGCATAAGGGTCTCATGGACTTTCCTTGCCTAGGCTGGCTTTGAATCGTAATCCTCAGAGTTCAGCTTCCTGAGTAGCCAGGATTATAGGGAGGAGTCACCAGTGCCTGGTTATATTACTCTTTATTAATCTTTTGCCTTCCTTGTCACACAGTTCTTGAATAATCTATTCCATTTTTTACACTTTCGTAAATTTCTATTCACATAGCTTTAATCTCTAATATTCACTAATGCTTCTTCTCTGATTTTTTTCCTTGTGATTTCCATGTCTGTGCTCAGGATTGCCTATGTCTCTGTTTTTACATGTGATTTCCTTTTCTGTGAGGGGGTTACTAAATAATTACAGTTATTTTAAGTTCTCAGACTGATATTTCCATAATTTCTGGCATATAAGTGTGGTTGTTATTTCTGTTGCTTGGTTGTATTTTTGTTTTCCTGTCTCTAGATTTTTTTTGTTTCTTTTAGTATGCCAAAAGCCAGACATTATACACAGGGTAAAACAAAGAATGGTAAACAAGTCATTAGTATGAGGTTTTGTGTCACATGGTTATGAGTCAGGCTGTGTTTACTCTTTGCAATAGCTTTAGGTGCCAGAGGCAAAAATTTGTTCTAGTATACTTGTTTTTGACCCCATGACTGTCTTTGAATTCTCTTAGACACTGAATCTTAAATTCAGTCAGAAGCCTCCAATTCTTTCATGTCTAATCACCAGTTCATATACAACAGCCTATTAAAATTATAATAAGCTTGTATATATGTGTGAAGGAAGCATCATATAGTCTTGTAATTAGATCTCTAACTTTTTGTGTTCAGTCTCCCTGGGATGTGTCTTTCATGACTATTTTCCAGCTTTTGTTCCCCTTTTGTGAGGTGGGAATGTAACAGGGTTCTGGAATGGGACATTTTCCTCTTACCATGGAAGGCTAGGTGAGGCTGGAGTCAGGTCTTTCCCTTTTCTCAAGTTGGTAACCAGCTAGCAAATTAACTAAAGTCAGTGGGGCTTCCTTGCAGATAGACAGTGTGTGGTGTGTGTTTAGGAAAATAGAATGTTCTAGGCATATTTTGAAATCATAATTTCCTATTCTCTGTTGAAAGTCTGAGGTCTTTCTCCACTTATTACTCTGAGGACCTAATAGTGTCTTCGTACAGAGGTGAGGATTAGTGAAGCTCCCCTTAAAATACAGGAACTCTTCACTTAGGGCTCTTGACTTTGATCGCAGAATAAGAATTTCTGGACAAGTCACAATGGTAAAAAAAAGCTTGGCAGAGCTTTATTGAGTAAACAAGCAAGGAAAACAGACAGACAAAAAAGCAGACAAACAGAAGGCAGGGGCACACTCTAGCAGAGTGTGGGTGCTCTCATAAGGACACAAAGACACAGACACAGACAAGGAAACACACAGCTCCTTGGGCTGTTGGGTATTTATAGGGTAAAGGCAGGGAGTCTGGCTTTAAGTTATGCAAAACTAGGTGCTTTGTCTTTGCTCTAACTACACCTGGTGTTCCAGGGAAGAATCCATCTTGCTATAAAATAGATCCTTATCCTTGAAACAAGGAAACAACTTCCTATCCACATTTTGGGGCATCCTGTCACACAGTTGTGAATTCTTGGGTGAGAAAAGCATCCCTTAGGAAGAATGCATTCAGTTGCCTCTCTTTGAAGCAAAGATAGCATTTCTAAGTTTTTAGCTACCCTATTTCTTAGTTGCCTATAGCAGGCCTCAGTTTTCATAAGCTATCCTGCTTCATTTCCCCCCAGATGACTTTTGTTCCCTTAATCTTAAGGGAAATACATGAAGGAATATCTCCTGTACTTGCTTTAGCTGACCATATCTCCTCTTTCCTCATCTACCCGGCTTCAATAGGACTTCTCAAAGTAAGTTTTAAGTTCTGAAATTCACTCACACTGAGTTTCTGGCTATTGACCATTTACAGTTTTAAATAATCATACTGTATTGGTCTCACTAGTAGGCTTCTGCTCCTGGTAAGCTACAGTTCTTTCTAGTTTTTTGGCAGCAGGTTGTAATGTTGATTTTTAATTCAGCTTTTGTTGTTGTGAGAATGAGAGTAAAGATATCTAAGCTTCATGCATGTTGTACTAGTAATACTCATAAATTGAACTTGTGCCTGGTAGCTTTCCTGAATTCACTATTAGTTTTTTTATTCTATTAGATTTTTAAATGTCATGTTAATAATTACAACTTTATAACTTTCTTTCTTTCTCACTCCCTGATGTGTTCAGACTCAGTGTAGGTGTTTTCATTCTATCTTTCTTTCTTTTTTATTATTTTTTGGGTCTGGTCGTGGGGTCTGAACTCTGGGCCTGGGCGCTGTCCCTCAGCTCTTCAGCTCAAGGCGAGTGCTCTACCACTTGAGCCACAGCGCCACTTCTGGCTTTTTTCTTTTTGCTTATGTGGTGCTGAGGAATCGAACCCAGGGCTTCATGCATGCAAGGCAAGCACTCTACCACCGAGCCACCTTCCCAGCCCCTTTCCTTCTTTCCTTCCCTTCTTTCTTTCTATTTTCTTTCTTTCTTTCTTCCTTTCTTTCTATCCTTCCTTCCTTCCTTTCTTTTTTTTGTTGGTCATGGGGTGTGAACTAGAGGCCTGGTCACTGTCACTGAACTCTTTAGCTCTACCACTTTAAGCCACAGCTGCACTTTGGTTTTCTGGTTGTTAATTGGAGATATGTGTCTGGTGGACTTTTGTGCCTGGGCTGGCTTTGAGCCATGATCCTCAGATCTCAGGCCTCCTGAGTAGTTAGGATTACAGGCGTGAGCCACCAGTGCCAAGTTATATCTCTTCTAATTATTGTATCTTCTATTCCTTTTTTTTTTTTTCATCTCATAACATTTCATTCTTCAGTGATTGCTTAAGCTCTATTCAGTATGGGCCATGTATAGGATAATAAAGTATATGCTGACCCTCTTCTCATAACTAATCATAATTTTTATGATTAATAGAATCTTAAATAATTTACTTTCCTAAGAATTTAGAATTCTCTCTGGTATCTGTTTGTATCTCTACTTGAAAACTATATACCTTTTATTTATTTTAAAATTATTCAAGTTTGAACTTTAAAATGCTAGGTTAATAGTTGTTGAAGGTTTTATTTTGAATGAAGAATTGTAGGTTACAATGTGTTTTTAAGTATGATAGTTTTTTCTAACATTAAATCATTTTTGGATTCCTGGATTGAATTTAACCTGGCTGATATAGTCTTACTTTTTATATATTTATTTGGATTTGGTTTGCTAATGTCTTATGGTTTCATATAGTTTCTTCCTTTCACCTATTCAAAAAGTTTTTGAAATCTTGCCTTATTAGATGGATTTTCAAACCGGGTGCTGGTGACATATCTATAATAGTAGGTGAGATCTGAGGAGCTCAAATCAAAACCAGCCTGGGTAGAAAAATCTGGGAGTCTCTATTTCCAATTAACCAGCAAAAAGCTGGACTCTCAAGTGGGAGAGTTCCAGCTATGAGCAGAAAAATTAAGTGAGAGTACAAGGCTCTGAGTTCAAGCTTCACAACCAGCACACACACACACACACACACACACACACACACACACACGCATGAACACCCATGTGTCTGCACACACAATGTGATTTTCTTCTAGTATAATTCATACCATTGTAATAGTAATAACTTAGTTTATATTTTATTAGATAGTTTAGAAAGATGATACATAATTTTTTGAAACCTGTTTCTTTAGTGTATTGAATTTTGAACTCAGGGTCTCGTGCTTGTTAGGCAAGCTCTACCACTTTTCTGCTTCAGTTATTTTCAGACAGGGTCTCACTATTTTGACTTGGTCTGCCTTGGACCACAATCTTCCTGCCTATTTCTACTGTGTAGCTGGAACAATAGTCATAAATCACCATGCCTAGCTTAATGATTGAGAAGGGCATGTCACTAACATTTTTACTAGGTTGGCCTTCAACCTTGATTTTCCTGATCTCTGCCTCCCAAAAACTGGATCACAGGCATGAGCCACTACACAAGACCTCAAAAATTTTTGGTTTAAACCAGTGTTAATAAGAGGTGGGGTTTATGATATAATGTCCTATCATGTGCATGATGTAGTGTGGGTATTTTTTATATAATTGCATCATACCTGCCTTTTTCTTGAGTAAATAAAAGTATTTGTTGGTTTCTTTTTTATATAATTTTTTATTGAGATTAAATGATTACATAAATGTCACAAATTTCATAGTATTGTGAGAGAGTGATACTTAAAGTCATAAGCATATTTTAAGCTTCACAAGGCAAATTGTCATCATCGTGGTCTATGAAGTTTATGAATTTTATGAGCTTTGACAATACAACTCTTTCTTCCATGTCAGGTGATATGTACATTTCTTTCCTTTTGTTTAGTGTAGGCTGTTCCCTCTTTCCCTCTCATTCCCTCCCTCCCATTGCTACCCTTGAGTTTCTTAGTTCATTTTCATCAATGTCCAGTGCAGCTGATGGGTCCTTCTGTTGTATGTTTTCCCCTGTTTCCCTCTGATGCTATGTCTTCCTCCTACCTTCTCTCAGATGTGCATTTGTTGGTTTAACAAATATTCATTAAATATATACTACATATTAAGGATCATTTTGCATACAAAGATCCCAGCAATGAAATCAATTCTTGCCCAAATAGAGATTCTTAGTAGTACTTGTAAGAGTTGTGGAAAAGAGACCGCCACATGGTTCAGGCAGGAGAGAGCTTATTAGGGGAACCGCCTGCTCCAGGTGTAGCAGCCTGGCTGATGGTGGAGACATATAATATAGGGATAGGTGAGGAAGAGGTGTGGCCACAGCAGATACAGAAGTGACATCAGAGCCTAGGGTCATTTTGCTGACTCACAGCCAGATAATTGATAGTCAGGTGATTAACAGTTACAGATGATCATCAATTTCTGGCAGGTGATTTCCGATAAGGCTTTATGCTGTCCTTTAAGAAGAGAATATGGTGGGAAGGGAGCTGTTCTCCTGGCAGACCTAACAATAATCTTGATCTAAGGATGGTCCATGCGTAGGTATAGAACTTTATTGTGATAGTCTACAGTTTCTACAAAAGAGGATTCTTCCAATTGTAAAAACAAATTTGATTTTCTTACCGTGTTAGGTCATTTTTTTTAATTGAAAATTTACCTTTGTACTCCTTTTTATTATAAATGTAAGCATGAAGTATTCATTCATAATCTCTTGTGGGATATTACAATATTATTGTATAAACATAAATATTTTCAAATTAATTGTATATATTTTGGTTTGGTTAACATATCATATGAGTTTGTGGCATCCTCTGAAATGTTTTTTAAGAAGCCCATAAAACAAATATTCTCATTTTTCATGTTGAAAATTAGAGTAGTAGACCTCTTGCCTACCATGGGTTAAATACCCAGAATTGTAAAAAGAAAAGAGCAAAATGAATAACAACAACAAACAACAAAATCAACAAAGTTAATAAATAGACTATCCAGAAAATATTTTGATTTACATTGAATAAGCTAATTGATATTAATTAGGAAATTTATAAATTTTGTCTAAAATAAGTATTTACTAAATACATATGATATTGAATTTCATTTGTAATACATTCTCTCGTTTAAATTACAGACAAAATCATAACCAACCCCCAAATAGCCAAACTGATTGCAGAAATACCCAGAGCAGGGATGCTGGAATCTTGTGGAACAAAGAATCTAATCGCTGGTGGAATGTTAGAAACTTCTGAGGTGAGATTAGCTTCATTGTTGGCTTGGATTGCAATGTAGAAGAACTTGGTGTCATTTTCTACTTTCAAAAGTTCTGGGTTAAATACAAATGTTTCTTTAGAGCCAGCCTCCTTAGGTGTCAGACCAGAAGTATTTACTACTGCAGCATTGTCAAAATCATGCTGGAGTTCCTGGAAACATTTACTTATTCTTATAATGTAGTTGGCAGCTGGAAAACAGACAGACAGTTGTTGTGTTGTGAATGAAACCACAAGAACACCTCACCTGGGGGGCACCTATCAGAATGCTCACTATAGTTTAGTTAGAGAATACCAGAGGCAACTTTTGTCTGGTTACATCATTGCTCTTAGTTTAACAAGTACATGACATTTTAAGATGCATTATGTGATCACAGAAAATTTTCATTCACTATCATTAAGCACTGAGCCTCCCTCCCTGCCAGAATTTAGTTGATACAGAGAAATATACAAAGCTGAATGAGCTTTTAAATTTAGAAAGGGAACACAGGAATGCTCAAGTATGCTTTCTTAAGTTGAAAAAAGTAATATGAGACAGGAGTAAGAGAGAAGATAAAGAAACAGAAGAGTAGGAGCAAAACACAAAAGCTGGAGAATATACTAAGCACAGGACCTAGGGAAGACCTTGACTGGTGATCTCATTCTGTTGATTTTCTAAGTAATAGAACTTTTTATTTAAACTTTCTCATCTCCAGCTTTTCAAACCTGTAAAACATAGATTTAGTCATTCAGCTCTATCAAATATTTATTGAGTATCCTACTACTTCTGTGGCAAGAATTATAAACATGAAGTGGTTAGCACAATTAAATAAGTGATGAATGAATACTTAAAATGTTAACTACAGCTATGACTTTGTTAAGAATGGAAAGAAAGATGCCTACATAAATGCTTTATCCCACGTTGCTTTTAGAATTCTACCAGAGTCACAGATATAAAAATAATCTTCTAAGCTGGGCGCCAGAGGCTCACGCCTGTTATCCTAGCTACTCAGGAGGCTGAGATCTGAGGATCTCAGGGCAGGAAAGTCCATGAGCCTCTTATCTCCAATAAACCACTAGAAAACCGGAAGTGGTGCTGTGGCTCAAGCGGTGGAGGGCTTGCCCTGAGCTGAAGAGCACAAGGACAGTGCCCAGGACCAGAGTTCAAGCCCCATGACCGACAAAAAAAAACTCCAAAAACTTCTAGCTGGGCTCCAGTGGCTCATGCCTGTAATCCTAGCTACCCAAGAGGCTGAGATCTGAATATCTTGGTTTGAAGCCAGTACAAGCAGGAAACTCTGTGAGGCTGTTACCTCCAATTAACCAGCAAAAAGCCAAAAGTCAAGCTGTGGCTCAAGTGGTAGTGTGCCAGCCTTGAACAAAAAGCTCAGTCACAGTACCCAGGCCCTAGATTCAAGCTCTAGTGCCAGCATACACACATAAAAATTTATCTTCTCATTAAGTATGGTGTCTTACACCTGTAATCCCAGGAACTTGGGAAATAAAGATCAGAAGAATTTTTTGTTGAAGACCAGCCTATGCATAAACATCTCAACAAGCATGGTAGAACATGTCTGTAATCCAGACTGGAAGAATCGCAGTCCTCTGCCAGTCCAAGTAAGTGGTGCAAGATACTCAAGTGGTAGAATGCCTGCCAAGCATGCTTAAATAAATCCCGAATACAACAACAGCAGCAATAGAAAAAAAAAATTTTCATGTATGGAAATTTGATGATAGATCTAATGCCACTTTTTTAAGATGAAGAATTTATTTTTTATGTTTTGGGAAGTGATAAGAATATTTCAAGTATGTGGTAAGTTATTTTGGCATTTTTTTCTAAGACAAACTTAACATGTAGTTTCTCTATACATAGCCTTGTTGGTATATTCTACCATTCTGCACATAAACCTTGTGTTCCACTGAGGTAAGTCTCCATGCCTCTCCCTCCCTCTCCCTCTTCTTTCTCACTAAGTTTAATTCAAATATTGTGAAGATTTGCCTTTTTAATTTTAATATTTGGCAGTACTTGGGTTTGAGTTCAGGGTCTTGTACTGTTGAGGCAAATGCTCTACCACTTGAGACATACCACCAGCCTTTGTTTGCTTGTAAGATATTTTTCAGATATTTTAAAAATCTTATTCTTTAAAGTCTAACCAAGACCCATTTCTCATGAAATCTTAGTCAAGCATTTCATCTGCCTTGATATTTTCTCCTATGAACGTTCACTGCATGGAATGGCTTTTTCCAAATTTTCTGGCTTAACTTTTCATTCTGATGAGATTGTATTATTCTTGAGAGTAAACTTTTTTATATTGCCATTGAGGGTAAACAGTATTGTACTGGTATGTGTTTGATACAAGTAGAGAACTATAAAATATTGGAATTTTATCTACTTATTTTGAGAATTCTAAATCTCATTTTTTTTTTTTTTGCTGGTTGTGGAGCTTGAACTCTGGGCCTGGGCACTGTTCTGAGCTTTTCAGCTCAAGGCTAGCACTCTACCACTTGAGCCATAGCACCTACTTCCAGCTTTTTCTGTGTATGTGGTGCTGAGGAATTGAACCCAGGGCCTCATGCATGCAAGGCAAGCACTCTACCACTGAGCCACCTTCCCAGTCCCATAAATCTCATTTTTTTTTCTTGCCAAATATGCGTGCTTTTTTTTTTCTTGTTAATTGGAGATGGAGTCTTAACAGACTTCTGCCAAGCTGGCTTCAAACTGTGATCTTCCAGGTTTCAGCTCCTGAGTTGCTTAGATTACAAGTATGAACCACTGGCAACTATCTAAATCTGTATATTTAACAGGTATGGAAACTATGACTGGAGAATCTAAGTGATTCACTCGAGATTATGGAGCTGCTCATCCTTATTTCCTCTTTAAGGTGATGGTCTTGGGGACTTAAACTCAGGGCCTGGACACTGTCCCAGAGCTTTTTTTGCTCAAGGCTAGCACTCTACTATGTGAGTCACAGCTCCACTCTGGCTTTGTTTTTGTTTTTGTTTTTTTTCCTCAGTCAATTGGAGATAAGAATCTCATGGAAGCCAGGCGCTGGTGGCTCATGCCTGTAATCCTAGCTACTCAGGAGGCTGAGATCTGAGGATCGTGGTTCAAAGCCAGCCCGGGCAGGAGAGACCGTGAGACTTCTATCTCCAATAAACCACCAGAAAACCGGAAGTGGTGCTGTAGCTCAAGTGGTGGAGCACTAGCCTTGAGCTGAAGAGCTGAGGGACAGCGCCCAGGCCCAGAGTTCAAGCCCCACGACCGACAAAAAAAAAAGAATCTCATGGACATTCCCTTCCTGGGCAGGCTTTGAATGGTGATTCTCAGATCTCAGTCTCCTGAGTAGCTAGGATTACAAGAGTGAACCACTAGTACCCAGTTTTAAGATATCTTTATGATGTTTAAGGGTATGTTTAAGGGTAATGTTTGCCAACCACAATTACTCTTCCTGCCCTTCACAAGAAAGAGGAAGGAAGGTTTAAGCATTTATGGTTGTACATGGTGCTATTCTTTCTTCCTCTGTGCCCTCAAGTAACACATCACTCCTTTTAGTTTCTGTAATCAACACAAAGGACATTTCATAAGAGCCAGTCTTCCACTGAAGACTCCATCTTTACTGAATTGAATTTGAACTAAATATTTGATTAGATGATTTCCTTCCTGGCTTTTTTTCTGTTTCAATACTATTTTTTTTTGCTAGTCCTGGGACTTGAACTCAGGGCCTGGGCACTGTCCCTGAGCCTCTCTCTGCTCAAGGCTAGTGCTTTACCACTTGAGCCACAATGTCACTTCTGGCTTTATCTGTTTATGTGGTACTGAGGACTCGAACCCAGGGATTCATGCATGCTAGACAAGTACTCTATCACTAAGCCACATTCCCAGCCCCAAATACTAATATTTTATTTGATTCTGCCTAGTATGGGTCATGAGAAAGTGAGTCATGATCATGAGAAAATGATGTATTTCAGAAGTGGTTATAGTGAGAGTTTTCAAAATTGAAGCACAAATAATATATATGTGGATGTTCTGTATTTCTTTTGGCTTATGAAAGGTCTTTTGATTTTTTTAAAAATAGTGACAAAACAAATATGGCTTTGAAAATTCTATCTAGTAAGTGAGATGCCGTTATCATTCCAGGTCTTAACAGTATGACATGACTTGTCTAGTCATGTGTCTTTTATGTCCAATTGACTTAATAGTGATAGTTTCTAGGAACCTCATACTGTTTGAAACTCAATGACAAATGAATAAAATTATATAAGTACAGAAATGCTTAGAAAAATAATTTCCCATGCCAGAGATAGAAAGCTGTTATTCAGGCCTCCACAATTAAGTTTAGGATGGTTCAAACTCAGAAAAGCAGTTTGTACCATGGAATATAACAAGAATGGGTTAGAATTCTGGGTTATAGATATAACTTGGCCCAATTTCTATCTCTTGGTCTTTCATTTTTCACATCTGAAAACAAATGAATAATGGCCCAGGTAGACACTCCACAAATGTTATTTATAAATGAGATATTAGAAAATTCTTAGTAAATTTCTTTTACAAAATGTAAAATATCAAGCTTACCTTTGCCTTTATCAAGGGTACTGCCGGGGGCAGTCCATGAAAGGTGAACATGATCTCCTTTAACCTCAGCCTCCAAGTCTGTGATTTTACTGGGCGGGAACAAGGGAGCATTGTTACCAGCAGGAGGAGCTCCTGATACAGTGAATGACCCTCCTGAAGTTAGTCTGCTGAAATCTTCCAGTTCAGCTTCTGCCAAGTCTTCTTTAACTTCAGGTCTGGGTGGGTTCAGTACAATTTCACCTACCCCAAAAGAGTAATTATGTAACTTTTCATATTGTCATGTGGATACTTCATCTTGTAGAGGGGTAAGTTAAAACTTCATGGCAGACACAGAAAAGTGACAATTTTTAGTGAAAAAACCCTCTTGTTTTAGTATAACTTTGAAATGAATGAGGAGATATTATGCTATGTTAAACCATCTTTGATCTTTATTAACTGCTTGACTAGAATTCTTTGAGGGCAAAGATCCTTTTGAACTCAGGGTCCCATTCTTACTGGCTAGACACTGTATCACTTAAGCTATGCTTCAGAGCTTCGTTATGTTCTTTTCTGGATATGTTACCAAGGTTTCTCCCCAGGCAAGCCTGGGTTTGCAAGCTTCCTATTGAGGCTCCCACAGATGCCCATCATGCCCTTCGTTTTGTTGTGATGGAGGTCTCAGGAAATTTTTGCCCCAGCTTGCCTGGAATTGCAATCCTGCCAATCTCTTCTTCCAGAGTAGCTGGTATGACGTGTGAGACATGAGCCTGGTACAAGCATTATCTTTCATTCATCTTTGTAGCAAGCATCTTCTATAGTGCTGGCCTAATACCAGATGCTCAGTCCAAAATTTTTCATTGTAATTGAAATGAACCAGCGTAGATGTTAACAAAACATGTGACAACCTATTTTATACTCAACCCAATAGTATGAATATAATTTGGAAACAGAGAAGTTGAATACATAATTATATACTTGCCTCTTCCATAGTACATAAAATTTTCCATGTTTGCCTCATGCAATGTACAAAAACACTCATTTCAATTTTAATGCTACTTACCATTTACAACATAGCCGGGTATGTACAGAGACTTGTTCTGTCGTCTTAAACTCCGTCTAGCTGTGTAATTTCTTGCCTGAACATGAACTTTTAAACTGTATCTACCATTTCCATTGTATTCCATAAAATATCTGGAGTAGATGCCATCATTTTTGATAGTATCAGCACCTGGACATTCAAATGTAATAATTAGTTATCCAGTAAATAAAAATGGCTGTTGTATCTATCCCTGAGCAGTAGTGATATCACCAGTTTGAAGGATAGCATAGCATAAGGTATGTGAACCCTAAAATCAAATTGTTCGAATTCAAACCTAGGCTTAGCCACATGCTAATCCTTTCATACTGGAAACAGTCTAATTGATGATCAATTTATGTTAATTGTTATTATTTTATAAAAGAAACTTATCAAAAAGAAAACATAACTAGCTGGGGAAGTTATAGGTGAAACACTAAGAAAACTGGAGGAGGATTGTATTCATACATTCCATGGGAAAAGTAAAATTGTTTTTGAGATTAAAATAAAATAAATGTGTTTGATTTTGCTTTGTCAGGCTGAGTAAAAGTTTAGAAACATTATAACTTTAAAATATGATTTATATGCATATATATGTTATGACTTCATGGAATCCTCTTGGAAGTGTTTTAAGTTCAATATAAGTTGAAGCAGATGCTAGTTACCTGCACCATTGTCCCAGAGTTCCAGTGTTATTTGATATCCACCTTCAGTCTCTATCATGGCTGTTACATTAACTCCCAGCACAGGCATGAACCCTTGACTGACCCGTGCATAAACAATTATTGGGCTAGGGTATTGTGCTGTATTTCGACTCATGTGAGCAACTGCAATTATTGGAAGTACAGAAGGATTTCTTGCTCTAGTGGTCATTGTCACTGATAGCAATTGAGGTTGGGCTTGCTTATTTAAAAGGCTGTAAGTCCAAGTACCTGTCTGAAAAAAAAAAACAAAACTTTTTAAGAGCCTGGATAATATTACTATTTCCAGCTAGTGCCAGTTGCTCACGCCTGTAATCCTCGCTACTCAGGAGGCTGAGATCTGAGGATCATGGTTTGAAGCCAGCCTGGGCAGGAAAGTCTGTGAGATTCTTATCTCCAATTAAATCACAGAAAAATCCAGAAGTCATACAGTGGCTCAAGTGGTAGAATGATAGCCCTGAGCAAAAAGGGAATCAAGGACAGTGCCCAGGCCCGTATTTCAAACTTTAGGACCAGCAAAAACAAAATAAAACAAAAACAAAAAAACCCTGTTTTCTTGGGATATAAACTTATTTAGAAATATAAAGAGTTCATATATGTATATATTTATACATAGGTACATATGTGTGTATGCCTAGCTGTGCTTATATATACATATACATATATATACACCTATGTGTGTGTTGAGATTTCATCTATATAAGTGTTTATTCTCAAGCTACACCCCCCGTCCCAATATTGATTTTTAAAACTGATTTTTACAAACTAATAAATATGGATGTAAATTACTACATATTCAAATTATTTTTATTATGACAGATTACCATTTTTAATATTGACAATGTAGAAGACATTGTATTTTTAAGGTAGTAATTAATAAAAACATGGTGATAATAAAAAATAGTTACCTCTGCAATGCCTGGTATGTGAAGACGAGAAGATCGAATATTTAGCTTATGTTCTTTGAATTCTGGGGTATTATATTGTTTTCCTTTTGGATCTTGGAGAATAATTTGTGGTTTCTGTTTTGTCCAGGTAACAACAAAGAATGTGTCTCTTCCAATGGTGCTGTCTACAGACACTGTGCCATTGGCCCATGTCCTCCCTTTGACATTTAGAGTTTTGCTCTCCAACTGGTACATAAGTAAGAGGAAACATATAAAACCACTTGTTATTCATTTTGGCAACACTTGGGCTTGAACTCAGGGCTTTATACTTGTTAGGTAGGTACTCTACCACTACACCAAATTTCCATTGCTACTGTATGGCATTGGTTATTTTGAGATTGGCTTTTTACCTATGCCTGTGCCTGAACCATGATTCTCCTATTTTATGCTTTTGGTTATAGTTGGGATGACAGTCATCTATCTCCAGCATCCAATTTATTCAATTGAGATTGAATCGTGGGAACTTTTTTGCCCAGATTGCTCAGATTACAAATCTTCCTAATCTCAGCTTGTCTAGTAGTTAGCATCACAGGTATGAACCACTACACTCAAACCTATTTGTTTTCTCATAGATAATGTAACCTTAAAGCTTATTAGATATGTTATAAAAATGAAATTTAAAACAGTTCCTAATGAACCACCTGCTTATTTTCTAAATGGGTTAAAAACATACCAAGAACTAAGGAAAAAGCTAAGAAAAAAAATACAAATTGATCTATTGCAGACAATAGTGTAGAAGTTAAAGAAGAGAGAGATAGCTTGGCACTGGTGGCTCATGCCTCCTAGCTACTCAGGAGGCTGAGATCTGAGGATCATAGTTCAAAGCCAGCCTAGGCAGGAACGTCAGTGAGACTCTTATCTCCAATAAAACAGCAGAAAAACAGAAGTGGCTCTGTGGCTTGAGTGGTAGAGCTCTAGCCTAGAGCTGAAAAACTGAGGGTCAGCACCCAGGCCATAGTTCAAGCCCCACGACCAACAAAAAAACAAAAAAAGAGAGAGATTAGAATAGAATTTAAAATTTATTTTAAAGATTTCAACCTAAAATAACAAAGAATTAAAGAAGTTTTTCAAGAGTATATATAAAGACTAGAAGCAAGATAAAAAGTGGTTGTGTCATGGAAAAGCAATTTCAGAAAGGATGTTTTTCTGCACAACTGAAATACTTTTTAACACAGAATTATTTATTAGATAAAAAGTTAATAACTAGAATAATAGGAAGTAATTGCAACTGTGAGAAAGTAAAGAGTTTTCTTAATATACTAACCTGAATAGCCTGCTCAGAAATGTTACCACTTCTTGATGAAATTCTGCTGAATGCATCAATAAGCCCATTTATGTCTTTATTGGCATAAAAACGAAGCCCTCCTAAAATGAAGTTTTCAATGGGGAAATATATTTGTTTGCTGTTGTCAATATGTCAATAAGCTTTAAAGTCTAACATTTCTCTTTAAACTGTACAAAAGATAGATTTGTAAGAACCTCATGGACTTTCTGGAATCTGTCTCTTAAATAAAATCCTATAATATCTAAACTTTGCTCAAAAATAAATAATGCAAATAAGAATAATGACAAAATTTACAGAATAAGTCATTTCATTTTTAAAATTTCATTCATTGTTAAATGTAAGTACATGTCACATTTTTAAAACTGGTCTAATTACTAAATATCTTATAAAATAAATTTAAAACAGTTCTTAATGAACTAGCTGCTTATTTTCTAGATGGGTCAAAAACATAACAAGAACTTAGAGAATGAATGCTAAGAAAAAATACAAATTGATTCAGTATAGAAAGTAAACAATATGGGAGTCAAGGAAGAGAGAGATTACTTACTTAGGTGTGAGAAGTTAGACTAGATTAGAGAGGGCAGGAATGAACACAAATGAGTTCCAGAAATATGACAATCAGTATCAGAAAGGCCAGCTGAAAGGGTGTTGAAGATGTCCAGGCAGAACTTTGTAAGGGCTGGATAAGGATGCGTAGAACTGGATACAAAGGGGAAAATGCATAAATATTCTCCACTCATATTTAGTGAGATTTGGAGGGAACAGTGAAGGCCGAATTAGCAATCAAGACTCCAATGACAGCCTTAAGCAAATCATTTGTAGTCAGGTCTCCTATTTCCTTATCTAAAAAACAAGAATGTCTAAACCCTTACTCTGAGATTGAATAGTATTTTGGAATTGTGTAATAACTTTAGACTTGCAATTGAGTAACAATAAAAGAACTTTGTTTAGTGTATATTGACAGTGTTGTAAGGAATGAATGAAAACAGAAAGAAGCTTTATATGAAGAAGTGAAAGAAAGGGAAAATAATTTAATTTGAAGGAGAAAAGACAAAACTCATTTTATGATAGGCAATTTTTGAACAACTTTACAGCTCTGGGGAAAGCTTTCTAAGAATGTGTTGTTGTTCAATATAAAATGATGTTCCAAAGCTTTACCTGTCATATTTGACAGGGCTTCCAGTTCTTTGGCAGCGTCAGGCCCCAGAGCAATGGTGTGGATGATTGCACCACTTTGTTTGACCTCCTCAAAGCATTGGCTTATGCTATTATCTTCTCCATCTGTCAGTAATATAATTTCAGAACCAGAAGTAGTCTGGTTACTGGAGGTAATTACCTGATAGTTAAAAATTAGATTATTAGTTACACAATATCATTTCAGTTGTAACTAAGAACAAACTTGTTATTTTAGTCAGAATTTTTAGTATAATGCATTTAGAGTAAACAAAAGGAAACTTTTCATATTACCATATTGAATTTGCCAATTCAGGCTTGAATTCAAGCCTGAATTGGCAAATGGAAATGAGTGTAGTAAAAATTTTAAGAGAGCTGCTTATCACTTCTAACAATTTCAAGTATACATATTCCCTCTACTGAAGAAATAAAGAATAAAGCACATAGAATAATTCCTGTCACATAGTAAGTATTTAGTGAGTATTAACTGTCATCCTAGGAGATACTTAGGAATATCTTTTTAATACATTTAACTTAGTCACAACTAAAGAATCTTAGGATTTACCAGGAAAAAAAAACCCTGACTTGACATGAGGAAGGAAGTTCATAATTTTATCATTATTATAAACATTTATTCTCATTTTTCCTGAGATCTTGTACCAAGAGTATTAGTTAAGTGCTTTGGTGTTAAATAACTAGAGAATAAATTACATTTCTGCCATTTACTAATAAATAGAATAGTCTTCAGTCTTTGTGAAGAGTTAAAATTATACATATACACACACCACCCACACACACAGTTTCTCCATCTGTTAGTAATACGATGCTGGAGCTGGGAGTAGTTTGGTTACTGGAGATAGTTGCTTGGTAGTAAAAAGCTGAGTTTTTAATTACATAATGTCATTGTGATCATAGGGATTGAACTCAGGGTCTGGGTACTGTCCCTAAAACCTTTTTTTTTTTTCTTAAAAAAACTGTATTTTTTTTCTTTTCTTGGTACTGGGAATTGAACCTAGAACACTGCAGTTGCTAGGCAAATGCTTTGTCACTTAGCTACAACTCAGCCCCATAATCATTATATACAAACACATACACACAAATTATATATAGTTACTCTAAACCTCACTTTCCTTGCATGCAGAGTGGGCATAATAATATTACCCAATTTACAAAATAGTAGTAAGGATATAAAGCATTTAGCATAGACAATAATGTATATAGTCAAAACATGTTAGTTATTGTTATGCTTTTGTAAGTAAAATGCTTATACATTGAGGTGGTTTTATTATGTAAGTATTTAACATCTATTTATGACTTTGACTGTGGATTGAAATAATCTATTATGACTTGTTAATGACTTGTCTTGATCAGATCATAATATTACTAAGGAGAAACTTATGAATTCATGACTTTTTTCAAAAGTACAATGAGAAAATGAAAAACAATAGTAAATGGCAAATATTTAATTTTTTTTTAACCTGGAATCCTGCTTTGAGTCCATTGCAAATTGAAGTTCCACCATAAGCATTTTGTGGCAGGTTTCCAGTGATGTTTTGGTAAGCGTTGTCATCACCTATTCTTATTAGATTATTTTTAATTTCCGCAATATGGTCAAAGACAACCATCCCAACCAGAGATCCTTTTTCAATGACTTGAATTAAGTATAGTTCTGCTGCTTGATTCAACCGAATAAGACGGTCTTCCTGTGAAAAAAAAAAGGTGTAAATAATTCCCAAGTCATTTCAGATCTTGACAGATTAATGAAAGATTGGCGATACATCACAACAATAATAAGTTGATATATTTTAAAATGTAGCTCCATTTTATTAAAAAATTAAAAATTCTAATTAGCCACTGGTGGCTCCTGAACACTAACTATTCAGGAAACTGATATCTAGAAGACTGCAGTTCAGGTCCAGCATGGCAGAAAGCCCAAGACACTCCATCTTCAAAATAAAGCAAAAGCCAAGCAGAAGACAAGCCTCAAGCAATAGAGTGCTAGCCAAAATAAAAACAAGCTAAGAGACCATGAGGCTCTGATTTCAAACCCAATACTAACAAAATAAACAAATGAGAATGTTTTAAAAGCCATCATTATATTTGAAAGTCTTAAAAATCGATATGCTTGGTACATGACAGCTGTATATTCAAGAATATTACCTAAGGAAATAATTTTAAATGTAGCTTTTAATTGTAGTAAGTTGAAAACTTTTAAAAGGTCCAATGAGATCATTTGACTAAATTATAGTATGCATCTATAAAAAGCCTTTAAATACTATGTCATAGAATGATTTTTACATATATAAAAGATAATCATCTTGATTTACTTATTATTATTTGGGGGATTGGTCCTAGGGCTTGAACTCAGGGCCTGGGCACTGTCCCTGAGATTTTTTTCATTTCCCTCCAGCCTAGCATTCTACCACTTGGACCATAGTTCCATTTCTGGGCTTTTTTTGGTGGTTAATTGGAGATAAGAGTCTCAAGGACTGTCATACCTAGGCTGGCTTCACACCACTGTCCTCAAATTTCATCCTCCTGAGTAGCTAGGATTAAAGCTGTGAGCCACCAGAGCCCAACTATAATCACACTTTTGAAAAAGAAAAATAAATACATTGACAAAAATAAACTAGAATATCAGGTTGGATAGTGGAATTCGTTTTTATTTTTTCTCTTTGTTGTAATTCTTCTAGTTAGTTAAAGATTAAAAAGTAAAAATCATCCATAATTGTATAGCCTTAATATAACAGTCACTTTATATTATGTATTTAATGTTATATATATTTAGCAGGTTATCTTCTAGTACTTTTTTTTTTTTCTGGTCGTGGAGCTTGAACTCTGGGCCTGGGTGCTGTCCCTGTGATCTTTAGATCAAGTCAAGCACTCTACTGCTTGAGCCACAGGGCCACTTCCGGTTTTCTAGTGGCTTACTGGAGATAAGAGTCTCTTGGACTTTCCTGCCCGGGCTGGCTTTGAACCATGATCCTCAGATCTCAGCCTCCTGAGTAGCTCAGATTACAGGCGCGAGCCACCGGTGCCCGGCTCTTCTAGTACTTTTTACATAAAATTACTGTGCTAAAATTTATTAGAGCATAAATTATGTGTTAGTTAGCCTCTTAGGACTAGCCTTAATAATTTAAGAATGTTAGCAAAAGACTGACTTACTTCACTCATGCTTCCAGATTTATCCAGTACTAAGCAGACCACTCGTTGCTTGGACTTGAGCAATGAAAATGCAGGGTGAGGTGGCATTTTCATTCCTGTGATGGGAGATGCATTCTGAAAATCCTCAGACTCTTGGATTACATCCCAAATGCTTCTGTGATTGCACATTTTGTTATGTAGGTTTGGAGCTTCTACATTGTGTGTTTTTTTGGTACAAAATTCAGTCACCTGCAAAATAATCAGAACATTGGACATATCAATAATTTGGAAGCATTATCTTTTCCAACCAAATGTGTGCTGAGCTGCTATGTAAAGCAAGAACACTGTGAAATAGATATTTTAATTCTGATAAAGAACTAAATCAGATGTAATTGTTATCCCACAGTGATGCAACCTAAAAATGACAAGTTATGTTTCACTACCAACTATATATCTCTTAACACACCTGTTGTTGTATTTTGAACTTTGTATATTTAAATAGAATGCTTCAGGTCAAACATTAGCTTTTTTTTTTTTTTGTCGGTCATGGGGCCTAAATTCTGGGCCTGGGTGCTGTTCCCCAGCTCTTCAGCTCAAGGCTAGCTTTCTACCACTTGAGCCACAGCACCACTTCCAGCTTTTTCTGCTTATGTGGTGCTGTGGAATCAAACCCAGGGCCTCATGCATAAGGCAAGCACTCTACCACTGAGCCACATTCCCAGCCCTCAAACATGTGGACAAGCATATGTATTTTTTATATTATTTTATAATAGTTGATGCACTGTAATGAGAATACATAGAAATAATAGAAAATCTAGAATGCCAGCTTTCTAAAGCTCCATTATAGATTGCTCTAGAATAACAGTGTCTAAAACCTGGAAGAAGGTATGTTGTAGGTAGTTAGACTAGACACCAAATCCAATAGGAGTCAATGGAGAAGGATTTTCTAAGAATTCATTATGTCACTTCACTGAGAAGGATACACTGTCACCATTGAAGAAAAGTAAGAGGTTAATAAGAAAGGATGACACAATTCCCAGGCATATCCTGACAGGGGCCAGAGAGAATGGGATCTAGTTAATGGTATGAGTAAATTTCCTTCTTCTCTACTGGTATACATATCATAATAGAAAATCTATTTTCTAATTCATTTTTTCCTAAACTTTTCTTTGTAAGACAGGAAAGAGAAGGTACTTACAGAATCAAGATTTTGCATGAACATTATGGAGTCCTTTGTAGTCTGGGATTTGTCTGGAATAAATGTACATTTTGCCTCATACAACCTTGTCTGTGAGTCACGCCGACAAGGCCTTGTTACACAGCTTCCTCCCTGGCAATCATTGAAAACCACATACCTGCCAGTAATAGCAGTGGAACATCTGGGATGAAAGAGTTAGATTACATTTAGAAATGAAGACTAAGTGAATGAAGAATAAAGACCAGCATCCTAAAATCTTTATTTCAGTGGCAACTGCTATAGCTCATATATCATAATGTTCACACCTATTTGGTTTTGATTTCAATAAGAGCAGTCTTTTTGATTCCTATCCACTAAATATTCATTGCTTATCATTATGATCAATAAATGCACTCTTTTTTTTGGGGGGGGGGTCCGGTCGTGGGGCCTGAACTCTGGGCCTGGGCGCTGTCCCTCAGCTCTTCAGCTCAAGGCTAGCGCTCTACCATTTGAGCCACAGCACCACTTCCGGCTTTTTTCTTTTTGCTTATGTGGTGCTGAGGAATCGAACTCAGGGCCTCAGGCATGCAAGGCAAGCACTCTACCACTGAGCCAACTTCCCAGCCCCAATAAATGCACTCTTTGTGACATATTTTAAAGAGAGTTACAGAAAAATTGCTTCTTAGTGGGCAGGAGAGAATCAATATTTTAAAAATATAATTGTATTGTCCTTATTAAGGTGTCATACAGAGGGGATATGGTTTCATAAGGTAAGGTAATGAGTTCATTTCTTTTGGGACAATGTCACTCTTTCCTTTGCTTTTCCCTAGTTTCCTTTTCCATTCCCTGCCCACAAGTTGCATGGTTCATTTTCCATATAGTGTCTACTAAATGAGAGTCAGTATTATGATTAAAGTGTTCTTAAATTTCCATTTTTGGTATATATAATTATATGTACCGCTAAGCTAGACTGAAGGAAGAAATAAAACTAAGGTATGCATGCTTGTCCATTCTAGTCATGTGGTCTTCATGATAAAGGTAACTGTCAAACCTTTGGAAAGGAAAGGAGGGGAGGTATAGTATGAGTTAAAGGATTCTAAAAAGTTTCTGTTTATAAGCAGAATTTCCTCCTTCCCATTCTGTTAACCTTCATGACACTAGTCTATTTTAACAAATTTGCTTGTATTTTAAGGATTAAAAGAGATGGTGAGTAATATTGTCCAAGAGAGTTCTGGAGTTAGACTTAAAGTTGAACTTACACATGAAGATACTTAACTGATTTAAAGTTCCTAATGCAGCCAGAGGCTGGGCTCATGCCACTAATCCTAGCTACTCAGGAGGCTGAGATCTGAGTATCGGGGTTTGAAAGCAGGAAAGTCCATGAAACTCTTATCTCCAATAAACTAGTCAGGAAAAACCCTGGAGTGGCACTGTGGCTTTGGTGGTAGAGTGCTAGCCTTGAGCACAGAGAGGCTCACAGACAATGCCCAGGCCTTCAGTTGAAGCCCAGGACTGGCAAAAAAAAAAAAAAAAAAAAGAAAGAAAAAGAAAAAAAGAAAATGAAACGTGCCTGACACACAAACAATAGGAGCTCCATGAATGTTGTTCTAGATACTTATTTTCACTAATTTACCTATTTTTATGACTAATTATGAGGAAAATAATTGTTAAATATTTATTGTTTGAAAGCTGGTTTAGATTTGATTTTATGACAGACCTAATGATTTATAAAAGCACAGTCCTGGTTTTAGTTCTTGTGACAGTGTTGTTATCCAATAATACCAAGTCTTACGCCTTCCTCTGACATATTTTAATCAAGGTCTTTCAAATAATATGTAATTAATAATAAAAACATTGCTACAAAAAAGCACAGTCTAAATTACATGGACAATTACTGCTCAGTGATGTAAGCATGAGGGAACCCACACATGTTACCGTGGGAGCTGTTTCAAGAGCATCTAACCTTAAGTGGAAGGAGAGGAAAGACATTTAGAGACGAAAAATTAAAGGCTAACCAGGCATTATATAGACAAGGGAGGAATTTCATGGGATGAGTGGGAAATTGAGTGTCTCATGCTAAGAGCTCAGTCTGTATGAAAGTCTTGCAGTTCTAGAGACCAGGCAGACAGTACGAAGAGCTGAGAGAAGCATTAGTTGAGAGCCCTTCTTCCATCTAATACATTTTTCTTATTTCCTTGCTGTATTGATTTCTGTTCTTCAGTACATTTTAATGTTCTATGTGGTTGATATTGTTTTTATGTAGTGGCTTAAACATCTCTGTTTAATGTTTATGAACAGATGGTCTGTATCCACTCCCAAAACTGGAATCGTATTTCTTAAAACTTCAACTTACCTGAATGAGAAATGCTTTTTTTTCTTTCACTGAAAGGTAAAATATATTTACCAAAAACTCGAACAGTTTCAGTGAATTAAGGGAAGCAAGTTCAGTGAAAATGTAATGGATTGCATTGAACAAAAGAGTGGGTAGTTTTGACTCTAATTATCTGGTATCTTAGGGGTTAGTTTTTTTCCCTTTCTCTTCTTCTAATAATATGTTAGTAGAATTTATATGTGTGAATATTGAAATGATTCCCTGTTCCTGATTGGTCTTCATTCCAAGGTGGAACCCCTGGAATTAATTGGTAAACACCAATGGCACAGATTGCATATGTCAATTAACTGTAAGAAGATCCAACCACTTTAAATAGTCTTTGTTTGCCTATATAGAAATTTGAAGAACAGTAAGTGAAAAGATTTGTTTTGAATACAGTGATACCTTGTTGCTTCAATAGTATTCTTTCTGGAAATGTAGAATGGCCGGTTCACATTATACTCATCAAATACTCCCCACCGGAGATGGGCCCACTCATGTACAAATACTCTGCCTACAAGAGAATAAGTCATTTATAAACTTGTAACTATATATATATATTTTTTATCGGTCATGGGCCTTGAACTCTGGGCCTTAGCGCTGTCTCTCAGCTCTTCAGCTCAAGGCTAGCTAGCTCCCTACCACTTGAGCTATAGCACCACTTCTGGTTTTCTGGTGGTTTATTGGAGATAAGAGTTTCACGGAGTTTCCTGCCCGGGCTGGCTTTGAACCACGATCCTCAGATCTCAGCCTCCTAAGTAGCTAGGATTACAGGCATGAGCCACTGGCGCCTGGCTTAATATTTTAATGTAATTTCTTTTGGTTTTAAAATCTTCTACCCATCTCCCAGTCTTACTGAGTCAAGAAATTCTAGAAATTGACATTTTTCACTAGGTCAAAAGAGTTGAAATTATTTAGTTGCCTATGACTCACATTATTAATTGACTCACATTATTAAACCCATGCACACAAGTAAATAGGTGAACGTAACTAGCATACTTTTTTGTTTTTTGTTTTTTAATGTAAATATTCTTTTTTTTATTGTAAGAATACTGTACAGAGGAGTTACAATTACATGGGCAAGATAACGAGTACATTTCTTATCAAGCATTGTTGCCTCCTCGTTGTTTCCCCAACTAGCATACTTTTAAAGGCATTACATAATATTTGTTTTTAATTAAAATCCTTAAAAATACAGTTAATCACAGTGTTTTATATTTTATATATTTACATATTATATATTTAATGTGCTATTGGAAATAGGAATATAAAATAGCTATTCCTACCTCGGGGCCCATAGACAGCTAAGTTGTCAGTCAACAGGAAATTTGGAGTAAAATGTATATATTGTCCTTTCTCTCCACATTGTCCATATTGTAGTGTATAGGGATCATCTCCATATTTCAGATAAGGATCAGCAACTATAACATCTGCCTAAATTAAGGCAGGAGAACAACAACAAAAACAACCCTCAAAAACCAAACCAAACCAAAACAAAACAAAAGCAAAAGAACCAAGAAGCAAAAACAAATTCCAAAACAGAAACAAGGGATTGTAAAAGCAAGAACTTTTTCATCTACATTTAGAAAAGATAGATTACTAATTTAATTCCTAAATGAGTGAGTAGCAATTAGCAGAAATAATATCTATTAATTTAAGGAAAGCTTAGGGAATACTTAGATAACATACCTACCTGCTCATATGATTCTTGTTTGGGCAGTAAATACTCAGATTTTGACTTCCAGGTCATTGGAATTAAAATGCTTACTTTCCTGAAATAAACTCTTTGCTTGGTGGCATGAAACAGGTAGGTTGAAGCTTCCGTTACCATTTTCTGACAAAATTAAAAATACTTTGTGGTAACACCTTTACAATGAATATAGAATGAAAGTATACAAACTAGAAAAGGCAAATTGAAGCTTATTTTCTCCAAATATTTTTCAAAGATTCACTGCAAAATAGTTTGAATACTGCTGCATCTCTCCAATCTGTAAGCTTATTTTCATATGTCCCAAAGCCAAATCCTTTTTACTTACACAAATTTGCACTCAGAATTATTGGTTGGAGATGGAAATAAAGATGTTGGGGAAGATCGAAATGTGGGTAAGATTGGGAGCTTGTGGGAAAATTGCTTACTTACTCAAATTAAAGTTCTTATTGGGCTACTTAAATAAATTGGGAGTTAACTGAACTCAGAGCCTCACACTCACTTGCCTTTTTGGCTATTACTCTACCACATAAGCCGTGTTTCTAGCCTGTCTTTTTGTTGGTTATTTTGGAGTTGGAGTGTTGAAGACTTTTCTGCTCAGGCTAGATCTCAGCTTCTTGCGTAGCTAAGGACAACGGCTGTGAGCCACTGGCTCCTGGTTCAGGTTTAGTTATGCTTTGTGTTTATTAAAAAAAACATTTGGTAGGTTTTGAGACATCTCATTATACAGGATGTGTTTATGGAAATACATAATTTTATCAAGTAGTCATAAAATATATGTATATGTATGTATGTATGTATGTATGTCTAATTGGCTTCAGGCCCCAGTTTGCCACTTACTCTATGACTGCACAATTTAACTTCTTTCATTTCTATGATGAGGATAAAATTCATTGCTGAGAGAATAAAATTCATCCACTAAGAGGATCAAAAAATAGTATTAAATATTATAAATTTTTTTATTGTACTGACTAATATAAATGACATTAGGAAGAGAAATGAACTTTAAAATATGTAAGGTTTTCTTTCAGATGAAATAGGTAAAAAAATTTAAGTTTTCTGTGGAAAAATATGAAGTCTGGGGTGTAAATGTGGATTATTATTTAAACTTTCTGAGAGTAGCTTTCTTTCTATTAGCTTAACTAGTTGGAAAAAGTGTTACAAATTTGGCCTTTTAATTATTCAATAAAGGAATGATTAATGCATAATTAAATCATAAAACTAAGCAGATTGAATCCTAGCAGTTTAGACCAGTTTTACATAAATGATGACTTTGGGAAGTTATAACAGTTTGAGTATTTGTATGTGCTGAGATGGAAATAGTTATCAAAATAAAAATATAGGAGTAATAAAAATTTTCTCTTACCTGAATGTTCTGAATTAGTTTTTCATCTTCTGTTACATTGGGGTTAATTGCAATGACAATGCCTTCATATCCCTTGTCATGTAACTTTACCATTGAGCTTTTCACCTCTGGCAAGAGATGCAGAGCTAGACATAGAATGCCACTCAGACTGAACATCATTTCTGCCCAGGCTACAATTATACAGAAATGCAAGGAGGGTATTTATAGGTCTGCCTATTAGTTTAGGAATTTGAATCAAGACCAAAATATTTGCATAAATTTGATATAGTAAAATACACTAAGTTTTCTTAGTAACTCCCTTATCTTATTCATTCTAATGATGTAGTTGTGAAATAGCAGTGGGGATTATGCTAAACATCCTTAGCATTCTTTGTGTGGATAGTCAAGCTCAAAGTAGTGAGTGGCTGTCATTGTCCCCACCAAAGTTAACCTCAGGATCTCCTTACTGAAAAGCAATTCAGTAAGAGGTGAGAATGAAGAAAAAAAGCACCAGGAAAGGGAAGAAGAAAACGTCTTGGAAAAATAAAAACCTGAAAGGGACTGTAGAGGGAGTGGTAATGATTAAGGGTTTATATTCTTTCTTTAGATGGGAGTGCTATAAAGACAATGGTTCAAAACATCTGTGGGTCAGTGGGAAAATTTTTACCTTCTGTGATAAGTGCTTGTTTATTTCAGTTCTCAAATACCATTGAATGTTTTAAATCCTTGCATTGAATGTTTTAAGTTCTTGCATAACTTGGGAACTTAATATGTTTCAGTTAAGATTTCTTTCTTCCTTTTACTTTTGTATTTTTTGGATTGAACACAAATGGACCTTAGCTTGAACTTGTTGTACAACGGTATTGTGAGCTGGCTCTAAAGTTAGAAAAATATAAATTCTATTCTTTCTTGCTTTGGTCACCTAATGCTCAGTAATTCTTTTTTGGTAAGAGTTGTGTGGCTCATTTTTTAGGCCTGTTTTTCTGAGCTATTAGAATAATTTGTACTAATAGAAGCTCTAAATGAGACTCTATGAATAGGATCTACAAAGTTTTCATAAAAGACTACTGACACCAGATAAGCTCCTAATATGTTATTATTGAGCATTATATATTATTGATACAAACTTATTATAGATTTTGATAGCTAAAATTTCAGGTTTCATTGTTTTATTTTTTCAACATTTCTTTGTTTTTTGTTGTTTTTTGCTTATGTGGTGCTGAGGAATCAAACCCAGGGCCTTATGCATGCAAGGCAAGTGCTCTACCACTGAGCCACCTTCCCAGTCCTCATTGTTTTATTTTTTAAATATGATGTGTCAGTGTTTTACTGCAAGTCCCTGAGCATGCCAAAAACTAGAGGTAGAACTGTCTGCCAGAATGAAACTATAGGCTTTTTGGAATGCTCTTTATCTCTTGTAAAAATCTAAGTCATCCACATTAAAAGTAATGTCTTTTTTTCCTTTGAACTTATTTGTGCCACCATGTTTACCTAACATCCACATTGCTCTTGCAATTTATTATTTTTGTTAACCAGTACTGGGGGTTTTGAACTCAGAGAATTGTGCTGCTAGGTAAACTACTACTTGAGCTACACCCCCAGTCCTTTTTACTTTAGCTATTTTTCAGAGAGGGTCTTACAATTTCATCCCAGCTAAGCTTGGACGGCAGCCTCCTGTCTGTAGCTATGTGTATGGGTGTGAGCTACCGCATCCAGTCTTGCTTTTGTTATTATTGATATGCATAGTAGATCTTCTTACAAGTTTGTAACCTTCCTTGGAGGGAAGGTATATTTTTCTTAATTCACTTGTTCTCAGCCTTAGTTTCTTTAACCTTAAAATGAGGAAATAATAACGAAGGAATTTTGGGCAGATTAAATACATTAACATGGTGAAAGTACATACAAGTGCTGGTACATATTAGACTCACAATAAATGTTTATTTAGTATGGGGAGAACAAAAACTGTGTAATTCCTTAGAAATCTAATTCACAGTTCAACCAGGAAACCTGTATTTGAAAGGGGTGAGATGGGATCAATGGGATGGGAGTAGATGAATGAAGAGAGGATGGGGGAGAGAATGCAGTCATAAATATATCCTCCCAACCTGTGAAAAGTGAGGGAAGAGGGTGTGTTGAGAGGGATAGGAGAGAACATTGAAAGGGGTGACACTGATAAACATGCATTGTATTTATAAACTGCTTTTTTGGATGGCAACTCCTTTGTACAATATATCAGAATTATTGTTTAGTGCTTTTCCTTGTTTCTTTTAACTTATATGAAAAAATATGAATTTTTCTGGGTGCTAGGTCCAGTGCTCTACTCGAGCAAGTACAGAAATGAGTAAATATAACATTACTAACAAAGAACTTAAAGATTATTTGTGTAGATTAGAAATGAAAAAAAAAAAACAACAAGATAGAGCAAGCACAGTTCTGTAGGAGAATTATATGCTCAGTACTAAAATCGGGGAATAATTTCTGGTGAAATGATTCAGAAAGACTTTGGGAGAAGGCCATTCTTTAGGAGATTGAGGAATGGAGAACTTATCCTTTCAGAAAAGGAAAACTTTGGAATGGAAACTGAGGACATTCAGCTTCAGAGCTTACATATTTTTAAAGCTTTTTTCCCTCCCCCAAACCTTTTTTTTTTTTCAGCAATGCTGAAGATCAAACCCAGAGCCTTATGCATGCTAGACAAATGTTCTCCACTGAGCCATACCCCAGTCTTCCATCTGTTTTCAAACATATGCCACATATATTACTTTTGAAAAAGATGATCAGAGAGTATTCAGCTTGAAAAGTATGTTGAAAGTAGATTCTTTTATAAACAATAGTCATCAGTAGAAGAGTCAAGAGAATGTGAATCATTGGAATAGGATTTGAATTCATGGCTTTGCACTTGCCTAGCAAGTGGTTTACCACTTGAACCATATTTCTAGCCTATTATTATTGATTTTTTATTAGTTAAAAGAATTTCTATTTTGTTTCAAGATAGAAACAAGGCTGAATAATGGCATTTTCTTTGGCTGATTTGATTCAAAATCTTAGAGTTACATATAAGTCTTTCCAAATTTAGTTACACATATTTGATTATTTTGTGGACAGAAACTCTTTACTGTAAGTCATTTTAAATTGAATCAAATTGAAATGGACAACTGTAAAAATCATATTGTCAAAACATTCTAGAGTTCAAAGTCAGCCCTGGCAGGAAAGTCCGTGAGACTCTTATCTCCAATAAACTACTCACAAAACGGGAAGTGTGGCTCAAGTGGTAGAGTTCTTGCTTTGAGTTGAAGAGCTGAGGGACAGCGCCCAGGCCTAGAGTTCAAGCTCCATAACCCACCAAAAAAAAAAAAAAAGCCTTTCTAGAAATGAAGTCTCCAACTAAGTTCCCTTAAATGTATGTATGTTCTTTTCTTTTCTTTTCATCTTTTCTTTTCTTTTTTCTTTTCCTTTTCTTTTCTTTTTGTTTCCCTTCCTTCTGAAGGACTAAGCTAGCTCCATTCTAAAAGCAATCCATCATCTCCTGTAAAACTGACCTCAGGTTAAACTTAAGGGACAAAACAATTATTGTCTTGGAAGGTTCTCAGAAAGCCCCTAATTGAACCTGCAATTATACCCATTATACCCCTAGCAACCGCCAGTTAGATAAGGGTTGAGAAACACAACCCCAGTTACTGGAAAATGGATGGGATGGTCAGCTGGTAGAAGTATCTGCAGGGTCAGGGGACCCGAAATTTGCCCACGAAATGCTGACCAATTATGTAGAAGCTCTCGAACCTTAAACCCCCTCCTATTTGCTGGAAACCCTATAAGAACCCTGCTGAACATGTGGTCGGGACTCACAAATCTGACTTGCTGTGCTGGTGATGATTGAGAGTCCAAGCTCGAGCTTGCAAATAAACAACTCTTTTGCTGTTTGCATTGGTCGTGGTCTCTGGGGGTCACTCGGGGGTCTTGAGTTTGAGTCTAACATCTGGGGGCTCATCCGGGATCCCCTCCATAAGCCCACCCAGACACCAGATCATGGAGTCGTGAAAAATCCGGCCGGTAAGTTGAGACATTGCCATTCTGTATTTTTGGTTGCCTGCAGGTTCTGTATCTGTAATTCCGGTCTCCCGCGGGGTCTGTATTCTGGTTGGCAATTAGTCTTGGTGGACGTGCTATAAGGCTGCCAATGGGATCTGTGGGAGATGTCCCCAGTCCCTATCTGGGTAAATTGCTGTTTAGTGCAGCTGGCACTTTCTGGTTGGCAATTTACAATGCGCAGCCTGTATCTTTGTCTTAAGTTGTGTCTTTGTATTGAGTGTTCTGTTTGTCATTTGGGGTTTATCTTAGCCTTAAGCCTTGGCCCAGGGGGGTCTGAGTATGGGGGAGAATCAGCCAGTCTGAGGGGATGGCTGCTAGGGACTTATTTCCCTTGCCCCAAATGACTGGGACTTCTCTTCCACCTCGGAAGGCCCCTGGGTCAACAAATGTTGGTGAGATGTTACCCCATTCACTGAGACCTGATTGTTCTCTGTTTTATGTTTTCTGATGTAGGGAAGTTCTGGGTGAGAGTGGCAGGCTCACTCAACAGACTCTGGATTCAGCTTACTGAGTGAGAATGGCACAGAGTTCTGTGCCATTCTGGGCCCATTAGTCTCCAACTCAGCCTTTGGTTGTTCTCTTGTCTAGTTCTGTTTTAGATTTGGTACCAGTTTTAAATGTGGATCCTTGGTTTTTGTGCTTATTTTTGTTTTTGTTATTTATTTGAACATCTCTAGGGGAATAAAAGTTCTACCCTCCCTCTGGGCTTGGTCACAGAACTGCTATGCCCCCCTCCCTGTGAGGTGTGGAAGGTTGCTAGACTACTTTGGTTCCCTTCAAGCCTCAAGCTGCATTTTCTACTTGTGGAGGCTGCCAGAGGGGAGGGTGTAGAAGGCTGTGTGCCTGTTTTTGATTTTTCAGCTAGTCCTGACAATGTAACAATTTGTAAAGTACTCTTATCTAAAATTGGATAAAAAATCAGGCCAGTTTAGTTTCAGGTACCCCCCCCACACACACACCAGCCTTCCTCCAACAGAAGGGATTCAAAAGACCGATTGGTGAAATGCCTTGCTAAACAAGCAAGCCCTGGGAAAAATTGTCTTAAATTTTTGTTTGAAAACTTTAAAAAATGTACATACAACTGATTTTGATTTTTGTGTGCTTTAAGAAACTGTGTGAGTGTGTTTTGTATGTGTTTGTGAACATGTTCAGTGTAAAAATTGTCAGCATGCTGTAACAATTGGGTGAGTTTAAGTTTAAAATTCAAAAGGTTATGAGATTTGGACATTACCAATTTTTAAAAAAAATTTTTACATTGTTTTAAATGGTTTTTTTTAAGGATTCTTTAACTTAAAAATTAGAAAATCTGTGGTATTTTAAAATGCATAAGGCTGTTTACACTGTAAGAAAGTTATCTGGCTTAACAAAAATGCATTGGCTGTTTGGGATTTAGTTCTCTTGGCTAAAATTTGGGGATAAATATTAGAAATTTAAATGTAAAGGTTAGTTTAACACTGTCAAAGATGTTACCTGTTCTGTATGTCTAAAACTATTTCATTCAATCACCAAGAGGGAAAAAAAAGGGGAAAACCTTAGAAGCCAACAGAAGACCTATCTTTAGGGGTGAGGGGTGAACTGGCAGAAGTGCAGTTCATCTGGTCATTCATGATGGGACAGGCTCTGGGGTAAGTCCACAGATGGTGGAACAGGCCCTGGGAGGAGTCCATGCATGGTGAAAGAGGGCAAGCTGGCACAAACGCAGTTCATCTAACCCTAAAGAGTCAAGACTGGGTGCGTGCCCATTCAACAGGAGGGGCCAAGTGGCCCATCTTTATTCTGTCCCTTTTCCCTGCAGTTAGACACTGGAAACATCATGGTAACCATAAGTGATGTGATGATCTCATTAGCATTGCTAAAACTGCCTCTTGGAGTGTTAAAATTAAAATTAAGAAGGCCTTAAAAAGAGGGTTAAATTTTTTTTTTTCTGCATAATGTGTTTTGCTCTCAATGATATTTTGCAATTGGATATGTTTTTTAAGGCATAAAGGTGTTAAGTCTAGCCTTTTGGTACAGTGATGGTGATTGCAATTCTTGCATTAAGGAAAAGTTTTAATGTGTATCTGTTTAAAAACAAGCGGCAGAAAGGAAATGAGTGACACCTAGCCTTGCGAGTTCAAGGGATTTTTCAAAATGCAACTAAAAACTAAAGTATAGAATATTAAAACAGAGATTAATAGGAAGCTTAAAAATTAGGAATGGATTTCTGTGTATAACTTTTAAAAGTAAAATTATTCTAAACATTTGCCTCAAAGTGTAAAAAGGAAAAATTAAGATTAACAAAATAATTGCTTAATTCCTATTTCGGTTTGCTCTAATAGTTTTTTTTTTTTGTAACAGTTCCTAGCAGGCCCACAAAAAGGATTGAGGATTCTTGTAAGTTTGTCAGAGTTTCCGCTCTTAATAAGTTCCAGGTAAGAGCATGCTTAAAAGCTACTTCTATGTTGACCACCTTGTTGCTTTTAATTGGAGTAAAGTGGCCTTTTATGAGACTCATTGGTCTGAAAACTGGTTCAAAGCCAGCCTGGGCAGAAAAAGGTCTCTGTGAGACTGTCACTTCTACTCAGCCAGTGGAAGGCTGAAAGAACAAGCAGAGCTGCTTTAGGACTCACAGTGGCAGAGTGTTAGCCTTATTCTATAGAACTGAGGGACAGCATTCAGGCCCTGAGTTCAAGTCCAGCAACCAACTAAGGGAAATGCCAATGAGGCATTTATACCAGTGTGGAGAAGACACTCATGGGACGAAAGCAAATGGAGGTGCATCCAGAGGCAGTAAGCCCCTGCTTGGATGGCAGAAATAATGTCAGATCCTAGAGTTATTTGTGTGTGGTCCTTCAAATATTGGTGAGAGCCAGGAGGTCAGGAGAAGATAGTTTGTAAGCATGCCTAATGTTCATGACTATCTACCTTGTAAGGGACAGGAACTTGCCAGTCCTCTGTGATAGTAGTAAAAAGCTAAAGTTATAAAATGTGGGGGATAGTTTAAATCTCAACCCCTGTATGTGCCAAAAGTCCTAACTGACAGTAACTGAGCTGACACCAGCTACATGAAATTCATCTGCTCAGGAAAAAAGGGTTTATAAACCCGAGAGTGTGTTTCTATTGACATCTGTCTGAAGGCCTGCACAGGTAACTTAGGCATTGTTAGAGTCACTAGAGATCACATTCCTAAGCCATCCAGAAAGATGCTTTTGCAAACCAGAGTGCTAAACAAGCTACACTGCTGTAGATGGAGAAAAGTTCTGTGCATTTGTCAAAAGTTAAAATATTGTTCTTAATGACATCTAACCCAGGTAACCTCTTTGTAAAATAGGCTAAGGTTATAGGTTCCTGGCTAGGTAGGATCAACACCCCTGAGTCAGTTTGAAGAAGTTATAGAAGATAAAACTTCACCCATCATCCCCTTTTAAGAACAAGGGACCAGAGTCACTTGTTTTTTAAAAATGTGGCAAAATAGACAGAAGGAAAAGGCATAGGAAATAGTAGCACAAGTCTGAGTCCTCTATATCTGCCCAGAAAATCAGCCTTCTTAAAAGAACTATCTAGTTTAAAAAGTTGTCATTTTGGTAAATTGTCCTGTGCTATTGTCTAAATAGTCTTAAAAACTAGTGGGGACACAGCCTGCCAAGCCTATGCAATGTATCCTTAACCAGTCTGTGTAGGAATTTGCAGCCCAGCATGAGGTGTGACAGTCCCTTGGAGCCACTGAGAGACCCTGCTGCTGCTGCTGCTGCTGCTGTTGCTGCTGCTGCTGCTGCTGCATACCCTAATGGGCAAAGTTCAACAATAGCCTGACAGTCACCTGGAGGAAATCTACATCCTCACCAAGACCACCTTCACTGTGGTAAAAGTAGACTGAACTCCTGCCTGGTTCCATCACCTGAGACTGCATCCCAGTTGAAAGCTGCTAAAACTAAGATCTTGTGGGACATTCTTTTGGTGATATCCAGTAACCCTCTCTACTCCCACAGTGGATATTGGGGGCAAGGATATCACTGGCTTGCCTTAGGCACTTCAGGGCATAGTGACTGTCACTCTATAGTCATAGCCTAGTTTGGCTCTGGTATGGTAATAACCTGCTTCTAACTGAGTATGTATTGTTAATTAAGGTAGTAAAAGGAATAGGACCCAGCCTTGCTCTTAGCCTTAAAATCTAGCAAGCTTCTCCACCCCAGTGGTGCCTTGAGGCCGTTGGGAGATAACTTGGTTCTGCAAGCCAAAGGAAAAATGGACAGTTTTACATGAGACTTTTTTTTTTGTCGGTCGTGGGACTTGAACTCTGAAAATGGGCAGTTTTAAACTGTAGCCACAAAGAAGCTCAAAGATTTCTAAAGAAGAGGAAAGTAGTAAAGAAAGCCTTGGGAAAGGAATTGGGAAAAATTGGTATCCCCTGGATAAGAAAGGATTTAAAAAGTAAGGATTGTCTTAAAATGTTTGTAAAGAAGACAAACCTCAGAAAGTTTAAGTATGTAGCAAATGGTATGGGAATGGCTTAAAATTGGAGCTTACAAGTACAGCTGGAATAAAATTAAGTTAGCTGTGATATATGGAGTCAGGACTGGTGGAAGAAAATGTAAGGGCTTTTGGTACTGTTAATTTGGTTACTCACAATCTGACCTTGTATACTCAACAGACTGGTGTCCTTTGTAAAAGAGAGGATCAGCACAGTCCATCTATTAGTTCTGAGATCCCAATACCAAACTGTAAATATAGAAGACTGTGCCAATTAGGGGACATGATTGGTCCCCAATGCTCTAGAAGAGGAGGGAATGAAGGACTACGCTAACTCTATTCTAAAAGCAATCCATCATCTCCTGTAAAACTGACCTCAGGTTAAACTTAAGGGACAAAACAGTTATTGGAAAAATCAGTTCTTGGAAGGTTCTCGGAAAGCCCGCAATTGAAACTGCAATTATACCCATTACACACCTAGCAACCGCCAGTTAGATAAGGGTTGAGAAACACAACCCCAGTTACTGGAAAATGGATGGGATGGTCAGCTGATAGAAGCAGCTGCAGGGTCAGGGGACCCGAAATTTGCCCTCGAAATGCTGACCAATTATGTAGACGCTCTCGAACCTTAAACCCCCTCCTATTTGCTGGAAACCCTATAAGAACCCTGCTAAACATGTGGTTGGGGCTCACAACTCTGACTCGCTGTGTTGGTGATGATTGTGAGTCCAGGCTCTAGCTTGCAAGTAAATGACTCTTTTGCTGTTTGCATTGGTCATGGTCTCTGGGGGTCACTCGGGGGTCTCGAGTTTGAGTCTAACACTTCCTTCCTTCTTTCCTTCCACTTGTGGAGCTTTAACTCAGGGTGCTATACTTGAACTCTTTTGTTCAAGGCTAGAGCTTTGAGCCACAGCTCCACTTCCATTTTTTGAGTGGTTAATTGGAGTTTTCTGCTCAGGCTGCCTTCCAACAGCCACCCAAAGATCTCAGCCTCCCAAGTAGCAAGGATTACAGGCACAAGCCACTAGTACTGGGATTTAAGTGGTTCTTATTGAAATCATTACTTCATTTCTCCCTGGATCATCTTCCTGAAAGATGTTACTAGATGAAAAGATATAATATTAGAAGCATGCAAGTATTGTAGCCACAGACCATTGGTTTATAGAGTTAAATTGTCTTCTGAAAAGCAAAATAAAACCATGTGATCTAAACAAGGAAATATTCAGAACTTACCTGTGGATATGGTTCATTAATTCAGAGATTTATGAGCTAATACACCCACTGATACAATCATCCTTAAATGTCATCGTTAATTCCTGTAGAGATTATGCTGGAACTATTTATTATATAAACTTGCAACTAACAAAAATAGTGAAATGTCATGGCATCTTCATTTCCTTGTTGGCCCTCTCTTAGAATTCTCTTTATTACTTCTCCCTTTTCTTTCTTTTGTTTCTTTGTCTTTTCTATTTTGCTACTGGGATCCAACATAGGACACTGTACTTGCTAGGCAAGCCATTGCCACTGAGATACATCACAGCCATGGTTTGTCTTCTGGTATTTCTTCATACCATATAAATCTTTCACCTATGATTTCTTTCTTACTGCTGCTTTGTATCTCATAACCTTTGGAAGGTCACTGTATTTGCTGTCAATAAACAATATTTGAAAATATTGTCTTCAATTTCTTATCTATTTACTTCCTCATTCACAAATTGTAATAAACATTAGCACTGTGTCAAATGCTCTGATTATGTTACAGTTCTAACTTTCTTCAAGGTACTGATAAATGACCTTGTAAGTTAGAAATTATCCAAATTGATTTTTCTGTTGCTTTTTATACATACTTAAACATTATTTCAATTTTTCAATTCACATAATGCTATACTCAACCATTTATTCTCGCTGTACTGGGATTTCAACTAAGGACTTCATGTTTGCTAGGCAAGCAATCTACAACTTGAGCCAGACCTCTAGCCTCCCTTGCTTTGAGGGTTTATTTTATTTTGTTTTTATTTTATTGTCAAGGTGATGTAGAGAGGGTTTACAGTTATATAGGTAGTGAGTACATTTCTTGTCTAACTTGTTACCCCTCTCTCATATTTCTCTCTCTTTCCCTCCCTCCCAATCACCCCATCCATGCTTTTGGATTCATAAGGTCCCTTGCTTTTGGCCTAGGTGGGCCTTCTTTCATGGCTTTTTTAAATTTCAGATAAATTTACTCTATTTACCTTACACATTTTTCTGCCTTTTAATTCTTTAGTGGGTATAGGAAACAAATTCATCCTTCTAGTTGGTATCAATGAAAAGAATAGGGGCTGGGAAGGTGGATCAGCGGTAGAGCACTTGCCTTGCATGCATGAGGCCCTGGGTTTGATTACTCAGCAACACATAAGCAGAAAAAAAAGCTGGAAGTGGCCCTGTGGCTCAAGTGGTGGCAGCACCCAGGCCCAGAGTTCAGGACCCACATCCGGACCTCCCCCCGAAAAAATATTTCACCAAGTTTGACAGAATGATTTTAGCAAGGTTAGCTCAAGGAAATACCAAAATATAAAAAATGAGATTGGGCAATAGCTGGTTAGTTCAAGTCATATTTCTCCTAAGGGTAAAAGCAGAGACTTCCCTGTAGCCTTTTTAAAACAATTCTCTTTTTATTTTTATGACTGAGACTGGGACTCAAACTCAGTACCTGATGCTTTTGCTCTTTGATTGATGCTCTACCAACTAAGTCATGCCTCTAACCCCATGACTACACTCCTGATGATTTTGGGTTTTAGGAGAAACTGTTCTGTTGGGATTTTTACTTGCTTTGCTTATCATGTGACTTTCTGTTAGATCTGGTCTACTGGGGCTTAATTCAGGATTAAAGTCCAAAAACAATGTTTTTTCTAGTTTTATCACTTTAGCACCTGTTAAATTTGAGAATAAATAAAGAGGAGACATGAGATCAGAGTTTGTTATTTCAGTACAAAATAAGATACAGTTCAGGTCCTTTTCTTCAGAGTGACTCAGGTGTTTCTGACTAAAGATACCATATTTCCTGCTTGCACCTTGTGCTTTGACTATTAGGTTGTTACTGGTCCCATTTTGTGGTCATCTGGTCAGTTGTAAGACTGATTCATTACAGCTGATACTTGGGAAGGCAAATATTTATTGAGCCTGGTGACAGGCATTGGGGCTATCATGATACATAGGAGATTTCTTCTTATTGTTAAGAATCCTACTCTCTAGAGATAAACAAAGACAAATAAATGGCAAGATGTGAGGAGTGTAGTGTGCACCAGGAGTAAGAAGTAGTTGTTAGATGAGGTTAGATTAATGTAACTTAGTGGAGGCAAGAGATGGTGGTAGTGGTGTCGGGTGTCACCTATACTAAAACGTGAGAATAAGCATGCATTATCAAGACAAGTGTAGGCTGTGGAAATGGAGGCATAATTGAGGAGAGGCCTCATGGAGAATGAGAAGAGCCTCCCAGGCTCAAGCTCCTGTTATATATTCAGAGCACTAGGGGCAGGCAGGAAGGGGGGAGCCACAGATGGCATCAGGAATTGAGAGACCTGAAACTGGAGGGCTGAGCTGGAAGAAAGACTTTAAGGGGATAATCAGTTACATAGACATGGTCAGAGTACAAAGGAGAGTCACTGATTTTTAGAGAGGAAAGGGACTGAACTAGATTGAATTTTAGAAAAGACTTGAACTATAAAGTGAATAGTGGTCACAAGCAGACCTCGATTTCTAGCACTGATTTTTTTTGGCACACACGTTGTGAAATAGTACCCATCTAGGATGCTAGGAACTGAGTTAGACTGGATATTAGACTCTACTCCTTGTACTCAGGACCCTCCAGGCAGGACAGAACTCAAACAGGAGTTCATAGTTTAATTTTTTGGGGAATTGTTTTGTGGAGAATCCAGGTTAGAAATGATAGGTGTGAACTAGGGAGACAGACACACTGAGGGCGTTTTAAGATATTAAGAATCATCTGGACTTGGTAACTGATGGGGTTTAGAGAACAAACAAGAAAAGGAAAATCTCTGTCATTTTATGAACGTGTTAGAATATTCAGCATTCAGTGCTTTTGTTTTTCTCTTTTATTTTCTCTCATTAAGGTCCAATTCGTTGCTTCAAATAAGTTATTCTGCAGGGAAACTTGGAGAGGGACTTCTGTTAAATAGCAAACAAGTACATTTGGGAGTCAGGAAACTATATGAAAAGTGATGCCAAGAGGGGACATCCTTTCTGTATGAATGTGGAGGAGGAGGAGAGGTGAGCAGTAGGATTAGGATTTTAAGAGAGCATGTTGTTCTTAGAAGACAGAGGAGGGAGACTTAAGGTTAGAATCTCAAATGAAAGAAAAGAGCATGTTCTTCTTAGTAAGAAGATGGACACATAAAACAGTAGGTGATATGGGGGAAATCATGTGTCTCTGACTGATTTCAATTGTGGTATAGAGGGAATGATGCCATAGAAAAGAGGAGGTAGAGGTGAAATCCTGGTAATGTGCTCATTTATCTCACAAATATTTGTGTCTTTACTCTGCTGTGGCACCTGACAAATAAGGGATCAATTAAACTGGCCACATCTCTTCCACTGTGATATATTGAGGTAGTTCAATTTAAGTCAAGTTTAGCTATATTATGTAGTTTTTAACAAATTACTTTGAAGTTATTGTGGGACTTGGCTTGGGGAGGATACACTGAAGACAGAAAAACCAACTATGGCTAAATTTTGCAGCAGTATGCATTAGTGACAGCCTGAGGCAATATTATTGAAGATAGTAGAGTTGTGTCTCCACACAGGATGCCTTTCTTCCTTAGTAGGATGGCTTACTTACTATTTTCTAGATTTCCTGCCAGAAGCAATAGAACTAAGCTTCCTTTCCAAAATCTAGTATTTTTTGACCTAGTAGATGGACTGTTAGACCCTCTAGCTTAATTTGAATGCTCATGCCTGCACTTCACTTTGGAGGTGTTATTGCTAGTTTTTCCTTCAGTATTTCTTGTCAGGGCTAGCACTGCCATCTACGTTGATGTGCAGAGCACTGTGCTTAGAAGAGCTCTGAAGATGGTTTAATTCTTTGTCATTTGTCTTGAAACCCTGATTAATATTTAAACAAAAGCCACTCGTTTTCATTGTGCACTGGAAAATATAAATTGGATAGCCTGTCCTGACTACAAGTATAGCAATCATTTAGTTTTCTTACTCTTCCTAATTCATGACCATGTACTTAATGTCCACAGACATCAGGGAATTAAATCAAGGCCTGCTCTAGGAGAAAATAGCCCACTCATGGTACTGACCTGAACACTGGAACATCTGAAAGGGATGTAACCAGATAGATAGGCTTTGCCTATTGTTATGAGGTAAATAGATAGGAAAGACCCAGGGAAAACACCTCTGTTGACAACAAAGAACTTTAGTCCTTCATTCTCCTCTCACCAGATATCAGGCCAGGTGTTCAACGCTCACTCTTTCCCTATAATTTCTTTGTATCCACCATTCTAAGCTGGCATTCTAGAACTGGCTGAACAAGTATGTGTCTGCTAGAAGAACTAGCAATGCCAATTGATCTTCTGTTTCAAGAACACAGTCCCAGTACCCTAAGGCATAGATCCATTTTGTCGGCATGTCATGAGACAGTCATATCTTCTTAGTGACCAGAAAGCTAATACTTACTTCCTCTTCCCTTGTTCTTACTGATATTCTTTTCAATTTAAACTATAAAATCCAGGTCAAAGAGTCTAGTCTGTGTTGAAAGACTTAAAAAGGATCCACAAGGATCATTCCTGTGTCTTTGATTTTGACTTACTTCCAAATCAGCAAATAAGTCCTGTTAAGACTACTTGACATTTGGATGTAAGTGATCATATGTGTCGTTTTTCTTCAGTTCTCTGGTTTGTTAAGTTGTGATCCTAACAATTGTTAAGTTGTTTCCCTAAAGTGTAGGGAAACAACCAATATGAAGTAAAGGAAAGCCATATACTTTTAAACTTGGACTGAGAAGAAGCTGTGAATTTAGCCTCTCAAGTAAATATGCTCTTCTCAACCTACATCTCCTTGTCAATTGGTCTTATTAATATGGTTGTGCCCCAAGTAGAGAGCTCTGAGTAATGAATTAAAATGTGTGGCGTTTTTTTTCTGTAAAAGACAATAGACAGTATCATCAGTAGATTTTTCCTAAGATGAAAGTAAAAGCACATGGTTAGTTATGGCTTCCTATGGGAAAAGAAATAGATACATATTTCTATTAAACTGAAGTCAGGAGTCCCTAAGGTTTGAAGGTGGCATTTCATTTTTTAAATTGTTATCTTTCATGTCCACGAATTTCAGTAAATGTGACATTAGTTATTATGATATCTAATTGGAAATATTAGATAGGTATAGAAGACTATCAATTTATACTTGTAGCAATGTCATCCCTCAAATATTGTTTGTTTGATTTTATACTTTATACTTTATTTTGACCGCTTAGACAGTTTTAACTTCTTGATGAAGCTTGAAATGGCAAAATGTTTCAAAGTGATTTTTATTTATACTTTTGCTTTTATTTTTTTGGTTAATTGTGAGCTTAAGGACTTGTGCTCCCACCATTTTTTTTCTTTTTTCTTTGTATGTAATCTGAGCTGTGGTTCTTGTGCATACATAAAATGCCAAGGTAAACCTATCTTGATTCTTCCATTGGAATGCCTAATTTCACTAACTGTTTACATTTGACTGTGAAGATATTTACAGTGCTGGGAGCCAGTGGCCCACGCCTATAATCCTAGCTACTCAGGACTGAGATCTGAGGATCACGGTTCACAGCCAGCCTGGGAAGGAGAGTCTGTGAGACTCTTATCTCCAATAAACCACTAGAAAACCGGAATTGGCACTGTGAATCAAGTGGTAGAGCACTCACATTGAGCTGAAGAGCGCAGGGACAGTGCCCAAGCTCAGAGTTCAAGCCCCACAACTGACAAAAAAAAAAGATATTTACAGTGTCATTTTTCATCTTGCATACTAATACTCAGATGATAACTCATCCTGGCATACAGCAGAGATGAAAGAGGTACTGTGAGTTTTGGCATCATGACCAGGTCACAGAATTATAGAGGACTAAACCCAGGAACCAGATTAAAACATATATATTTACAATATTAAGCTTCAAATGCTAGAACTTTTTATGTCCCAGTTACAAATAACATTATCTCACTTGATCTTTTTAAGCACTAACATATCATCATGCAGATATTCACAGGTAACTTGCAATGAGCTTGAAGTGGCACCAAAAGTGTTAGAATACAAGCCTGTCTGACCTTAGACCCTAGAAACCTATACCATATAGCAAAATCAGTAGGGGACCAGAAAACACAGTTGGGGGCCATTCCTAAGAATGCTGGAATCAGACGAGAGCCCATTGAGAGAGTGTTAACTTTTGAAGTCTGGAACAAGGCAAGATATTCACTCTTATCTTGCCTATTCAACACAAGGAAAGAACTATTAGTTAACAATATCACTATTAGTTACCAATATCTTACAGATGTCAACAAAAAGCTTGTGGGAATGCCAGGCACTGGAGGCTAACACCTGTAGTCCTAGCTACTCAGGAGGCTGAGACCTGAGGATCTCGGTTCAAAGGCAGCCTGAGGAGAATAGTCTTTGAGACTCTTATCTCCAATAAACCACTAGAAAAAGAAATCAGAAATGGTCCCGTGGCTCAAGCAGTAGAGGGACAGCGCCCAAGCCCAGAGCTCAAGCCCCCCAAACAACTAAGAAAAAAATATATATAAATGGATGTGGCAAATTTGAGGATGCAAAATCCACCAATATCCATGTAATAAAGATATATTTCCATTTGATAACAAGGCACTTGGAAAAAATAAGAATTCAATGTTAGTTACAAAAATAAAACACTTTAAAAATTTAACAGCATTTAATATTTTACATAGCATTTCATGCTTTTGTCCCAGCTGGTCTTGATCATAGGCCTCTTTTTTTAAATTTTATTTTATTGTAAAGAGGCTGTGCAGAGGGGTTACAGTTGCATGAGTAAGGCAATGAGGACATTTCTTGTTGAGCATTGTTCCCCCTTCCCTTGTTGTTCTACAGCTATTCCTTCCTTCCCCCACCTCTTTCCCTCCCACCCCACCCAAAATTGTAAAGTTCATTTCCAAAATGCTGTCTTGTGGGTATCATCATGCCTTCTTTGTAACTGGAATGACCCAGCTTATTATATGTAATGAAGTGTGACTTTATGCTGAGGCTGGCCTTGAATCAGAGTCATGAGTCACCACATATAGCTCATTTCAGAATGAAATGTATATCAAAATGAGGATCAAAAAATGATACACATCTAGGAATCAACATAAAAAACTTTATCTCTTTGTTAAGACATTGAATGAATAAAATGGAAAACTGTAATATCCCCAGTTATTCACATGAACAACTATTTTTAGTTAGAAATCTTTCTAGACCTTTTTAGATTATTTTTATAAGTTCATGACCAGATAGGAGAAATAAGAAATAGAGGAATAGTCCTTTCTTGTGTTGTTTCTGCTTTTTAAAACTGTTGTTGAAGGTCTTCTTGAAGACTTTCTTTTGGGGAGGATAGCAGTGGCACCTACAATAAGACACACAAGTACCACTGATGCCATCACTGACAGCACCAGAGTGGTAACATTAACTGCAGACTTGGCATTACCAGCACTGGATCTGCATTAGGGACAAACAAAGATACTTGTGCAATGTTTGATAATTTGATGTCAAACTGCTCTTGTCTACATTTTGAATGGCAATGAATATGTGAGCAACATTTTCCTCTGAGATATTTCCTGGCCTAAATGCAAACGTCTCCTCAGAGTTGGCTTCACTTGGAAACAGGTTAGAAGTGTGAACTTGAAGAGCATTGTCAAAATTATGTCTCAGGTCAAGTATATTTCCACTTATTCCACGACTAGATCAAAAAAAAAAAAAGATGAATTTTGACTGCTAAAGCCAATGAATATATTTGTCATTGTTGTCATTTACTCTGTTTTTTAAATCATTACCATCTTTTATTATATAAAGTTTTCTGACATATGGTATCAACAGTATAATCCTTAAAAGATTGTAGATTAATCATTTATTATTGAAATTAAAATTCTTTATTCTTCAAAGTCCTCATAAAGAGAAAATGTTATCACAAACCAGGAAATGTATTTACAAATCACACTACTGATGATAGACTTAAATCCACAAAATTTCATATTTTTATGACTCATTAGAAAATAAGAAAAATAATGATAAAAATATTTAAGTAACAATTTCAAGAACACTGCTAAATAAACATATCAATAAATTGAAAGTCAAAATGCTAGAAGGATTTATATTTTTAATTATTAATAAGATTTTTTATTGTGAAAATACCACACAGAGAGGTTACAATTACATGAGGAAGGTAATGAGTACATTTCTTATCAAGAATTGTTGCTTCCTCCTTTGTTTCCCATTTCCAACTCTACCCTCCCATTCCTCTCATCTGCCACCAAAGTTCTAAAGTTTGTTTTTCAACATCGCATCTTGTAGATTTCATTGTTGCAATGGGTCCAACTGTATACCTATTTAAACTATTTGTTTTTTCCCTTTCCCTCCCCAAATTATACCAACATCAAATACAGTGAAAACAGGGGTTATACTGTGGGGGAGGGACATACAAATCAACCAAAAAAAATCACCTTATAAATATGTTAGAAACAATAGCAAGAATGAAAAACCACTTGAGTCCTTATCTTGGGGTTCATTTCACTTGACATCAACTTGTCTGAACTTTTCTGCTTGTCTTAGACATATACTTGTTACTGCAGTTTGGGCATTTTCCTCAATGATCACAAACAAGGCCATACCAAAGCCACCAGCACAACTATGTTTATTGCAGCATTATTTACCATAGCTAAGATATGGAACCAACCCATATGCCCCTCTGTAGATGAATGCATCAAGAATATATGGTCTATATCCACAATGGAACTCTATGCTTCCATCAGAAAGAATGACATTGCCCCATTTGTTAAGAAATGGAAAGACTAGGAAAAAACTATATTAAGTGAAGTAAGCCAGGCCCAAAGAAACATAGGTCCATGATTTCCCTTATGTGTTGCTCTTTATAAACACAGGATATCACTGTGATTCACAGATGGCCTAGAAATCACTGTGTAAGTCAAGCCAGCTTGGAACTCATGATTTTTCTGCCTCACCCTCCCAAGTACTAGTATTAAAAGTGTGCTACACTGTGTTCCATTGAATTCTGGCTTTTAAACTCTGCCAAATATACTACTTTATATATAATAAGAAAATGTTAAAATATGCCATATTTGACTTATTCAAAAGTATGAGCTTATGAAGTTCATCTGTCAAAATACATTCTTTCCTAACATATCCAAGAAACCTTGCTTTTCCGATGAGTACCTTTGTATGATACTTTGTGTGACACTTTGTTCTTACCTGTTCCATTAACAAAATCATCTCCTGGTGCTGTCCATGTTAGACTGATTTTATCTTCTTCAAATGTGGCATAAAGGTCTATGATTTGACTTGGAGGAAACATATCAGCCAAGGGACCCTAGCCCTTGTGACATCACAAATGCACCTCCACATGCTGTTCTGCTGAAATTCTCCAAGACTCTCTGACCATCCTCATTGATGTCAGGTCTGGGTGGAATTGCTTGAACCTTTCTTGCATTGAAAATTCACTAGTTCAAAATAGGCAAAACTGTGCTAATATTTCTAGGACTCAATACAGCCTTTATATCATTTGCTTTTTCACTATAATAGAGTCACAATTTTCCTAAGCCTTATGACCTAATCATAGCTTTCTGTTGGTGGGAGACTGCTTTACCAGAATGGTGTAGGATAAAACTGAATAACAAATTGAATTGGAATACTGTACTGAATGAGAATAATGTCATTTTGTTGTTGGTTTTTGTCAATCATGGACCTTGAACTCTGGTCTTGGGCACTGTCCCTCAACTCTTCAGCTCACGGCCAGTGCTCTACCATTTGAGTCACAGCGCCATTTCCATTTTTCTAATGGTTTATTGGAGAGAAGAGTCTCACAGACTTCCCTGCCCAGGCTGGCCTTGAACCATGATTATCAGATCTCAGCCTCCTGAGTAGTGAGGATTACAGGCTTGAACTACCAAAGTCCGGCTAATGTCACTTAATTTAACATGAGCCTTTAAAAAAGGTATTTCTTTACTTCTAACATTGTTTCTTAGAGAAGGATATAGTTGGGAAAATTACTGCAGATTCCCTTCCAACCACTTGGTCTTGGCCTGTTTCCTCCTGCAAATGGTGTTGAAATAAAAGCTATACAGACTCTTCTGCCAATGCTGACTTTGAACCTGGATCCTCAGATTTCAGAATCCTGAGTAGCTGGGATCACCTCTGGAATACTTCTCATTATTTTCCAATTGCTAATGAAAAGTCACAAGTTAAAAGGACCAAAGGAAAAGCAGCAAAGTTTGCATCCTTAATGCTTATTGTCATCATTTTTTTGTTTTGAGTTAATAAAAACCCTCTACATAAATGTTCAGTCTTATAGCCATGTATTCTGAATGGTAAATCCTGCCACTGTGTACTTCACCTCATAACATAGTAGATTTTCTTCTTTTGACCTGCCCCCAAACTGGCTGTATTACTGCTAATATAGTTAAGGTGTTCCAAACTAACATAATACTAACTGAAATGTTTTGGTTCTTACTAGATGCCAAGTAGTTTTCCAAAGTTGAGATTAACCTAAACGAAATGATTTGCAAACTTCACTGTAAAAATAGAAAAAGCAATACTTTTGTTTTTTGTTGTTAGTCCTTGGGCTTGAACTCTGGGCCTGGGTGCTGTCCCTCAGCTCTTCAGCTCAAGGCTAGCATTCTACCACCTGAGCCACGGTGCCACTTTTGGTTTTCTGAGTGGTTTATTGGAGACAAGGACTTTCCTGCCCAGGCTGGCTTTGAACTACGATCCTCATATCTCAGTGTCCTGAATAGCTAGGATTATAGGTGTGAGCTATCCATGCCTATAATTTTTTTTAATTGTAAAATATTTTTAAATTGTAAAATACTTGAAGCTTTTGTTGCATGAAATTGCAAATACTATTCAAGCTATGACTGGATTCTATATATTATGAATCACCATTCACTACCCAGCAGCTCTATTTGCTGGATACCAAAAGCTTTGTCTGCAGAGTGCATTCCTCCATGAGCCCACACTTTTGAGCTATATCTACCATTTCTTGTATAGGCTGTAACATAACTGGAGTAGACACCATCATTCTTGAAAGAATCAACACCTTTTTGTAGAAATAAATGTTATTCTTGTTGTTTTGATACATTAAAATACAAATTCATATTTTTTCTAAGATAAGCTTTGGTCCTCTAAGCATGACTCAGTATTTCACATTTACATCTGGAAAATATTTTGCATTATATGCTGCCAGGACATTATGTTATTGAATTGATGTCTGTTGTGTTCTTTTCATACCAAAGTATCTGTTTAACAAATATGTATATATTGATATTTGTTTTTGCTTAATAAACATTTTACACCTCACGTTTCTATCTTATCATTTTAAAAACATATTTTAAAAACCTTTTTTAAAAATTATTTCTCTGCCCAATGAATTGCTCTCTGCCTACTTTACTTTATATTATGTAATCTCTCTGTTTAGGTCAAAGGGTTCTGTTCTCCCTTTATCTTGCTCTTGCTTTCATGATCACTTAAATATCTCCTCTGACAGAAAACCCCATCTCATCTACTATTAGAATAGAGATGCTCAGAATAAAATAAATCTGTATTAGAATTAGAGTACATGGTGGCTATAATCCTCACGACATTGAGATCTGGAGAATTGAGCCAGGGCATAAAGTTCTCAAAATGCCATCTCCAATTAACCAACACAAAGTTGGGCTAAATGTAAGCCTGAAGTGGTAGGGATCCAGCTGCGCAAGCAAATAAGCAAGCCGAATGAGAATGAACCTCTGAGTTCAAGCCCCTGTACTGGCAAAACAAGAAAAGCAAACAAACAGCATACTTCTCAGCATCATCAGCATTAGAATCAGTTGTTAAATTACAAAACACATGTCCCTAAGGGTTTAACAGTGTAAATCAGATACTATTAAAACAAGGGCCTATACCAAGAGGTTTGTAACACTATAAATGTGAAGATGTTTACCTGTACAAATTTCCCAGATTACCTAGAGAAAGGACTCAGTGTCTTGTGTCTTTGTACACTAAAGTGGGAGTATGCCTTCTCTAAGTCATTGCTAATACTATCACCTTCTTAGGTAAAGGTATTCCAAAGTAGTTTATTCCCTAATTAGCTAAATATTTATTTGATCAAATGCTAAGAAATGAAACAAATGCAGATAAGTTTAGGGTTTTTTTCTTTGGGTCCGGTCGTGGGGCCTGAACTCTGGGCTTGGGCGCTGTCCCTCAGCTCTTCAGCTCAAGGCTAGCGCTCTATCACTTGAGCCACAGCACCACTTCCGGCATTTTTCTTTTTGCTTATGTGGTGCTGAGGAATCAAACCCAGGGCCTCAAGCATGCAAGGCAAGCGCTCTACCACTGAGCCACCTTCCTAGCACCTGCAGATAAGTTTATATAGATAAAAATATTATTAATGATTGATTTTTCTCCCAGTGTACCTCAGACATTAAGGCCATACTTAAAAAACTGGATAAGGGACACCTCACACCCCCAGTGGAGACTTTAGAGACAGCATTCAAGGTGTACAATGGGAGAGAATGAAAGAGCCCAAAAGGCTAAATAGCAAATACTAGCCAAGGCAAGTTAGAGACTGCAATTGGAAGAGATGGTTGTAGGCACACGTCTCCCATTTCTGCTTAAAACATTGGAAAAATATTGGGGAAAATATCTAGTTAATGAGGTTGACACTCTGGTAAATTCCTCAGGGGCCACGGCCTCAATCCGTGGGGCACCAGCCTACAAAAGCCAGTCTACTCAGAGAAAGTAGACAGGAAAATACTGAGAGATTTCAACTGTCTGACCCATCTGTGTAGAAATTGCAGACACCTCAGCAGGAGGCGATCAATCAGCCCATTCCAGAGCACAGACCACAGAGAACAAACAGCCACAGCCCTCCACTGACCAATGTGTAACATCCCTTTCTTTAGGGACAATGCCACCCACTTCCATTGACTGATCTTGTGGACCATGACCTGACAAATCGCTTTCTGGATTGGTTTTAGCTCCTCCTCTATACTTTATTGGGGGAATTACTCTCCTTTGAACAACCTATTAACCTCACCCTCCTGTTAGAACTTGTACCGGATTTATATTTACAAGGAGTCTTTTTGGATTTCATGCCCCCTGAAATTTACCTCTTTAATCATTTTTCAGTCCTTTCACATATTTTTTTGGGGGGATAGTTTCTAGGAAACTCATGTAGTTTGAAACTCAATGATTAATGAATAAAATTATAAAAGTACAGAATGCTTAGGAAAATGATTTTCCTTGCCAGGGACAGAAAGCCATTATTCAGGCCTCCCCAATTAAGTTTAGGATGGTTCAATCTCAGAAAAGCATTTTGGTACGAACTGCTTTTTAATGTCAAGCTTACTTTTCCCTTTATCAAGGGTACTGCCAGGGGCAGCCCATGAAAGGTAAACACGACCTCCTTGAACCCCAGCCTCCAAGCTTGTGATTTTTACTGGGACCGAACAAGGGAGTATTATCACCAGCAAGAGGAGCTCCTGATACAGTGAATGACCCTCCTGAAGTTGGTCTGCTGACATCTTCCAGTTGAGCTTCTGCCAAGTCTTCTTTAACTTCAGGTCTGGGTGGGTTCAGTACAATTGCACCTACCCAAAAGAGTAATTTTGTAACTTTTCATATTGCCATGTGGATACTTCATCTTGTAGAGGGGTAAGTTAAAACTTAATGGCAGACACAGAAAAGTGACAATTTTTAGTGAAACATCCCTCTTGTTTTAGTATAACTTTGAAATGAATGAGGAGATACTATGCTATGTTAAAACCATCTTTGATCTTCATTAACTGCTTGACTAGAAATTCTTTGAGGGCAAAGATCCTTTTGAATTGAGGGTCCCATTCTTACTGACTAGGCACTGTATCTCTTAAGCTATGCTTCAGAGCTTCTGGGCTTTGTTATGTTCTTTTCTGGATATGGTATCAAGGTTTCTACCCAGGCAAGCCTGGGTCTGCAAGCTTCCTATTGAGGCTCCCACAGATGCCCATAATGCCCTTCGTTTTGTTGTGATGGAGTTCTCAGGAATTTTTTGCCCTAGCTTGCCTGGTATTGCAATCCTGCCAATCTCCTCTTCCAGAGTAGCTGGTATGACTAGTGTGAGACATGAGCCTGGTACAAGGATTATCTGTCATTCATCTTTGTAGCAAGCATCTTCTATAGTGCTGGCCTCATACCAGATGCTCAGTCCAAAATTTTTCATTGTAATTGAAATGAACCAAGGTAGATGTTAACAAAACATGTGACATCTACAAATTCAATGCGATACCTATCAAAATTCCAACCTCATTCTTCAAGGCACATATATTCTCTAGTTTAAATTACTGCCAAAATCATAATTTTCTTTCTAATATATTCTCTAGGTTAAATTACAGGCAAAAATCATAGCTGACACCCAAATAGCCAAACTGGTTGCAGAAATATTGATGCCCAGAGCAGGGATTCTGGAATCTGTGGAACAGTGAACCTAATTGCTAGTTTAACTTCTGAGATGAGATGAGATTCATTGTTGCCTTTGATTGTAATGAAGATCTTGGTGCCATTCTCTACTTTAAAACATTCTGTTATAGCCAAATGTTTCTTTAGAGGCAGCCTTCTTAGATGTCAGATCAGCAGCACGGTCAAAATCATGTTGGAGCTCCTGGGAAGATTTACTACTTCTTATGGTGTAGTTGGCAGCTGGAACACAGACAGACTGGATGGCTCACTGCAGGCATGCTGCCTGGTGGGCACTGATCTGATGCTCACTATAGTTTAGAGAACGCCAGATACAGCGTTTGTCTGGTTACACCATAGTTCTTAGTTTAACAAGTACACCAGGTTTTTAAAATGTATTATATGATCACAGAAAATTTTCATTCACTGTCATGAAGCACTGAGCCTCCCTCCCTGCCAGAATTTAGTTTATGCAGAGAGATATACAGAGCTGGATGAGCTTTTTGATTTGGAACGGGGAGCACAGGAATGCTCAAGTGTGCTTTCTTATGAAGCTGAAAGAAAGTAATATGAGAGGGGAAGAAGTGAGATGATCAAGGAACAGAGGAGTGGGAGGAGACCCAAAAGCTGGAGTTTGTACTAATCTCAGGACCTAGGGCAGACCTTGACTGGTGATCTCCATTACTGGTTTTCTAAGTAATAGAACGTTTTACCTCAACTTTCTCATCTGAAGCTTATCAAACCTGGAAAAGAGATTTAGTCATTCAGCTCTATCAAATATTTATTGAGTATCTCCTACTCCACTGGTGAGAATTATAAACAATAGTACATGAAGTGGTTAGCACAATTAAATACAGTAAGAATGAATGTTTGAAATGTTAGCTACAACTATGAATAGTTAAGAAAATAAGAAGGATATCTACATAAATGCTTCATCCTGAGTGCTTTTAAAATTCTACCAGAGATATTGAAATATTAATATGTTCTAGATGATATCAGTGGCTCATGGTTGTTTCCTAGCTACCCACGAGACTAAGAGCTGAGCATGTTGGTTTGAAGCTCAGGCAAGGAAGTCTATGAGACTTATCTCTAATTAACCAGCAGAAGCTAGAAGTTGAGTTGTGGCTCTAGGGATAGGGTACAAGCTTTGAACAAAGAATCTCAAACACAGTGCTGAGTCTCTGGATTCAAAGCCCCGTTTGGCATCCACAGGAAAAAAAAAAATCTTGTAGCTAGATATGGTGGCTTCCATCTGTAATCCCAGCTACTTGGGAAGGGAAGATCAGAAGAATCTTTGCTCAAGACCGGCTGGGGCATAAAGACTCCCATCTTAACAAACATACCTGCAATTCATACTATGCAAAAGGTACAGTTAGCAGAATTGCAGTCTTCTGGCGTTCAAAGCAAGAACTTTAAGACTTTCTAACAACTAACCAAATCCAAAAGGGCAGACTCAAGTGGTAGAGTGCTTACCTGGCATGCGTAAGACAATCCTTATCAGTAATATAACAAAAGAAATGTAAACTAAACAAAAAAGCTTTTCATGTTTAGAAATTGGATTTTAGGACATCGAATGCCCTTTTTTGAGATGAAGACTTTATTTTTTATGTTTTGTGAAAGGATGACACTGTTTTAAGAATGAGGTAAGTAACTTTTGGACTGTTTTTTATTTTTATTTGATTTTTTTTTGCCGGTTTTGTGGCTTTAACTCTGGACCTGAGCCTCTTTGTGCTGAAGGCACTGCCACTTGAGCCACAGCCCAACCTCCAGCTTTTATGAGTTTACTGGAGATAAGAATCTTAGAGAATTTCCTGAGTACACTGGCTTCAGATCAGTCACTATCCTCAGATCTCCGACTCTTGAGTAGCTAGGATGATAGCAGTCATCCATCAACACCTGGCTTGGCTAAGGTAAGATTAACATGTAGTTTCTCTATACAAAGCCTTGTTGGCATACTCTACCATTCTGCACATAACGTTGTGTTCCACTGAGGTAAGTCTTCTTCTCCCTTTCCCTCCTCCACCCTTTCCCCTCCCTTTCCTTCCTCCCATAGTTTAACCCAAATATTATGAAGGTTTTCTTCTTTAATTTTAAGGATTGACAGGCCTTGGGTTTGAGTTCTTGGTCTTGCACGTGCTAGCCAAGCACTCTACCACTTGAGACACACTGCCAGCCTGTGTTTGCTGTTAGCTTCATGTTTAGACAGGACCTCACTTTTGCCTTGCACCAGTCTTGGAGCATCACCACAGTCCTCCTGCTTTGCTTCCTGAACAGCTGAGGTTGCAGGCTCACCTCCCCCATGTGTAGCTCCTTTGGTGTGTTATGATGGGGAATTTTAACTTTTTCTCTGAGCTGTAGTCTTCCTGGAGTCTTCCTACCTCTTCATTAGCTGGAAGTATGGGCAAGGGTCACTATGACAAGCTACTTTTCCTTTCTTGACCTTGATGATGTCATTGGATTTCAACTCCTTCAATGGCTTCTTTTTCTCTATCTCTATATGGAATTTTTGTTGTTGTTGTTCTTGGTTGTGGGGACTGAACTCTGTTCCTGGGTGCTGTCCCTGATCTCCTCAGCTCAAGACTAGCACTCTGCCACTTGAGCCACAGTGCCACTTACAGCTTTTTCTGCTTATGTAGTACTGAGGAACTTAATCCAGGGCTTCATGCATGCACTCTATACTGAGCCACCTTCCCAGCCCTCTATATGGAAATCTTGTTCTTCAAGGCCCAGACAAGACTTCTTTCTCATGAAGTCTTGCTCAAGTAATTTATCAGCCTTGATATTTTCTTCCATGAACTTCTACTGCATGGAATGGTATTTTCCAATTTTTCTGGCTTAAATTTTAATTCTGATGAGATTCTATTGCTCTTGAGAATAGACTATTTTTTATACTGCCCTGCTCTTAAGGTATTTTATGATGTTTAAGGCTAATGCTTGCCAGCCACAATTATCCTTCCTGCCCTTCAGAAGAAAGTACAGGGTGATTATTCCCCAGTGCCTACAAGTAGCACATCACTCCTTTTAGTTTCTGTAATAGCACAAATGACATTTTATAAGAGATCAGTCTACTACTATATGCTCCACCTTTACCAAAGTAATTTTGAGCTAAATATTTGATTATATGATTTCCTTTTTGGTGTTTTTAGTGGCAATACTAATATTTGATTTGATTATGCTATCTACTGAAAAGTCATGAGAAAATGATGTATTTCCAAAGTGGTCATAGTGATTGTTTTCAACATTGTAGCAAAAGTATGGGTGGATGCTCTATACTTTTCTTGGCTTATAAAAGTCTTTTTTATTTTTAAATAAATCAAACATTCCAAGATAAAAAATAAAACAAGCATGCCCAAACAAATATGGCTCTGTGTGTGTGTGTGTGTGTGTATGTGTGTGTGTGTGTGTGTGTGTGTGTGTGTGTGTGAGTCATGGGACTTGAACTCTTGGCAGGAGCACTTTCCTTCAGCTCTTCGTATCAAGGCTAGTGCTTTACGACCTGAGCTACAGTGCCACTCTGGTATTCTGGAGGTTTATTTGAGATAAGAGTTTCAGAGACTTTCCTCCCTGGGCTGGCTTTGAACTTAGATCCTCACATCTTAGCCTCCTGAGTAGCTAGAATGACAGGCCTGAGCCACCAGTGCCCAGGTACAAATATGGCTTTGAAAATTCTATTTAGTAAGTGAGATGCCATTAGCATTCTATGTTTTAGTACTGTGAAATGACTTGTCTGGTCATGTGTCTTTTATGGTCATTGACTTAATAGGGATAGTTTCTAGGAATCTCATGCAGTTTTAAACTCAATGATTAATGAATAAAATTATAAAAGTAGAGAATGCTTAGAAAAATGATTTTCCTTGCCAGGGACAGAAAGCATTTATTCAGGCCTCCCCAATTAAGTTTAGGATGGTTCAAACTCAGAAAAGCAGTTAGGTACAAAAGGACATGGCAAGAATGGGTTAGAATTCTGGGTTATAGATATAACTTCACCTAATTTCTATCTCTTAGTCCTTCAGGTTTCACATCTGAAATCAAATGAATAATGGCCCAGGTAGACACCCACAAATACTATTTATAAATGAGATATTAGAAAATGAAAGCTAATGGACATTCTTTCAGAAAATGTAAAAGATTAATGTCAAGCTTACCTTTGCGTTTATCAAGGGTACTGCCAGGGGCAGTCCATGAAAGGTGAACAGGACCTCCTTGAACCTCAGCCTCCAAGCCTGTGATTTTACTGGGACCGAACAAGGGAGTATTATCACCAGCAAGAGGAGCCTCTGATACAGTGAATGACCCTCCTGAAGTTAGTCTGCTGACATCTTCCAGTTGAGCTTCTGCCAAGTCTTCTTTAACTTCAGGTCTGGGTGGGTTCAGTACAATTGCACCTACCCAAAAGAGTAATTTTGTAACTTTTCATATTGTCATGTGGATACTTCATCTTGTAGAGGGGTAAGTTAAAACTTAATGGCAGACACAGAAAAGTGACAATTTTTAGTGAAACAACCCTCTTGTTTTAATACAACTTTGAAATGAATGAGGAGATACTTTGCTATGTTAAAACCATCTTTGATTTTTATTAACTGCTTGACTAGAAATTCTTTGAGGGCAAAGTTCCTTTTGAACTCAGGGTCCCATTCTTACTGGCTAGACACTGTGTCACTTAAGCTATGCTTCAGAGCTTCTGGGCTTTGTTATGTTCTTTTCTGGATATGTTACCAAGGTTTCTATCCAGGCAAGCCTGGCCCTGCAAGCTTCCTATTGAGGCTCCCACAGATGCCCATCAGGAATTTTTTGCCCCAGCTTGCCCAGAATTGCAATCCTCCCAATCTCTTCTTCCAGAGAAGCTACTATGACTAGTGTGAGACATGAGCCTGGTACAAGCATTATCTTTCATTTATCTTTGTAGCAAGCATCTTCTATAGTGCTGGCCTCATACCAGATGCTCAGTCAAAAATTTTTCATTGTAATTGAAATGAACCATGGTAGATGTTAACAAAACATGTGACAACCTATTTTATACTCAACCCAATAGCAGGAATATAATTTGGAAACAGAGAAGTTGAATACATAATTATATACTTGACTCTTCCAAAGAACATAAAATTTTCCATGTTTGCCCCATGCAATGTACAAAACATGTGACTCCTTTCAATTTTAATGCTACTTACCATTTACAACATAGCCGGGTATGTACAGAGGCTTGTTCTGTCATCTTAAACTACATCTAGCTGTGTGATTTCTTGCCTGGATAAGAACTGTATCTACCTCTTCCATTGTATTCCATAAAATATCTGGAGTAGATGCCATCATTTTTGACAGTATCAGCACCTTTAGGTTCAAATAAATAGTTATCCAATAAATTCAAATGGCTACTGTTTCTTTCCTGGAACAGTAAATGATATCATCAGTTTGGGAGATAGCAAATGTGACCTCAGGATCTCCTTACAGAAAAGCTCTTCAGGGACAGGGAAGAAGTGGTAGTGAGTTAAGGGCTTAATTTTATTTATATATCTTTTATTTTATTTTATTGTAAAGGTGATGTATAGAGGAGTCCAAGCTGAGGTTTAGTAGGAAAAGTTTTAGCTTCTGTGATTAGTAGTTGTATTTCAGCTTACAAATAACATTGAATGCTTAAGTTCTTTCATAACTTGGGAACTTAATATGCTTCGGGTAAGTTTTCTTTCATTCTTTTAATTTTTTTTTGATTGAACACAAATGGTTCTTAGCTTGAATTTGTTGTACAATGGCATTGTGAGCTGGCTCTAAAGTTAGAAAAATACAAACCCTACTCTTTCTTGCTTTGGTCACTTAAAACTCATGGGATTTTTATTTTTGTAAGAATTATGCAGTTCATTTTTTAGGCTTTTTCTTTTGTTGTGCTAGAATAATATTGTTGTGTAGAATAATTTGTACTTATAGAAGTTCTAAATCTATGGATCAGATCTACAAGGTTTCATACAAGCTCTTAATTAATATTATACCTTAGTAGTAAGTACTATATGTATACAATCAATACAACCTTGTTATTCACTTTGATAATTAAAGTTTCCATTTTAATTCTTTTGTTCTGTCATCATGTAAATACAAACTCCTAATGTTTTATGGTAAGTCCCCCTGTATGCCTAAGACTAGAGGTAGAACTGTCTGGCACATTGAAACCATAGGCTTTTTGGAATGCTCTTTCATTTTTTTCTTGCTATGCCCTTGCAGCTCCACCCTAAGAGCAGCCTCATCTGTAAAAATGTACTAAGCCATCCACATGAAAAGTAATATATATTTCCTTTGAACTTGTTTGTGCCTAACATCTACATTGCTCTTGTAATTTACTATTTTATTACTAGTACTTGGGAGCCTTGTGCTGCTAGGTAAACTACTACTTGAATCATATTCCCAGACCTTTTTGCTTTAGCTATCTTTCAAAGATCGTCTTACAATGTCAGTCCACCCAGGCTTGTACTGCAGTCCTGTTTTGCTATCATTATGGGTGTGAGCCCCGGCATCCAGTCTTGCTTTTGTTATTATTGATATGCATAGTAGCTTGTTTCCTTTCTTGGAGGGAGAATTTTTTTTCTTAGGTTAATCTTTCTCAATCTTAGATTCTTTAACTATAAAATGAAATAATAACTAGAAGGACTGTTGGGCAGATTAAATACAAGAACATGGGGAAAATACTTGTAAATGCTGGTGCATATTAGACTCACAATGAATGCTTACTGAGGATGGAGAAAACTCAAACTGTGTAATTCCTTAGAAAGTCTAACTCACAGTTCAAGCAGGAAACCTGTATTTGAAAGGGGTAAGATGGGCTCAATGGAAGGGTGGGTAGATGAATGAAGAGAGGATGGGGGAGAATACAGTCACAAGTGTCGAAACAAATCCTCCAAACTTGTGCAAAGTGAGGGAAGGTGGCCTGCTGAGAGGGAAGGGTGAGAACATTGAAAGGAGGCTGACACTGATCAATATGCATTGTGTCCATAAACTGCTTTGCTGAATGGAAACTCCTTTGTACAATTATTTAAAGATGATAAAAATGCATATTAAAATACATGCTCAGTGCTTTTCCTTGTTTTTTATATGGAAACAATATGAATGCATTTAGGTGCCCCATCTAATGCTCTACTCTTGAGCAAGTACAGGATGATTAAATATAACATTACTGTTGGAGAAATTAAAATCACTTCTGTAGATTAGAATTGTTGAAAAAAAGGAGAAAAACCCAACAACACAAGACAGGGCAACAATTCGATAGGAAAGTTATAATCTCTTCACCAGAGAGCCAAAAATTGGGTAATAATTTATGCTGAAGGAATTCAGGATGGCTTTGGGAGAAGGCCATTCTTTAGAAGACTGAGGAATGGAGAGCTTATACTTTCCAAAAAGGAAACCTTTGGTATTGAAACTCAGGACATTCTGACTGGGGTAAAGGGAATCTCAGTGTGGTTTTGAGTTGCATTTCTTTTATGGCCAGGGATGTTGCTTATCTAATTTTTGGAAGGGAAAGGGAATCATAGAAACAGCAGGACAAAGGAAGAACTAATGCAACAATGTAGTCACTAGGCACTATGTTGGAGATGAACTTCACAACTGGGAGGGTGGGATGGTTAGTGAGAAGTTATAATGGGGGAGGGAAATAAGGGAGGAGTAACAGTGTTTTAAAAAATGTACTCATTACCTTCCTTATGTAACTGTAACCCTCTGTTCATCACCTTTACAATAAATTCAAATTTAAATTTAAATTCAGAAAAACCCAGAGAACCTTCCGTTTCAGAGCTTACATTTTTTAAAGCATACTCTATTTCCACCCTTTCCCTTTTTTCTTTTTGGCAATGCCAGGAATCAATCCTAGAGCCTTATACATGGTAGATAAGTACTTTCCCTGAGCCATCTCCCAGCCCTCAGGCTGTTTTCAAACATATGTCACATATAGTACTTTTGAAAAGCATGATCAGATAATATAGGCTTGAAAAATATTTGGAAATTAGCTTCTTTGATAAACAGTAGTCATCATTAGAATAGTCTAGAGAAAGTGAATTGTTGAGATTTAGGATAGGAACACATGGCCTTGCACTTACTAAACAAGTGATTTAACACTTGAGCCAGGCTTCTAGAAAATTACCATTAATTTTGTATCAGACAAAAAAATCTCTGTCTTGTTTCAAGATAAGTCATTTAAAATTGGATCTTAAATTGAAATAGACAACAACTGTAAAAATCATATTGTCAAAATGTTCTAGAATGTAGGCTTCAACTAAGTTCCCTTACATGTATGTGTGTCCTTTTCTTTTCTGTTCTCTTTTTTCTTTTCAGTTTTCTTTCCTTCCTTCCTTCCTTCCTTCCTTGCTTCCTTGCTTCCTTCCTTCCTTCCACTTGTGGAGCTTTATTGCCCAAGGCTGGAGCTCCACCACTTTGAGCCACAGCTCCACTTCCAGTTTTTGAGCTGTTAATTGGAGATAAGAATCTCACAGGCAGTTTTCTGCTCAGACTGCCCTCCAACAGCCACCCAAAGATCTCAGCCTCCCAAGTAGCAAGGATTACAGGCACAAGCCACTAGTACTGGGATTTAAGTGGTTCTTATTGAAATCATCACTTCATTTCTCCCTGGATCATCTTCCCAAAAGATGTTACTAGATGAAAAGATATAATATTAGAAGCATGCAAGTATTGTAGCCACAGACCATTGGTTTATAGAGTTAAATTGTCTTCTGAAAAGCAAAATAAAACTAAACAAGGAAATATTCAGAGCCTACCTGTGGATATAATTCACTAATTCAGAGATTTAAGAGCTTATACACCTACTGATACAATTACCCTTAAATGTCATAGTTAATTCCTGTAGAGATTATACTGGAACTATCTATTACATAATCTTGCAACTAACAAAAACAGTGAACTGTCATGGCTTCTTCATTTCCTTGTTGACACTCTCTTAGAATTCGCTTTATTACTTCTCTCTTTTCTTTCTTTTGTTTCTTTGTCTTTTCTATTTTGCTACTGGGGTTCCAACCTAGGACATTGCAGTTGTTAGGCAAGTCCTTGGCATTGAGATACATTGCAGCCCTGGTTTGTTTTCTGGTGTCTCTTCATAACATATAAATCTTTCACCTATGATTTCTTTCTTACTGCTGCTTTTTATCTCATAACCTTTGGAAGGTCACTGTATTTGCTGCCAGTAAACAAGCCCCAAATTTGAAAATATTGTCAGCCACAAATTTCAAAATATTGTCTTCAGTTTTCTTATCTATTCCGTTACATATTCTCAAACTGTAAGAAACATTAGCCCTGTGTCAAATGCTCTGATGATGTTACAGTTCTAACTTTCTTCCACGTACTGATAAATGACCGTGTATGTTAGTAATTATCTTAATTGATTTTTTTGATGCTCTTTATACATCCTTAAACACTATTTCAATTTACATAATGCTATACTCAACCTTTTATTCATGCTGTACTGGGGTTTCAACTAAGGACTTCGTGTTTGCTACCATTTGAGCCAGACCTCTAGCCTACTTTGCTTTGGGGGTTTATTTCATTTAGTTTTTATTTTATTGACAAGGTGATGTAGAGAGGGGTTACAGTTATATAGGTAATGAGTACAATTCTTGTCTAACTTGTTACCTTCTCCTTCATTTTTCTCCCTCTTTCCTTCCCCCCACCACCCCCCACCCCCATTCCATGCTTGGTTTTATAAGGTCCCTTGTTTTTGGCCAAGATGGGCCTTTTTTCATGGCTGTTTTTTTCACTTCTAATAAATTTACTCTGTTTCCCTTACACATTTTTCTACCTTTTAATTCTTTAGTGGGTATAGGATACAAATTCATCCTTCTAGTAGGTATCAATAAAAAGAATATTTCACCCAGTTTGGTAGAATAGGTTTAGTAATGCTAGATCAAGAAAATACCAAAATAAAAAAATGAGATTGGGCAATAGCTGGTTAGTTCAAGTCATATTTTTCCTAAGGGTAAAAGCAGAGACTTCCCTGTAGCCTACACATTTTAAAACGATTCTCTTTTTATTTTTATCACTGAGACTGGGACTCAACCTCAGGACCTGATGCTTTTGCTCTTTGATTATTACTCTATTAACTAAGTCATGCCTGTAACCCCATGATTACACTCCGATGATTTTGGGTTTTAGGAGAAACTGTTCTGTTGGGATTTTTACTTGCTTTGCTTATCATGTGACTTTTTGTTAGATATGGTTTACTGGGGCTTAATTCAGGATTAAAGTTCAAAAAAATGTGTTTTTTTTTTTTCCTATCACTTTAGCAGCTGTTAAATTCAAGGATTAAAGAAGTGGAGAATTTAGATCAAAGTTTTTAATTTCAGTGCAAAGTAGGATACGGTTCAGGTCCATGTCTTCAGAGTAACTCAGGTGTTTCTGACTAAAGATAACGTATTTCCTCCTTGTTGCTTGTGCTTTGACTATCAGGTTGTTACTGGTCCCATTTTGTGGTCATCTGGTCAGTTGTGGGACTGATTCATTACAGCTAATACTTGGGGAAGGCACATTATTTATTGAGCCTGGTGACAGGCATTGGGGCTATCATGATACATAGGAGATTACTTCTGATTGCTAAGAATCCCACCCTACAGAGATAAACAAAGAAAAATAAATGACAAGAATGTGAGGAGTGTAGTGTGCACCAGGAGTAAGAAGTAATTGTTAGATGAGGTTAGATTAATGTAACTTAGTGGAGGCAAGAGATGGTGGTAGTAGTGTCGGGTGTCATCTATTCTAAAACGTGAGAATAAGCATGCGTTATCCAGACAAGTGTAGGCTGTGGAAATGGAGGCATAATGGAGGAGAGGCCTCATGGAGAATGAGAAGAGCCTCCAAGGCTCAAGCTCCTGTTATATATTCAGAGCACTAGGGGCAGGCAGGAAGGGTGGAGCCACAGATGGCATCAGGAATTGAGAGACCTGAAACTGGAGGGCTGAGTTAGAAGAAAGACTTTAAGGGGATAATCAGTTACATAGACACAGTCAGAGTACCAAGGAAAGAGACTGATTTTTAGAGAGGAAAAGGAGAGAGCTAGATAGAATTTTAGAAAAGACTTGGACTATAAGGTCAATAGTAGTCAGAAGCAGACCTGGATTTCTAGCACTGATTTTTTTTGGAACACACTGTGTGAAATAGTACCCTTCTAGGATGCTAGGAATTGAGTTAGACTGGATATTAGACTCTACTCCTTGTACTCAGGAGCCTCCAGGCAGGACAGAACTCAAACAGGAGTGCATAGTTGAACTTTTTGGGGAATTGTTTTATGGAGAATTCAGGTTAGAAATGATAGGTGTGAACTAGGGAGACAGACACACTGCGGGAGTTATAAGATATTAAGAATTGTCCGGACTTGGTAACTGATGAAGTTTAGAGAATACAGTAACAAAAATAGGAAAATCTTTGTCATTTCATGAATGTGTTAGAATAGTCAGCATTCTGTGCTTTTGTTTGTCTCTTTTACTTTCTCTCCTCAAGGTCCAGTTCTTTGCTTCAAATAACTTATTCTTCAGGGAAGCTTGGAGAGGGACTTCTGTTAAATAGTAAACAAGTGCATTTGGGAGTCAGGAAACTTTGTGAAAAGTGATGCCAAGAGGGAACATCTTTCTATCTGAGTGTGGATGGGATGGGAAGGTGAGCAGGAGGATTAGGCTTTTAAGAGAGCATGTTGTTCTTAGAAGACAGAGGAGGGAGACTGAAGGTTAGAATCTCAAATGAAAGAAAAGAGCATGTTGTTCTTAGTAAGAGAATGGACACGTAAAACAGTAGGTGATATGGGGGAAATCATGTGTCTCTGACTGATTTCAATTTTGGTATAGAGGGAATACCACCACAGAAAAGAGGTGGTAGAGGTGAAATCCTGGTAATGTGCTCATTTATCTCACAAATATTTGTGTGTTTACTCTGCTGTGGCACCTGACAAATAAGGGATCAAGTAAACTGGCCACATCTCTTCCACTGAGATATGTTGAGGTAGTTCATTCTAAGTCAATTTGAACTTTGTACCATATTACTTTGTGTGGCTTTACCATATTACTTTGAAATTATTGTGGGACTTGGCTTGGGGAGGATACACTGAAGATAGAAAAACCAACTAGGGCTAAATTTTTCAGCAGTATGCATTAGTGACAGCCTGAGGCACTATTATTGAAGAGAGTAGAGTTGTGTCTCCACATAGGATGCCTTTCTTCCTTAGTAGGATGGCTTACTTACTATTTTGTAGATTTCCTGCCAGAAGCAATAGAACTAAGCTTCCTTTCCCAAATCTATTATTTTTTGACCTAGTAGATGGACTGTTAGACCCCATGGCTTAATTTGAATGCTCATGCCTGCACTTCACTTTGGAGTTGTTATTGCTAGTTTTTCCTTTAGTATTTATTGTCAGGGCTAGCACATCCATCTATGTTGATGTCTAGATCACTGTGCTTAGAAGAGCTCTGAAGATGGTTTAATTCTTTATCATTTGTCTTGAAACCCTGATTAATATTTAAACAAAAGCCTCTCATTTTCATTGTGCACTGGAAAATATAAATTGGATAGCCAGTCCTGACTACAAGTATAGCAATCATTTAGTTTTCTTACTCTTCCTAATTCATGACCATGTACTTAATGTCCACAGACATCAGGGAATTAAATCAAGGCCTGCTCTAGGAGAAAATAGCCCGCTCCTGGTACTGACCTGAACACTGTAACATCTGTAAGGGATGTAACCAGATAGATAGGCTTTGCCTATAGGTATGAGTTAAATAGGTAAGAAAGACCCAGGGAAAACACCTCTGTTGACAACAAAGAACTTCAGGCCTTCATTCTCCTCTCAACAGATAACAGGCCAGGTGTTCAACGCTCACTCTTTCCCTATATTTTCTTTGTATCCACCATTTTAAGCCATTAGAACTGGCTGAACAAGTATGGGTCTGCCAGAAGAACCAGCAATGCCAATAGATCTTCTATTTCAACAGCACAGTCCCAGTACCCTAAGGCATAGATCCTTTGTGTCAGCATGTCATGAGACAAAGTCATATCTTCTTAGTCACCAGAAAGCTAATACTTAACTTCCTCTTCCCTTGTTCTTACTGATATTCTTTTCAATTTAAACTATAAAATCCAGGTCAAAGAGTCAAGTCTATGTTGAAAGACTTAAAAAGGATCTACAAGGATCATTTCTGTGTCTTTGATTTTGACTTACTTCCAAATCAGCAAATAAGTACTGGTAAGACTACTTGACATTTGGATGTAACTGATCATATGTGTTGTTTTTCTTCAATTCTCTAGTTTGCTAAGTTGTGAGCCTAACAATCTTTGTGTAAAGTGTAGGGAAACAACCAATATGAAGTAAAGGAAAGCCATATGCTTGTAAACTTGGACTCAGGAGAAGCTGTGAATTTAGCCTCTCAAGTAAATATGCACTTCTCAACCTACATCTCCTTGTCAATTGGTCTTATCAACATTGCTGTGCCCCACATCTAGAGCTCTGAGTAATGAATTAAAATGTGTATTTTTTTTTTTTTCTGTAAAAAGCAATAGACAGTACCATCAGTAGATTTTCCTAAGATGAAAGTGAAAGCACATGGGTAGTTATGGCTTTCTAAGGGAAAAGAAATAGATACATATTTCTATTAAACTGAAGTCAGGAATCCCTAAGGTTTGAAGGTGGCATTTTATTTTTTAAATTGTTATCTTTCATGTCCATGAATTTCAGTAAATGTGACATTAGTCATTATGATATCTAATTTGAAATATTAGATAGGTATAGATGACTATCAATTTATACTTGCAGCAATGTCATCCCTCAAATATTGTTTATTTGATTTTATACTTTATACTTTATTTTGACCACTTAGACAGTTTTAACTTCTTGATGAAGTTTGAAATGGCAAAATGTTTCAAAGTGGCTTTTATTTATACTTTTGCTTTCATTTTTTGGTGACTTATGAGCTTAAGGACTTGTGATCCCACCATTTATTTTTTTCTTTTTTCTTTGTATGTAATCTGAGCTGTGGTGGCTTGTGCATACATAAAATGTCAAAGTAAACCTATCTTGATTCTTCCATTGGAATGCCTAATATCACTAACTGTTTACATTTGACTGTGAAGATATTTACAGTGATGGGAGCCAGTGACTCAAGCCTGTAATCCTAGCCACTCAGGAGACTGAGATCTGAGGATCACGGTTCAAAGCCAGCCAAGGCAGGAAAGTCTGTGAGACTCTTATCTCCAATAAACCCCTAGAAAACCGGAAGTGGCACTGGGCTCAAGAGGTAGAGTGCTCACCTTTAGCTGAAGAGCTCAGGGACAGCTCCCAAGCCCAGAATTCAAGCCCCATGACAACAACAATAAAAAATTTACAATGTCATTTTTCATCTTGTATACAAATAGTCAGATGAACTCATCCTAGCATAGAGCAGAGATGCCAAAGGTACTGTGAGTTTAGGCATCATGACCAGGTCACAGCATTATAAAGAGGAGTAAACCCAGGAACCAGATTAAAAAATATATATTTACAATATTAAGCTTCAAATGATAGAACTCTTTATGTCCCAGTTACAAATATCACTATCTCATTTGATCTTTTTAAGCACTTAATATATCTGCATGCAGATATTAACAGGTAACTTGCAATGAGCTTTAAGTAGCAGCAAAAGTGTAAGAATACAAGCCTGTCTGAGCTTAGAACCTAGAAGTCCATACCATATAGCAATATCAGAAGGGGAGAAGGAAACACAGTTGGGGGGGGCCATTTCTAAGAATGCTGGAATCAGATGAGAGCCCAGTGAGAGTGTGTTAACTTTTGAAGTCTGGAATAAAGCAAGATATTCACTCATCATGCCTATTCAACACAAAGAAAGAACTATTAGTTAACAATGTCACTATTAGTTAACAATATCTACTGTATATAAATCTTACAGATGTCCACAAAAAAGCTAGTGAGAATTGCCAGGCGCTGGTGGCCCACGCCTGTAATCCTATCTACTCAGGAGGCTGAGACCTGAGGATCACGGTTCAAAGCCAGCTTGGGCAGGAAAGTCTTTGAGACTCGTATCTCCAATAAACCACTAGGAAAAAAAAATCAGATGTGGACCTGCGGCTCAAGCCATAGAACATTCTCACCTTGAGCTGAAGAGCACAGGGACAGCACCCAAGCCCAGAGTTCAAGCCCCACAACCAACCAAAAAAAAAAAAATCTAAAAATTGATAAATAAAGATAGCAAATTTAAGGATGCAAAATCAACCCATGTACTAAATATATTTCCATTTGATAACAAGGCACTTTGAAAAAGTAAGAATTCAATGTTACAAAAATAAAACACTTAAGAATAAATTTAACAGCATTTAATATTTTACATAGCATTTCATGCTTTTGTCCCAGCTGGTGTTGATCATAGGCCTCTTTTTTTAAATTTTATTTTATTGTAAAGAGGCTGCACAGAGGGGTTACAGTTGCATGAGGAAGGCAATGAGGACATTTCTTGTTGAGCATTGTTCCCCCTTCCCTTGTTGTTCTACCACTATTCCTTCCTTCCCCACCTCTTTCCCTCCCACCCCACCCAAAATTGTAAAGTTCATTTCCAAAATACTGTCTTGTGGGTATCATCATGCCTTCTTGTAACTGGAATGACCCAGCTTATTATATGTAATGAAGTGTGACTTTATGCTGAGGCTGGCCTTGAATAGTGATCTTTCTCATTTCCATCTCTAGAGTCACTGTGGAGTTAGAGGCATGAGTCACCATATGCAGCTCATTTCAGAATGAAATGTGTATCAAAATGTGTATCAAAAATGATACATACCTAGGAATCAATATAAAAACTTTATCTCTATGTTAAAAAAATGAATGAATAAAATGGAAAACTGTAATATCCTGTTATTCACATGAAGAACTATTTTTATTTAGTTAGAAATCTTTCTAGACCTTTTAAGATTATTTTTATAAGTTCATGACCAGATAGGAGCAATAAGAAATAGAGGAATAGTCTTTTCTATTGTTGTTTCTGCTTTTTAAAAGTGTTGTTGAAGGTCTTCTTGAAGATTTTCTTTCTGGGAGGAAAGCAGTGGCACCTACAATAAGACACACAAGTACCACTGATGCCATCACTGACAGCACCAGAGTGGTAACATTGACTGCAGACTTGGCATTACCAGCACCGGATCTGCATCAGGGACAAACTAAGCTACTTGTGCAATGTTGGATAATTTTGATGTCAAACTGCTCTTGTCTCTACTTTGAATGGCAATGAATATGTGAGCAGCATTTTCCTCTGAGATATTTCCTGGCTTAAATGCAAAGGTCTCCTCAGAGTTGGCTTCACTTGGAAACAGGTTAGAAGTGTGAACTTGAAGAACATTGTCAAAATTGTGTCTCAGGTGAAGTATATTTCCACTTATTCTTAGGATCTACTGTTGAACTAAGGAAAAAAGAGTTGTCAATATTTTAGTAACTAGAATACCATATTCAATTTCTTTCTACATATTCTAAAATATATTGTTTAGGAAAAATAAATGTTTATATCAGCCTGAAAGTTTTTATAAAAGATGAATTTTGAGGGCTGGGAAGGTGGCGCAGTGGTAGAGCATTTGCCTTGCATGCATGAGGTTTTGGGTTCAATTCCTCACCACCACATAAGCAAAAAGAAAGAAGCCGGAAGTGGCGCTGTGGCTCAAGTGGTAGAGCTCTAGCCTTGAGTTGAAGAGATGAGGGACAGCGCCCTATCCCAGAGTTGAGGCCCCACGACTAGATCCCCCCCCCCCAAAAAAAGATGAATTTTGACTGCTAAAGTAATGAATATATTGGTTATTGTTGTTGTCATTTGCTCTGTTTTTTAAATCATTACCATCTTTTATTATATAAAGTTTTCTGACATATGGTATCAACAGTATGATCCTTAAATGACTGTAGATTAATAATATATTATCAAAATTAAAATTCTTTATGGTTCAAAGTCCTCATAAAGAGAAAATATTATCGCAAACCAGGAAAAATATTTACAAATCACACTTCTGATGATAGACTTAAATCCACAAAATTTCATATTTTTATGACTCATTAGAAAATAAGAAAAATAATGATCAAAATATTTAAGTAACAATTTCAAGAACACTGCTAAATAAACATATCAATGAATTGAAAGTCAAAATGCTAGAAGGATTTATATTTTTAATTATTAATAAAATTTTTTAATGTGAAAATACCACACAGAGAGGTTACAATTACATGAGGAAGGTAATGAGTACATTTCTCATCAAGAATTGTTGCCTCCTCCTTTGTTTCCCATTTCCAACTCTACCCTCCCATTCCTCTTGTCTGCCACCAAAGTTCTAAAGTTTGTTTTTCAACATGGCATCTTGTATATTTCATTGTTGCAATGGGTCCAACTGTATACCTATTTAAACAATTTGTTTTTTCCCTTTCCCTCCCCAACTTATACCAACATCAAATACAGTGAAAACAGGGGTTATACTGTGGGGGAGGGACATACAAATCAACAAAAAAAATCACCTTATAAATATGTTAGAAACAATAGCAAGAATGAAAAACCACTTGAGTCCTTATCTTGGGGTTTGTTCTACTTGACATCAACTTGTCTGACCTTTTCTGCTTGTCTTAGACATATACTTTTTATTGCAGTTTGGCATTTTCCTCAATGATCACAAACAAGGCCATACTAAAGCCACCAGCACAACTATGTTTATTGCAGCATTATTTACCATAGCTAAGATATGGAACCAACCCAGATGCCCCTCAGTAGATGAATGCATCAAGAAAATATGGTATATATCCACAATGGAATTCTATGCCTCCATCAGAAAGAATGACATTGCCCATTTGTTAAGAAATGGAAAGACTAGGAAAAAACTATATTAAGTGAAGTAAGCCAGGCCCAAAGAAACATAGGTCCATGATTTCCCTTATGTGTTGCTCTTTTTAAACACAGGATATCACTGTGATTCACAGGTGGCCTAGAAATCACTGTGTAACTCAAGCCAGCTTGGAACCCATGATTCTTCTGCCTCACCCTCCCAAGTACTAGTATTAAAAGTGTGCCACACTGTGTTCCATTGAATTCTGGCTTTTAAACTCTGCCAAATGTATGACTTTATATATAATAAGGAAATGTTAAAATATGCCATATTTGACTTATTCAAAAGTATGACATTATGAAGTTCATCTGTCAGAATTCATTCTTTCCTAACATATCCATGAAACCTTGCTTTTCCGATGAGTACCTTTGTATGATACTTTGTGTGACACTTTGTTCTTACATGTTCCATTAACAAAATCATTTCCTGGTGCTGTCCATGTTAGACTGATTTTATCTTCTTCAAATGTGGCATAAAGGTCTATGATTTGACTTGGAGGAAACATATCAGCCAAGGGACCCTAGCCCTTGTGACATCACAAATGCACCTCCACATGCTGTTCTGCTGAAATTCTCCAAGACTCTCTGACCATCCTCATTGATGTCAGGTCTGGGTGGAATTGCTTGAACCTTTCTTGCATTGAAAATTCACTAGTTCAAAATAGGCAAAACTGTGCTAATATTTCTAGGACTCAATACAGCCTTTATATCATTTGCTTTTTCACTATAATAGAGTCACAATTTTCCTAAGCCTTATGACCTAATCATAGCTTTCTGTTGGTGGGAGACTGCTTTACCAGAATGGTGTAGGATAAAACTGAATAACAAATTGAATTGGAATACTGTACTGAATGAGAATAATGTCATTTTGTTGTTGGTTTTTGTCAATCATGGACCTTGAACTCTGGTCTTGGGCACTGTCCCTCAACTCTTCAGCTCACGGCCAGTGCTCTACCATTTGAGTCACAGCGCCATTTCCATTTTTCTAATGGTTTATTGGAGAGAAGAGTCTCACAGACTTCCCTGCCCAGGCTGGCCTTGAACCATGATTATCAGATCTCAGCCTCCTGAGTAGTGAGGATTACAGGCTTGAACTACCAAAGTCCGGCTAATGTCACTTAATTTAACATGAGCCTTTAAAAAAGGTATTGCTTTACTTCTAACATTGTTTCTTAGAGAAGGATATAGTTGGGAAAATTACTGCAGATTCCCTTCCAACCACTTGGTCTCGGCCTGTTCCCTCCTGCAAATGGTGTTGAAATAAAAGCTTTACAGACTCTTCTGCCAATGCTGACTTTGAACCTGGATCCTCAGATTTCAGAATCCTGAGTAGCTGGGATCACCTCTGGAATACTTCTCATTATTTTCCAATTGCTAATGAAAAGTCACAAGTTAAAAGGACCAAAGGAAAGGCAGCAAAGTTTGCATCCTTAATGCTTATTGTCATCATTTTTTTGTTTTGAGTTAATAAAAACCCTCTACATAAATGTTCAGTCTTATAGCCATGTATTCTGAATGGTAAATCCTGCCACTGTGTACTTCACCTCATAACATAGTAGATTTTCTTCTTTTGTCCTGCCCCCAAACTGGCTGTATTACTGCTAATATAGTTAAGGTGTTCCAAACTAACATAATACTAACTGAAATGTTTTGGTTCTTACTAGGTGCCAAGTAGTTTTCCAAAGTTGAGATTAACCTAAAGGAAATGATCTGCAAACTTCACTGTAAAAATAGAAAAAGCAATACTTTTGTTTTTTGTTGTTAGTCCTTGGGCTTGAACTCTGGGCCTGGGTGCTGTCCCTCAGCTCTTCAGCTCAAGGCTAGCATTCTACCACCTGAGCCACGGTGCCACTTTTGGTTTTCTGAGTGGTTTATTGGAGACAAGGACTTTCCTGCCCAGGCTGGCTTTGAACTACGATCCTCATATCTCAGTGTCCTGAATAGCTAGGATTATAGGCATGAGCTATCCATACCTATAATTTTTTTTAATTGTAAAATATTTTTAAATTGTAAAATACTTGAAGCTTTTGTTGCATGAAATTGCAAATACTATTCAAGCTATGACTGGATTCTATATATTATGAATCACCATTCACTACCCAGCAGCTCTATTTGCTGGATACCAAAAGCTTTGTCTGCAGAGTGCATTCCTCCATGAGCCCACACTTTTGAGCTATATCTACCATTTCTTTATAGGCTGTAACATAACTGGAGTAGACGCCATCATTCTTGAAAGAATCAACACCTTTTTGTAGAAATAAATGTTATTCTTGTTGTTTTGATACATTAAAATACAAATTCATATTTTTTCTAAGATAAGCTTTGGTCCTATAAGCATGACTCAGTATTTCACATATATGTCTGGAAAATATTTTGCATTATATGCTGCCAGGACATTATGTTATTGAATTGATGTCTGTTGTGTTCTTTTCATACCAAAATATCTGTTTAACAAATATGTACATATTGATATTTGTTTTTGCTTAATAAACATTTTACACCTCACGTTTCTATCTTACCATTTTCAAAACAGATTTTAATAACCTTTTTTTAAAATTATTTCTCTGCCCAATGAATTGCTCTCTGCCTACTTTATATTATGTAATCTGTCTGTTTAGGTCAAAGGGTCCCTACTACAAACAAATGAAGATTCTTGGGGTAGCATTTAACTGTCTTCATTGTAAAAAAAAAAAATGACAGTGTGTCTCATCTTCAAGAACCTCTTTTCTCCCTTTATCTTGCTCTTGCTTTCATGATCACTTAAATATCTCCTCTGACAGAAAACCCCATCTCATCTACTATTAGAATAGAGATGCTCAGAGTAAAATCTGTATTAGAATTAGAGTACATGGTGGCTATAATTTTCACGACATTGAGATCTGGAGGATTGAGCCAGGGCATAAAAATTCTCAAAATGCCATCTCCAATTAACCAACACAAAGTTGGGCTAAATGTAAGCCTGAAGTGGTAGGGATCCAGCTGCGCAAGCAAATAAGCAAGCAGAATGAGAATGAACCTCTGAGTTCAAGCCCCTGTACTGGCAAAACAAGAAAAGCAAACAAACAGCATACTTCTCAGCATCACCAGCATTAGAATCAGTTGTTAAATTACAAAACACATGGCCCTAAAGGGTTAACAGTGTAAATCAGATACTATTAAAACAAGGGCCTATACCAAGAGGTTTGTAACACTATAAATGTGAAGATGTTTACCTGTACAAATTTCCCAGATTACCTAGAGAAAGGACTCAGTGTCTTGTGTCTTTGTACACTAAAGTGGGAGTATGCCTTCTCTAAGTCATTGCTAATACTATCACCTTCTTAGGTAAAGGTATTCCAAAGTAGTTTATTGCCTAATTAGCTAAGTATTTATTTGATCAAATGCTAAGAAATGAAACAATTGCAGATAAGTTTAGGGTTTTTTTCTTTGGGTCCGGTCGTGGGGCCTGAACTCTGGGCTTGGGCACTGTCCCTCAGCTCTTTAGCTCAAGGCTAACGCTCTACCACCTGAGCCACAGCGCCACTTCCAGCTTTTTTCTTTTTGCTTATGTGGTGCTGAGGAATCAAACCCAGGGCCTCAGGCATGCAAGGCAAGCGCTCTACCACTGAGCCACCTTCCTAGCACCTTCAGGTAAGTTTATATAGATAAAAATATTATTAATGATTGATTTTTCTCCCAGTGTACCTCAGACATTAAGGCCACACTTAAAAAACTGGATAAGGGACACCTCACACCCCCAGTGGAGACTTTAGAGACAGCATTCAAGGTGTACAATGGGAGAGAATGAAAGAGCCCAAAAGGCTAAATAGCAAATACTAGCCAAGGCAAGTTAGAGACTGCATTGGAAGAGATGTTTATAGGCACAAGTCTCCCATGTCTGCTTAAAACATTGGAAAAATATTGGGAAAAATATCTAGTTAATGAAGTTGACACTCTGGTAAATTCCTCAGGGGCCACGGCCTAAATCCGTGGGGCACCAGCCTGCAAAAGCCAGTCTACTCAGAGAAAGCAGACAGGAAAATACTGAGAGATTTCAACTGTCTGACCCATCTGTGTAGAAATTGCAGACACCTCAGCAGGAGGCGATCAATCAGCCCATTCCAGAGGACAGACCACAGAGAACAAACAGCCACAGCCCTCCATTGACCAATGTGGTACATCCCCTCTTTAGTAACAATGCCCCCCACTTCCGTTGACTGATCTTGTGGACCATGACCTGACAAATCCCTTTCTGGATTGGTTTTAGCTCCTCCTCTATACTTTATTGGGGGAATTACTCTCCTTTGAACAACCTATTAACCTCAGCCTCCTGTTAGAACTTGTACCGGATTTACATTTACAAGGACTCTTTGTGGATTTCATGCCCCCTGAAATTTATCTCTTTAATCATTTTTCAGTCCTTTCACATATTTTTTGGGGGGGATAGTTTCTATGAATCTCATGTAGTTTGAAACTCAATGATTAATGAATAAAATTACAAAAGTACAGAATGCTTAGAAAAATGATTTTCCTTGACAGGGATAGAAAGCCGTTATTCAGGCCTCCCCAATTAAGTTTAGGATGGTTCAAACTCAGAAAAGCAGTTTGGTTCAGACTGCTTTTTAATGTCAAACTTACTTTTGCCTTTATCAAGGGTACTGCCAGGGGCAGTCCATGAAAGGTGAACACGACCTCCTTGAACCTCAGCCTCCAGGCCTGTGATTTTACTGGGACCTAACAACGGAGCATTGTCACCAGCAAGAGGAGCTCCTGATAGAGTGAATGACCCTCCTGAAGTTAGTCTGCTGACATCTTCCAGTTGAGCTTCTGCCAAGTCTTCTTTAACTTCAGGTCTGGGTGGGTTCAGTACAATTGCACCTACCCAAAAGAGTAATTTTGTAATTTTTCATATTGTCATGTGGATACTTCATCTTGTAGAGGGGTAAGTTAAAACTTAATGGCAGACACAGAAAAGTGACAATTTTTAGTGAAACAACCCTCTTGTTTTAGTAACTTTGAAATGAATGAGATATTATGCTATGTTAAAACTATCTTTGATCTTTATTAACTGCTTGACTAGAAATTCTTTCAGGGAAAAGATCCTTTTGAACTCAGGGTCCCATTCTTACTGACTAGGCACTGTATCTCTTAAGCTATGCATCAGAGCTTCTGGCCTCCTTATGTTCTTTTCTGGATATCATATCAAGGTTTCTACCCAGGCAAGCCTGGGCCTGCAAGCTTCCTATTGAGGCTCCCACAGATGCCCATCATGCCCTTCGTTTTGTTGTGATAGAGTTCTCAGGAATTTTTTGCCCCAGCTTGCCTGGAATTGAAATCCTGCCAATCTCCTCTTCCAGAGTAGCTGGTATGAGACATGAGCCTGGTACAAGGATTATCTTTCATTCATCTTTGTAGCAAGCATCTTCTATAGTGCTGGCCGCATACCAGATGCTCAGTCCAAAGTTTTTCATTGTATTGGAAATGAACCAGGATAGATGGTAACAAAACATGTGACATCTACAAATTCAATGCGATACCTATCAAAATTCCAACCTCATTCTTCAAGGAATATCTATTCTCTAGTTTAAATTACCGACAAAATCATAATTTCCCTTCTAAAACATTCTCTAATTTAAATTACTGACAAAATCATAATTTCCTTTCTAATACATTGTCTAGGTTAAATTACAGACAAAATCATAGCCGACACCCAAATAGCCAAACTAGTTGCAGAAATATTGATGCCCAGAGCAGGGATTCTGGAATCTGTGGAACAGTGAACCTAATTGCTAGTTTAACTTCTGAGATGAGATGAGATTCATTGTTGCCTTTGATTGTAATGAAGATCTTGGTGCCATTCTCTACTTTAAAACATTCTGCTTTAAATCCAAATGTTTCTTTAGAGCCAGCCTCCTTAGATGTCAGATCAGCAGCACTGTCAAAATCATGTTGGAGCTCCTGGGAAGACTTACTTCTAATTATGGTGCAGTTGGCAGCTGGAACACAGACAGACAGGATGGCTCACTGCAGGCATGCTGCCTGGTGGGCACTGATCAGATGCTCACTGTAGTTCAGAGAATGCCAGATACAGTGTTTGTCTGGTTATACCATTGTTCTTAGTTTAACAAGTACACCAGGATTCTGAAATGTATTATGTGATCACAGAAAATTTTCATTCAGTGTCATGAAGCACTGAGCCTCCCTCCCTGCCAGAATTTAGTTTATGCAGAGAGATATACAGAGCTGGATGAGCTTTTTGATTTGGAACAGGGAGCACAGGAATGCTCAAGTGTGCTTTCTTATGAAGCTGAAAGAAAGTAATATGAAAGGGGAAGAAGTGAGATGATCAAGGAACAGAGGAGTGGGAGGAGACCCAAAAGCTGGAGTTTGTACTAAGCTCAGGACCTAGGGCAGACCTTGACTGGTGATCTCCATTACTGGTTTTCTAAGTAATAGAACGTTTTACCTCAACTTTCTCATCTGAAGCTTATCAAACCTGGAAAACATAGATTTAGTCATTCAGCTCTATCAAATATTTATTGAGTATCTCCTACTCCACTGGTGAGAATTATACACAATAGTACATGAAGTGGTTAGCACAATTAAATACAGTAAGAATGAATGTTTGAAATGTTAGCTACAACTATGAATAGTTAAGAAAGAAAGAAGGATGTCTACATAAATGCTTCATCCTGACTGCTTTTAAAATTCTACCAGAGATATGGAAATATAAATATTTTCTAGATGATACCAGTGGCTCATGGTTGTTTCCTAGCTGCCCATGAGACTAAGAGCTGAGCATGTTGGTTTGAAGCTCAGGCAGGAATGTCTACAAGACTTAACTCTAACTAACCAGCAGAAGCTAGAAGTTGAGCTGTGGCTCTAGGGATAGGGTACAAGCCTTGAACAAAGAATCTCAAACACAGTGCTGAGTCTCTGGATTCAAGGCCTGGGGCTGGCATCCACAGGAAAAAAAAATATCTTGTAGCTAGGTATGGTGACTTCCATCTGTAATCCCAGCTACTTGGGAAGGGGAGATCAGAAGAATCTTTGCTCAAGACCGGCTGGGGCATAAAGACTCCCATCTTAACAAACATGGTAGGCCATACCAGCAATCCATACTATGCAAAAGGTACAGTTAGCAGAATTGCAGTCTTCTGCCGGTCCAAGCAAGAACTTTAAGACTTTCTTAAAATTAACCAAGTCCAAAAGGGCAGACTCAAGGGGTAGAGTGCTTGCCTCGCATGCTTAAGACAATCCTTATCCATAATATAACAACAGAAATGAAAACTAAACAAAAAAGCTTTTCATGTTTAGAAATTGGATGTTAGGACATCGAATGCCCTTTTTTGAGATGAAGACTTTATTTTTTATGTTTTGTGAAAGGATGACACTGTTTTAAGAATGAGGTAAGTAAATTTTGGACTGCTTTTTATTTTTATTTTGATTTTTTTGCCGGTCTTGTGGCTTTAACTCTGGACCTGAGCCTCTTTGTGCTGAAGGCACTGCCACTTGAGCCACAGCCCAACCTCCAGCTTTTATGAGTTTACTGGAGATAAGAATCTTAGGGACTTTCCTGACTGTGCTGGTTTCAGATCAGTCACTATCCTCAGATCTCCGACTCTTGTGTAGCTAGGATGATAGCAGTCACCCATCAACACCTGACCAGGCTAAGTTAAGATTAACATGTAGTTTCTCTATACAAAGCCTTGTTGGCATACTCTACCATTCTGCACATAACCTTGTATTTCACTGAGGTAAGTCTTCTTCTCCCTTTCCCTCCTCCAACCTTTCCCCTGCCTTTCCTTCATCCCATAGTTTAACTCAAATATTATGAAGGTTTTCTTCTTTATTGTAATGTTTGGCAGGCCTTGGGTTTGAGTTCTTGGTCTTGCACGTGCTAGGCAAGCACTCTAGCACTTGAGACACACTGCCAGCCTGTGTTTGCTGTTAGCTTCATGTTTAGACAGGACCTCACTTTTGCCTTGCACCAGTCTTGGAGCATCACCACAATCCTCCTGCCTTTGCTTCCTGAACAGCTGAGGTTACAGGCTCACCTCCCCCATGTGTAGCTCCTTTGGTGTGTTATGATGGGGAATTTTAACTTTTTCTTTGTGCTGTAGTCATCCTGCAGTCTTCCTACCTCTTCATTAGCTGGAAGTATAGGCAAGGCTCACTATGACAAGCTACTTTTCCTTTCTTGACCTTGATGATGTCATTGGATTTCAACTCCTTCAATGGCTTCTTTTTCTCTATCTCTATATGGAATTTTTGTTGTTGTTGTTGTTGTTGGTTGTGGGGACTGAACTCTGCTCCTGGGCGCTGTCCCTGAGCTCCTCAGCTCAAGGCTAGCACTCTGCCACTTGAGCCACAGTGCCACATCAAGCTTTTTCTGTTTATGTAGTACTGAGGAATTGAACCCAGGGCTTCATGCATGCACTCTATACTGAGCTACCTTCCCAGCCCTCTATATGGAAATCTTGTTCTTCAAGACCCAGACAAGACTTTTTCTCATGAAGTCTTGCTCAACTAATTTATCAGCTGCCCAGACAAGACTTCTTTCTCATGAAGTCTTGCTCAAGTAATTTATCAGCCTTGATATTTTCTTCCATGAACTTCTACTGCATGGAATGGTATTTTCCAATTTTTCTGCCTTAAATTTTCATTCTGATGAGATTCTATTGCTCTTGAGAATAGACTATTTTTTATACTGCCCTGCTCTTATGGTATTTTATGATGTTTATGGCGAATGCTTGCCAGCCACAATTATCCTTCCTGCCCTTCAGAAGAAAGTACAGGGTGATAATTCCCCAGTGCCTACAAGTAGCACATCATTCCTTTTAGTTTGTGTAATATCACAAAGGACATTTTATAAGAGACCAGTCTAGTACTGTATGCCTCTCCTTTACCAAAGTAATTTTGAGCTAAATATTTGATTATATGATTTCCTTCTTGGTGTTTTTAATGGCAATACTAATATTTGATTTGATTATGCTATCTACAGAAAAGTTATGAGAAAATGATGTATTTTCAAAGTGGTCATAGTGATTGTTTTCAACATTGTAGCAAAAGTATGGGTGGATGCTCTATTCTTTTCTTGGCTTATAAAAGTCTTTTTTATTTTTAAATAAATCAAACATTCCAAGATAAAAAGTAAAACAAGCATGCCCAAACAAATATGGCTCTGTGTGTGTGTGTGTGTGTGTGTGTGTGTGTGTGTGTGTTTGTGAGTCATGGGGCTTAAACTCTTGGCATGAGCACTGTCCTTCAACTCTTCATATCAAGGCTAGTGCTTTACGACCTGAGCTACAGCGCCACTCTGGTCTTCTGGTGGTTTATTGGAGATAAGAGTTTCACAGACTTTCCTCCCTGGGCTGGCTTTGAACTGAGATCCTCACATCTTAGCCTCCTGAATAGCTACGATGACAGGCCTGAGCCACCAGTGCCTGGCTACAAATATGGCTTTGAAAATTCTATTTAGTAAGTTTGATGCCATTAGCAGTCCATGTTTTAGTACTGTGAAATGACTTGTCTGGTCATGTGTCTTTTATGGTCATTGACTTAATAGGGATAGTTTCTAGGAATCTCATGCAGTTTGAAACTCAATGATTAATGAATAAAGTTATACAAGTAGAGAATGCTTAGAAATGATTTTCCTTGCCAGGGACAGAAAGCAGTTATTCAGGCCTCCCCAATTAAGTTTAGGTTGGTTCAAACTCAGAAAAGCAGTTTGGTACAAAAGAACATGGCAGGAATGGGTTAGAATTCTGGGTTATAGATATAACTTGGCCCAATTTCTATCTCTTAGTCCTTCAGGTTTCACATCTGAAATCAAATGAATAATGGCCCAGGTAGACACCCACAAAAACTATTTATAAATGAGACATTAGAAAGTGAAAGCTAATGGACATTCTTTCAGAAAATGTAAAAGCTTAATGCCAAGCCTACCTTTGCCTTTGTCAAGGGTACTGCCAGGGGCAGTCCATGAAAGGTGAACAGGACCTCCTTGAACCTCAGCCTCCAAGCCTGTGATTTTAGTGGGACGGAACAAGGGAGTATTATCACCAGTAAGAGGAGCTTCTGATACAGTGAATGACCCTCCTGAAGTTGGTCTGCTGACATCTTCCAGTTGAGCTTCTGCCAAGTCTTCTTTAACTTCAGGTCTGGGTGGGTTCAGTACAATTGCACCTACCCCAAAGGGTAATTTTGTAACTTTTCATATTGCCATGTGGATACTTCATCTTGTAGAGGGGTAAGTTAAAATTTAATGGCAGACACAGAAAAGTGACAATTTTTAGTGAAACAACCCTCTTGTTTTAGTATAACTTTGAAATGAATGAGGAGATACTATGCTATGTTAAAACAATCTTTGATCTTTATTAACTGCTTGACTAGAAATTATTTGAGGGCAAAGATCCTTTTGAACTCAGGGTCCCATTCTTACTGGCTAGACACTGTATCACTTAAGCTATGCTTCAGAGCTTCTGGGCTTCCTTATGTTCTTTTCTGGCTATGTTTCCAAGGTTTCTACCCAGGCAAGCCTGGGCTTGCAAGCTTCCTATTGAGGCTCCCACAGATTCCCATCAGGAATTTTTTGCCCCAGCTTGCCCAGAATTGCAATCTTGCCAATCTCTTCTTCCAGAGTAGCTACTATGACTAGTGTGATTCATGAGCCTAGTACAAGGATTATGTATCCTTCATCTTTGTAGCAAGCATCTTCTATAGTGCTGGCCTCATACCAGATGCTCAGTCCAAAATTTTTCATTGTAATTGAAATGAGCCAGGGTAGATGTTAACAAAACATGTGACAACCTATTTTATACTCAACCCAATAGTATGAATATAATTTGGAAACAGAGAAGTTGAATACATAATTATATACCTGACTCTTCCATAGTACATAAAATTTTCCATGTTTGCCACATGCAATGTACAAAAACATGTGATTCATTTTAATTTTAATGCTACTTACCATTTAAAACATAGCCAGGTATGTACAGAGAGCTGTTCTGTCATCTTAAAATCCATCTAGCACTGTGATTTCTTGCCTGGACAAGAACTTTTAAATTCTACCACTTCCATTGTATTCCATAAACTATCTGGATAGATACCATCATTTTTGACAGTATCAGCACCTTTAGGTTCAAATGTAATAGTTATCCAGTAAATACAAATGGCTACTGTTTCTTTCCTGGAACAGTAAATGATATCAGCAATTTGGGAGATAGCACAGCACATATTTACACTAGAATTAGACTCCCTTCCAACCTCAGTTTAGCAACATGCTAATCTTTTGATATTGAAAACAGTCTAATTGTGATTTTATGTATTCAACTGATATTAACTTCTATTATTTTATAAAAGAAACTTATCAAAAAGAAAATATATCTAGTTGGGGAAATTATAGTTGAAACACTAACACTAAGAATACTGAAGGAGGATTGTATTCATCTATTCAATGAGAAAAATAAAATTTTTCTAGCGGTTGAAAGATAGAAGTGTTTTATTGTACTTTGTCAGAGTCAGTAAAACAGTTATAAACATTATAACTTTGAAATATGTAGTACAAGCATATATATCTTATAACTTCATCATAGGATCCTCTTGGAGATGTTTTAAGTCCAATGTAATTTGAAGCAAATGCCAGTTACCTGCACCATTGTTCCAGAGTCCATCTGCAATCTCTACAATGATTATTACATTGACATCAAACGTACATATATCCTCTTCCCTAACTTTTGCATGAACAGTTCCTGGGTGTATGTGTTGTGCTGTATTTTGACTCCTGTAAGCAGCTGCCATTGCTGGAAGTATGGAAGGATTTCTTGCTCCAGTGGTCATTGTATCTGATAGCAATTGCAGTTGGACTTGATTATTTAAAAGTCTGTACGTCCAAGTACCTGTCTGGAAAAAAAAGAAAAAACAAAACCTCCTTCAAAGCCTTGTTACTATTACTCTTTCCACCCTGTGGCAGAGGTTCAGACCTGTAATCCTAGCTCCTGAGGAGACTGAGATGTGAGGATTGCAGTTTGAAGTCAGCCAGGGCAGGAAAATCTGTAATGAATTTTAATTTCTGATTCAATCAGAAAGAAAAGGAGGATTGATACCATGGATCAAGTAGAACAGTGCGTCTTCAGCAAAAAGGAGCTCCGGGGCAGCACCTAAGAATGAGCAACAAAACAAACAAACTCTCTCCTTGGGATATAAACTAATTTAAAAATACAAAGAGCTTCAAGTGCTCGAGCAATAGCCTTGAGCTGAAGAGTTGAGGGATAGCTCGCAGGCCCAGAGTTCAGGCCCGTGACTGACAAAAAAAAAAAAAAGAGCTTATATATATATATATATATATATATATATATATATATATATATATGCATATACATATATACATGTACAAATATATGTATATGCATATATATGCAAGTATACATACACATGTATATATATGTATTGTTGTATGCACATAGTTTGTATGTATATATATGTGTGTGTAATTTTGAGAATGGAAATTGTTTTCATCTATACTAGATAATTGTCTTTTTCCAAACTACACTCTCAGCTCTAGTAGCAATTTGAAAGCTGATTTTACAAACTAGTAAATAATATGAATGTGAATTATTACATATTCCATTCATTTTTATGGCAGATGACCTGTTTTAATTTTAATAATGAAAATATACAAGAAAAAAATCGTATTTATAAAGTAGTACTTAATAAAAAAACAGTGAAAATGAACGAATAGAATTACCTCTGCAATGCCCGGTATTCAAAGATGGGAAGTTCGACTAATTTGCTTATGCTCTTTGAAATCTGAGGTATCATATTCTTTTCCTTTGGGATCTTGGAGAATAATTAGTGGTTTTTGCATTGTCCAGGTAACAACAAACAATGTGTCATTTCCAGTGGTGCTGTCCACAGACACTGTGCCATTGGCCCATGTCTTCCCTGTGACATTCCAGGCTTTGCTTTCCAACTGTTACATCAGTAAAAGGAAACACGTAAAACCAATTTGTTATTTATTTTGACAATACGTCAGCTTGAACTCAGGGACACAAACTTGTTAGGCAGGTGCTCTGCCCCTGAACTACACTTCTAGTATTTGTTTGTTAGGATTGGGGAACTCTGGGCTTGGGGGCTGTCCCTGAGCTCTTCTCAAGGCTGATGCTCTACCACTTTGAGACACAGTGCCACTTGTGGTTCTCTGGTGGTTAATTGTTGATAAGACCCTCATGTAGCTTGGGGCTGGTGACTCACGCCTGTAATCCTAGCTACTCAGGAGGCTGAGATCTGAAGATGGTGGTTCAAAGCCAGCCCAGGCAGGAAAGACCATGAGAGTCTTATCTCCAATAAACCACTAGAAAACCGGAATTGAAGCTGTAGCTCAAGTGGTAGAGTGCTCGCCTTGAGCTGAAGAGGTGATTGACAGCACCCAGGTCCAGAGATCAAGCCCCACAACTGACAGAAAAAAAAAGTCTCATGTAATTTTCTGGTCTGACTTGCTTTGGACTCTGCTCCTCATATCTCAGCCTCCTGAGGATGACAGGCCTAATACATACGTCTAATTGGCTTCTATTCCAAGTTTGGCACTTACTATATGACTGCACAAACCATTTTGTTTCTTTCATTTCTAGGATAAGAATAAAATTCTTTGCTCTTGACTATATGCTAAAATTAAAATATTTTCTATTGTACTGACAAACTCTGGGGCTTAAACGTAGATTATTATTTAAAGTCCCTGACAATAGCTTTCTTTCTATTAGCTTAACTTTTGGAAAAAATATTACGAGTTTGCCCTTTTAATTATTCAATAAAGGAATGATTACTAATACATAATTAAATCATAAAATGAAACAGATTGAATACTGGCAGTTTGGATCAGTTTTACACAAATGATGAATACTGTCCAAAGGACTTTGGGAAGTTGTAATGGTCTGAGTATTTATATGTGGAAATAGTTCTCAAAATAAAAATACATGAGTAATAAAAGTTTTCTCTTACCTGAATGTTCTGAATGAGTTTTTCATCTTCTGTTACATAGGGGTTAATTGAAATGACAATGCCTTCATATGCATTGTCAGGTAACTTTACCATTGAGCATTTTACCTCTGACAAGAGATGCAGAGCTAGGCATAGAATGCTCCTCAGACTGAACATCATTTCTGCCCAGGCTACAATTAGATGGAAATGCAAGGAAGGTATTTATATATCTGCCTATTAGTTTAGGAATTTGAATCAAGACCAAACTATTTGCATAAATTTGATATTGTAAAATACACTAAAATGTCTAGGTGAACTTCCTTATTCATTCTAAAGATGTAGTTATGAAGTAGCAGCAGGGATTATGCTAAACATCCTTAGCATACTCTATGTGGATAGTCAAGCTCATAGTAGTGAGTGAGTTATCCTTGTTACTATCAAATGGGACCTCAGGATCTCCTTACAGAAAAGCTCTTCAGGGAAAGGCAAGAAGTGGTAGTGAATTAAGGGCTTGATTTTTATTTATTTTTAATTTTTAAAAAATTTTTTAAAGCCTTTACTTTTGAGACATAATGGATTGAAACCTTTCACACATGGAAAAAGACAGACATGATCACAGTTGAACAGAATCTAGTCAGAAACATTTTAGTGACTGCCAGCTAATGGTGAATCTGAAGTTCTGGGAGCACGACATGCTGCAGGACCAAAGGAATGAGTGATTAGTACTCCTCTCCTTCCTCACCCTCTCCTTCCACAGAATCCACACCAACCTCTTCATAATCCTTCTCTAGGGCAGCCATGTCCTCACGGGCCTCAGAAAACTCTCCTCCCTCCATCCCCTCACCCACATACCAGTGGACAAAGGCACGCTTGGCATACATCAGGTCAAACTTGTGGTCCAGGCGAGCCCAGGCCTCAGCAATGGCTGTGGTGTTGCTCAGCATGCACACAGCACGCTGCACCTTGGCCAGGTCTCCACCAGGAACCACAGTGGGAGGCTGGTAATTGATGCCAACCTTGAAACCAGTGGGACACCAATCCACAAACTGGATGCTGCGCTTGGTCTTGACAGTGGCAATGGCAGCATTGACATCTTTGGGAACCACATCACTACGGTACAACAAGCAGCAGGCCACGTATTTACCATGGTGAGGTCACATTTCACCATCTGGTTGGCTGGCTCAAAGCAGGCATTGGTGATCTCTGCTACAGAAAGCTGTTCATGATAGGCTTTCTCAGCAGAGATGACAGGGGCATATGTGGCCAGGGGGAAGTGGATGAGGGGATAGGGCACCAGATTGGTCTGGAATTCTGTCAGGTCAACATTCAGGGCCCCATCAAACCTCAGGGAAGTTGTGATGGAAGACACAATCTGGCTAATAAGGCGGTCAGGTTAGTGTAGGTTGGGCGCTCAATATCTAGGTTTCTATGACAGATGTCATAGATGGCCTCATTGTCCACCATGAAGGCACAATCAGAGTGCTCCAGGGTGGTGTGAGTGGTTAGGATAGGGTTGTAGGGCTCAACTACAGCTGTGGACACCTGGGGGCAGGGTAAATGGAGAACTCCAGCTAGGACTTCTTGCCATAGTTCACAGAGAGACGCTCCATCAGCAGGGAGGTGTAGCCAGAGCCAGTTCCCCCACCAAAGCTGTGGAAGACAAGAAAGCCCTGAAGACCTGTGCACTGGTCAGCCAATTCTCTGATCCAGTTTAATACGAGGTCAATGATCTTCTTGCCAATGGTGTAGTGACCACGGACAGCATCTTCTTTGCCTGTGATGAGCTGCTCAGGGTGGAAAAGTTGACGGTAGGTGCCAGTTCAAACTTCATCAATGACTGTGGGTCCCAGGTCTACAAGCACTGCCCTGGGCACATGCTTGCCAGTGCCTGTCTCACTGAAGAAGGTGTTGAAGGAGTCATCTCCTCCCACAATGGTCTTGTCACTTGACATCTGGCCATCAGGCTGGATGCCGTGTTCCAGCCAGTAGAGGTCCCAGCAGGCATTGCCAATCTGGACACCAGTCTGGCCAATGTGGATGGAGATACACTCACCCATGATGACTGTGGATTTGGTGGCAAAGGTAACAGGAGCAGGAGCAGGCACCCCGAGTTCCGGTTACCGTCACTGACAAGCTAAGAGTCGAGATAAGTAACGCACTCTATTTATTTTTAATTTTATTTTATTGTGAAAGTGATGTATAGAGGGATTACAGCTGAGGTTCAGTGGGAAAAGTTTTTCCTTCTGTGATTAGTACTTGTTTTTTTCAGCTTTCAAATAACATTGAATGCTTAAGTTCTTTCATAACTTGGCAACTTAATATACTTCAGATAAGTTTTCTTTCATTCTTTTAATTTTTTTTGATTGAACACAAATGGTTCTTAGCTTGAACTTGTTGTACAATGGCATTGTGAGCTGGCTCTAAAGTTAGAAAAATATAAACCTTACTCTTTCTTGCTTTGGTCACTTAATATTCATGGGATTTTCTTTTGGTAAGAGTTATATAGTTCATTTTTTAGGCTTTTTCTTTAGTTGTGCTATTAGAATAATTTGTACTTATAGAAGCTCTAAATCTATGGATCAGATCTACAAGGTTTTCATACAAGCTCAATATTATACCTCAGTAGTAAGCATTATATGTATACAATCAATAAAACCTTATTATTCACTTTGATAATTAAAGTTTCCATTTTAATTCTTTTATTTTGTCATCATGTAAATACAAACTCCCAATGTTTTATGGCAAGTCCCCCTGTATGCCTAAGACTAGAGGTAGAACTGTCTGGCACACTGAAACCATAGGCTTTTTGGAATGCTCTTTCATTTTTTCTTTCTGTGCCTTTGCAGCTCCAGCTTAAGAACAGCCTCATCTGTAAAAATGGACTAAGCCATCCACATGAAAAGTAATATATATTTCCTTTGAACTTGTTTGTGTCTAACATCTGCATTGCTCTTGCAATTTACTATTTTATTACTAGTACTTGGGGCATTGAACTCAGAGCCTTGTGCTGCTAGGTAAACTACTGCTTGAGTCATCCTCCCAGTCCTTTTTTCTTTAGCTATCTTTCAGAAAGGGTCTTACAATGTCACTCCAGCCAGCTTGGACTGCAGTCCTGTGTTCTATCATTATGGGTGTGAACCCCGGCATCCAGTCTTGCTTTTGTTATTATTGATATGCATATTAACGTGTCTCCTTGTCTTGGAGGGAGAATTTTTTTTTGAGTTTAATCTTTCTCAATCTTAGATTCTTTAACTATAAAATGAGGAAATAAAAACTAGAAGGACTGTTGGGCAGATTAAATACAAGAACATGGGGGAAAATACTTGTAAATGCTAGTGCATATTAGGCTCACAATGAATGCTTACTGAGGATGGAGAAAACTCAAACTGTGTAATTCCTTAGAAAGTCCAACTCACAGTTCAAGCAGGAAACCTGTATTTGAAAGGGTAAAATGGGCTCAATGGAAGGGTGGGTAGAAGAATGAAGAGAGGATGGGGGAGAATACAGTCACAAGTGTCAAAACAAATCCTCCAGACTTGTGCAAAGTCAGGGAAGGTGGCCTGTTGAGAGGGAAGGGTGAGAACATTGAAAGGAGGCTGACACTGATCAATATGCATTGTGTCCATAAACTGCTTTGCTGAATGGAAACTCCTTTGTACAATTATTTAAAGATGATAAAGATGCATATTAAAATAGATGTTCAGTGCTTTTCCTTGTTTCTTTTATATGGAAAAAATATGAATGCATTTAGGTGCCCCATCCAATGCTCTACTGTTGAGCAAGTACAGGATGATTACATATAACATTACTGTTGGAGAAATTAAAATCACTTCTGTAGATTAGAATTGTTGAAAAAAAGGAGAAAAAAACCAACAACACAAGATAGGGCTAAAACAATTCAATAGGAAAGTTATAATCTCTTCACTAGAGTGCCATAATTTGGGTAATAGTTTATGGTGAAGAGATTCAGGAAGGCTCTAGCAGAAGGCCATTCTTTAGGAGATTGAGGTATGGAGAACTTATACTTTCCAAATAGGAAACCTTTGGTATTGAAACTCAGGACATTCTGACTGGGGTAAGGTGGAATCTCAGTGTGGTTTTGATTTGCATTTCTTTTATGGCCAGGGATGTTGCTTATCTAATTTGTGGAAGGGAAAGGGAATCATAGGAACAGCAGGACAAAGGAAGAACTAATGCAACAATGTAGTCACTAGGCACTATGTTGGAAATGAACTTTACAATTGGGAGGATGGGATGGGAAGTGAGTTGTTATAAGCAGGGGAAAATAAGGGAGGGAATATCAGTGTTTTAAAAAATGTACTCATGGGGGCTGGGAAGGTGGCTCAGTGGTAGAGCACTTGCTTTGCATGCATGAGGCTCTGGGTTCCATTCCTTAGCACCACATAAGCAAAAAGAAAATAGCCGGAAGTGGTGCTGTGGCTCAAGTGGTAGAATGCTATCCTTGAGCTGAAGACCTGAGGGACAGCGCCCAGCCCCAGAGTTCAGTGCCCTTGACAGGACCCAAAAAATAAATTAATAAATAAATAAAAATAAATAATGTACTCATTACCTTTCTTATGTAATTGTAAACCCCTGTTCATCACCTTTACAATAAATTAAAATTAAAATAATTAAAAATTTAAAAACCTCAGAGAACATTCTGCTTCAGAGCTTACATTTTTTTTTAAGTATACTCTATTTCCACCATTTCCCTTTTTTTCTTCTTAGCAAAGCCAGGAATCAATCCCAGAGCCTTAGGCATGCTAGATAAGTACTTTCCCTAAGCCATACCCAGCCTTCAGGCTGTTTTCAAACATATGTCACATATAATACTTTTGAAAAGGATGATCAGAGAGTATAGGCTTAAAAATACTTGGAAATTAGCTTCTTTGATAAACAGGAGTCATCAATAGAAGAGTCTAGAGAAAGTGAATTGTTGAGATTTAGGATAGGAACACATGGCCTTGCATTACTAAACATTGATTTAACACTTGAGCCATGCTTGTAGACTATTACCATTAATTTTGTATTACTCAAAAGAATCTCTATCTTGTTTCAAGATAAGTCATTTTAAATTGAATCTTGAATTGAGGTGGACAACAACTGTAAAAATCATACTGTCAAAATGTTCTAGAATGTAAGTTTCAACTAAGTTCACTTATCTGTATGTGTGTCCTTGTCTTTTCTTTTCTACTCTTTTCTTTTCTCATCTTTTCTTTTCTGTTTTCTTTCTTCCTATCTTCCTTCCTTTCACTTGTGGAGCTTTAACTCAGGGTGTTATACCTGAGCTCTTTTGCTCAAGGCTGGAGCTCCACCACTTTGAACCACAGCTCCACTTCCATTTTTAGAATGGTTAATTGGAGATAAGAATCTCACAGGCAGTTTTCTGCTCAGGCTGCCTTCCAACAGCCACCCAAAGATCTCAGTCTCCCAAGTAGCAAGAATTACAGGCACAAGCCACTAGTACTGGGTTTTAAGTGGTTCTTATTGAAATCATTTCTTCATTTCTCCCTGGATCATTTCCCCAAAAGATGTTACTAGATGAAAAGATATAATATTAGAAGCATGCAAGTATTGTAGCAACAGTCCATTAGTGTACATAATTAAATTATCTTCTGAAAAGCAAAATAAAACCATATGATCTAAACAAGGAAATATTCAGAGCTTACCTGTGGATATGGTTCATTAATTCAGAGATTTATGAGCTAATACACCCACTTATACAATCATCCTTAAATGTCATAGTTAATTCCTGTAGAGATTATACCAAAACTATTTATTACACAAACTTGCAACTAACAAAAACAGTGAACTGTCATGGCATCTTCATTTCCTTGTAGGTACCCTCTTAGAATTCTCTTTATTACTTCTCTCTTTTCTTTCTTTGTTTTCTTTGTCTTTTCTTTTTTGGTAGGGGGAATCCAACCTAAGACACTGCACTTGCTAGGCAAGCCATTGCCACTGAGATACATTGCAGCCCTGGTTTGTCTTCTGGTGTCTCTTCATACCATATAAATCTTTCACCTATGATTTCTTTCTTACTGCTGCTTTTTATCTCATAACCTTTGGAAGGTCACTGTATTTGCTGCCAGTAAACAAGCCCCAAATTTGAAAATACTGCCTTCAGTTTTCTTATCTATTTACTCATTCTCAAACTGTAATAAACATTAGCCCTGTGTCAAATGCTCTGATGATGTTACAGTTCTAACTTTCTTCAAGGTACTGATAAATGACCTTGTATGTTAGTAATTATCTAAATTGATTTTTCTGTTGCTATTTACACATCCTTAAACATTCTTTCAATTCACATAATGCTATGTTCAACCTTTTATTCATGCTGTACTGGGGTTTCAACTAAGTACTTCATGTTTTCTAGGCAAGCAATCTACATGAGCCAGACCTCTAGCCTTCTTTCTTTGGGGGGTTTATTTTATTTTGTTTTTATTTTATTGTCAAGGTGCTGTAGAGAGGGGTTACAGTTATGTAGGCAGTGAGTACATTTCTTGTTAACCTTCATATTTCTCTCTCTTTCCCTCCCTCCCAAGCCCCCCACTCCAAGGTTTTGGATTTAAAAGATCCCTTGCTTTTGGCCTCGGTGGGCCTTCTTTCATGGCTGATTTTTTTTTTTTACTTTCAGATAAATTTACTCTGTTTACCTTACACATTTTTCTGCCTTTTAATTCTTTAGTGGGTATAGGAAACAAACCCATCCTTCTAGTTGGTATTAATAAAAAGAATATTTCACCTAGTTTGACAGAATAGGTTTAGTAAGGCTAGATCAAGGAAATACCAAAATAAAAAAATGAGATTGGGCAATAGCTGGTTAGTTCAAGTCATATTTCTCCTAAGGGTAAAAGCAGAGACTTCCCTGTAGCCTACACTTTTTTAAACAATTCTCTTTTATTTTTATGACTGAGACTGGGACTCCAACTCAGTACCTGATGCTTTTGCTCTTTGATTAATGCTCTACCAAATAAGTCATGCCTCTAACCCCATGATTACATTCCTGATGAATTGGGGTTTTAGGAGAAACTGTTCTGGTGGGAATTTTATTTGCTTTGTTTATCATGTGACTTTTTGTTAGATCTGGTCTACTGGGGCTTAATTCAGGATTCTAGTCCAAACACATTGTTTTTTCTTGTTTTATCACTTTAGCAGCTGTTAAATTGGAGGATAAATAAAGAGGAGACATGAGATCAGAGTTTATTATTTCAGTGCAAAATAGGATACGGTTCAAGTCCTTTTCTTCAGAGTGACTCAGGTGTTTCTGACTAAAGATACCATATTTCCTCCTTGTTCCTTGTGCTTTGACTATCAGGTTGTTACTGGTCCCATTTTGCGGTCATCTGGTCAGTTGTGGGACTGATTCATTACAGCTGATATTTGGGGAAGGCAAATATTTATTGAGCCTGGTGACAGGCATTGGGGCTATCATGATACATAGATGATTTCTCCTTATTGCTAAGAATCCCACCCTATAGAGATAAACAAAGACAAATAAATGGCAAGAATGTGAGTTTAGTGTGCACCAGGAGTAAGAAGTAGTTGTTAGATGAGTTTAGATTAATGTAACTTAGTGGAGGCAAGAGATGGTGGTAGTGGTGTCAGGTGTCACCTATTCTAAAACATGAGAATAAGCATGCATTATCCAGACAACTGTAAGCTGTGGAAATGGAGGCATAATGGAGGAGAGGCCTTATGGGGAATGAGAAGAGCCTCCCAGGCTCAAGCTCCTGTTATATATTCAGAGCACTAGGGGCATTCAGGAAGGGTGGAGCCACAGATGGCATCAAGAATTGAGACCTGAAACTGGAGGGTTGAGCTGGAAGAAAGACTTTAAGGGGATTATCAGTTACATAGACATGGTCAGAGTACAAAGGAGAGTCACTGATTTTTAGAGATGAAAAGGACAGAACTAGATTGAATTTTAGAAAAGACTTGGACTATAAGGTGAATAGTGGTCACAAGCAGAACTGGATTTTTAGCACTTTTTTTTTTTTTTTGGCACACAAGTTGTTAAACAGTACCCATCTAGGATCCTAAGAACTGAGTTAGATTGTATATTAGACTCTACTGCTTGTACTCAATAGCGTCCAGGTAGGACATAACTCAAACAGGAGTTCATAGTTGAACTTTTTTGGGAATTGTTTTGTGGAGAATCCGGGTTAGAAATGATAGGTGTGAACTAGGGAGGCAGACACACTGCAGGCGTTTTAAGATATTAAGAATCGTCTGGACTTGGTAACTGATGGGGTTTAGAGAATAAAGTAACAAGAATAGGAAAGTCTCTGTCATTTTATGACATTCAGTGCTTTTGTTTCTCTCCTTTATTTTCTCTCCTCAAGGTCCAGTTCTTTGTTGCAAATAACTTATTCTTCAGGGAAGCTTGGAGAGGGACTTCTGTTAAATAGTAAACAAGTGCATTTGGGAGTCAGGAAACTATATGACAAGTGATGCCCAGAGCGGACATCCTTTCTATCTGAGTGTGGAGGAGGTGGGAGGTAAGCAGGAAGATTAGGATTTTAAGAGACCATGTTGTACTTAGAAGACAGAGGAGAGAGACTGAAGATTAGAATTTCAGATGGAAGAAAAGACCATGATTTTCCTAGTAAGAGCATGGACACATAAAACAGTATGGGCTTTGGGGGAAATCATGTGTCTCTGACTGATTTCAATTGTGGTATAGAGGGAATGATGCCATAGAAAAGAGGAGGTAGAAGTGAAATCCTGATAATGTACTCATTTATCTCACAAATATTTGTGTGTTTACTCTGCTGTGGCACCTGACAAATAAGGGATCAATTAAACTGGCCACATCTCTTCTCCTGAGATTAGTTCAGGTAGTTCAATCTAAGTCAAGTTGAGCTATATTGTATAGTTTTTACCAAATTACTTTGAAGTTAATTTGGGACTTGGCTTGGGGAGGATACACTGAAGACATAAAAGCCAACTATGGCTAAATTTTCCAGCAGTATGCATTAGTGTCAGCCTGAGGCAATATTATTGAAGAGAGTAGAGTTGTATCTCCATACAGGATGCCTTTCTTCCTTAGTAGGATGGCTTACTTACTATTTTTCTAGATTTCCTGCCAGAGGCAATAGAACTAAACTGCCTTTCCCAAATCTAGTATTTTTTAACCTAGTAGATGGACTGTTAAACCCTCTAGCTTAATTTGAATGCTCATGCCTACACTTCACTTTGGAGGTTTTATTGCTAGTATTTATTGTCAAGGCTAGCACTGCCATCTATGTTGATGTCCAGAGCACTGTGCTTAGCAGAGCTCTGAAGATGGTTTAATTCTTTGTCATTTCTGTCTTGAAACCCTGACTAATGTTTAAACAAAAGCCTCTCGTTTTCATTGTGCACTGTAAAATATAAATTAGATAGCCTGTCCTGACTACAAGTATAGCAATCATTTAGTTTTCTTTTTCTTCCTAATTCATGACCATGTACTTAATGCCCACAGACATTAAGGAATTAAATCAAGGCTGCTCTAGGAGAAAATAGCCGCTCGTGTTTCTGACCTGAACACTGGAGCATCTGGAAGGGATGTAACCAGATTGATAGGCTTTGTCTTACAGGAATGAGATGAATACATAGGCACGAGCCAGGGAAAACACCTCTGTTGACAACAAAGAACTTCAGGCCTTCATTCTCTTCTCACCAGATAACAAGCCAGGTGTTCAATCCTTACTCTCTTCCTATAGTTTCTTTGTATCCACCATTCTAAGCCATTAGAACTGGCTGAACAAGTATGGGTCTGCCAGAAGAACTAGCAATGCCAATAGATCTTCTGTTTCAACAGCACAGTCCCAGATACCCTAAGGCATAGCTCTTTTTTGTCAGCATGTCATGAGAGAAAGTCATATCTTCCTAGTAACGAGAAAGCTAATACCTACTCCTCTTCCCTTGTTCTTACTGATATTCTCTTCAATTTAAACTATAAAATCCAGGTCAAAGAGTCTAGTCTATGTTGAAAGACTTAAAAAGAATCCACAAAGATCATTTATGTGTCTTTGATTTTAGCTTACTTCCAAATCAGCAAATAAGTCCTGGTAAGACTACTTGACATATGGATGTAAGTGATCATATGTGTTGTTTTTCTTCAATTCTCTGGTTTGCTAAGTTGTGATCCTACACTTTGTGTAAAGTGTAGGGAAACAACCAATATGAAGTAAAGGAAAGCCATATGTTTTTCCCTTTCCCTCCCCAAATTATACCAACATCAAATACAGTGAAAACAGGGGTTATATTGTGGGGGAGGGACATACAAATCAACAAAAAAAATCACCTTCTAAATATGTTAGAAACAATAGCAAGAATGAAAAACCACTTGAGTCCTTACCTTGGGGATCGTATCACCTGACATCCAGTTGTCTGACTTTTTCTGCTTATCTCAGACATACAGTAGTTATTGCAGTTGGGTATTTAACTCAATGATCACAAATAAGGCCATACTAAAGCTACCAGCACATCTATGTTTATTGCAGCATTATTTACTATAGCTAAAATATGGAACCAACCCAGATGCTCATCAGTAGATAAATGCATCAAGAAAATGTGGTATATATCCACAATGGAATTTATGCCTCCATCAGAAAGAATGACATTGCCCATTTGTTAAGAAATGGAAAGACTTTGAAAAAATTTATAGTGAAGTAAGCCAGGCCCAAAGAAACATAGGTCCATGATTTCCCTTATTTGTTGCTCTTTTTAAACACAGGATATCACTGTGATTCACAGGTGGCCTAGAAATCACTGTGTAACTCAAGCCAGCTTGGAACTCATGATTCCTCTGCCTCACCCTCCCAAGTACTAGTATTAAAAGTGTTCCACACTGTGTTTATTGAATTCTGGCTTTTAAACTCTGCCAAATGTACAACTTTATGTATAATAAGAAAATGTTAAGATATGTCATATTTGACTTATTCAAAAGTATGACATTATGAAGTTCATCTGTCAGAATTCATTCTTTCTTACCACATCCATGAAATCTTGCTTTTCCAATGAGTACCTTTGTATGATACATGGTGTGTGACATGTTCACTTTGCCTGTTCCATTAACAAAATCATTTCCTGGTGCTGTCCATGTTAGACTGATTTTATCTTCTTCAAATGTGGCATAAAGGTCTATGATTTGACTTGGAGGAAACATACCAACCAAGGGACCCTAGCCCTTGTGACATCACAAATGCACCTCCACGTGCTGTTATGCTGAAATTCTCCAAGACTCTCTGACTATCCTCATTGATGTCAGGTCTGGTTGGAATTGCTTGAACCTTTCTTACATTGAAAATTCACTAGTTCAAAATGGGAAAAACTGTGCTAGTATTTCTATAATTCAATACAGCCTTTATATCATTTGATTTTTCACTATAACAGAGTCACATTTCTACTAAGCCTTATGACCTAATCATATCTTTCTGTTGGTGGGAGACTGCTTTACCAGAATGGTGTAGGATAAAACTGAATAACAAATTGATTTGGAATACTGTACTGAATGAGAATAATGTCATTTTTTTTTGTTTTTTGTTTTGTTTTTTTGTTTTTTGTCAGTCATGGACCTTGAACTCTGGGCTTGGGCGCTGTCCCTATGCACTTCAGCTTAAGGCAAGTGCTCTACTACTTGAGCCTCAGCGCCATTTCCGGTTTTCTATTGGTTTATTGGAGATAAGAGTCTCACAGACTTTCCTGCCCAGGCTGGCTTTGAACCATGATCCTCAGATCTCAGCCTTCTGAGTAGCTAGGATTATAGGTGTGAGCCACCAACACCCGGCTAATGTCACTTAATTTAACATGAGCCTTAAAAAGGTATTACCTTACTTCTAACTTTGTTTCTTAGAGAAGGATATACTTGGGAAAATTATTGCAGATTCCCTTCCAACTCTGCTGCAAATGGTGTTGAAATAAAAGTTTTACAGACTCTTCTGCCAAGGCTGACTTTGAGCCTGGATCCTCAGATTTCAGAATCCTGAGTAGCTGGGATCACCTCTGGAATACTTCTCATTATTTTCCAATTGCTAATGAAAAGTCACAAGTTAAAAGGACCAAAGGAAAGGCAGCAAAGATTTCATCCTTAATGCTTATTGTCATCATTTTTTTTGTTTTGAGTTAATAAAAACACTCTACATAAATGTTCAGTCTTATAGCCATGTATTCTGAATGGTAAATCCTGCCACTGTATAATTTACCTCATAACATAGTAGATTTTCTTCTTTTGTCCTGCCCCAAAACTGGCTTTATTACTGCTAATATAGTTAAGGTGTTCCAAACTAACATAATACTAACTGACATGTTTTGCATTCTTTCTTGATGCCAAGTAAGAAACTTCACTATAAAAATAGAAAAACAATACTTTTATTTTGTTGTTAGTCCTGGAGCTTGAACTCTGGGCCTGGGCGCTGTCCCTCAGCTCTTCAGCTCAAGGCTAGCATTCTACCACCTGAGCCATGATGCCAATTCTGGTTTTCTGAGTGGTTTATTGGAGATAAGAGTCTCATGAACTTTCCTTCCCAGGCTGGCTTTGAACTACGATCCTCATATCTCAGTGTCCAGAATAGGGAGGATTATATGCATGAGCCATCCATGCCTGGCTACAATATTTTTAAATTGTAAAATATTTGAAGCTTTTGTTATATGAAATTGCAAAAACTATTCAAGGTATGACTGCATTCTATATATTATGAATCACCATTTACTACCCAGCAACTCTATATGGTGGATACCGAAAGCTTTGTCTGGCAGAGTGCATTCCTCCATGAACTCAGTGGTAGAGCATTTGCCTTGCATGTATGAAGCCCTGGGTTCGATTCCTTAGCACTACATAAGCAAAAAGAAAAAAAAGCCAGAAGTGGTGCTGTGGCTCAAGTAGTAGAGCACTAGCCTTGAGCTGAATAGCTGAGGGACAGTGCCCAGGCCCAGAATTCAGGCCCGACGACCGTACACAAAAAAAAAAAAAAAAGAAAGAAAAGAAAAGAAACATTCAGTAAAACAAATGAAGTTTCTTGGGGTAGCATTTAACTGTCTTCATTGTAAAAAATGGCAGGTTGCCTCATCTTTAAGAGCCCCTTTTCTCCCTTTATCTTGATCTTGCTTTCATGATTACTTAAATATCTCCTCTGATGGAAAACCCCATCTCATCTACTATTAGAATAGAGATGCTCAGAAAAAAATAAACCTGTATTAAAACTAGAGGTTCATGGTGGCTATAATCCTCAAGAGACTGAGATCTGGAGGATTGAGCCAGGGCATAAAAGTTCTCAAAATGCCATCTCCAATTAACCAACACAAAGTTGGGCTAAATGTAAGCCTGAAGTGGTAGGGATCCAGCTGCGCAAGCAAATAAGCAAGCAGAATGAGAATGAACCTCTGAGTTCAAGCCCCTGTACTGGCAAAACAAGAAAAGCAAACAAACAGCATACTTCTCAGCATCACCAGCATTAGAATCAGTTGTTAAATTACAAAACACATGGCCCTAAAGGGTTAACAGTGTAAATCAGATACTATTGAAACAAGGGCCTATACCAAGAGGTTTGTAACACTATAAATGTGAAGATGTTTACCTGTACAAATTTCCCAGGTTACCTAGAGAAAGGACTCAGTGTCTTGTGTCTTTGTACACTAAAGTGGGAGTATGCCTTCTCTAAGTCATTGCTAATACTATCACCTTCTTAGGTAAAGGTATTCCAAAGTAGCTTATTCCCTAATTAGCTAAATATTTATTTGGTCAAATGCTAAGAAATGAAACAATTGCAGATACGTTTATATAGATAAAAATATTACTAATGATTGATTTTTCTCCCAGTGTACCTCAGACATTAAGGCCATACTTAAAAAACTGGATAAGGGACACCTCACACCCCAGTGGAGACTTTAGAGACAGCATTCAAGGTGTACAATGGGAGAGAATGAAAGAGCCCAAAAGGCTAAATAGCAAATACTAGCCAAGGCAAGTTAGAGACTGCACTAGGAAGAGATGGTTATAGGCACATGTCTCCCATGTCTGCTTAAAACATTGGAAAAATATTGGGAAAAGATTTAGTTAATGAAGTTGACACTCTGGTAAATTCCTCACGGGCCACGGCCTAAATTAGTGGGGCACCAGCCTGCAAAAGCCAGTCTACTCAGAGAAAGCAGCCAGGAAAATACTGAGAGATTTCAACTGTCTGGCCCATCTGTGTAGAAATTGCAGACCCCTCAGCAGGAGGCGATCAATCAGCCTATTCCAGAGCACAGACCACAGAGAACAGCCACAGCCCTCCACTGACCAATGTGTAACTTCACCTCTTTCCCGACAATATTCCCCCTCCCCCCACTTCCATTGACTGATCTTGTGGACCATGACCTGACAAATCCCTTTCTGGATTACTTTTAGTTTCTCCTCTATACTTTATGGGGGGTAATTACTCTCCTTTGAGGAACCTATTAATCTCACCACCTGTTAGACCTGGTACAGGACTTACATTTGCAAGGAGTCTTTGTGGACTTTATGCCCCCTGAAATTTACCTCTTTACTCACTTTTCACTCTTTTCACATATTTTTTTGGGTGGGGGATCCGGTCATGGGGCCTGAACTCTAGGCCTGGACACTGTCTCTCAGCTCTTCAGCTCAAGGCTAGCACTCTACCACTTGAGCCACAGCCCCACTTCCAGCTTTTTTTCTTTTTGCTTATGTGGTGCTGAGGAATCGAACCCAGGGCCTCATGCATGCAAGGCAAGTGCTCTACCACTGAGCCACCTTCCCAGCCCATCATATTTTCTTAACTTGTGCTTTCAATCAGCCTTTGCCTCTCTCATTTCACATGGGGACTCTTCTTTGTCTTCCCTGATGATGCCCTGCCTCCCAGGGTACCCCTCTGCTTTCTGAGTCACCCATAAATTCTGGAGAACAGGCAGATATTCCTAAACATTGTCTGCCACAGCAAGATTTCTGGATGTCTGTGCGATTTTCTGGCAGGGACTAACACAGGCAGAAGGGGGCTGTTCACTCAGGCAGACTAACAATACTCTTGATCGAAGGATGGTCTATACATAAATATAGAACTCTATTGTGATAGTCACTATTTCTACAGAAGAGGATCCTTTCCATTATAAAAACAAATTTGTTTTTCTTACCACATTAGGTCATTTTGTATTGAAAATTTCTTTATAGTCCTTTTTATTATACACTTTGTAAACATGGATAATTCATAATTTTTGTGGGAGATTATGATCTAATGAGGGATGTTATAATATTACTATATAAACATAGATTTTTCAAATACCTTGTATGAATTTTGACTTGGTTCATATATTAAATGAGTTTGTGGAATCTTCTGAAAATGTTTCTTTAAAAGCCCATAAATAGAAACAAACATCCTCATTTATTTCAAAGTTTTTTTAATTGTGAAAATATCATAAGAGGGGTTACAATTACATGAGCAATGTAATAAGCACATTTCTTATCAAGCATTGTTGCTGCCTCCTCTGTTTTTCCCCAACCATCCCTGCCCTCCCAACACCACGCCTACACTCGCCTCCCTGGCCCCTGCCAAAGTTGTAAAGTTTGTTTTCACCATAGTATTTTGTACATCTCATTGTTGCAATGGGTCAACTGTATCCCTAATTAAACAAATTGGTTTTTCCCCTTCCCCTCCCGGAAATATACCAACATCAAATACCGTAAAAACAGGGGTACTATGGTGGGGGAGGGACATACAAAGCAACAAAACCATCACCTTATAAATATCTTAGAAACACTAGCAAGAAAAAAAAACCACTGTGTCCTTATTTTGGGGTTCATTTCACATAATATCATCTTATCAGACCTTTTCTGTTTGTCTCAGGCATATACTAGTTATTGCAAATAAGGAAAACCATGGAACCTATGTTTCTTTGGGCCTGGCTTACTTCACTTAATATAATTTTTCCAAGTCTTTCTATTTCCTAACAAATGGGGCAATGTCATTCTTTCTGATGGGAGCATAGAATTCCATTGTGGATATTAACCACATTTTCTTGATGCATTATCTACTGAGGGGCATCTGGGTTGGTTCCATGTCTTAGTTATGGCAAATAATGCTGCAATAAACATACCTGTGCTGCTAGCTTTAGTATGGTCTTGTTTGTGATCATTCACGTAATGCCCAAAAGTGGGATTGCTGGGTCATAGGGGAGCTCTATGTGGGGTCTTCTGAGGAAATTCCACACTACTTTCCAAAATGGTTGAACAAGTTTACGCTCCCACCAACAATGCATTAAGGTTCCCTTCTGTCCACATTTTTAATGTTGAAAATTAAAGAGTGGTAGAGCTCTTGCCAAGCATGGGTTTAATACTCAGTATATTAAGAAAAATAAAGCAAACCAGACAATGGCAGAAAGAACACAATAACCAAGTGAAGGAATAGATTGTCTAAAGACTGACAATATTTTGATATACATTTAATAAGCTAATTGATATTAAGTGATTAGGAAATTGATTATTTTTGTACTAAATTAAATGTGCTTACTAAATATTTATGACACTGAATTTCCTTTCTAATATATTCTCTAGTTTAAATTACAGACAAACTAATAATTTTCTTTCTAATACATTCTCTAGTTTAAATTACAGACAAACTCAAAATTTCCTTTCTAATACATTCTCTAGGTTAAGTTACAGACAAAATCATAGCCAACCCCCAAATAGCCAAACTGGTTGCAGAAATATTGATGCCCAGAGCAGGGATGCTGGAATCTTGTGGAGCAGTGAACTTAATTGCTAGTTTAACTTCTGAGATGAGATGAGATTCATCGTTGCCTTTCATTACAATGAAGATCTTGGTGCCATTCTCTACTCTAAAACGTTCTGCTTTAAATCCAAATATTTCTTTAGAGCCAGCCTCCTTAGATGTCAGATCAGCAGCATGGTCAAAATCATGTTGGAGCTCCTGGGAAGACTTACTTATTCTTATGGTGTAGTTGGCAGCTGGAACACAGACAGACAGGATGGCTCACTGCAGGCACGTTGCCTGGTGGGCACTGATCAGATGCTCACTATAGTTTAGAGAACGCTACATACAGCGTTTGTCTGGTTATACCATAGTTCTTAGTTTAACAAGTTCATGAGGTCTTTAAAATGTATTATATGATCACAGAAAATTTTCATTCACTGCCATGAAGCACTGAGCCTCCCTCCCTGCCAGAATTTAGTTTATACAGAGAGATTTACAGAGCTGAATGAGCTTTTTGATTTGGAACAGGGAGCACAGCAATGCTCAAGTGTGCTTTCTTATGAAGCTGAAAGAAAGTAATATGAGAGGGGAAGAAGTGAGATGATCAAGGAACAGAGGAGTGGGAGGAAACCCAAAAGCTGGAGTTTGTACTAAGCTCAGGACCTAGGGCAGACCTTGACTGGTGATCTCCATTACTGGTTTTCTAAGTAATAGAACGTTTTACCTCAACTTTCTCATCTGAAGCTTATCAAACCTGGAAAACATACATTTAGTCATTCAGCTCTATCAAATAATTATTATCTACTACTCCACTGGTGAAAATTATAAACAATAATACGTGAAGTGGTTAGCACAATTAAATACGTAAAGAATAAATGTTTGAAATGTTATCTACAACTATGAATACTTAAGATAGGAAGAAGGATGTCTACATAAATGCTTCATCCCAACTGCTTTCAAAATTCTACCAGAGCTATGGACATATAAATATGTTCTAGATGATACCAGTGGCTCATGGTTGTTTCCTAGCTACCCATGAGATAAAAGCTGAGCATGTTGGTTTGAAGCTCAGGCAGGAATGTCTACGAGACTTATCTCTAACTAACCAGCAGAAGCTAGAAGTTGAGCTGTGGCTCTAAGGATTGGGTACAAGCCTTGATCAAAGAATCTCAAAAACAGTGCTGAGTCTCTGGATTCAAGGCCCGGGGCTGGCATCCACACTTAAAAAAAATATATCCTGTAGCTAGGTATGGTGGCTTCCATCTGTAATCCCAGCTACTTGGGAAGGGAAGATCAGAAGAATCTTTGCTCAAGACCAGCTGGGGCATAAAAACTCCCATCTTAGCAAAAAATTTAGAACAAACCTACAGTCCATACTATGCAAAAGGTACAGGTAGCAGAATTGCAGTCTTCTGCCAGTCCAAGCAAGAACTTTAAGACTTTCTAAAATTTAACCAAATCAAAAAGGGCAGACGGAAGAGGTACAGTGCTTGTATGACATGCTTAAGACAATCCTTACCCATAATATAACAAAGAAATGAACACTAAACAAAAAAGCTTTTCATGCTTAGAAATTGGATATTAGGACATCGAATGCCCTTCTTTGAGATGAAGACTATTTTTTTATATTTTGTGAACAGATGACATTTTTTTAAATATGAGGTAAGTAACTTTTGGACTGTTTTTTATTTTTTTGATTTTTTTGCCGGTCTTGTGGCTTGAACTCTGGACCTGAGCTTCTTTTTGCTGAAGGCACTGCCCCTTGAGCCACAGCCCCACCTCCAGCTTTTATGAGTTTACTGGAGATAAGAATCTTAGGGACTTTCCTGACTGTGCTGGCTTCAGATCAGTCACTATCCTAGATCTCTGCCTCTTGAGCAGCTAGGATTATAGCAGTCATCCATCAGCACCTGGCCTGGCTAAGTTAAGATTAACATGTAGTTTCTCTATACAAAGCCTTGTTGGCATACTCTACCATTCTGCACATAACCTTGTGTTTCACTGAGGTAAGTCTTCTCCCTTTCCCTCCTCCACCCTTTTCCCTCCCTCTCCTTCCTCCCCTGTTTAACTCAAATATTATGAAGGTTTTCTTCTTTAATTTTAATGTTTGACAGGCCTTGGGTTTGAGTTCTTGGTCTTGCACGTGCTAGGCAAGCACTCTACCACTTGAGACACACTGCCAGCCTGTGTTTGCTGTTAGCTTCATGTTTAGACAGAACCTCACTTTTGCCTTGCACCAGTCTTGGAGCATCACCACAATCCTCCTGCCTTTGCTTCCTGAACAGCTGAGGTTGCAGGCTCACCTCCCCCATGTGTAGCTCCTTTGGTGTGTTATGATGGGGAATTTTAACTTTTTCTCTGAGCTGTAGTCTTCCTGCAGTCTTCCTACCTCTTCACTGGCTGGAATTATAGGCAAGAGCCACTATGACAAGCTACTTTTCCTTTCTTGACCTTGATGATGTCATTGGATTTGAACTCCTTCAATGGCTTCATTTTCTCTATCTCTATATGGATTTTTTTTTATCAGTTGTGAGGACTCAACTCTGCTCCTGGACGCTGTCCCTGAGCTCCTCTGCCACTTGAGCCACAGCACCACTTCTAGTTTTTTCTGCTTATGAGGCACTGAGGAATTGAACCCAGGGCTTCATGCATTCACTCTACACTGAACCACCTTCCCAGTCCTCTATATGGAAATCTTATTCTTCAAGGCCCAGACAAGACCTCTTTCTCATGAAGTCTTGCTCAAGTAATTCATTGGCCTTGATATTTTCTTCCATGAACTTCTACTGCATGGAATGGTGTTTTCGAGATTTTTCTGGCTTCACTTTTCATTCTGATGAGATTCTATTGCTCTTGAGAATACACTATATTTTTATACTACCATCTAGAGATCACAATATTGTACTGGGTATATATTTGTTTTCCTTAGTTACTAGTTGGCCAATGGTATACTTGTTAAATTGATACCCCAAATGATACAAGTACAGAAGTATAAAATATTGGAATCTTATGTAATTATTTTGGTAATTCTAAATCTGTATTTCTCTTCTTGCTATAATAGAGGATTGAATTCAAGGCCTCATGATTTTTTTTCTGGTTAACTGGATATGGAACCTCATGGACTTCTGCCCAAAATGTGATTTTCCACGTCTCAGCTTCCTAAGTTGGTCCAGTTACATGGATGAGCCACTGGCATCTTGGTAAATCAGCAGATTTACCAGGTATGGAAAAGAGGCATGGAATGTATGACTGGGAAAATATAAGGGCTTCACTCAAGATTATGGAAATGCTCATTTCCTCTTTGAGATATCTTTCTTTATCCTTTGCTGGCCTTTGGGCCTTGAATTCAGGGCCTGGACACAGCTTGTTTGCTCAAGGCTAGCACTCTACCACTTGAGGCCACAGCTCTACTTCTTACTTTTGTTCTTTTGGGCAGTCAATTGGAGATAAAAGCCTCATGGACATTCCTCCATGGGCTAGTTTTGAATGATGATTCTCAGATGTCAGCTTTCTGAGTAGCTAGGCTTGCAGGTGTGAATCACCAGTGCCCTGCTCTTAAGGTATTTTATGATGTTTAAGGCTAATGCTTGCCAGCCACAATTATCCTTCCTGCCCTTCAGAAGAAAGTACAGGGTGATAATTCCCCAGTGCCTACAAGTAGCACATCACTCCTTTTAGTTTCTGTATTCAGCACAAAGGACATTTCATAAGAAACCAGTCTTCTACTGTAGGCTCCACCTTTACCAAATTAATTTAGACCTAAGTATTTGATTATATGATTTCCTTGTTGGTGTTTTTAGTGGCAATACTAATATTTGATTTGATTCTGCTATCTATTGAAAAGTCATGAGAAAATGATGTATTTCCAAAGTGGTCTTAGTGATTGTTTTCAACATTGAAGCAAAAGTATGGGTGATGCTCTATACTTCTTTTGGCTTATGAAAGCCTCTTTTCTATTTTTTAAAAGAAAAGATAAATAATAAAACAAGCATGCCCAAACAAATATGGCTCTCTCTGTGTGTGTGTGTGTTTGTGTGTGTGTGTCTGTCAGTCTGTCTGTCTGTCTGTGTCAGTCATGGAGCTTGAAATCTAGGCCTGAGCACTGTCCCTCAGCTCTTCAGATCAAGGCTAGTGCTTTACCACTTGATCTATAGTTCCATTCTGGTCTTCAGGTGGTTTATTGGAGATAAGAATTTCACAGTCTTTCGTCCCTGGGCTGACTTTGAACTGAGATCCTGAGATCCTGAGATCTCAGCCTCCTGAGTAGCTAGGATGACAGGCCAGGTACAAATATGGCTTTGAAAATTCTGTTTAGTAAGTGAGATGCCATTAGCATTCCATGTCTTAGTACTGTGAAATGACTTGTCTGGTCATGTGTCTTTTAAGGTCATTGACTTAACAGGGAAAGTTTCTAGGAATCTCATGCAATTTGAAACTCAATGATTAATGAATAAAGTTATACAAGTAGAGAAGGCTTAGAAAAATAATTTTCCTTGCCAGGGACAGAAAGCAGTTATTCAGGCCTCCCCAATTAAGTTGAGGTTGGTTCAAACTCAGAAAAGCAGTTTGGTACAAAAGAACATGGCAAGAATGGGTTAGAATTCTCGGTTAGAGATATAACTTGTCCCAATTTCTATCTCTTAGTCCTTCAGTTTTCATATATGAAAACAAATTAATAATGGCTCAGGTAGACACCCACAAATACTATTTATAAATGAGACATTAGAAAATGAAAGCTAATGGACATTCTTTCACAAAATGTAAAAGCTTAATGTCAAGCCTACCTTTACCTTTATCCAGGGTACTGCCAGGGGCAATCCATGAAAGGTGAACAGGACCTCCTTTAACTTAAGCCTCTAAGCCTGATTTTACTGGGCGGGAACAAGGGAGTATTGTCACCAGCAGGAGGAGCTCCTGATACAGTGAATGACCCTCCTGAAGTTGGTCTGCTGAAATCTTGCAGTTGAGCTTCTGCCAAGTCTTCTTTTTTTTTTTTTTCTTTTTTAAAAATTTTTAATTATTTTTTTATTGTGAACATACTGTACAGAGGGGTTACAATTACATGGGCAAGATAATGAGTACATTTCTTATCAAGCATTGTAGCCTCCTCCTTTGTTTCCCCTTCCCATCCCTTCCCAGCCTCCCCCGTCCCCCCACTCAATCCTCCCCTCCCACCAAAGTTGTAAAGTTCGTTTTCGACATGACAACTTGTACTTCTCATTGTTGCAATGTGTCCACCTATATCCTTATTTAAATGACTTGTTTTTCCCCTTCCCCTCCACAAATTATACCGACATCAGATACAGTGAAAGCAGGGGTTATACTGTGGGTGAGGGACATACAAAGCAACAAAGAAATAATCTTAGAAATGCGTTAGAAACAAATGCATGAAAGAAAAAAAACATTTGAATACATATCTTAGGGTTCATTTTCCTAACATCACCTTATCTGACCTTTTCTATTTGTCTCATACATATACTAGATATTGCAAATAAGGGAAACCATGAGACCAATGTTTCTTTGGGCTTGACTTACTTCACTTAATATGATTTTTTCCAAGTCTTTCCATTTCCTAACAAATGGGGCAATGCCATTCTTTCTGATGGAGGCATAGAATTCCATTGTGTATAAACACCACATTTTCTTGATCCATTCATCTACTGAGGGGTATCTGGGTTGGGAGCTACATCCCAGCCCATCTGCCAACTCTTCTTTAACTTCAGGTCTAGGTGGGTTCAGTCCAACTGCACCTACCCCAAAAGAGTAATTATGTAACCTTTCATATTGTCATGTGGATACTTCATCTTGTAGAGGGGTAAGTTGAAACTTAATGGCAGACACAGAAAAGTAACAATTTTTAGTGAAAACAACCCTCTTGTTTTAGTATAACTTTGAAATGAATGAGGAGATATGTTAAAACCATCTTTGATCTTTATTAACTTCTTGACTAGAAATTCTTTGAGGGCAAAGATCCTTTTGAACTCAGGGTCCCATTCTTACTGGCTACGCACTGTATCACTTAAGCTATGCTTCAGAGCTTCTGGGCTTCCTTATGTTCTTTTCTGAATATGGTATCAAGGTTTCTACCCAGGCAAGCCTGGGCCTGCAAGCTTCCTATTGAGGCTCCCACAGATGTCCATCATGCCCTTTGATTTGTTGTGACGGAGGTCTCAGGAATTTTTTTCCCCAGCCTGCCCGGAATTGCAATCCTGCCAATCTCTTCTTCCAGAGTAGCTGGTATGACGTGTGAGACATGAGCCTGGTACAAGTATTATGTGTCATTCATCTTTGTAGCAAGCATCTTCTATAGTGCTGGCCTCATACCAGATGCTCAGTCCTAAATTTTTCATTGTAATTGAAATGAACCAGGGTAGATGTTAACAAAGCATGTGACAACCTATTTTATACTCAACCCAATAGTATGAATATAGTTTGGAAACATAGAAGGTGAATAAGTAATTATATATTTGACTCTTCCATGGTTCATAAAATTTTCCATGTTTGCCACATGCAATGTACACAAATATGTGACTCATTTCAATTTTAATCCTACTTACCATTTACAACATAGCCAGGTATGTACAGAGACTTGTTCTGTCGTCGTAAACTCCATCTAGCTGTGTAATTTCTTGCCTGGACAAGAACTATTAAACAGTATCTATCACCTCCATTGCATTCCATAAAATATCTGGAGTAGATACCATCATTTTTGACAGTATCAGCACCTTTAAGTTCAAATGTAAGTTATCCAGTAAATACAAACGGCTACTGTTTCTCTCCTGGAACAGTAATGATATCAGCAGTTTGGGAGACAGCACAGTACATATGAACATTAGAATTAGACCATTCCAACCTTGGCTTAGCCACATGCTAATCTTTTGATATTGAAAACAGTCTAATGGTGATTATATGTATTCAACTGATATTAGCTGCTATTATTTTATAAAAGAAACATATCAAAAAGAAAATTTATCTAGTTGGGGAAATTATAGTTAAAACACTAACACTAAGAATACTGGAGGAGGATTGTATTCATCTATTCCATGAAAAAAAATTTTCTTGAGGTTGAAAGATAAATGTGTTTTATTTTACTTTGTCAGACTCAGTAAAACCTTTATAAACATTATAACTTTGAAATATGTAGTACAAGCATATATATCTTATGACTTCATCATAGAATCTTCTAGGAGATGTTTTAAGTGTAATTTGAGGAGGATGTTAGTTACTTTCACCATTGTCCAAGAGTTCTGATCCTACTTGCTGCCCATCTTTCAATACTAAGATGACTATTAGCTTGATGTCCACTATAAGTATTTCCTCTTCCCTGACATTTGCATGAACAGTTCCTGGGTTTATGTGTTGTGCTGTATTTTGACTCCTGTAAGCAGCTGCCATTGCTGGAAGTATGGAAGGATTTCTTGCTCCAGTGATCATTGTGACTGATAGCAATTGAGGTTGGGCTTGATTATTTAAAAAATCTGTAAGTCCAAGTACCTGTCTGGAAAAAAAAGAAAAAACAAAACCTGCTTCAAAGCCTTGCTAATATTACTCTTTCCACACAGTGGCAGTGGTTCAGACCTGTAATCCTAACTCCTGAGGAGACTGAGATGTGATGATTGCAGTTTGAAGCCAGCCAGGTCAGGAAAATCTGTAATAAATTTTAATTTCTGATTAAATCAGAAAGAAAGGGAGGATTGATACCATGGATCAAGTAGAACAGTGCCAGTCTTGAGCAAAAAAGAGCTCAGGGGCAGTGTCTCAGGATCAGTACCAAAACAAACAAAGTCTCTCCTTGGGATATAAACTAATTTGAAAATATCAAGAGCTTATATATGTATATATATATACATATATATATTCATACACATGTACATATAAATGTATATGTATGTATGCTTAAGTATACATATATGTGTACATATATGTGTTGTTGTATGCATGTAGTTTATATGTATATATATGAGTGTGTGTAATTTTGAGGATGAGAATTGTTTTCATTTATACTAGATAATTGTCTTTTTCCAAACTATACCCCCAGCTCTAATAGAGATTTGAAAGCTGATTTTACAAACCAGTAAATAACATGAATGTGAATTATTACATATGCCATTCATTTTTATGGCAGATGACGTGTTTTAATTTTAATATAGACAATATACAAGACAAAATCACATTTATAAAGTAGTAATTAATAAAAACAAAGTGAAAATGAAAGAATAGAATTACCTCTGCAATGCCCGGTATTCGAAGATGGGAAGTTCGACTAATTTGCTTATGCTCTTTGAAATCTGAGGTATCATATTCTTTTCCTTTGGGATCTTGGAGAATAATTAGTGGTTTTTGCATTGTCCAGGTAACAACAAACAATGTGTCATTTCCAGTGGTGCTGTGCACAGACACTGTGCCATTGGCCCATGTCTTCCCTGTGACATTCAAGGCTTTGCTTTCCAACTGTTATATCAGTAAAAGGAAACACGTAAAACCAATTTGTTATTTATTTTGACAATACGTGAGCTTGAACTCAGGGACACAAACTTGTTAGGCAGGTGCCCTGAACTACACCACCAGTGTTTGTTTGTTTTTGTTTGTTGGGATTGGGGGGCTTGAACTCTGGGTCCGGGGGCTGTCCCTGAGCTCTTCTCAAGGCTGATGCTCTACCACTTTGAGACACAGTGCCACTTTTGGTTTTCTGGTGGTTAATTGTCGATAAGACTCTCATGTAATTTCCTGCCCTGGCTTGATTTGAATTCTGATCCTCCTATCTCAGCCTCCTGAGGATGACAGGCATAATACATATGTCTAATTGGCTTCTATTCCAAGTTTGGCACTTACTATATGACTGCACAAACCATTTTGTTTCTTTCATTTCTAGGATAAGAGTAAAATTCCTTGCTCTTAAGTATATGCTAAAATTAAAATTGTTTTTATTGTACTGACAAAGTCTGGGACTTAAATGTAGATTATTATTTAAAGTCCCTGAGAATAGCTTTCTTTTTATTAGCTTAACTAGTCAAAAAAATATTATGAGGTTGGCCTTTTAATTATTCAATAAAGGAGTGATTACTAATACTACTGCATAATTAAATAAAAAAAATGAAACAGATTGAATATTGACTGTTTGGATCAGTTTTACACAAATGATGTATACTGTCCAAACGACTTTTGGAAATTATAATGGTCTGAGTATTTATATGTACAAAGGTGGAAATAGTTATCAAAATAAGAATATATGAGTAATAAAAGTTTACTCTTACCTGGATGTTCTGAATGAGGTTTTCATCTTCTGTTACATAGAGGTTAATTGAAATGACAATGCCTTCATATGCATTGTCAGGTAACTTTACCATTGAGCATTTTACCTCTGACAAGAGATGCAGAGCTAGGCATAGAATTCCCCTCAGACAGAACATCATTTCTGCCCAGGCTACAATTATATAGAAATGCAAGGAGAGTATTTATATATCTGCCTATTAGTTTAGGAATTTGAATCAAGACCAAACTATGTGCATAAGTTTGATATGGCAAAATACACTAAAATGTCTAGGTGAACTTCCTTATTCATTCTAAACATGTAGCTATGAAGTAGCAGTAGGGATTATGCTAAACATCCTTAGCATACTCTGTGTAGATAGTCAAGCTCATAGTAGTGAGTGGTTCTCCTTGTTACTATCAAATGTGACCTCAGGATCTCCTAACAGAAAAGCTCTTCAGGGAGAGGCAAGAAGTGGTAGTGAATTCAGGGCTTAATTTTATTTATATATTTTTTAATTTAATTTTATTGTGAAGGTGATGTATAAAGGGGTTAGAGCTAAGGTCAGTGGGAGAAGTTTTACCTTCTGTGAATAATATTTGTTTATTTCAGCTTAAGTTCTTTCATAACTTGGGAACTTAATATGTTTCAGATAAGTTTCCTTTCATTCCTTTAATTTTTTTTTGACTGAACACAAATGGTCCTTAGCTTAACTTCTTGTACAATGGCATTGTGAACTGGCTCTAAAGTTAGAAAAATACAAACCCTATTCTCTCTTGCTTTGGTCACTTAATACTCACGGGATTTTTATATTTGTAATAATTATGCAGTTCATTTTTTAGGCTTTTACTTTTGTTGTGCAATTAGAATAATTTGTACTTATAGAAGCTCTAAATCTATGGATCAGATCTACAAGGTTTTCATACAAGCTCTTAATTAATATTATACCTTAGTAGTAAGCATTATATGTATACAAACAATACAAGCTTGTTATTCACTTTGATAATTAATATTTCTATTTTAATTCTTTTGTTTTGTAATCAAGTAAATACAAACTCTCAATGTTTTATGGCAAGTCCCCGTGTATGCCTAAGACTAGAGGTAGAACTGTCTGGCACACTGAAACCATAGACTTTTGGGAATGCTCTTTCATTTTTTCTTGCTGTGCCCTTGCAGCTCCAGCCTAAGACCAACCTCATTTGTAAAAATGTACTAAACCATTCACATGAAAAGCAATATATATTTCCTTTGAACTTGTTTGTGCCCAACATCTGCATTGCTCTTGTAATTTACTGTTTTATTACTAGTACTTGGGGCATTGAACCCAGAGCCTTGTGCTGCTAGGTAAACTACTGCTTGAGTCATTCTCCCAGTCCTTTTTTCTTTAGCTATCTTTCAGAGAGGGTCTTACAATGTCACTCCAGCCAGGCTTGGATTGCAGTCCTATGTTGCTATCATTATGGGTGTGAGCCCCCCGCATCCAGTCTTGCTTTTGTTATTATTGATATGCATAGTAGCTTGTTTCCTTTCTTGGAGGGAGAATTTTTTTCTGAGTTTAATCTTTCTCAATCTTAGATTCTTTAACTATAAAATGAGGAAATAAAAACTAGAAGGATTGTTGGGCAGATTAAATACAAGAACAAGGGGAAAATACTTGTAAATGCTGGTGCATATTAGACTCACAATGAATGCTTATTGAGGATGGAGAAAACTCAAACTGTGTAATTCCTTAGAAAGTCTAACTCACGGGGCTGGGAAAGTGGCTCAGTAGTAGAGTGCTTGCCTTGCATGCCTGAGGCCCTGGGTTTGATTCCTCAGCACCACATAAGCAAAAAGAAAAAAGCCGGAAGTGGCGCTGTGGCTCAAGTGGTAGAGCACTAGCCTTGAGCTGAAGAGCTGAGGGACAGTGCCCAGGCCCAGAGTTCAGGCCCCACGACTGGACCCCCCCCCCCAAAAAAAGAAAGTCTAACTCACAGTTCAAGCAGGAAACCTGTATTTGAAAGGGGTAAGAGGGCTCAATGGAAGGGTGGGCAGATGAATGAAGAGAGGATGGGGAGAATACAGTCACAAGTGTCAAAACAAATCCTCCAAACTTGTGCAAAGTGAGGGAAGGTGGCCTGGTGAGAGGGAAGGGTGAGAACATTGAAAGGAGGCTGACACTGATCAATATGCATTGTGTCCATAAACTGCTTTGCTGAATGGAAACTCCTTTGTACAATTATTTAAAGATGATAAAGATGCATATTAAAATAGATGTTTAGTGCTTTTCCTTGTTTCATTTATATGAAAAAAATATGAATGCTCCATCCAATGCTCTACTCTTTAGCAAGTACATTATGATTACATTTAACACTACTGATGGAGAAATTAAAATCACTTCTGTAGATTAGAATTGTAGAAAAAAAGAAAAAAGACAACAGCACAAGATAGGGCTAAAACAATTCAGTAGGAAAGTTACAATCTGAACACTAGAGAGCCAAAATTTGGGTAATAGTTTATGGTGAAGAGATTCAGGAAGGCTTTAGGAGAAGGTCATTCTTTAGGAGATTGTGGAATGGAGAGTTTATACTGTCCAAAGAGGAAGTTTTGGTATTGAAACTCAGGACATTCTGACTGGGGTAAGGTGGAATCTCAGTGTGGTTTTGATTTGCATTTCTTTTATGGCCAGGGATGTTGCTTATCTAATTTGTGGAAGGGAAAGGGAATCATAGAAACAGCAGGACAAAGGAAGAACTAATGCAACAATGTAGTCACTAGGCACTATGTTGGAAATGAACTTTACAACTGGGAGGGTGGGATGGTTAGTGAGTAGTTATAAGCAGGGGAAAATAAGGGACAGGGTAACAGTGTTTTAAAAAAATGTACTCATTCAAAGCAGACACTCTGAAAACATTACAGGATGGAATAGGAGAAACCCTAGGCCTCCTTGGCACAGGCCGAAATTTTCTTAATAGAGACCCAGACACAACAAATCAAAGAAAGATTGGACAAATGTGATTGCATGAAATTGCAGAGCTTCTGCATGGCAAAGGACATAGCTAGCAAGATCAATAGAAAGCCCACAGATTGGGAGAAGATCTTCACTAGCCATACAACGGACAAGGGTCTCATATCTAAAATATACCTAGAACTCAAAAAATTAAATCCCCCAACAACAACTCTTCAAAGAAACAACTGCCCAATAAATAAGTGGACTAAAGACTTAAAGAGAAACTTCTCTGAAGAGGAAAGAAGGATGGTCAATAGACACATGAAGAAATGCTCAACCTCCCTAGCCATAAAAGAAATGCAAATCAAAACAACATTGAGATATCACCTCACCCCAGTTAGAACGGCAAAAATCAAGAACTCTAACAACAACAGATGCTGGAGGGGATGTGGACAGAAAGGAACCTTACTACATTATTGGTGGGAGTGTAAACTTGTTCAACCACTTTGGAAAGCAGTATGGAGGTTCCTCAAGATTCCACATAGAGCTCCCCTATGACCCAGCAATCCCACTTTTCGGCATTTACCCAAATGTTTACAAACAAGACCACACTAAAGATACCAGCACGACTATGTTTATTGCAGCATTATTTACTATAGCTAAGATACCCCTCAGTAGATGAATGGATCAAGAAAATGTGGTATATATACACAATGGAATTCTATGCCTCCATCAGAAAGAATGACATTGCCCCATTTGTTAGGAACTGGAAAGGCTTGGAAAAAATTATATTAAGTGAAGTAAGCCAGGCCCAAAGAAACATAGGTCCCATGGTTTCCCTTATTTGCAATATCTAGTATATACCTGAGTCAAGCAGAAAAGGTGAGATAAGGTGATCTTAGGGAAATGAACCCTAAGATATGTATTCAAATATTTTTTTCTTTCATGAAACTATTTCTAACACATTTATAAGATTATTTCTCTGTTGCTTTGTATGTCCCCCTCCCACAGTATAAGCCTGCTTTCACTTTATTTGATGTCGGTATAATTTGTGAAGGGGAAGGGGAAAAACAAATGGTTTAAATAGGGATAAAGGTGGACCCATTGCAACAATGAGATGTACATGTCCTTATGTCAAAATCGAACTTTACAACTTTGGTGGTGGGGGGAGGATTTTGTGGGGGGTTGGGAGGAGGCTGGGAAGGGATGGGAAGGGGAAACAAAGGAGGAGGCTACAATGCTTGATAAGAAATGTACTCATTATCTTGCCCATGTAATTGTAACACCTCTGTACAGTATTTTTACAAGCCACTAATACTGGGATTTAAGTGGTGCTTATTGACATGATTTCTTCATTTCTCCCTGGATCATCTTCCTGAAAGATGAAAAGATTTAATAGATGAAAAGATACAATATTACAAGCATGCAAGTATTTTAGCAACAGCCCATTGGTTTATATAGTTAAATTGTGTTCTGAAAAGCAAAATACAAGCATGTGATCTAAACAAGGAAATATTCAAACCTTACCTGTGGATATGGTTCACTAATTCAGAGATTTATGAGCTAACACACCCACTGAAACAATCATCCTTAAATGTCATAGTTAATTCCTGTAGAGATTATTCTGGAACTATCTATTACATAAACTTGCAACTAACAAAAACAGTGAACTGTCATGGCATCTTCATTTCCTTGTTAGCACTCTCTTAGAATTCTCTTTATTACTTCTTTCTTTTTTCTTTTGTTTCTTTGTCTTTTCTATTTTGCTACTGGGGTTCCAACCTAGGACACTGCACTTGCTAGGCAAGCCATTGCCACTGAGATACATTGCAGCCCTGGTTGGTCTTCTGGTGTCTCTTCATGCCATTTTAATCTTTCACCTATGATTTCTTTCTTACTGCTGCTTTTTATCTCATAACCTTTGGAAGGTCACTGTATTTGCTGCCAGTCAACAAGCCCCAAATTTGATAATATTGTCTTCAGTTTTCTTATCTATTTAGTTACTCATTCACAAAAATACTGTAATAAACATTAGCCCTGTGTCAAATGCTCTGATGATGTTACAGTTCTAACTTTCTTCAAGGTACTGATACATGACCTTGCAAGTAGTAATTATCTTCATTGATTTTTCTGTTGCTCTTTACACATGCTTAAGCATTATTTCAATTCTCATAATACTATACTCAACTTTTATTGTTGCTATACTGGGGTTTCAATTAAGAAATTCCTGTTTGCTAGGCAAGCAGTCTACAACTAGAGCCAGACCTCTAGTCTTCTTTGCTTTTGGGGTTTATTTTATTTTGTTTTGATTTTATTGACAAGGTGATGTAGAGAGGGGTTACTGTTATATAGGTAGTGAGTACATTTCTTGTCTAACTTGTTACACTCTCCTGTATTTTTCTCCCTTTTGGCCTCCCTCAAAATCCCCCTACTGCATGCTATTGATTTTAATAGGTCCTTTGCTTTTGGTCAACATGGGCCTTGTTTCATGGCTGTTTTTTTCATTTCTAATAAATTTACTCTGTTTCACTTACACATTTTTCTGCCTTTTAATTCTTATTGGGTATAGGAAACAAATTCATCCTTCTAGTTGGTATCAATAAAAAGAATATTTCACCCAGTTTGGCAGAATGGGTTTAGTAAAGCTAGATCAAGGAAATACCAAAATAGAAAAATGAGATTGGGCAATAGCTGGTTAGTTCAAGTCATGTTTCTCCTAAGGGTAAAAGCAGAGACTTTCCTATAGTCTACCCTTTTTAAAACAATTCTCTTTATTTTTATGACTGAGACTGGGACTCAACCTCAGGATCTGATGCTTTTGCTCTTTGATTAATACTCTACCAACTAACTCATGCCTGTAACCCCATGTTTACACTCCGATGATTTTGGGGTTTTAGGAGAAACTGTTCTGTTGGGAATTTTATTTGCTTTGTTTATCATGTGACTTTTTGTTAGATCTGGTTTACTGGGGCTTAATTCAGGATTCTAGTCCAAAATCAAAGTTTGTTTGTTTTTCCTATCACTTTTTCAGCTATTAAATTAGAGGATTAGTGAAGAGGACACAAGAGGTCATAGTTTGTAATATCAGCGCAAAGTAAGATATGATTCAGGACCTTGTGACTCAGGTGTTTCTGACTAAAGATACCATATTTCCTCCTTGTTACCTGTGCTTTGACTATCAGGTTGTTACTGGTCCCATTTTGTGGTCATCTGGTCGGTTGTGGGACTGATTCATTACAGCTGATACTTGGGAAGGCAAATATTTATTGAGCCTGGTGACAGGCATTGGGGCTATCATGATACATAGGAGATTACTTCTGATTGTTAAGAATCCTACCCTCTAGAGATAAACAAAGACAAATAAATGGCAAGGATGTGAGGAGTTTAGTGTGCACCAGGAGTAAGAAGTAGTTGTTAGATGAGGTTAGATTAATGTAACTTAGTGGAGGAAAGAGATGGTGGTAATTGTGTCGGGTGTCACCTATTCTAAAACGTGAGAATAAGCATGCATTATCCAGACAACCGTAAGCTGTGGGAATGGAGGCATAATGGAAGAGAGGCCTCATGGAGAATGAGAAGAGCCTCCCAGGCTCAAGTTCCTGTTACATATTCAGAGCACTAGGGGCAGGCAGGAAGGGTGGAGCCACAGATGGCATCAGGAATTGAGAGACCTGAAACTGGAGGACTGAGCTGGAACAAAGACTTTAAGGGGATAATCATTTACATAGATGTGGTCAGAGTACAAAGGAGAGTCACTGATTTTTAGAGAGGAAAAGGACAGAATTAGATTGAATTTTAGAAAAGACTTGAACTATAAAGTGAATGGTGGTCACAAGCAGACCTGGATTTCTAGCACTGATTTTTTTTGGCACACATGTTGTGAAATAGTACCCTTCTAGGATGCTAGGAACTGAGTTAGACTGGATATTAGACTCTACTCCTTGTACTCAGGAGCCTCCACGCAGGACAGAACTCAAACAGGAGTTCATAGTTGAACTTTTTGGGGAATTGTTTTGTGGAGAATTCAGGTTAGAAATGATAGGTGTGAACTAGGAAGGCAGACACACTGTGGGCATTTTAAGATATTAAGAATTGTCTAGACATGGGAACTGATGGGGTTTCGAGAATAAAGTAACAAAAATAGGAAAATCTGTCATTTCATGAATGTGTTAGTATATTCAGCATTCTGTGCTCTTGTTTCTCTCCTTTATTTTCTCTCCTCAAGGTCCAGTTCTTTGTTGCAAAAAACTTATTCTTCAGGGAAGCTTGGAGAGGTATTTCTGTTAAATAGTAAACAAATGAATTTGGGAGTCAGGAAACTATATGAAAAGTGATGCCAAGAGGGGACCTCCTTTCTGTCTGAGTATGGATGGGGAGCGAAGGTGAGCAGGAGGATTAGGATTGTAAGAGAGCATGTTGTTCTTAGAAGACAGAGGAGGGAGACAAAATGTTAGCATCTCATATGGAAGAAAAGAGCATGTTGTTCCTAGTAAGAGCATCGACACATAAAACAGTGTGGGCTTTAGGGGAAATCATGTGTCTCTGATTGATTTCAATTGTGGTATAGAGGGAATGATGCCATAGAAAAGAGGAGGTAGAGGTGAAATCCTGATAATGTGCTCATTTATCTCACAAATATTTGTGTGTTTACTCTGCTGTGGCACCTGACAAATAAGGGATCAAGTAAACTGGCCACATCTCTTCCACAGAGATATGTTGAGGTAGTTCAATCTAAGTCAAGTTGAGCTATATTGTGTAGTTTTTACCAAATTACTTTGAAATTATTGTGGGACTTGGCTTGGGGAGGATACAGTGAAGACAGAAGAACCAACTAGGGCTAAATTTTGCAGCAGTATGCATTAGTAACAGCCTGAGGCACTATTATTGAAGAGAGTAGAGTTGTGTCTCCACACAGGATGCCTCTCTTCCTCAGTAGGATGGCTTACTTACTATTTTCTAGAGTTGCTGCCAGAGGCAATAGAACTAAGCTTCCTTTCCCAAATCTAGTATTTTTTGACCTAGTAGATGGACTGTTAGACCCCGTGACTTAATTTGAATGCTCATGCCTGCACTTCACTTTGGAGGTGTTATTGCTAGTTTTTCCTTTAGTATTTATTCTCAGGGCTAGCACTGCCATCTATGTTGATGTGCAGAGCACTGTGCTTAGAAGGGCTCTGAAGATGGTTTAATTCTTTATCATTTATGTTTTGAAACCCTGATTAATGCTTAAACAAAAGCCTCTCATTGTGCACTGGAAAATATAAATTGGATTGCCTGTCCTGAATACAAGTATAGCAATCATTTAGTTTTCTTATTCTTCCTAATTCATGACCATTAATGCCCACAGACATTAAGGAATTAAATCAAGGCCTGCTCTAGGAGAAAATAGCCGCTGACCTGAACACTGGAACATCTGGAAGGGATGTAACCAGATTGGTAGGCTTTGTCTTACAGGTATGAGGTAAATAGGTAGGAAGGACCCAGGGAAAACACCTCTGTTGACAACAAAGAACTTCAGGCCTCCATTCTACTCTCAACAGATAACAGGCCAGGTGTTCAACCCTCACTCTTTCCCTATTTTTTCTTTGTATCCACTATTCTAAGCCATTAGAACTGGCTGAACAAGTAAGGGCCTGCCAGAAGAGCTAGCAATGCCAATAGATCTTCTGTTTCAACAGCACAGTCCCAGATACCCTAAGGAATAGATCCTTTTTGTCAGCATGTCATGAGACAAAGTCATATCTTCCTAGTTACCAGGAAGCTAATACTTACTTCCTCTGATATTCTTTTCAATTTAAACTATAAAATCCAGGTCAAAGAGTCTAGTCTATGTTGAAAGACTTAAATAGGATCCACAAGGATTATTTATGTTTCTTTGATTTTGACTTACTTCCAAATCAGGAATAAGTCCTGTTAAGACTACTTGACATATGGATATAAGTGATCATATGTGTTGTTTTTCTCCAGTTCTCTGGTTTGCTAAGTTGTGATTCTTAAAATCTTTGTGTAAATGTAGGGAAACAACCAATATGAAGTAAAGGAAAGCCATATGCTTGTAAACTTGGACTCAGAAGAAGCTGTTAATTTAGCCTCTCAAGTAAATATGCACTTCTCAACCTACATCTCCTTGTCAATTGGTCTTATTAATATGGTTGTGCCCCAACTCTAGAGCTCTGAGTAATGAATTAAAATGTGTGGAGTTTTTTTTTTTCTGTTAAAGGCAATAGACAGTACCATCAGTAGATTTTCCTAAGATGAAAGTAAAAACACATGGGTAGTTATGGCTTTCTAAGGGAAAAGAAATAGATACATACTTCTATTAAACTGAAGTCAGGAGTCCCTAAGGTTTGAAGGTGGCATTTTATTTTTTAAATGGTTATCTTTCATGTCCATGAATTTCAGTAATTATTAAATTAGTTATTATGATATCTAATTGGAAATATTAGATATGTATAAAAGACTATCAATTTATACTTGTAGCAATGTCATCCCTCAAATATTGTTTGTTTGATTTTATACTTTATTTTGACCACTTAGACAGTTTTTACTTCTTGATGAAGTTTGAAATGGCAAAATGTTTCAAAGTTGTTTTTATTGATATTTTTGCTTTTATTTTTTAGGTGAATTGTGAGCTTAAGGACTTTGCTCCCACCATTTACCTATTTTCTTTTTTCTTTGTATGTAATCTGAGCTGTGATTCTTGTGCATACATAAAATGCCAAGGTAAGCCTATCTTGATTCTTCCATTGGAATGCCTAATATAACTAACTGTTTACATTTGACTGTAAAGATATTTACAGTGCTGGGAGCCAGTGGCTCAGGCTTATAATCCTAGCTACCTAGGAGACTGAGATCTGAGGATCACGGTTCAAAGCCAGCCCAGGCAGGAAAGTCTGTGAGACTCTTATCTCCAGTAAACCACTAGAAAACCGGAAGTGGTACTGTGGCTCAAACGGTAGAGCACTTGCCTTGAGCTGAAGAACGCAGGGAGATCACCCAAGCCCATAGTTCAAGCCTCACAACCAACAAAAAAAAAAGATATTTACAATGTCATTTTTCATCTTGTATACAAATACTCAGATGATAACTCATCCTGGCATAGAGCAGCGATGACAAAGGTACTGTGTGTTTAGGCATTATGACCAGGTCACTGCATTAAAAAGAGGAGTAAACCCAGGAACCAGATTAAAAAATATATATTTACAATATTAAGCTTCAAAAGGTAGAAGTTTTTATGTCCCAGTTACAAATACCATTATCTCATTTGATCATTTTAAGCACTTAACATATCTGCAAGCAGATATTAACAGATAACTTGCAATGAGCTTTAAGTAGCAGCAAAAGTGTAAGAATACAAACTTGTCTGACCTTAGAACCTAGAAGTCCATTCCATATAGCAATATCAGAAGGGGACCAGAAAACACAGTTGGGGGCCATTTCTAAGAATGCTGGAATCAGATGAGAGCCCAGTGAGAGAGTGTTAACTTTTGAAGTCTGGAACAAGGCAAGATCAGCTCAATGCAAGTGCTCTACCCCCTGGGCCACAGCGCCACTTCTAGTTTGCTTTTGTGTTATTGGAGATAAGAGTCTCACAGACTTTCCTGCCCAGGCTGGCTTTGTACCATGATCCTCAGATCTTAGCCTCCAGAGTAGCTAGGATTATAGGTGTGAGGCACAGTCGCCCGGCTAATGTCACTTAATTTAACATGAGCCTTTTAAAAAGATATTGCTTTACTTCTAACATTGTTTCTTAGAGAAGGATATGCTTGGGAAAATTATTGCCGATTCACCTCTAACCACTTGGACTAGGCATGTTCCCTCCTGCAAATGGTGTTGAAATAAAAGCTTTACAGACTCTTCTGCCAAGGCTGACTTTGAACCTGGATCCTCAGATTTCAGAATCCTGAGTAGCTGGGATCACCTCTGGAATACTTCGCATTATTTTCCAATTGCTAATGACCATCACAAGAGAAAAAAACTAAAGGAAAGGCAGCAAAGTTTGCATCCTTAATGCTTATTGTCATCATTTTTTTTTGTTTTGAGTTCATAAAAGACCCTCTACATAAATATTGTCTTATAGCCATGTGTTGTGAATTGTAAATCCTGCCACTGTGTACTTCACCTCATAATGTAGATTTTCTTCTTTTGTCCTGCCCCAAAACTGGCTGTATTACTGTAATACTGTTAAGGTGGTCCCAACTAACATAATACTAACTGAATTGTTATGTGTTCTTACTAGATGTCAAGTAGTTTTCCAAAGTTGAGATTAACCTAAAAGTAATGATCTGTAAATTTCACTGAAAAAATAGAAAAAGCAATACTTTTATTTTGTTGTTAGTCCTGGGGCTTGAACTTGGGCCTGGGCACTGTCCATAAGCTCTTCAGCTCAAGGCTAGCATTCTACCATCTGAGCCACAGTGCCACTTCTGGTTTTCTGAGTGATTTGTTGGATATAAGAGTCTCATGGACTTTCCTGCCCAGGCTGGCTTGGAACTATGATCCTCATATCTCAGTGTCCTGAATAGCTCGGATTATAGGCATGAACCATCCATGCCTGGCTACAATATTTTTAAATTGTAAAATATTTGAAGCTTTTGTTATATGAAATTTCAAATACTATTCAAGCTATGACTGGATTCTATATATTATGAATCACCATTCACTACCCAGCAGCTCTATTTGCTGGATACCAAAAGCTTTGTCTGCAGAGTGCATCCTCCATGAGCCCACACTTTTGAGCTATATCTACCATTTCTTGTATAGGCTGTAACATAACTGGAGTAGACACTATCATTCTTGAAAGAATCAACACCTTTTTGTAGAAATAAATGTTATTCATGTTGTTTTGATACATTAAAATACAAATTCATATTTTTTCTAAGATAAGCATTTGCTCCTATAATCATGACTCAGTATTTCAAATTTATGTCTGGAAAATATTTCGCGTTATATGCTGTCAAGACAATATGTTATTGAACTGAGGTCTGTTGTGTTCTTTTGATACCAAAATATCTATTTAACAAATATGTACATATTGATATGTGTTTTTGCTTAATAAACATTTTAACACCTCACATTTCTATCTTATCATTTTATAAAGAAATTTTAGTGCCCTTTTTACTATTTCTCTGCCCAATGGATTGCTGTCTGTCTACTTTAATTTATATTAATTATATAATCTTTCTGTTTAGGTCAAAGGGTCCCTACTAAAAACAAATGAAGTTTCTTGGGATAGCATTTAATTGTTCTCTTGCAAAAAAAAAAAAAAAGACAGGTTGTCTCATCTGCAATAATCCCTTTCCTCCCTTTATCTTGCTCTTGCTTTCATGATCACTTAAATATCTCTTCTGACAGAAAACCCCATCCCATCTACCATTAAAGTAGATATGCTCAGAATAAAATAAACCTGCATTTGAAGTAGAGATTCATGGTGGCTATAATCCTCATGAGACTGAGATCTGGAGGATTGAGCCAGGGCATAAAAGTTCTCAAGATGCCATCTCCAATTAACCAACACAAAGTTGGACTATATGTAAGCCTGAAGTGATAGGAATCCAGCTGCACAAGCAAATAAGCAAGCAGAATGAGAATGAACCTCTGAGTTCAAGCCCCTGTACTGGCAAAACAACAAAAACAAACAAACAGCATACTTCTCAGCATCACCAGCTGAATCAGTTGTTAAATTACAAAACACATTGCCCTAAAAGGTTAACAGTCTAAATCAGACACTATTAAAACAAGGGCCTATACCAAGAGGTTTGTAACACTATAAATCTGAAGATGTTTACCTGTACAAATTTCCCAGATCACCTAGAGAAAGGACTTAGTGTCTTGTGTTTTTGTATACTAAAGTGGGAGTATGCCTTCTCTAAGTAATTGCTAATACTATCACCTTCTTAGGTAAAGGTGTTAAAAAGTAGCTTAATCTCTAATTAGCTAAATATTTATTTGGTCAAATGCTAAGAAATGAAACAATTGCAGATAAGTTTATATAAATAAAAATATTATTAATGATTGATTTTTCTCCCAGTGTACCTCAGACATTAAGGCCACACTTAAAAAACTGGATAAGGGACACCTCACACCCCCCAGTGGAGACTTTAGAGACAGCATTCAAGGTGTACAATGGGAGAGAATGAAAAGCCCCAAAAGGCTAAATAACAAATACTAGCCAAGGAAAGTTAGAGACTGCACTTGGAAGAGATGGTTATAGGCACACGTCTCTCATGTCTGCTTAAAAAAAATGGAAAAATATTGGGAAAAGATCTACTTAATGAGATTGACACTCTGGTAAATTCCTAGGGGCCAGTGGGGCACAAGCCTGCAAAAGCCAGTCTACTCAGAGAAAGCAGCCAGGAAAATACTGAGAGATTTCAACTGTCTGACCCATCTGTGTAGAAATTGCAGACCCCTCAGCAGGAGGCGTTCAATCAGTCCATTCCAGAGCACAGACCACAGAGAACAAACAGCCACAGCCCTCCATTGACCAATGTGTAACTTCACCTCTTTCCCGACAATATTCCCCCCCCCCCCCCCACTTCCATTGACTGATCTTGTGGACCATGACCTGACAAATCCCTTTCTGGATTGCTTTTAGCTCCTCCTCTATACTTTATGGGGGGAATTACTCTCCTTTGAGGAACCTATTAACCTCACCCACCTGTTAGACCTGGAACAGGATTTACATTAAAAGGAGTTATTGTGGACTTCATGCCCCCTGAAATTCACCTCTTTACTCACTTTTCACTCCTTTCACGTATTTTTATTTTTGGGGGGGTCCAGTCGTGGGGCCTGAACTCTGGGCCTGGGCGCCGTACCTCAGCTCTTCAGCTCAAGGCTAGTTCTCTAACACTTGAGCCACAGCGCCAATTCCGTTTCTTTTTCTTTTTTCTTATGTGGTGCTGAGGAATCCAGCCCAGGGCCTCATGCATGCAAGGCAAGTGCTCTACCACTGAGCCACCTTCCCAGACCATCATATTTTCTTAACTTGTGCTTTCAATCAACCTTTGCCTCTCTCATTTCACATGGGGACTCTTCTTTGTCTTCCCTGATGATGCCCTGCCTCCCAGGGTACCCCTCTGCTCTCTGAGTCACCCATAAATTCTGGAGAACAGGCAGATATTCCTAAACATTGTCTGCCACAGCAAGATTTCTGGATGTCTGTGTAATTTTCTGGCAGGGACTAACACAGGCAGAAGGGGGCTGTTCACTCAGGCAGACTAACAATACTCTTGATTGAAAGATGCTCCATGCATAAATATAGAACTCTATTGTGATAGTCGACTATTTCTACAGAAGAGGACTTTCCATTATAAAAACAAATTTGTTTTTCTTACCACATTAGGTCATTTTGTATTGAAAATTTCTTTATAGTCCTTTTTATTATGCACTTTGTAAACATGAATACTTCATTCATAATTTTTGTGGGAGATTATGATCTAATGAGGGATGTTATAATATTATTATATAAACATAGATTTTTCAAATGCCTTGTATAAATTTTGACTTGGTTCATATATTAAATGAGTTTGTGGAAGCTTCTGAAAATGTTTCTTAAAAAGCCCATAAATAGAAACAAACATCCTTTTTTTTTCAATAAGTTTTTTTTATTGTGAAAATACCATACAGAGGGGTTACAATTACCTGAGCAATGTAATAAGTATATTTCTTATCAAGCGTTGTTTCTGCCTCCTCTGTTTATCCCCAACCATCCCTGCCCTCCCATCACCACACCTACACTACCCACCGCCCCCACTCCCCCCTCCCACCAAAGTTGTAAAGTTTGTTTTCACCATAGCATTTCTACATCCCATTGTTGCAATGGGTCAACCTGTATCTCTAATTAAACATTTTGTTTTTTTCCCTTCCCCTCCCCAATTATACCCACATGAAATACAGTGAAAACAGGAGTTATACTGTGGGGGGAGGGACATACAAAGCAGCAAAACTATCACTTAATAGATATATTAGAAACAGTAGCAAGAAAAAATTCCACTTGTGTCCTTCATTTCACCTAATATCATCTTATCTGAAGTTTTCTGTTTGTCTCAGGCATATACTAGTTATTACAAACAAGGGAAAGCATGGGACCTATGTGTCTTTGGGCCTGGCTTACTTCACTTAATATAATTTTTCCAAGTCTTTCCATTTCCTAACAAATGGGGCAATGCCATTCTTTCTGATGGAAGCATAGAATTCCATTGTGGATATATACCACATTTTCTTGATGCATTATCTACTCAGGGGCATCTGGGTTGGTTCCATATCTTAGCTATGGTAAATAATACTGCAATACACATAGCTGTGTTGCTAGTTCTGGTATGGTTTGTTTGTCATCATTCTAGTAAATGCCCAAAAGTTGGACTGCTGGGTCATAGAGGAGCTCTGTGTGGAGTCTTTTGAGGAACCTCCACACTACTTTCCAAAGTGGTTGAACAAGTTTATGCTCCCACCAACAATGCAGTAGGGTTCCCTTCTGTCCACATCTTTAATGTTGAATATTGAAGAGTGGTAGAGCTCTTGTCAAGCATGGGTTTAATACTCAGAATAGTAAGAAAAAAAAGCAAACCGAACAATGGCAAAAAGAACACAATCAACCAAGTGAAGCAATAGATTGTCTGAAGACAGAAAATATTTTGATATACATTTAATAAACTAATTGGTATTAACTGATTAGGAAATTGATTTTTTGTACTAAATTAAATGTGCTTACTAAATATTTATGACACTGAATTTCCATTCTAATATATTCTCTAGTTTAAATTACAGATAAAATCATAATTTCCTTTTTAATACATCCTCTAGTTTACAGTACAAATAAAATCATAATTTCTTTCTAATACATTGCCAAGCTTAAATTACAGACAAAATCATGACCAACCCCCAAATAGCCAAACTGGTTGCAGAAATATTGATGCCCAGAGCGGGGATGCTGGAATCTTGTGGAGCAGTGAACCTAATTGCTAGTTTAACTTCTGAGATGAGATGAGATTCATTGTTGCCTTTCAATGCAATGAAGATCTTGGTGCCATTCTCTACTTTAAAACATTCTGCTTTAAATCCAAATGTTTCTTTAGAGCCAGCCGCCTTAGATGTCAGATCAGCAGCACGGTCAAAATCATGTTGGAGCTCCTGGCAAGACTTACTTCTTCTTATGGTGTAGTTGGCAGCTGAAACACAGACAGACAGGATGGCTCACTGCAGACACGCTGCCTGGTGGGCACTGATCAGATGCTCACTATAGTTTAGAGAACGCCAGTTACAGCGTTTGTCTGGTTATACCATTGTTCTTAGTTTAACAAGTACACCAGGTTTCTAAAATGTATTATACGATCACAGAAAATTTTCATTCACTGTCATGAAGCACTGAGCCTCCCTCTCTGCCAGAATTTAGTTTATACAGAGAGATTTACAGAGCTGAATGAGCTTTTTGATTTGGAACAGGGAGCACAGCAATGCTCAAGTGTGCTTTCTTATGAAGCTGAAAGAAAGTAATATGAAAGGGGAAGAAGTGAGATGATCAAGGAACAGAGGAGTGGGAGGAGACCCAAAAGCTGGAGTTTGTACTAAGCTCAGGACCTAGGGCAGACCTTGACTGGTGATCTCCATTACTGGTTTTCTAAGTAATAGAACGTTTTACCTCAACTTTCTCATCTGAAGCTTACCAAACCTGGAAAACATAGATTTAGTCATTCAGCTCTATCAAATATTTACTGAGTATCTCCTACTCCACTGGAGAGAATTATAAACAATGTTACATGAAGTGGTTAGCACAATTAAATACATTAAGAATGAATGTTTGAAATGTTAGCTACAACTATGAATAGTTAAGAAAGGAAGAAGGATGTCTACATAAATACTTCATCCTGACTGCTTTTAAAATTCTAACAGAGTGATGTTCTTGGTGGTACCAGTGGCTCATGCTTATAATCCTAGCTATCCATAAGGCTAAGAGCTGAGCTTGTTGGTTGGAAACTCAGGCAGGAAAGTCTATGAGACATATCTCTAACTAACCAGCAGAAGCTAGAAGTTGAGCCGTGACTCTAGGGATAGGGTACAAGCCTTGAACAAAGAAGATCAGACACAGTGCTGAGTCTCTGGATTCAAGGATGGGGGCTGGCATTCACATTTAAAAAACATATCCTGTAGCTAGGTATGGTGGCTTCCATATGTAATCCCAGATACTTGGGAAGGGAAGATCAGAAGACCAGCTGGGGCATAAAGACTCCCATCTTAACAAACATGGTAGGCCATACCTGCAATCCATACTATGCAAAAGGTACAGGTATCAGAATTGCAGTTTTCTGCCAGTCCAAGCAAGAAGTTTAAGACTGTCTAAAAATTCACCAAATCCAAAAGAGCAGACTCAAGTGGTAGAGTGCTTGCCTTACATGCTTAAGACAATCCCTATCCCTAATATAACAACAGAAATGAAAACTAAACAAAAAGGCTTTTCATGTTTCAAATTTGATGGTAGAACATTGAGTGACCCTCTTTGAGATGAAGACTTTATTTGTTATGTTTTGTGGAAGGATGACAGTTTTAAGAATGAGGTAAGTAACTTTTGCCTTTTTTTTTTATGGTGCGGTTCCTGTGGCTTGAACTCTGGACCTGAGCTTCTTTTTGCTGAAGGTACTACCACTTGAGCCACAGCACCACCTCCAGCTTTTATGAGTTTTATGAGCTTTTATGAATGTATTAGGGACATTCCTGACTGTGCTGGCTTCAGATCAGTCACTAACCTAGATCTCTCCTCTTGAGTAGCTAGGATTATAGCAGTCATCCATCAGCACCTGGCCTGGCTAAGCTAAGATTAACATGTAGTTTCTTTATACATAGCCTTGTTGGCATACTCTACCATTCTGCACATAAACCTTGTGTTCCACTGAGGTAAGTCTTCTTCTCCCTTTCCCTCCTCCTCCCTTTTCCCTCCCTCTCCTTCCTCCCCTGTTTAACTCAAATATTATGATGGTTTTCATCTTTAATTTTAATGTTTGACAGGCCTTGAGTTTGAGTTCTTGGTCTTGCACGTGCTAGGCAAGCACTCTACCACTTGAGACACATTGCCAGCCTGTGTTTGCTGTTAGCTTCATGTTTAGACAGGACCTCACTTTTGCCTTGCACCAGTCTTAGAGCATCACCACAATCCTCCTGCCTTTGCTTCCTGAACAGCTGAGGTTGCAGGCTCACCTCCCCCATGTGTAGCTCCTTTGGTGTGTTATGATGGGGAATTTTAACTTTTTCTCTGAGCTGTAGTCTTCCTGCAGTCTTCCTACCTCTTCACTGGCTGGAATTATAGGCAAGAGCCACTATGACAAGCTACTTTTCCTTTCTTGACCTTGATGATGTCATTGGATTTGAACTCCTTCAATGGCTTCATTTTCTCTATCTCTATATGGAATTTTTTTTTTTAATCAGTTGTGGGGACTGAACTCTGCTCCTGAGCGCTGTCCCTGAGCTCCTCAACTCAAGGCTAGCACTCTGCCACTTGAGCCACAGCGCCACTTCCAGTTTTTTCTGCTCATGTGGTGCTGAGGAATTGAACCCAGGGCTTCATGCATGCAATCTACACTGAACCGTCTTCCCAGCCCTCTATATGGAAATCTTATTCTTCAAGGCCCAGACAAGATCTCTTTCTCATGAAGTCTTGCTCAAGTAATTCATCAGCCTTGATATTTTCTTCCTTGAACTTCCACTGTATGGAATGGTGTTTTCCAAATTTTTCTGGCTTAAATTTTCATTCTGATGAGATTCTCTTGCTCTTAAGAATAGACTTTTTTATACTACGATCTAGAGTTCATGATATTGTTTATATTTGTTTTCCTTAGCTAGTTGTTGGCTAATGATATACTTGTTAAATTGATACCCCAAATGATACAAGTAGAGAAGTTTGAAATATTGGAATCTTATGTAATTATTTTGGTAATTCTAAATCTGTATTTCTCTTCTTGCTATAATAGGGGATTAAACTCAAGGTCTCATGATTGCTTTTTTTCTGGTTAAGTGGATATGGCTCCTCACGGACTTTTGCCCAAAATGTGATTTTCCACGTCTCAGCTTCCTACGTTGGTCCAGTTACAAGGTTGAGCCACTGGTATCTAGGTAAATCTGCATCCAGGCATGGAAAGTATGACTGGAAAAATATAAGTGCTTCACTCAAGATTATGGAAATGCTCATTTCCTCTTTGAGATATCTTTCTTTATCATTTGCTCATCTTTGGGCCTTGAATTCAGGGCCTGGACACTGAGCTTGTTTGCTCAAGGCTAGCACTCTACCACTTGAGGCCACAGCTCTACTTCTTACTTTTGTTCTTTTGGGCAGTCAATTGGAGATAAAAGACTCATGGACATTCCTGCAAGGGCTAGTTTTGAATGATGATTCTCAGATCTCAGCTTTCTGAGTAACTAGGCTTGCAGGTGTGATCCACCACTGCCCTGCTCTTAAGATATTTTATGATGTTTAAGGCTAATGCTTGCCAGCCACAATTATCCTTCCTGCCCTTCAGAAGAAAGTACAGGGTGATAATTCCCCAGTGCCTACAAGTAGCACATCACTCCTTTTACTTTCTGTAATCAGCACAAAGCACATTTCATAAGAGACCAGTCTTCTACTGAAGGCTCCACCTTTACCAAATTAATTTAGACTTAAATATTTGATTATATGATTTCCTTCTTGGTGTTTTAGTGGCAATACTAATATTTGATTTGATTCTGCTATCTATTGAAAAGTCATGAGAAATTATGTATTTCCAAAGTAGTCATAGTGATTGTTTTCAACATTGAAGCAAACATATGGGTGGATGTTCTATACTTCTTTTGGCTTATAAAAACCTCTGTTTTTATTTTTTTAAAAAAGCAAACATGCCAAGATAAATAATAAAACAAGCATGCCCAAACAAATATGGCTCTGTGTGTGTGTGTGTGTGTGTTTGTGTGTGTGTGTGTGTGTGTGTGTGTGTGTGTGATGGGGCTTGAACATTAGGCATGAGCACTGTCCCTCAGCTCTTCAGATCAAGGCTAGTGCTTTACCACTTGATCTACAGCGCCACTCTGGTCTTCTGGTGGTTTATTGGAAATAGGGATTTCACAGATTACCACTTGATCTACAGCGCCACTTTGGTCTTCTCGTGGTTTATTGAAGACAGGGATTTCACAGACTTTCCTCCCCGGGCTGGATTTGAACTGCTATCCTAAGATCTCAGCCTCCTGAATAGCTAGGATGACAGTCATTAGCCACCAGTGCCCGGCTACAAATATGGCTTTGAAAATTCTATTTAGTAAGTGAGATGCCATTAGCATTCCACGTTTTACTACTGTGAAATGACTTGTCTGGTCATGTGTCTTTTATGCTCATTGATTTAATAGGGATAGTTTCTAGGAATCTCATGCAGTTTGAAATTCAATGATTAATGAATAAAGTTATACAAGTACAGAATGCTTAGAAATATGATTTTCCTTGCCAGGGAAAGGAAGCAGTTATTCAGGCCTCCCCAATTAAGTTGAAGATGGTTCAAACTCAGAAAAGCAGTTTGGTACAAAAGAACATGGCAAGAATGGGGTAGATTTCTAGGCTATAGATATAACTTCCCCCAATTTCTATCTCTTAGTCCTTCTGTTTTCATATCTGAAAAAAAATGAATAATGGCTCAGGTAGATACCCCTCAAACATTATTTATAAATGAGACATTGGAAAATGAAAGCTAATGGACATTGTCTAGAAAATGTAAAAGCTTAATGCCAAGCCTACCTTTGCCTTTATCAAGGGTACTGCCAGGGCCAGTCCATGAAAGGTGAACACGACCTCCTTTAAACTCAGCCTCCAAGCCTGTGATTTTACTGGGACTGAACAAGAGATCATTGTCACCAGCAGGAGGAGCTCCTGATACAGTGAATGACCCTCCTGAAGTTGGTCTGCTGAAATGTTCCAGTTGAGCTTCTGCCAAGTCTTCTTTAACTTCAGGTCTGGGTGGGTTCAGTACAATTGCACCTACCACAAAAGAGTAATTATGTAACTATTCATATTGTCATGTGGATACTTCATCTTGTAGAGGGTTAAGTTAAAACTTAATGGCAGACACAGAAAAGTGACAATTTTTAGTGAAACAACCCTCTTGTTTTAGTATAACTTTGAAATGAATGAGGAGATATTATGCTATGTTAAAACCATCTTTGATCTTTATTAACTGCTTGACTAGAAATTCTTTGAGGGCAAAGATCCTTTTGAACTCAGGGTCCCATTCTTACTGGCTAGACACTGTATCTCTTAAGCTATGCTTCAGAGCTTCTGGGTTTCCTTATGTTCTTTTCTGAATATGGTATCAAGGTTTCTACCCAGGCAAGCCTGGGTCTGCAAGCTTCCGATTGAGGCTCCCACAGATGTCCATCATGCCCTTCATTTTGTTGTGATGGAGGTCTCAGGAATTTTTTGCCCCAGCTTGCTTGGAATTGCAATCTTGCCAATCTCCTCTTCCAGAGTAGCTGGTATGACGTGTGAGACATGAGCCTGGTACAAGGATTATGTGTCATGCATTTTTGTAGCAAGCATCTTCTATAGTGCTGGCCTCATACCAGATGCTCAGTCCAAAATTTTTCATTGTAATTGAAATGAGCCAGGGTAGATGTTAACAAAACATGTGACAACCTATTTTATACTCAACCCAATAGTATGAATATAATTTGGAAACAAAGAAGTTGAATACATAATTATATACTTGACTCTTCCATAGTACATATAATTTTCCATGTTTGCCACATGCAATGTACAAAAACATGTGACTCATTTCAATTTTAATGCTACTTACCATTTACAGCATACCCGGGTATGTACAGAGACTTGTTCTGTCATCTAAAAATCTGTCTAGCAGTGTGATTTCTTGCCTGGACAAGAACTTTAAAACTGTATCTACCACTTCCATTGTATTCCATAAAATATCTGGGGTAGATACCATCATTTTTGACAGTATCAGCATCTTTAGGTTCAAATGTGATAGTTATCCAGTAAATACAAATGGCGACTGTTTCTCTCCTGGAACAGTAATGATATCAGCAGTTTGGGAGATAGCACAGCACATATGAACACTGGAATTAGACTCCATAACAACCTTGGCTTAGCTACATGCTAATCTTTTCATATTGAAAACAGTCTAATTGTGATTGTATGTATTCAACTGATATTAGCTGCTATTATTTTATAAAAGAAACTTATCAAAAAGAAAATATATCTAGTTGGGGAAATTATAGTTGAAACACTAACACTAAGAATACTGGAAGAAGATTGTACTCATCTATTCCATGAGAAAAATAAAATTTTTCTAGAGGTTGAAAGATAGAAGTGTTTTATTTTACTTTGTCAGACTCAGTAAAACAGTTATAAACATTATAACTTTGAAATATGTAGTACAAGCATATATATCTTATGACTTCATCATAGGATCCTCTAGGAGATGTTTTAAGTCCAATGTAATTTGAAAGAGATGCCAATTACCTGCACCATTGTCCAAGAGTCCATCTGCAATCTCTACAATGATTATTACTTTGACATCAAACATAAATACATCCTCTTCCCAGACTTTGGCATGAAAAATTCCTAGGTTTATGTGTTGTGCTGTATTTTGACTCCCGTAAGCAGCTGCCATTGCTGGAAGTATGGAAGGATTTCTTGCTCCAGTGGTCATTGTGACTGATAGCAATTGTGGTTGGGCTTGATTATTTAAAAGTCTGTAAGTCCAAGTACCTGTCTGGACAAAAAAAAAAAAAAAAAAACCTCCTTCAAAGCCTTGTTAATATTACTATTTCCACCCAGTGGCAGTGGTTCAGACCTGTAATCCTAGCTCCTAAGGAGACTGAGATGTGAGGATTGCAGTTTGAAGCCAGCCAGGGCAGGAAAATCTGTAATAAATTTTATTTTCTGATTAAATCAGAAAGAAAGGGAGGATTGATACCATGGATCAAGTAGAACAGTGCCAGTCATCAGCAAAAAGGAGCTTAGGGGCAGCGCATAAGAATGAGCAACAAAACAAACAAACCCTCTTCTTGGGATATAAACTGATTTAAAAATACAAACAGCTTATATATATATATATATATATATATACATACATATGTACATATATATGTATATGCATATATGTGTAAGTATACATATACATGTACATATATGTGTTGTTGTATGCATGTAATTTATATGTATATATATGAGTGCGTATAATTTTGAGGACAGAAATTGTTTTCCCCTATACTAGATAACTTTCTTTTTCCAAACTACACCACCCAGCTCTAATAGAGATTGGAAAGCTGATTTTACAAACTAGTAAATAACATGAATGTGAATTATTACATATTCCATTCATTTTTATAGCAGATGACCTGTTTTAATTTTAATATTGACAATACACAAGACAAAATCATATTTATAAAGTAGTAATTAATAAAAACAAAGTGAAAATAAGAGAATAGAATTACCTCTGCAATGCCTGGTATTCGAAGATGGGAAGTTCGACTATTTTGCTTATGCTCTTTGAAATCTGAGGTATCATATTCTTTTCCTTTGGGATCTTGGAGAATAATTAGTGGTTTTTGCATTGTCCAGGTAACAACAAACAATGTGTCATTTCCAGTGGTGCTGTCCACAGACACTGTGCCATTGGCCCATGTCTTTCCTGTGACATTCCAGGCTTTGCTTTCCAACTGTTACATCAGTAAAAGGAAACACGTAAAACCAATTTGTTATTTATTTTGACAATACGCGGTCTTGAACTGAGGGACACAAACTTATTAGGCAAGTGCTCTGCCCCTGAACTACACTTCCATTACTTGTTTGTTTGTTTTTGTTTGTTGGGATTGGGGGACTTTGGGCCTGGGTGCTGTCCCTGAGCTCTTCTCAAGGCTGATGCTCTACCACTTTGAGACACAGTGCCTCTTGTGGCTTTCTGATGGTTAATTGTCGATAAGAGTGTCACGGAGCCAGGTGCTGGTGGCTCACGCCTGTATTCCTAGCTACTTAGGAGGTTGAGATCTGAGGTTCATTGTTCAAAGCCAGCTGGGGCAGGAAAGACCGTGAGACACTTATCTCCAATAAACCACTAGAAAACCAGAAATGGCGCTGTAGCTCAAGTGGTAGAGTGCTCGCCTTGAGCTGAAGAGGTGAGGGACAGCGCCCAGGCCCAGAGATCAAGCCCCACAACTGACAAAAAAAAAAAAAAAGAGTCTCATGTAATTTCCTGGTCTGGCTTGATTTGGACTCTGCTCCTCATATCTCAGCCTACTGAAGATGACAGGCCTAATACATACGTCTAATTGGCTTCAATTCCAAGGTTGACACTTACTATATGACTGCACAAACCATTTTGTTTCTTTCATTTCTAGGATAAGAGTAAAATTCCTTGCTCTTGACTATATGCTAAAATTAAAATAGTTTCTATTGTACTGACAAACTCTGAGGCTTCAATATAGATTATTATTTAAGGTCCCTGACAATAGCTTTCTTTCTATTAGCTTAACTAGTGGAAAAAATATTAAGAGTTTGACATTTTAATTATTCAATAATGGAATGATTACTAATATTAATGAATAATTAAATCATAAAATGAAACAGATTGAATACTGGCAGTTTGGATCAGTTTTACACAAATGATGAATACTGGCTAAAGGACTTTGGGAAGTTGTAATGGTCTGAGTATTTATATGTGGAAATAGTTCTCAAAATAAAAATACATGAGTATTAAAAGTTTCCTCTTACCTGAATGTTCTGAATGAGTTTTTCATCTTCTGTTACATAGGGGTTAACTGAAATGACAATGCCTTCATATTCATTGTCAGGTAACTTTACCATTGAGCATTTTACCTCTGCCAAGAGATGCAGAGCTAGGCATAGAATGCCCCTCAGACTGAACATCATTTCTGCCAAGGCTACAATTATTTGGAAATGCAGGCTACAATTATATAGAAATGCAAGGAGGGTATTTATATATCTGCCTATTAGTTTAGGAACTTGAATCAAGACCAAACTATTTGCACAAATTTGATATGGTAAAATACACTAAAATGTCTAGGTGAACTTCCTTATTCATTCTAAAAATGTAGTTACGAAGTAGCAGTAGGGATTATGCTAAACATCCTTAGCATACTCTGTGTAGATAGTCAAGCTCATAGTAGTGAGTGAGTTATCCTTGTTACTATCAAATGTGACCTCAGGATCTCCTAACAGAAAAGCTCTTCAGGGAGAGGCAAGAAGTGGTAGTGAATTAAGGGCTTGATTTTTATTTGTTTTTAATTTTATTTTATAGTAAAGGTGATGTACAGAGGGTTACAGCTGAGGTTCAGTTGGAAAAGTTTTATCTTCTCTGATTAGTACTTGTTTATTTCAGCTTTCAAATAACATTGAATGCTTAAGTTCTTTCATAACTTGGGTACTTAATATGCTTCAGATGAGTTCTCTTTCATTCTTTAAAATTTTTTTGATTGAATACAAATGGTCCTTATCTTGAACTTGTTGTATAATGGCATTGTGAGCTGGTTCAAAAGTTAGAAAAATACAAACCTTACTCTTTCTTGCTTTGGTCACTTAATACTCATGGGATTTTTTTTTTGTAAGAGTTATGTAGTTCATTTTGTAGGCTTTTTCTTTAGTTCTGCTATTAGAATAATTTGTACTTATAGAAGCTCTAAATCAATGGATCAGATATACAAGGTTTTCATACAATCTCTTAATATCATACTTTAGTAGTAAACATTATATGTACACAATCAATACAAGGTTGTCATTCACTTTGATAATTAAAATTTGTTTTTAATTCTTTTATTTTGTCATCACGTAAATACAAACTCCCAACGTTTTATTGTAAGGCCCGAGTATGCCTAGACAAAGAGGTAGAACTGTCTGGCACACTGAAACCAAAAGCTTTTTGGAATGCTCTTCCATTTTTTCTTGCTGTGCCCTTGGAGCTCCAGCCTAAGAACAGCCTCATCTGTAAAAATGTACTAAGCCATCCACATGAAAAGTAATATATATATATAATATATAATATATATATATATTATATAATATAACATTATATAATATTATATCATATATTATATAACAATATGTATATTATATAATATATATATATATATATATATATATATATATATATATCCTTTGAACTTGTTCATGCCTAACATCCGCTTTGCTCTTGTAATTTACTATTTTATTACTAGTACTTGGGGCATTGAACTCAGAGCCTTGTACTTCTAGGTAAACTACTGCTTGAATCATATTCCCAGTCCGTTTTACTTTAGGTATCTTGCAGAGAAGGGCTTAACAATTTCATTCCAGCCAGGCTTGGACTGAAATTCTCTCTTGCTATCATTATGTGTGTGAGCCCCCATGTCCAGTCTCGATTTTGTTATTATTGATATGCATAGTATCTTGCTTCCTTTCTTGGAGGGAGAATTTTTTTTCTGAGTTTAATCTTTCTCAATCTTAGTTTCTTTGACTATAAAATGAGGAAATAATAAATAGAAGGATTGTTGGGCAGATTAAATACTAGAACATGGGAAAATACTTGTAAATGCTGTTGCATATTAGACTCACAGTGATTGCTTACTGAGATTGGAGAAAACTCAAACTGTGTAATTCCTTAGAAAGTCTAACTCACAGTTCAGCCAGGAAACCTGTATTTGAAAGGGGTAAGATGGGCTCAATGGAAGGGTGGGTAGATGAATGAAGAGAGGATGGGGGAGAATACAGTCACAAGGGTCAAAACAAATCCTCCAAACTTGTGCAAAGTGAGGGAAGGTGGCCTGTTGAGAGGGAAGGGTGAGAACATTGAAAGGAGGCTGCCACTGATCAATATGCATTGTGTCCATAAACTGCTTTGCTGAATGGAAACTCCTTTGTACAATTATTTAAAGATGATAAAGATGCATATTAAAATAGATGTTCAGTGCTTTTCCCTTGTTTCTTTTATATGAAAAAAATATGAATGCATTTAGGTGCCTCATCCAATGCTCTCCTCTTGAGCAAGTACATTATGATTACATATAACATTACTGATGAAGAAATTAAAATCACTTCTGTAGATTAGAATTGTAGAAAGAAAAGAAAAAAACAACACAAGATAGGGCACGAACAATTAGATAGGAAAGTTATAATCTCTTCACTAGAGAGCCAAAATTTGGGTAATAGTTTATGGTGAAGAGATTCAGGAAGGCGTTAGGAGAAGGCCATTCTTTAGGAGATTGAGGAATGGAGCTTATACTTTACAAAAAGGAAAACTTTGGTATTGAAACTCAGGACCTGGGCTGGAAGGTGGCTCAGTTTTACAGCGCTTGCCTTGCATTCCTGAAGCCGTGGGTTCGATTCCTCAGCACCACATAAGCAAAAAGAAAAAAGCTGGAAGTGGCACTGTGGCTCAAGTGGTAGAACACTAGCCTTGAGCTGAAGAGCTGAGGGACAGTGCCCAGGCCCAGAGTTCAGGCCCCAAGACCGGACCCAAAAAAAAAAAAAAAAAAGCAAGCAAGAAAGAAAGAAACTCAGGACATTCTGACTGGGGTAAGGGGAATCTCAGTGTGGTTTTGAGTTGCATTTCTTTTCTGGCCAGGGCTGTTGCTTATCTAATTTGTGGAAGGGAAAGGGAATCATAGAAACAGCAGGACAAAGGAAGAACTAATGTAACAATGTAGTCACTAGGCACTATGTTGGAGATGAACTTCACAACTGGGAGGGTGGGATGGGAAGTGAGTAGTTATAAGCAGGGGAAAATAAGGGACAGGGTGACAGTGTTTAAAAAAAAAAGTACTCATGGGGACTGGGAAGGTGGCTCAGTGAGGTAGAGCACTTGCCTTGCATGCATAAGGCCCTGGGTTCGATTCCTCAGCACCACATAAACAAAAAGAAAATAGCCGGAAGTAGTGCTGTGCCTCAAGTGGTTGAGCGCTATCCTTAGCTGAATACCTGAGGGACAGCACCCAGGCCCAGAGTTCAGGGCCCACAACAGGACCCAAACAATAAATGAATAAATAAATAAAAATAAATAATGTACTCATTACCTTTCCTATGTAACTGTAACTCCTGTTCATCACTTTTACAATAAATTTAAATTAAAATAATTAAAATTTTAAAAAACCTCAGAGAACATTCGGCTTCAGAGCTCACATTTTTTTTAAGTATACTCTATTTCTCCCCTTTCCCTTTTTCTCTTCTGAGCAATGCCAGGAATCAATCCCAGAGCCTTATGCATGCTAGATAAGTACTTTCCCTAAGCCATCCCCCAGCCTTCAGGCTGTTTTCAAACATATGTCACATATAGTACTTCTGAAAAGGATGATCAGAGAGTATAGGCTTGAAAAATACTTGGAAAGTAGCTTCTTTGATAAACAGGAGTCATCAATAGAAGAGTCTAGAGAGAGTGAATTGTTGAGATTTAGGATAGGAACACATGGCCTTGCACTTACTAAACAAGTGATTTAACACTTGTGCCAGGCTTCTAGACTACTACCATTAATTTTGTATTACTCAAAAGAATCTCTATCTTGTTTCAAGATGAGTCATTTTAAATTGAATCTTAAATTGAAGTGGACAACAACTGTAAAAATCATACTGTCACAATGTTCTAGAATGTAGGCTTCAACTAAGTTCCCTTACACGTATGTGTGCCCTTGTCTTTTCTTTCTTATTCATATTCTTTTCTTTTCTTTTCTGTTTCATTTCTGTCTTTCTTCCAATCTTCCTTCCTTCTTTCCACTTCTGGAGCTTTAACTCAGGGTGCTATATCTGAGCTCTTTTGCTCAAGGCTGGAGCTCCACCACCTTGAGACACAGCTCCACTACCATTTTTAGAATGGTTAATTGGAGATAAGAATCTCACAGGCAGTTTTCTGCTCAGACTGCCTTCCAACAGCCACCCAAAGATCTCAGTCTCCCAAGTAGCAAGGATTACAGGCACAAGCCACTAATACTGGGATTTAAGTGGTTCTTATTGAAATCATTTCTTCATTTCTCCCTGGATCATTTTCCCAAAAGTTGTTACTAGATGAAAAGATATATTATTAGAAGCATGCAAGTATTGTAGCAACAGTCCATTAGTGTACATAATTAAATTATCTTCTGAAAAGCAAAATAAAACCATGTGATCTAAACAAAGAAACATGAAGAGCTTACCTGTGGATATGGTTCATTAATTCAGAGATTTATGAGCTAACACACCCACTGATACAATCATCCTTAAATGTCATAGTTAATTCCTGTAGAGATTATACCAAAACTATTTATTACACAAACTTGCAACTAACAAAAACAGTGAACTGTCATGGCATCTTCATTTCCTTGTGGGTACCCTCTTAGAATTCTCCTTATTACTTCTCTCTTTTCTTTCTTTGTTTTCTTTGTCTTTTCTTTTTTGGTAGGGGGAATCCAACCTAAGACACTGCACTTGCTAGGCAAGCCATTGCCACTGAGATACATTGCAGCCCTGGTTTGTCTTCTGGTGTCTCTTCATGCCATATTAATCTTTCACCTATGATTTCTTTCTTACTGCTCCTTTTTATCTCATAATCTTTGGAAGGTCACTGTATTTGCTGCCAGTAAACAAGCCCCAAATTTGAAAATACTGTCTTCAGTTTTCTCATCTATTTAGTTACTCATTCACAAAAATACTGTAATAAACATTAGCACTGTGTCAAATGCTCTGATGATGTTACAGTTCTAACTTTCTTCAAGGTACTGATAAATGACCTTGTATGTTAGTAATTATCTTAATTGATTTTTCTGTTGCTCTTTACACATCCTTAAACATTATTTCAATTCACATAATGCTATCCTCAACCTTTTATTCTTGCTGTACTGGGGTTTCAACTAAGTACTTCATGTTTGCTAGGCAAGCAATCTACAACATGAGCCAGACCTCTAGCCTTCTTTCCTTTGGGGGTTTATTTTATTTTGTTTTTATTTTATTGTCAAGGTGATGTAGAGAGGTGTTATAGTTATGTAGGCAGTGAGTACATTTCTTTTTTTTTTTTTTTGGGTCCGGTCGTGGGGCCTGAACTCTGGGCCTGGGCGCTGTCCCTCAGCTCTTCAGCTGAAGGCTAGCGCTCTACCACTTGAGCCACAGCTCCACTTCCGGCTTTTTCTTTTTGCTTATGTGGTGCTGAGGAATCGAACCCAGGGCCTTGAGCATGCAAGGCAAGCGTTTTACCACTGAGCCACCTTCCCAGCCCCAGTGAGTACATTTCTTGTCTAACTTGTTACCCTTCATATTTCTCTCTCTTTCCCTCCCTCCCAATCCCCCCACTCCATGCTTTTGCATTTAAAAGGTCCCTTGCTTTTGGCCTTGGTGGGCCTTCTTTCATGGCTGCTTTTTTTTACTTTCAGATAAATTTACTCTGTTTACCTTACACATTTTTCTGCCTTTTAATTCTGTAGTGGGTATAGGAAACAAATTAATCCTTCTAGTTGGTATCAATAAAAAGAATATTTCACCCAGTTTGACAGAATTGATTTCTGTCTAGTAAGGCTAGATCAAGGAAATACCAAAATAAAAAAATGAGATTGGGTAATAGCTGGTTAGTTCAAGTTATATTTCTCCTAAGGGTAAAAGCAGAGACTTCTCTATAGCCTACACTTTTTTAAACAATTCTCTTTTTATTTTTTATGACTGAGACTGTGACTCAAACTCAGTACCTGATGCTTTTGCTCTTTGATTAATGCTCTACCAACTAAGTCATGCCTGTAACCCCATGATTACACTCCTGATGAATTGGGGTTTTAGGAGAAACTGTTCTGTTGGGAGATTTACTTGCTTTGTTTATCATGTGACTTTTTGTTAGATCTGGTCTACTGGGGCTTAATTCAGGATTCTAGTCCAAATCAATGTTGGTTTGTTTTTCCTATCACTTTATCAGCTATTAAATTAGAGGATTAGTGAAGAGGAGACAAGAGATCATAGTTTGTAATATCAGCGCAAAGTAAGATATGATTCAGGTCCTTGTCTTCAGAGTGACTCAGGTGTTTCTGACTAAAGATACCTTATTTCCTCCTTGTTACTTGTGCTTTGACTATCAGGTTTTTACTGGTCCCATTTTGTGGTCATCTGGTGAGTTGTGGGACTGATTCATTACAGCTGATACTTGGGAAGGCAAATATTTATTGAGCCTGGTGACAGGCATTGGGGCTATCATGGTACGTAGATTATTTCTTCTTATTGTTAAGAATCCTACCCTCTAGAGATAAACAAAGATAAATAAATGGCAAGGATGTGAAGAGTTTAGTGTGTAAGAAGTAGTTGTTCAGGTTAGATTAATGTAAGAAGTAACTGTTAGATGAGGTTAGATTAATGTAACTTAGTGGAGGCAAGAGATGGTGGTAGTGGTGTCTGGTGTCACCTATTCTAAAACGTGAGAGTAAGCATGCATTATCAAGACAACTGTACAATGTGGAAATGGAGGCATAATGGAGGCGAGGCCTCATGGAGAATGAGAAGAGCCTCCCAGGCTCAAGCTCCTATTATATATTCAGAGCACTAGGGGCAGGTAGGAAGGGTGGGTCTACAGATGGCATCAGGAATTGAGAGACCTGAAACTGGAGAACTGAGCTGGATGAAAGACTTTAAGGGGATTATCAGTTACTTAGACCTGGTCAAAGTACAAAGGAGAGTCACTGATTTTCAGAGAGGAAAAGGACAGAACTAGATTGAATTTTAGAAAAGACTTGGACTATAAGGTAGAATAGTGGTCACAAGCAGACCTGGATTTCTAGCACTGATTTTTTTTGGCACACAGGTTGTGAAATAGTACCCATGTAGGATCCTAGGAACTAAGTTAGACTGGATATTAGACTCTACTCCTTGTACTCAGGAGCCTCCAGGCAGGACAGAACTCAAACAGGAGTTCATAGTTTAATTTTTTTGGGAATTGTTTTGTGGAGAATCCAGGTTAGAAATGATAGGTGTGAACTACAGAGACAGACACACTGTGGGCATTTTAAGATATTAAGAATTGTCTAGACATGGGAACTGATGGGGTTTCGAGAATAAAGTAACAAAAATAGGAAAATCTGTCATTTCATGAATGTGTTAGTATATTCAGCATTCTGTACTTTTGTTTTTCTCTTTTATTTTCTCTCATTAACGTCCAATTCGTTGCTTCAAATAACTTATTCTTCAGGGAAGCTTGGAGAGGGACTTCTGTTAAATGGTAAACAAGTGCATTTGGGAGTCAGGAAACTATATGAAAAGTGATGCCAAGAGGAGACATCCTTTCTGTATGAATGTGGAGGGGGAGGAGAGGTGAGCAGTAGGATTAGGATTTTGTTTGTTTGTTTGTTTGTTTTAGGTAAGGGGTAGGGTTATTCATCATTCTGACTGGCACCAGGCCATCTTGGTCTTCCAAGTGGTGGGGAAAGGTCTGGGAAAGAGAGCTGGGAGAGCTGGGAAAGAGAGAGAGAAGAGCTAGAAAAGAACAGAGAGAGAGCAGAGAGAAGAGAGGGATTAGAATTTTAAGAGAGCATGTTGTTCTTAGAAGACAGAGGAGGGAGACTGAAGGTTAGAATCTCAGATGGAAGAAAAGACCATGATGTTCTTAGTAAGAGCATGGACACATAAAACAGTATGGGCTTTGGGGAAATCATGTGTCTCTGACTGATTTCAATTGTGGTGTAGAGGGAATGATGCCATAGAAAAGAGGTGGTAGAGGTGAAATCCTGATAATGTGCTCATTTATCTCACAAATATTTGTGTTTACTCTGCTGTGGCACCTGACAAATAAGGGATCAATTAAACTGGCCACATCTCTTCCCCTGAGATATGTTGAGGTAGTTCAATCTAAGTCAAGTTGAGCTATATTGTGTAGTTTTTACCAAATATACTTTGAAATTATTGTGGGACTTGGCTTGGGGAGGATACACTGAAGACAGAAGAACCAACTATGGCTAAATTTTCCAGCAGTATGCATTAGTAACAGCCTGAGGCAATATTATTGAAGAGAGTAGAGTTGTGTCTCCACATAGGATACCTTTCTTCGTTAGCAGGATGGCTTACTTACTATTTTGTAGATTTCCTGCCAGAAGCAATAGCACTAATCTTTTTCCCAAATCTAGTATTTTTTGACCTAGTAGATGGACTGTTAGACCCTCTAGCTTAATTTGAATGCTCATGGCAGCACTTCACTTTGGAGGTGTTATTGCTAGTTTTTCCTTCAGTATTTATTGTCAGGGCTAGCACTGCCATCTATGTTGATGTCCAGAGCACTGTGCTTAGAAGACCTCTGAAGATGGTTTAATTCTTTGTCATTTCTGTCTTCAAATCCTGATTAATGTTTAAACAAAAGCCTCTCATTTTCATTGTGCACTGTAAAATATAAATTGGATAGCCTGTCCTGACTACAAGTATAGCAATCATTTAGTTTTCTTTTTCTTCCTAATTCATGACCATGTACTTAATGTCCACAGACATTAGGGAATTAAATCAAGGCTGCTCTAGGAGAAAATAGCCCACTCCTGGTACTGACCTGAATACTGGGACATCTGGAAGAGATGTAACCAGATAGTTAGGCTTTGCCTATTGTTATGAGGTAAATAGATAGGAAAGACCCAGGGAAAACACCTCTGTTGACAACAAAGAACTTTTGTCTTGTATTCTCCACTCACCAGATAACAGGCCAGGTGTTCAATCCTTACTCTTTCCCTATATTTTCTTTGTATCCACTAGAACTGGCTGACCAAGTATGGGTCTGCCAGAAGAACTAGCAATGCCAATAGATCTTCTGTTTCAACAGCACAGTCCCAGTACCCTAAGGCATAGATCCTTTGTGTCAGCAAGTCATGAGACAAAGTCATATCTTCTTAGTCACCAGAAAGCTAATACTTGACTTCCTCTTCCCTTGTTCTTACTGATATTCTTTTCAATTTAAACTATAAAAGCCAGGTCAAAGAGTCTAGTCTATGTTGAAAGACTTAAAAAGGATCCACAAAAATCATTTATGTGTCTTTGATTTTGACTTCCAAATCAGCAAATAAGTCCTGTTAAGACTACTTGACATTTGGATGTAAGTGATCATATGTGTTGTTTTTCTTCAGTTCTCTGGTTTGCTAAGTTGTGATCCTAACAATCTTTCTGTAAAGTGTAGGGAAACAACCAATATGAAGTAAAGGAAAGCCATATACTTGTAAACTTGGACTGAGAAGAAGCTGTGAATTTAGCCTCTCAAGTAAATATGCTCTTCTCAGCCTGCATCTCCCTGTCAATTGGTCTTATTAATATGGTTGTGCCCAAAGTCTAGAGCTCTGAGTAATGAATTAAAATGTGTGGAGTTTTTTTTTTTTCTGTTAAAGACAATAGACAATACCAGCAGTAGATTTTTCCTAAGATGAAAGTAAAAGCACATGGTTAGTTATGGTTTCCTATGGGAAAAGAAATAGATACATATTTCTATTAAACTGAAGTCAGGAGTCCCTAAGGTTTGAAGGTGGCATTTTATTTTTTAAATTGTTATCTTTGATGTCCACGAATTTCAGTAAATGTGACATTAGTTATTATGATATCTAATTTGAAATATTAGATAGGTATAGAAGACTATCAATTTATACTTGTAGCAATGTCATCCCTCAAATATTGTTTATTTGATTTTATACTTTATACTTTATTTTGACCGCTTAGACAGTTTTTACTTCTTGATGAAGCTTGAAATGGCAAAATGTTTCAAAGTGGTTTTTATTTATTCTTTTCGTTTTATTTTTTTGGTGAATTGTGAGCTTAAAGACTTGTGCTACCACCATTTATTTTTTTTTTCTTTTATATTTGTATGTAATCTGAGCTGTGGTTCTTGTGCATACATCAAATGCCAAGGTAAGCTTATCTTGATTTTTTCATTGGAATGCCTAATATCACTAACTGTTTACATTTGAGTGTGAAAATATTTACAGTGCTGGGAGCCAGTGGCTCAAGCCTATAATCCTAGCTACTCAGGAGACTGAGATCTGAGGATCATGGTTCAAAGCCAGCAGGGGCAGGAAAGTCTCTGAGACTCTTATCTCCAATAAACCACTAGAAAACCAGAAGTGGCACTGTGGCTCAAGTGGTAGAGCGCTCACGTTGAGCTGAAGAGCGCAAGGAAAGCACCCAAACAAAGAGTTCAAGCCCCACAACCAACAACAACAAAAAGATATTTACAGTGTCATTTTTCATCTTGTATACAAATACTCAGATGATAACTCATCCTGGCATACAGCAGAGATGAAAAAGGTACTGTGAGTTTGGCATCATGACCAGGTCACAGCATTATAAAGAGGACTAAACCCAGGAACCAGATTAAAAAATATATATTCACAATATTAAGCTTCAAATGGTAGAACTTTTTATGTCCCAGTTACAAATACCATTATCTCATTTGATCTTTTTAAGCACTAACATATCAGCATGCAGATATTAACAGGTAACTTGCAATGAGCTTGAAGTGGCACCAAAAGTGTAAGAATACAAGCCTGTCTGACCTTAGACCCTAGAAGTCCATACCATATAGCAAAATCAGAAGAGGAGCAGAAAACAAAGGTGGGGGCCATTTCTAAGAATGCTGGAATCAGATGAGAGCCCAGTGAGAGAGTGTTAACTTTTGAAGTCTGGAACAAGGCAAGATATTCACTCTTATCTTGCCTATTCACCACAAGGAAAGAACTATTAGTTAACAATCTCACTATTAGTTACCAATATCTAATGTTTATAAACCTTACAGATATCAACAAAAAGCTAGTGGGAATGCCAGGCACTGGAGGCTCACATCTGTAATCCTAGCTTCTCAGGAGGCTGAGACCTGAGGATCTCGGTTCAAAGACAGCCTGGGGAGGATAGTCTTTGAGACTCTTATCTCTAATAAACCACTAGAAAAAAAAATCAGAAGTGGCCCCGTAGCTCAAGCAGTAGAGGGACAGCACCCAAGCCCAGAGCTCAAGCCCCACAACCAACCAAAAAAAAAAAAAATATGAGAATAGATAAATGAAGGTGGCAAATTTGAGGATGCAAAATCCACCCATGTACTAAATATATTTCCATTTGATAACAAGGCACTTTAAAAAATAAGAATTCAGGGAGGGGGGACCAAGATGGCGACGGGGCAGTAGGGAAACGCCACAGCTCTCTCCAACCAAAAAGAGAGTTCGAGTTCCAACGCTTAATCTCCCCAAGAGACCGACAACAACAAAAAGACGAACACTCAGAGAAAAACCAGAGGTGGAAAATAACAAAAAAAGAAAGAGAGGAAAAGAAGAATTTCAGAACAGAGAAGAGCGAAGACCCCTCCCCCAACCTTTACTGGCCGCGCGGCAGTGCGCCAAGCCGCCGGCCAGCCGGCCCGGCGGGGGCTGCCCGAGCCACAGAGACACAGGGGGCTGCTTGCAGATCACCAGGTACCGGATTGCAGAACAGCGGATCGCCAGGAACAGAGAAACCTAACAGCCAGGAGTCTCCACGAGGATCCCACCCCCACCCCTCACTCTCCACCGAAGCGGAGAGGCTCCATCCCGCCAAAGCCGCCCCGCACCAGCAGCGCGACAAAGGGACCTGTCGGCAGACCACCCGCCCAATCGCGATCTCAACTACCCGGCGGGGGGCCGCCCAACCCAGCCCGCAACCACCCCAACTGAACTCGGACTGCAACAACAACTGACGACCTACAGGGTGAGTACCCAACAGGGGACAGTGAATCCCTCAAGGGAGACCAGAGCTGGAGGGAATCCCCAGACCCTGACCTAGACTCCCTACCCCAACACCCGGACCACAGGACCCACTAAAACTGGGAACTGTTCGAGAGCTCCACCAGCCGGTGGAGCACACTCTGCTGGCCAGGCCAGAGCAAGAGCGCCCCTGGAAGGGAGCTTAAATGCCCAAGCCAGGAACAGCGCCCCTGGGTCAAGACTACCAACAGTAGAAGAAATTTGAACTGTGTCCTCCAGGCTGCATAACCTAGGTGGTATACACATTAGCACAGGTCTAACGAGCGCGCTCCAGGCTGGGGCTGGAACCAGGCCCGGGGACCGGCGCCTGAACAAAGCAAAAAGGGTCAGAAGTGGGGCTGTGGCTCAAATGGTAGGGTGCCAGCCCTGAGCTGAAGAGCTGAGGGACAGCACCCAAACCTAGAGTTCAAGCCCACAACCAGCCCCAAACAAACAAACAAAAACACATCAGGAGCCCATAGCAGACTCCAGTATTTGGGAGAGTGCATCCAGAGCATCTGATCTTCCCAAGAGCACCCGCAGGAGCAAACACAAGCAGGCTAGGCTGCTCAACCCTTCCAAAGGCGGGAATTGCTACAGCAGAGAGCTGAGAATCCTAAGTAAGTCAGAATAGCAGCTGGAAATAGGCTCCCAACAGAATCCAGATCAGGCACAGACTCTCTCTACCAATACAGAATCAGCAACCAAGCAAAGACAGACACACCAAAACAAGATTGAAGAGCAGTCTCCTGAACCCCCATGCGAAAATCACAGAGAAAAATCACAAGGTTTACCACTACCCAGGACAGCAAGCTCACCTCAAAAGCCAGCAGCCACGCAGGGGAGAGCCCCAGTGGGAGCAAAGCAGGAATGGAAGACAAAAACTACATCCAAGGGTTGCTGGAGGCAATGACTCAAGAAATAAAGCGAGAAATGGATCAGAAATGGAAAAAGCACAAGGATGAACTATCAAAAGATATACAGGACATCAAACAAAAGTTGGATGCAAAAATAGAAGCTGCACAAACCTCAGTAAGAAGTGAGATAAACGCCAAATTAGAGGTAATGCATACTGATCTCACCTCATTGAGAGGTGAGATCAGTACTCTGAGAACCAACATTGAATCCATAAAGGGATCCATTTCCACCATGCAAACCACAATAGAAGCCACGGTCAACAGAGTGAATGAAATGGAAGGTAGAGTGTCAGATACAGAAGACAGAATACACCAACTGGACCAAAAAGTGACAGATATGGAAAAATCACTCAAATTAAACCAAAGGGAAATTCAAGAGCAAGCAGATAATGCTAAAAAATTTAACCTTCGCATAATCGGAGTGGACGAAGGTGAGGAATTCCAGAGCAAGGGAATGCAACACCTATTTAACAAGATAGTCAATGAAAATTTTCCCCACCTCAAAAACGACCATCTTAACTACATCACAAAAGCTTATCGAACACCCAACAAGCAAGATCCCAGGAGAAACACTTCTAGGCACATTATAGTAAAAATGATGGATCTGAATAATAAGGAAACAATCCTGCATGCAGCAAAAATGAAGAAGGAGCTATACTACAAAGGGAAAAAAATTAGAATCACTGCAGATCTCTCCACACAAACAATGAATGCAAGAAAAGCCTGGGAAAGCACCATACGAGCCCTGAGAGCCAATAACTGCCAAGCCAGACTGATACACCCGGCAAAGCTAGCATTCACATTCGATGGAGAACTGAAAACTTTTAATAGCAAAGAAAAACTAAATGAATACATAAACATTAAGCCAGCATTACAAGGAATTCTAAGAGGGGGGACACAATCTGAAGAAAGCAACCAGGAACTGGGACCTGCCCCAAACAGGCATTACTCAAAGTCTAACTGAGCAAGCACAGGAGGAAAGGAAAGAAGAAAAACTTAGGAAAACGGAATGGCAGGGACAACAATGCATCTCTCTACACTTTCTCTTAATATAAATGGGCTGAATTTGCCAATTAAAAGAAAACGAATGGAGGACTGGATCAGAAAACAAGACCCACCCATCTGTTGCCTTCAGGAGACCCACCTCTCAGCCAAACATACAAACAAACTCAGAGTGAAGGGGTAGAAAAGGATCTACCAATCAAATTCCCCCAATAAGAAAGCAGGTGTAGCTATCCTGATATCTGACAAAATAAACTTTTCATTAAAATCAGTACAGAAAGACAAGGACGGACACTACATATTAATAAAGGGAACAATCCAAGAGGAGGATATAACCATCATCAACTTATATGCCCGAAATATCGGTGCACCCAGATATGTTAAACAAATGCTCTCAAACTTACAGAATAAAATAGATCCCAATACGATAATACTAGGAGACTTTAACACGCCACTCTCACCAAAGGACAGGTCTACCAACCAGAGGATTGGCAAAGAAGCTACCGAATTAAGTGAGGCCATATTTCAAGCGGAATTAACCGACATCTACCGAGTATTTCACCCTAAAACAACACAGTACACATTCTTCTCAGCAGCTCATGGAACTTTCTCCAAAATAGACCATATCATAGTTCATGCAAGGAACTTAAGCAAATACAAAGGGATCGACATAATCCCCTGTATCCTATCTGACCACAGTGGAATCAAGCTAGCTCTCAATAACAAAGCATACCGCAGAAATTTCTCTAATACATGGAAATTGAACAGCACACTCCTTAACAAGGCCTGGGTAACAGAAGAGATCAGAGAAGAAATAAAGCATTTCCTACAACTCAATGAAAATGAAAACACCTCACAAAGAAACTTGTGGGACACAGCAAAAGCAGTCCTGAGGGGCAAATTTATTGCCCTCAGTGCCCACATCAAGAGAATGGAGGCAGACCAAGTAAATAATCTCATGTTGCAACTAAAACAGCTAGAAAAACAAGAAAAAATGGGACCTAAAGCTACTAGACGAAGCCAGATAACCAAATTGAGAGCAGAGATTAACCAATTAGAAAATCAGAAAACCATAACCAAAATAAACCAAACAAAAAGCTGGTTCTTTGAAAAAATAAACAAAATTGATGGCCCGTTGGCAAGATTAATTAAAAAAAGAAGAGAGGAAACCCATATTAATAGGATTAGGGATGCCACGGGAAACATCACAACACGTACCCAAGATATCCAAACAATTCTAACAGACTACTTTCAAAAGCTATACTCTCTAAAGGAAGAAAATCTGGCGGAAATGGATGCATTTTTAGAGAAATACAAGTTACCCAAACTGAGCAAAGAAGAAGTTAACCAATTAAATAAGCCAATATCCTATAATGAGATACAGGAAGCTATCAAAAGTCTTCCAACAAAAAAAAGCCCAGGACCAGATGGATTCACAGCAGAATTCTATAAGACCTTTAAAGAAGAACTAATACCCATACTCCTCAAGCTCTTCAGAGAAACAGAGAAGGAGGGAGCTATCCCAAACTCATTCTACGAAGCCAATATCACACTCATCCCCAAACCAGGCAAAGACCCAACCAAAAAGGAGAATTACAGGCCAATCTCCTTGATGAACACAGATGCAAAGATCCTTAACAAGATTCTAGCTAACAGAACCCAGAAACACATTAAAAAAATAATACACTATGATCAGGTAGGCTTCATCCCAGAGACACAGGGATGGTTTAACATACGTAAGTCAATAAATGTAATCCAGCATATCAACAGAGCCAAGGTCAAGAATCACATGATTATCGCCACAGATGCAGAAAAGGCCTTTGATAAAATTCAACATTCATTCATGCTAAAAGCTCTGGAGAAAATAGGAATAGAAGGAACATTTCTTAAAACAATAAAAGCCATTTATGACAGACCAATAGCCAATATTATACTTAATGGGGAAAAGCTACAACCAATTCTCCTAAAAACAGGAACAAGGCAAGGATGTCCACTGTCTCCACTCCTCTTCAACATAGTCTTAGAACCCTTAGCCAGGGCAATAAGGCAAGAAAAAGACATTAAAGGGATCCGCATAGGGAAAGAAGAAGTGAAACTATCCCTTTTTGCAGACGACATGATACTATACCTCCACGATCCCAAAAATCCATCCCCAAACTTTTAGAAATCATAAGTCACTTCGGCAAAATAGCAGGATACAAAATAAACCCACAAAAATCAGTTGCCTTCCTATACACTGATAACGTACAGGAAGAGAGGGAAATAAAGGGAGCAACCCCATTCACAATAACCTCCCAAAAAATAAAATATTTAGGAATTAACCTAACCAAAGATGTAAAAGAACTATTTAATGAGAACTATAAAAAGTTAAAGAAAGAAATTGCAGAAGACACTAGGAAATGGAAAGACCTCCCATGCTCCTGGATAGGCCGACTTAATATAGTAAAGATGGTGATACTTCCAAAACTAATATACAAATTCAATGCAATTCCTATTAAAATCCCAATGACGTACATCACTGAAATACAGAAAACAGTCCAAAAATTTATATGGAACAACAAAAGACCTAGAATAGCCAAAACAATTCTAGGGGATAAAGACAATATGGGAGGGCTATCCATGCCGAACTTCAAACTCTACTACAGAGCTATAATCACAAAGACAGCATGGTACTGGCACAAAAACAGACCCGAAGACCAATGGAACAGAATAGAAGATCCAGATATAAATCCACAGGCCTACAGCCAGCTGATATTCGACAAAGGAGCCAAAGACATACAATGGAAGAAACACAGCCTCTTCAACCGCTCGTGCTGGGAAAACTGGGCAGCCACATGCAGAAAACTAAAAGTGGACCCCAGCCTATCACCATGCACCAACATCAACTCAAAATGGATTAAAGACCTTAACATTAAACCTGAATCTCTGAAACTACTACAGGACAGAGTAGGAGAGACACTTGAACTAATAGGCACAGGAAGGAACTTCCTGAACAGAGTCCCAGGGTCACAACAAGTTGGAGAGAGACTCGACAAATGGGACTACCTTAAAATAAAAAGCTTCTGCACAGCTAAATCTATTGCAACTAAGCTAGAAAGACAACCAACTAATTGGGAAAAAATATTTACCAGCAATATATCAGACAAGGGGTTAACATCCTGTATATACAGGGAACTCAAGAAACTAATCCCTCCCAAACCTAACAAACCAATTACTAAATGGGCAAGGGAACTAAAGAGGGACTTCTCAAATGAAGAAATAAAAATGGCAAAGAAACACATGAGGAAATGTTCATCATCCCTGGTGGTGAAGGAAATGCAAATAAAGACAACCCTGAGATACCACCTTACCCCAGTCAGAATGTCCCACATCCACAAATCAGCCAATGACAAATGCTGGAGGGGATGTGGAGAAAGAGGAACCCTGTTACACTGCTGGTGGGAATGTACACTTATACAACCACTTTGGAAAGCAGTCTGGAGGGTCCTTAGAAAGCTAAAGATTGACCTCCCTTACGACCCAGTCATACCACTTCTAGGCATCTACCCTGAACAACAGGAACCAATATACAAGGACACGTGCACCTCCATGTTTATTGCAGCACTGTTCGCAATAGCCAGGATATGGAAACAACCTAGATGCCCCACCACAGATGAATGGATCCAAAAATTGTGGTATCTATACACAATGGAATATTATGCAGCCATTAGAAATGACAAAATAATGGCATTTGCAGGGAAATGGATGGAGCTAGAAGGAATCATGTTGAGCGAGGTAAGCCAAGAACGAAGAGACAAACGGTACATGGTCTCCCTGATAAGTGGATGCTAAATCCAAAAGGTTAGGTGATACGACAAAACTAACAGGACTTAAGAAACAAAGAACTCCCGCTCATCTGGTTGAACCACTACTAAATATCCTCATGCTGCTGATCACAAATATGGTATATAACATGTGAACACTGTTATATATTACAGACTGTGGTAGACAATCTGCTCCAGGGAAGTTAGAATGAACTTGTGACTTTGAAATTATGTAATCATTTAATCACAATCAAAAAAAAAAAAAAAAGAACCTCGGGGAAGGGAGGGAGGGAGGGGATGGTAGGGGGAAAACAATGGAGGGGGTAACAATGTTCAAGAGGAAGTGTACTCATAACCTCACTCATGTAACTGTAACCCTCTGTATAGTAGCTTTACAATAAAAAAAATAAATAAAAATAAAAAAAAATAAGAATTCAAATTTAGTTACAAAAATAAAACATTGACGAATAAATTTAACAGCATTTAATATTTTACATAGCATTTCATGCTTTTGTCCCAGCTGGTCTTGATCATAGGCCTCTTTTTTTAAATTTTATTTTATTGTAAAGAGGCTGTGCAGAGGGGTTACAGTTGCATGAGTAAGGCAATGAGGACATTTCTTGTTGAGCATTGTTCCCCCTTCCCTTGTTGTTCTACCACTATTCCTTCCTTCCCCACCTCTTTCCCTCCCACCCCCATCCAAAATTGTAAAGTTCATTTCCAAAATGCTGTCTTGTGGGTATCATCATGCCTTCTTGTAACTGGAATGACCCAGCTTATTATATGTAATGAAGTGTGACTTTATGCTGAGGCTGGCCTTGAATAGTGATCTTTCTCATTTCCATCTCTAGAGTCACTGTGGAATCAGAGGTATGAGTCACCATATATAGCTCATTTCAGAATGAAATATGTATCAAAATGTGTATGAAAAGTGATACACACCTAGGAATCAATATAAACACCTTTATCTCTATGTTAAGGAAATGAATGAATAAAATGGAAAACTGTAATATCCCCAGTTATTCAGATGAACAACTATTTTTTTTTAGTAAGAAAACTTTCTGGACCTTTTAAGATTATTTTTATGAGTTCATGACCAGATAGGAGGAATAAGAAATAGAGGAATAGTTCTTTCTTTTGTTGTTTCTGCTGGCAGAGTGCATTTGTCCATGAGCCCATACTTTTGAGCTAGATCTACCATTTCTTGGGTTATAGGCTGGAACATAACTGTAGTAGACACTATCAGTCTTGAAAGAATCAACACCTTTTTGTAGAAATAAATGTTATTCTTGTTGTTTTGATACACTAAAAGACAAATTCATATATTTTCTAAGATAAGCATTTGCTCCTATAAGCATGACTCAGTATTTCACATTTGTGTCTAGAATATATCTCGCATTATATCCTGCCAGGACAATATGTTATTGAATTGCTGTCTGTTGTATTGTTTTGATACCAAAGTATCTATTTAACAAATATGTACATATTGATATTTGTTTTTGCTTAATAAACATTTTAACACCTCACATTTCTATCTTATCATTTTATAAACAGAATTTAATACCCATTTTTTACTATTTCTCTGCGCAATGAATTGCTCTCTGCCTACTCGATTTTATATTATGTAAGCTCTCTGTTTAGGTCAAAGGGTCCCTACTAGAAACAAATGAAGTTTCTTGGGGTAGCATTTAACCATGTTTATTGTAAAAAAAAAAAAGGACAGGGTATCTGATCTTTAAGAATCTCTTTTCTTGCCAGGCGCTGGTGGCTCAAGCCTGTAATCCTAGCTACTCAGGAGGCTGAGATCTGAGGATCGTGGTTCAAAGCCAGCCCGGGCAGGAGAGACCGTGAGACTCCTATCTCCAATAAACCACCAGAAAACCGGAAGTGGCGCTGTAGCTCCAGTGGTAGAGCGCTCGCCTTGAGCTGAAGAGCTGAGGGACAGCGCCCAGGCCCAGAGTTCAAGCCCCACAGCCGACCAAAAAAAAAAAGAATCCCTTTTCTCCCTTTATCTTGCTCTTGCTTTCATGATGACTTAAATATCTCCTCTAACAGAAAACCCCATCCAATCTACTTTTAGAATAGAGATGCTCAAAATAAAATAAACCTGTATAAAAATTAGAGTACATAGTGGCTATAATCCTCAAGAGACTGAGATCTGGAGGATTGAGCAAGCGCATAAAAAATGCCATCTCCAATTAACCAACACAAAGTTGGGCTAAATGTAAGCCTGAAGTTGTAGGGATCCAGCTGAGCAAGCAAATAAGCAAACACAATGAGAATGAACCTCTGAGTTCAAGCCCCTGTACTGGCAAAACAACAAAAACAAACAAACAGCATACTTCTCAGCATCACCAGCACTAGAATCAGTTGTTAAATTAGAAAACACATTGCCCTAAAGGGTTAACAGTATAAATGAGACACTATTAAAACAAGGGCCTATGCGAAGAGGTTTGTAACACTATAAATCTGAAGATGTTTACCTGTACAAATTTCCCAGATCACCTAGAGAAAGGACTTAGTGTCTTGTGTTTTTGTACACTAAAGTGGGAGTATGCCTTCTCTAAGTCATTGCTAATACTATCACCTTCTTAGGTAAAGGTATTACAAAGTAGCTTATTCCCTAATTGTCTCAATATTTATTTGGTCAAATGCTAAGAAATGAAACAATTGCAGATAAGTTTATATAGATAAAAATATTATTAATGATTGATTTTTCTCCCAGTGTACCTCAGACATTAAGGCCACCCTTAAAAAACTGGATAAGATCTACTATAGGTATGAGTCAAGCGGAAAAGGTCAGATAATGTGATGTTAGGAAAACGAACCCTTAAATATGTATTTTAATGTTTTTGTTTCTTTCATGCATGTGTTTCTAACGCATTTATAAAATTATTTCTTTGTTGCTTTGTATGTCCCTCCCCCACAGTGTAACCCCCGCTTTCACTATATTTGATGTCAGTATAACTTGTGGAGGAGATGGGGACAAACAAGTCGTTTAAGTATTCAGGTGGACCTGTTGCAACAATGAGAAGTACAAAATGTCATGTCAAAACCAGCTTTACAATGTCGGTGTGGGGGGGGGGGGAGCAGGGGTATGATTGGGAGGGGGGGAGGGGGGAGGCTGGGAAGGGAGGTGAAGGGTAAACAAAGGAGGAGGCTGCAATGCTTGGTAAGAAATGTATGCATTTTCCTGCCCATGTAATTGTAACCCCTCTGTACAGTATGTTCTCAATTAAAATAAAATAAAAATTAAAAAAAAAAAAACTGGATAAGGGACACCTCACACCCCAGTGGAGACTTTAGAGACAGCATTCAAGGTGTACAATGGGAGAGAATGAAAAAGCCCAAAAGGTTAAATAGCAAATACTAGCCAAGGCAAGTTAGAGACTGCACTTGGAAGAGATGGTTATAGGCACACGTCTCCCATGTCTGCTTAAAACATTGGAAAAATATTGGGAAAAGATCTAGTTAATGAGGTTGACACTCTGGTAAATTACTCAGGGGCTACGGCCTAAATCCGTGGGGCACCAGCCTGCAAAAGCCAGTCTACTCAAAGAAAGCAGCCAGGAAAATACTGAGAGATTTCAACCGTCTGACCCATCTGTGTAGAAATTGCAGACCCCTCAGCAGGAGGCGATCAATCAGTCCATTCCAGAGCACAGACCACAGAGAACAGCCACAGCCCTCCATTGACCAATGTGTAACTTCACCTCTTTCCCGACAATTTCCCCCCCCCCCCACTTCCATTGACTGATCTTGTGCATGACCTGACAAATCCCTTTCTGGATTACTTCTAGCTCCTCCTCTATACTTTATGGGGGGAATTACTCTCCTTTGAGGAACCTATTAACCTCACCCACCTGTTAGACCTGGAACAGGACTTACATTTACAAGGAGTCATTGTGGATTTCATGCCCCCTGAAATTTATCTCTTTACTCACTTTTCACTCCTTTCACATATTTTTTTTTGGTGGGGGGTCCGGTCATGGGGCCTGAACTCAGGGCCTGAGCGCTGTCCCTCAGCTCTTCAGCTCAAGGCTAGCACTCTACCACTTGAGCCACATTGCCAATTCTGGCTTTTTTTCTTTTTGCTTATGTGGTGCTGAGGAATCAAACCCAGGGCCTCATGCATGCAAGGCAAGCGCTCTACCACTGAGCCACCACCTCATCCCATCATATTTTAACTGTCCTTTAAATCAACCTTTACTTCTCTCATTTCAGACAGGGACTTCCCTTTGTCTTCCCTGATGATGCCCTCCCTCCCAGGGTACCCCTCTGCTTTCTGAGTCACCCATAAATTCTGGAGAACAGGCAGATCTTCCTAAACATTGTCTGCCACAGCAAGATTTCTGGATGTCTATATGATTTTCTGGCAGGGACTAACACAGGCAGAAGGGGGCTGATCACTCAGGCAGACTAACAATACTCTTGATTGAAGGATGGTCCATGCAGAAATATAGAACTCTATTGTGATAGTCGACTATTTCTACAGAAGAGGATCCTTTCCATTATAAAAACAAATTTGTTTTTCTTACCACATTAGGTCATTGTGTATTGAAAATTTCTTTATAGTTCTTTGTATTATACACTTTGTAAACATGGATAATTCATTCATAATTTATTGTGGGATAATATAATCTAATGAGGGATGTTATAGTTTTACTGTCTAAACATAGATTTTTCAAATGCCTTGTATAAATTTCACTCGGTTCATATATTAAATAAGTTTGTGGAATCCTCTAAAAATGTTTCTTAAAAAGCCCATAAATAGAAACAAACATCCTCATTTTTTTCAATAAGTTTTTTTATTGTGAAAATATCATACAGAGGGGTTACAATTACATGTAATAAGTACATTTCTTATCAAGCATTGTTGCTGCCTCCTCTTTCTCCAACCATCCCTGCCCTCCCATCACCACGCCTACTATCGCCTTATTATAGCATTTTGGACATCTCATTGTTTCAATCGGTCAACTGTATCACTAATTAAACAATTTGGTTTTTTCCCTTCTCCTCCCCAAATTATACTAACATCAAATACCGTTAAAACAAGGATTATACCGTGGGGGAGGGTCATAAAAAGCAACAAAACCATCACTTTCTAAATATATTAGAAAGAGTAGAAAGAAAAATAACCGCTTGTGTCCTTATCTTGGGGTTCATTTCACCTAATACCATCTTATCTGACCTTTTCTGTTTGTCTCAGGCATATACTAGTTATTGCAAATAAGGGAAACCCTGGGACCTATGTTTCTTTGGGCCTGGCTTACTTCACTTAATATAATTTTTCCAAGTCTTTCCATTTCCTAACAAATGGGGCAATGTCATTCTTTCTCTGATGGAAGCATAGAATTCCATTGTGGATATTAACCACATTTTCTTGATGCATTATCTACTGAGGGGCATCCGGGTTGGTTCCATATCTTAGCGATGGTAAATAATGCTACAATAAACATAGCTGTGCTGCTAGCTTTAGTATGGTCTTGTTTGTGATCATTCGAGTAAATGCCCAAAAGTGGGATTGCTGGGTCATAGGAGAGCTCCATGTGGAGTCTTTTGAGGAACCTCCACACTACTTTCCAAAGTAGTTGAACAAGTTTACGCTCCCACCAACAATGCAGTAAAGTTCCCTTCCGTCCACATCTTTAATGTTGAAAATCAAAGAGTGGTAGAGCTCTTGCCAAACTTGGGTTTAACACTCAGAATAGTAAGAAAAGAAAGCAAACCGAACAATGGCAAAAAGAACACAATCAACCAAGTGAAGGAATAGATTGTGTAAAGACAGAAAATATTTTGATATACATTTAATAAACTAATTGATATTAAGTGAATAGGAAATGGAATTTTTGTACTAAATTAAATGTACTTACTAAATATTTATGACACTGAATTTCCATTCTAAATTATTCTCTAGTTTAAATTACAGATAAAATCATAATTTCCTTTCTAAAACACTCTCTAGTTTACATTACAAATAAAATCATAATTTCTTTGTAAAACATTCTCTAGGTTAAATTACAGACAAAATCATAGCCAACCCCCAAATAGCCAAACTGGATGCAGAAATATTGATCCCCAGAGCAGGGATGCTGGAATCTTGGGGAGCAGTGAACCTAATTGATAGTTTAACTTCTGAGATGAGATGAGATTCATTGTTGCCTTTGGTTGCAATGAAGATCTCGATGCCATTCTCTACTTTAAAACATTCTGCTTTAAATCCAAATGTTTCTTCAGAGCCAGCCTCCTTAGATGTCAGATCAGCAGCATGGTAAAAATCATGTTGGAGCTCCTGGGAAGACTTACTTCTTATGGTATAGTTGGCAGCTGAAACACAGAAAGGATGGGTCACTGCAGGCACGTTGCCTGGTGGGTACCAATCAGATGCTCACTATTTTTTAGAGAATGCCAGAGACAGCATTTGTCTGGTTATACCATTGTTCTTATTTTAACAAGTACACCAGGTTTTTAAAATGTATTATATGATCACAGAAAATTTTCATTCACTGTCATGAAGCATTGAACCTCCCTCCCTGCCAGAATTTAATTTATACAGAGCTGAATGAGCTTTTTGATTTGGAACAGGGAGCACAGGAATGCTCAAGTGTGCTTTCTTGTGAAGGTGAAAGAAAGTAATATGAGAGGGGAAGAAGTGATATGATGAAGGAACAGAGGAGTGGGAGGAGACCCAAAAGCTGGAGTTTGTACTAAGCTCAGGACCTAGGGCAGACCTTGACTGGTGATCTCCATTACTGGTTTTCTAAGTAATAGAACGTTTTACCTCAACTTTCTCATCTGAAGCTTATCAAACCTGGAAAACATAGATTAAGTCATTCAGCTCTATCAAATATTTATTGAGTATCTACTACTCCACTGGTGAGAATTATAAACAGTAATACATGAAGTAGTTACACAATTAAATACATTAAGAATGAATGTTTGAAATGTTAGCTACAACTATGAATAGTTAAGAAAGAAAGAAGGATGTCTACATAAATGGCTCATCCCGACTGCTTTTAAAACTCTACCAGAGATATGGACATGTAAGTATATTCTAGAGATACCAGTGGCTCATGGTTGTTTCCTAGCTACCCATGAGGCTAAGAGCTGAGCATGTTGGTTTGAAGCTCAGGCAGGAAAGTCTATGAGACTTATCTCTACTAACCAGCAGAAGCTAGAAGTTGAGCTGTGGCTCTAGGGATAGGGTACAAGCCTTGATCAAAGAAGCTCAAACAGTGCTGAATCTCTAGATTCAAGGCCCGGAGCTGGCATCCACTATGAAAAAAAATATCCTGAAGCTAAGTATGGTGGCTTCCATCTGTAATCCCAGCTACTTGGGAAGGGAAGATCAGAAGAATCTTTGCTCAAGACCAGCTGGGGCATAAAGACTCCCATCTTAACAAACATGGTAGAACATACCTGCGATCCATATTATGCAAAAGGTACAGGTAGCAGAATTGTAGTCTTCTGCCAGTCCAAGCAAGAAGTTTAAGACTGTCTAAAAATTAACCAAATCCAAAAGGGCAGACTCAATTGGTAGAGTGCTTGCCTCGTATGCTTAAGACAATCCTTATCCCTAATATAGCAACAGAAATGAAAACTAAACAAAAAAGCTTTTCATGTTTAGAAATTGAATGTTAGGACATCGAATGCCCTTCTTTGAGATGAAGACAATTTTTTATGTTTTGTGAAACGATGACACTATTTTTTAAAAACAAGTTAAGTAACTTTTGGACTGTTTTTTTTTATTTTGATTTTTTGCCAGTCTTGTGGCTTGAACTCTGGACCTGAGCTTCTTTTTGCTGAAGGTACTACCACTTGAGCCACAGCACCACCTCCAGCTTTTATGTGTTTTATGAGCTTTTATGAATGTCTTAGAGACATTCCTGACTGTGCTGGCTTCAGATCAGTCCCTATCCTAGATCTCTGCCTCTTGAGCATCTAGGATTATAGTAGTCATCCATCAGCACCTGGCCTGGCTAAGTTAAGATTAACATGTAGTTTCTCTATACATAGCCTTGGTGGCATACTCTACCATTCTGCACATAAACCTTGTGTTCCACTGAGGGAAGTCTTCTTCCCCCTTTCCCTGCTCTATCCTTTCCCCTTCCTCTCCTTCCTCCCCTAGCTTAACCCAAATATTATGACTAGTGTGAGACATGAGCCTGGTACAAGGATTATCTTTCATTCATCTTTGTAGCAAGCATCTTCTATAGTTCTGGCCTCACACCAGATGATCCGTCCAAAATTTTTCATTGTAATTGAAATGAACCAGTGTAGATGTTAACAAAACATGTGACAACCTATTTTATACTCAACCCAATAGTATGAATATAATTTGGAAACAGAGAAGTTGAATACATAATTATATACTTGACTCTTCCATAGTACATAAAATTTTCCATGTTTGCCACATGCAATGTACAAAAACATGTGACTCATTTCAATTTTAATGCTACTTACCATTTACAACATCTAAAAATCTATCTGGCAGTGTGATTTCTTGCCTGGACAAGAACTTTTAAACTCTATCTACCACTTCCATTGTATTCTATAAAATATCTGGGGTAGATACCATCATTTTTGACAGTATCAGCATCTTTAGGTTCAAATGTAATAGTTACCCAGTAAATACAAATGGCGACTGTTTCTCCCTGGAACAGTAATGATATCAGCAGTTTAGGAGATAGCACAGCACATATGAACACTAGAATTAGACTCCATTCCAACCTTGGCTTAGCTACATGCTAATCTTTCGATATTGAAAACAGTCTAACTGTGATTGCATGTATTCAACTGATATTAGCTGCTATTATTTTATAAAAGAAACTTATCATAATGAAAATATATTTGGTTGGGGAAATTATAGTTGAAACACTAACACTTAGAATACTGGAGTAGGATTGTATTCATCTATTCCATGAGAAAAATAAAATTTTTCTAGAGTTTGAAAGATAATAGTGTTTTATTTTACTTTGTCAGAGTCAGTAAAACAGTTATAAACATTATAACTTTGAAATATGTAGTACAAGCATATATATCTTATGACTTCATCATAGGATCCTCTACGAGATGTTTTAAGTCCAATGTAATTTGAAGCAGATGCCAGTTACCTGCACCATTGTTCCAGAGTCCATCTGCAATCTCTACAATGATTATTACTTCGACATCAAACATAAATACATCCTCTTCCCAGACTTTGGCATGACAAATTCCAAGGTTTATGTATTGTGCTGTATTTTGACTCCTGTAAGCAGCTCCCATTGCTGGAAGTATGGAAGGATTTCTTGCTCCAGTGATCATTGTGACTGATAGTAATTGAGGTTGGGCTTGATTATTTAAAAGTCCGTAAGTCCAAGTACCTCTCTGGAAAAAAAAAGAAAAAACAAAACTTCCTTCAAAGCCTTATTAATATTACTCTTTCCTCCCAGTGGAAGTGGTTCAGACCCGTAATCCTAGCTCCTGCGGAGACTGAGATGTGAGGATTGCAGTTTGAAGCCAGCCAGGGCAGGAATAGCTATAATAAATTTTAATTTCTGATTGTATCAGAAAGAAAGAGAGGATTGATACCATGGACCAAGTAGAACAGTGCCAGTCTTGGGCAAAAAAGAGCTCAGGGGCAGCGCCTAAGAATGAGCAACAAACTCTCTCTCTCCTTGGGATATAAACTGATTTAAAAATACAAAGAGCTTATATATATATATATATATATATATATATATATATACATACATATGTACATATATATGTATATGCATATATGTGCAAGTATACATATACATGTACATATATATGTTGTTGTATGCATGTAATTTATATGTATATATATAAGTGTGTATAATTTTGAGGATAGAAATTGTTTTCATCTATACTAGATAACTTTCTTTTTCCAAACTACACCACCCAGCTCTAATAGCTATTGGAAAGCTGATTTTACAAAGTAGTAAATAACATGAATGTGAATTATTACATATTCCATTCATTTTTATGGCAGATGAGCTGTTTTAATTTTAATATTGACAATACACAAGACAAAATCATATTTATAAAGTAGTAATTAATAAAAACAAAGTGAAAATGAAAGAATAGAATTACCTCTGCAATGCCCGGTATTCGAAGATGGGAAGTTCGACTATTTTGCTTATGTTCTTTGAAATCTGAGGTATCATATTCTTTTCCTTTGGGATCTTGGAGAATAATTAGTGGTTTTTGCATTGTCCAGGTAACAACAAACAATGTGTCATTTCCAGTGGTGCTGTCCACAGACACTGTGCCATTGGCCCATGTCTTCCCTGTGACATTCAAGGCTTTGCTTTCCAACTGTTACATCAGTAAAAGGAAACACGTAAAACCAATTTGTTATTAATTTTGACAATGTGTGGGCTTGTACTGAGGGACACAAACTTGTTAGGCTGGTGCTCTGCCCCTGAACTACACTTCCAGTATTTGTTTGTTTGTTTTTGTCTGTTGGGATTGGGGAATTCTGGGCCTGGGTGCTATTCCTGAGCTCTTCTCAAGGCTTATGCTCTACCATTTTGAGACACAGTGCCACTTGTGGTTTTCTGGTGGTTAATTATCGATAAGGGTCTCATGGAACCAGGTGCTGGTGGCTCACGCCTGTAATCCTAACTACTCAGGAGGCTGAGATCTGAGGATTGTGGTTCAAAGCCAGCCCGGGCAGGAAAGACCATGAGACTCTTATCTCCAATAAACCACTAGAAAACCAGAAGTGGCACGGTAACTCAAGTGATAGAATGCTCACCTTGAGCTGAAGAGGTGAGGGACAGCACCCAGGCCCAGAGATCAAGCCCCACAACTGACAAAAATAAAAAAGAAAGAAAGAAAGAAAAAAAAGAGTCTCATGTAATTTCCTGGTCTGGCTTGCTTTGGACTCTGGTCCTCATATCTCAGCCTGATGAAGATGACAGGCATAATGCATATGTCTAATTGGCTTCAATTCCATGTTTGGCACTTACTATATGACTGCACAAACCATTTTGTTTCTTTCATTTCTAGGATAAGAGTAAAAATCCTTGCTCTTGACTATATGCTAAAATTAAAATAGTTTCTATTGTACTGACAAACTCTGAGGCTTAAACATAGATACTAATTAAAGTCCCTGAGAAAAGCTTTCTTTCTATTAGCTTAACTAGTGGAAAAAATATTAAGAGTTTGGCCTTTTAATTATTCAATAAAGGAATGATTACTAATAATGCATAATTAAATCATAAAACAAAACAGATTGAATACTGGCAGTTTGGATCAGTTTAACACAAATGATGAATACTGTCCAAACAAATTTAGGAAGTTGTAATGGTCTGAGTATTTTATATGTGGATATAGTTATAAAAATAAAAATATTTGAGTTAAAAGTTTTCTCTTACCTTAATGTTCTGAATGAGTTTTTCATCTTCTGTTACATAGGGGTTAATTGAAATGACAATGCCTTCATATGCATTGTCAGGTAACTTTACCATTGAGCATTTTACCTCTGCCAAGAGATGCAGAGCTAGGCATAGAATGCCCCTCAGACTGAACATCATTTCTGCCCAGGCTACAGACAGAAATGCAAGGAGGGTATTTATATATCTGCCTATTAGTTTAGGCACTTGAATCAAGACCAAACTATTTGCATAAACTTGACATGGTAAAATACACTAAAATGTGTAGTTGAACTTCCTTATTCATTCTAAAGATGTAGTTTTGAGGGGGCTGGGAAGGTGGCTCAGTGGTAGAGAGCTTGCCTTGCATGCCTGAGGCCCTGGGTTCGATTCCTCAGCACCACATAAGCAAAAAGAAAAAAGTGTCGAGTGGCGCTGTGGCTCAAGTGGTAGAGCACTAGCCTTGAGCTGAAGAACTGAGGGACAGTGCCCAGGCCCAAAGTTCAGGACCCACGAGTGGACCAAAAAAAAAAAAAAAGTTGTAGTTATGAACTAGCAGCAGGGATTATGCTAAACATCCTTAGCATACTCTGTATAGATAGTCAAGCTCATAGTAGTGAGTGGTTATCCTTGTTACTATCAAATGTGACCTCAGGATCTCCTTACAGAAAAGCTCTTCAGGGAGAGGCAAGAAGTGGTAGTGAATTAAGGGCTTGATTTTATTTTTAATTTTAGTTTATTGTGAAGGTGATGTATTGAGGGGTTACAGCTGAGGTTCAGTAGGAAAAGATTTACCTTCTGTGATTAGTACTTGTTTTTTTTTTCAGTTAAATAACACCGAGTGCTTAAGTTTATTCATAACTTAGGAAATTAATATGCTTCAGATAAGTTTCCTTTCATTCTTTTAAATTTTTTTTGATTGAACACAAATGGTCCTTAGCTTGAACTTGTTGTACAATGGCATTGTGAGCTGGTTCAAAAGTTAGAAAAATATAAACCCTACTCTTTCTTGCTTTGGTCACTTAATACTAAGGGGATTATTTTTGGGAAGAGTTATGTAGTTCATTCTTTAGGCTTTTTCTTTAGTTTTGCTCTTAGAATAATTTGTACTTATAGTAGCTCTAAATCTATGGATCAGATCTACAAGGTTTTCATACAAGGTCTTAATATTATACGTTAGTGGTAAGCATTATATGTATAAAATCAATACAAGCTTGTTATTCACTTTGATAATTAAAATTTCTGTTTTAATTCTTTTATTTTGTCATCATGTAAATACAATCTCCCAATGTTTTATGGCAAGTCCCCCTGTATGCTTAAGACTAGAGGTAGAACTGTCTGGCACACTGAAACCATAGGCTTTTTGGAATGCTCTTTCATTTTTTCTTGCTGTGCCCTTGCAGCTCCAGCCTAAGAGCAGCCTCATCTGTAAAAATGTACTAAGCCATCCACATGAAAAGTAGTATATATTTCCTTTGAACTTGTTTGTGCCTAACATCTGCATTGCTCTTGTAATTTACTATTTCATTACTAGTACTTGGGAGCCTTGTGCTGCTAGGTAAACTACTGCTTGACTCATCCTCCCAGTCCTTTTTACTTTAGCTATCTTTCAGAGAGAGTCTTTCAATTTCATTCCACCCAGGCTTGGACTGCAGTCCTGTGTCGCTATCATTATTGGTGTGAGCCCCCACATCCAGTCTTGCTTTTGTTATAATTCATATGCATAGTAGCTTGTTTCCTTTCTTGGAGGGAGAATTTTTTTTCTGAGTTTAATCTTTCTCAATCTTAGCTTCTTTAACTATGAAATGAAATAAAAACTAGAAGGACTGTTGGGCAGTTTAAATACAAGAACATGGGGAAAATACTTGTAAATGCTGGTGCATATGAGACTCACAATGAATGCTTACTGAGATTGGAGAAAACTCAAACTGTGTAATTCCTTAGAAAGTCTAACTCACAGTTCAAGCAGGAAACCTGTATTTGAAAGGGGTAAGATGGGCTCAATGGAAGGGTGGGTAGATGAATGAAGAGAGGATGGGGGAGAATACAGTCACAAGGGTCAAAACAAATCCTCCAAACTTGTGCAAAGTGAGGGAAGGTGGCCTGTTGAGAGGGAAGGGTGAGAACATTGAAAGGAGGCTGACACTGATCAATATGCATTGTGTCCATAAACTGCTTTGCTGAATGGAAACTCCTTTGTACAATTATTTAAAGATGATAAAAATGCATATTAAAATAGATGCTTTTCCTTGTTTCTTTTATATGAAAAAAATATGAAAGCATTTAGGTGCCCCATCCAATGCTCTACTCTTGAGCAAATACAGGATGATTACATATAACATTACTGATGGAGAAATTAAAATCACTTCTGTAGATTAGAATTGTTGAAAAAAAGAAGAAAAACCCAACAACACAAGATAGGGCAAGAACAATTTGATAGGAAAGTTAAAATCTCATCAGTAGAGAGCCAAACTTAGGTAACAATTTATGGTGAAGGGATTCCGGAAGGTTTTGGGAGCAGGTCATTCTTTGGGAGATTGAGGAATGGAGAGCTTATACTTTCCAAAAAGGAAACCTTTGGTATTGAATCTCAGGACATTCTGACTGGGGTAAGGGGGAATCTCAGTGTGGTTTTGAGTTGCATTTCTTTTCTGGCCAGGGATGTTGCTTATCTAATTTGTGGAAGGGAAAGGGAATCATAGAAACAGCAGGACAAAGGAAGAACTAATGCAACAATGTAGTCACTAGGCACTATGTTGGAAATGAACTTCACAACTGGGAGGGTGGGAATCGAAGTGAGAAGTTATAAGCAGGGGAAAATAAGGAAAGGGGTAACAGTGTTTTTAAAAAAAAATGTACTCATTCAAAGCAGACACTCTGAAAACATTACAAGACGGAATAGGAGAAATCTTAGGCCTCCTTGGCACAGGCCGAAATTTTCTTAATAGAGACCCAGACACAACAAAGCAAAGAAAGATTGGACAAATGGGATTGCATGGAATTGCAGAACTTCTGCATGGCAAAGGACATAGCTAGCAAGATCAGTAGAAAGCCAACTATAAAAGAAATGCAAATCAAAACAACATTGAGATACCATCTCACTCCAGTTAGAATGGCTAAAATCAAGAACTCTAATTAAACAACAGATGCTGGAGGGGATGTGGACAGAAGGGAACCTTACTACATTGTTGGTGGGAGTGTAAACTTGTTCAAACACTTTGGAAAGCAGTATGGAGGTTCCTCAAAAGACTCCACATAGAGCGCCCCTATGACCCAGTAATCCCACTTTTGGGCATTTACCCAAATGTTTACAAACAAGACCACACTAAAGATACCAGCATGACTATGTTTATTGCAGCATTATTTACTATAGCTAAGATGCCCTTCAGTAGATGAATGGATCAAGAAAATGTGGTATATACCCACAATGGAATTCTATGCCTCCATCAAAAATAATGACATTGCCCCATTTGTTAGGAAATGGAAAGGCTTGGAAAAAATTATATTAAGTGAAGTAAGCCAGGCCCAAAGAAACATAGGTCCCATGGTTTCCCTTATTTGCAATATCTAGTATATACCTGAGTCAAGCAGAAAAGGTGAGATAAGGTGATCTTAGGGAAATGAACCCTAAGATATGTATTCAATTTTTTTTTCTTTCATGGGATTGTTTCTAACACATTTATAAGATTATTTCTTTGTTGCTTTGTATGTCCCTCTCCCACAGTATAAGCCCTGCTTTCACTGTATTTGATGTCGTTATAATTTGTTGAGGGAAAGGGGAAAAACAAATCACTTAAATAGGGATACAAGTGGACCCATTGCAACAATGAGATGTACAAGTCCTTATGTCAAAATCGAACTTTACAACTTTGGTGGGGAGGGTGTTTTTCCCCTTCTCCTCCAGAAATTATACCGACATCAAATATAGTGAAAGCATGGATTATACTGTGGGGGAGGGACATACAAAGCAACAAAGAAATAATCTTATAAATGTGTTAGAAACAAATGCATGAAAGGAAAAAACATTTAAATACATATCTAAGGGTTCATTTTCCTAACATCACCTTATCTGACCTTTTCTGCTTGACTCAGACATATACTAGATATTGCAAATAAGGGAAACAATGGGACCTATGTTTCTTTGGGCCTGGCTTACTTCACTTAATATAATTTTTTCCAAGCCTTTCCTTTTCCTAACAAATGGGGCAATGTCATTCTTTCTGATGGAGCCATAGAATTTCATTGTGTATATATACCACATTTTCTTGATGCATTCATCTACTGAGGGGCATCTGGGTTGGTTCCATATCTTAGCTATGGTAAATAATGCTGCAGTAAACAAAGTTGTGCTGGTAGCTTTAGTGTGGTCTTGTTTGTGAACATTTGGGTAAATGCCCAAAAGTGGGATTGCTAGGTCATAGGGGAGCTCTATGTGAAGTCTTTTGAGGAACCTCCATACTGCTTTCCAAAGTGGTTGAACAAGTTTACACTCCCACCAACAATGAAGTAAGGTTCCCTTCTGTCCACATCCCCTCCACCATCTGTTGTTGTTAGAGTTCTTGATTTTTGCCATTCTAACTGGGGTGAGGTGGTATCTCAATGGTGTTTTGATTTGCATTTCTTTTATGGCTAGGGAGGTTGAGCATTTCTTCATGTGTCTATTGGCCATCCTTCTTTCTTCTTCAAAGAAGTTTCTGTTTAAGTCATTAGCCTACTTATTTATTAGGCAGTTGTTTCTTTGAGGAATTGTTGTTGGGGGATTTAATGTTTTGAGTTCCAAGTATATTTTAGATATGAGACCCTTGTCCGCTGTATGGCTAGTGAAGATCTTCTCCCAATTCGAGGGCTTTCTATTGATCTTGCTAGCTATGTCCTTTGCCAGGCAGAAAGAGCTTACATTTTTTTAAGCATACTCTTTTTCCACCCTTTTTCTTTTTTTCTTCTTAGCAATGCTAGTAATCAATTCCAGAGCCTTATGCATGCTAGATAAGTACTTCCCCTGAGCCATACCCCAGCCCTCAGTCTGTTTTCAAATATATACCATTTATAGTACTTTTGAAAAGGATGATGAGAGAGTATAGGCTTGAAAAATATTTGGAAAGTAGCTTCTTTGATAAACAGTAGTCATCAATAGAAGAGTCTAGAGAAAGTGAATTGTTGAGATTTAGGATAGGAACACATGGCCTTGCACTTACTAAACAAGTGATTTAACACTTGAGCCAGGCTTCTAGACTATTACCATTAATTTTGTATCAGACAAAAGAATTTCTATCTTGTTTCAAGATGAGTCATTTTAAATTGAAGTGGACAAAAGCTGTAAAAATCATATTGTCACAATATTCTAGAATGTAGTCTTCAACTAAGTTGTCTTACATGTATGTGTGTCCTTTTCTTTTCTTTTCTTTTTTTCAATTTTTTTGCTTGCTTGCTTCCAATCTTCCTTCCTTTTTTTCTTCCCTCCTCCCTTCCTTCCTTCGTTCCTTGCACTTGTGGAGCTTTAACTCAGGGTGCTATACCCGAGCTCTTTTCCTCAAGGCTGGATCTCCACCACTTTGAGCCACAGCTCCACTTCCAGTTTTTGAGTGGTTAATTGGAGGTAAGAATCTCACAGGTAGTTTTCTGCTCAGGCTGCCCTCCAACAGACACCCAAAATCTCAGCCTCCCAAGTAGCAAGGATTACAGGTACAAGCCACTAGTACTGGGATTTAAGTGGTTCTTATTGACATGATTCCTTCATTTCTCCCTGGATCATCTTCCTGAATGATGAAAAGATTTACTAGATGAAAAGATATAATATGACAAGCATGCAAGTATTGTAGCAACAGCCCATTGGTTTATATAGTTAAATTGTCTTCAGAAAAGCAAAATACAAGCATGTGATCTAAACAAGGAAATATTCAAGGCTTACCTGTGGATATGGTTCACTAATTCAGAGATTTATGAGCTAACACACCCACTGATACAAGCATCCTTAAATGTCATAGTTAATTCCTGTAGAGATTATTCTGGAACTATCAATTACATAATCTTGCAACTAACAAAAACAGTGGACTGTCATGGCATCTTCATTTCCTTGTTGACACTCTCTTAGAATTCTCTTTATTACTTCTCTCTTTTTTCTTTTGTTTCTTTATCTTTTCTGTTTTGCTACTGGCATCCAACCTAGGACACTGCACTTGCTAGGCAAGCCATTGCCACTAGATACATTGCAGCCCTGGTTGGTCTTCTGGTGTCGTTTCATAACATATAAATTTTTCACCTATGATTTCTTTCTTACTGCTGCTTTTTATCTCATAACTTTGGAAAGTCACTATATTTGCTGCCAGTCAACAAGCCCCAAATTTGATAATATTGTCTTCAGTTTTCTTATCTATTTAGTTACTCATTCACAAAAATACTGTAATAAACATTAGCCCTGTGTCAAATACTCTGATGATGTTACAGTTGTAACTTTCTTCAAGGTACTGATAAATGACCTTGCAAGTAGTAATTATCTTCATTGATTTTTCTGCTACTCTTTAAACATGCTTAAGCATTATTTCAATTCTCATAATACTATACTCAACTTTTATTGTTGCTATACAGGGGTTTCAACTAAGGACTTCATGTTTGCTAGGCAAGCAGTCTACAAATAGAGCCAGACCTCTAGTCTTCTTTGCTTTTGGGGTTTATTTTATTTTGCTTTGATTTTATTGACAAGGTAATGTAGAGAGGGGTTACTGTTATATAGGTAGAGAGTACATTTCTTGTCTAACTTGTTACCCTCTCCTGAATTTTTCTCCCTTTTAGCCTCCTTCCCAATCCCCCCACTGCATGCTATTGGTTTTATAAGGTCCTTTGCTTTTGGCTAAGATGGGCCTTGTTTTATGGCTTTTATTTCCACTTCTAATAAATTTACTCTGTTTACCTTACACATTTTTCTGCCTTTTAATTCTTTAGTGGGTATAGGAAACAAATCCATCCTTCTAGTTGGTATCAATAAAAAGAATATTTCACCCAGTTTGACAGAATGGGTTTAGTAATGCTAGATCAAGGAAATACCAAACTAAAAAAATGAGATTGAGCAATAGCTGGTTAGTTCAAGTCATATTTCTCCTAAGGGTAAAAGCAGAGACTTCCCTGTAGCCTACACATTTTAAAACAATTCTCTTTATTTTTATGACTGAGAGTGGAACTCAAACGCAGTACCTGATTCTTTTGCTCTTTGATTAATACTCTACCAACTAAGTCACGCCTGTAACCCCATGATTACACTTCTGATGATTTTGGATTTTAGGAGAAACTGTTCTGTTGGGAATTTTACTTGTTTTGCTTATCATGTGACTTTCTGTTAGATTTGGTCTGCTAGGGCTTAATTCAGGATTCTAGTCCAAAAATCAATGTTTGTTTGTTTTTTCCTATCACTTCAGCAGCTGTTAAATTTGAGGATTAATGAAGAGGAGAAGGAGATCAAAGTTTGTAATATCAGTGCAAAGTAAGATATGATTCAGGTCCTTGTCTTCAGAGTGACTCAGGTGTTTCTGACTAAAGATACTGTATTTCCTCCTTGTTACTTGTGCTTTGACTATCAGGTTGTTACTGGTCCCATTTTGTGGTCATCTGGTCAGTTGTGGGACTGATTCATTACAGCTGGTACTTGGGAAGGTAAATATTTATTGAGCCTGGTGACAGGCATTGGGGCTATCATGATACATAGGAGATTACTTCTGATTGTTAAGAATCCTACCCTCTAGAGATAAACAAAGACAAATAAATGTCAAGGATGTGAGGAGTTTCGTGTGCACCAGGAGTAAGAACTAGTTGTTAGATGAGGTTAGATTAATGTAACTTAGTGGAGGCAAGAGATGGTGGTAGTGGTGTCGGGTGTCACCTATACTAAAACGTGAGAATAAGCATGCATTATCCAGACAAGTGTAGGCTGTGGAAATGGAGGCATAATTGAGGAGAGGCCTCATGGAGAATGAGAAGAGCCTCCCAGGCTCCAAGCTCCTGTTATATATTCAGAGCACTAGGGGCATTCAGGAAGGGTGGAGCTACAGATGGCATCAGGAATTGAGAGACCTGAAACTGGAGGGCTGAACTGGAAGAAATACTTTAAGGGGATTATCAGTTACTTAGACATGGTCAGAGTGCAAAGGAGAGTCACTGATTTTTAGAGAGGAAAAGGACAGAACTAGATTGAATTTTAGAAAAGACTTGGACTATAAGGTCAATAGTGGTCACAAGCAGAACTGGATTTTTAGCACTGATTTTTTTTTTTTTTTTGGCACACAAGTTGTTAAACAGTACCCATCTAGGGTCCTAAAAACTGAGTTAAGACTGGATATTAGACTCTACTCTTTGTACTCAAGAGCCTCCAGGTAGGACATACCTCAAACAGGAGTTCATAGTTGAACTTTTTGGGGAGTTGTTTTATGGAGAATCCAGGTTAGAAATGATGGGTGTGAACTGGGGAGGCAGACATACTGCGGGTGTTTTAAGATATTAAGAATGGTCTGGACTTGGTAACTGATGGGGTTTAGAGAATAAAGTGACAAGAATAGGAAAGTCTGTGTCATTTTATGAATGTGTTAGTATATTCAGCATTCAGTGCTTTTGTTTCTCTCCTTATTTTCTCTCCTCAAGGTCCAGTTCTTTGTTGCATAACTTATTCTGCAGGGAAACTTGGAGAGGGACTTCTGTTAAATAGTAAACAAGTGCATTTGGGAGTCAGGAAACTATATGAAAAGTGATGCCAAGAGGGACATCCTTTCTATCTGAGTGTGGAGGTGGGATGGAGGTGAGCAGGAGGATTAGGATTTTAAGAGAGCATGTTGTTCTTAGAAGAGAGAGGAGGGAGACAAAAGGTTAGAATCTCAAATGAAAGAAAAGAGCATGATGTTCCTAGTAAGAGCATCGACACATAAAACAGTATGGGCTTTGGGGGAAATCATGTGTCTGTGACGGATTTCAACTGTGGTATAGAGGGAATGATGCCATAGAAAAGAGGAGGTAGAGGTAAAATCCTGATAATGTGCTCATTTATCTCACAAATTTTTGTGTGTTTACTCTGCTGTGGTACCTGACATATAAGGGATCAATTGAACTGGCCATATCTCTTTCACTGAGATATGTTGAAGTAGTTCAGTCTAAGTCAAGTTGAGCTATATTGTGTAGTTTTTACCAAATTACTTTGAAGTTATTGTGGGACTTGGCTTGGGAAGGATACACTGAAGACAGAAAAACCAACTATGGCTAAATTTTTCAGCAGTATGCATTAGTGTCAGCCTGAGGCACTATTATTGAAGAGAGTAGAGTTGTCTCTCCACACAGGGTACCTTTCTTCCTTCCTAGGATGGCTTACTTACTATTTTCTAAATTTGCTGCCAAAGGTAATAGAACTAAGCTTCCTTTCCCAAATCTAGTATTTTTTGACCTAGTCGATGGACTGTTAGATCCTGTGGCTTAATTTGAATGCTCATGGCAGCACTTCACTTTTGAGGTGCTATTGCTAGTTTTCCTTCAGTATTTACTGACAGGGCTAGCACTGCCATATATGTTGATGTGCAGAGCACTGTGCTGAGAAGAGCTCTGAAGATGGTTTAATTTTTGTCATTTCTGTCTTGAAACCCTAATTAATGTTTAAACAAAAGCCTCTCATTTTCATTGTGTATTGGAAAATATAAATTGGATAGCCTGTTCTAACTACAAGTATGTCATTTAGTTTTCTTATTCTTCCTAATTCATGACCATGTACTTAATGTCCACAGACATTAGGGAATTAAATCAAGGCCTGCTCTAGGGAAAAACAGCCTGCTCATGCTTCTGACCTGAACACTGGAACATCTGGAAGGGATGTAACCAGATTGGCAGAATTTGCCTTACAAGTATGAGGTGAATAGGTAAGAAGGACCCAGGCAAAACACTTCTGTTGACAACAATGAACTTCAGTCCTTCATTCTCCTCTGAACACATAACAGGCCAGGTGTTCAACCCTCACTCTTTCCCTATATTTTCTTTGTATCTACCATTCTAAGGCATTAGAACTGGCTGACCATGTATGGGTCTGCCAGAAGAACCAGCAATGCCAATAGATCTTCTGTTTCAACAGCACAGTCCCAGTACCCTAAGTCATAGCTCCTTTTTGTCAGCATGTCATGAGACAAAGTCATATCTTCTTAGTCACCAGAAAGCTAATACTTACTTCCTCTTCCCTTGTTCTTATTGATATTCTTTTCAATTTAAACTATAAAAGCCAGGTCAAAGAGTCTAGTCTATGTTGAAAGACTTAAAAAGGATCCACAAGGATCATTTATGTGTTTTTGATTTGGGCTTACTTCCAAATCATCAAATAAGTCCTGTTAAGACTACTTGAAATACGAATGTAAGTGATCATATGTGTTGTTTTTCTCCAGTTCTCTGGTTTGCTAAATTGTGATCCTAACAATCTTTGTGTACCGTGTAGGAAAACAATCAATATGAAGTAAAGGAAAGCCATATACTTGTAAACTTGGATTCAGAAGAAGCTGTGAATTTAGTCTCTCAAGTAAATATGCACTTCTCAACCTACACCTCCTTGTCAATTGGTCTTAACAATATGGTTGTGCCCCAAGGCTAGGGCGCTGAGTAATGAATTAAAATGTGTGGAGGTTTTTTTTTTTTTTTTTTTTTTCTGTAAAAGGCAATAGACAGTACCATCAGTAGTTTTTCCTAAGATGAAAATGAAAATGCATGGGTAGTTATGGCTTTCTAAGGGAAAAGAAATAGATATTTATTTTGAACTGAGGTCAGGAGTCCCTAAGGTTTGAAGGTGGCATTTTATTTTTTAAATTGTTATATTTCATGTCCACAAATTTCAGTAAATGTGACATTAATTATTTTGATGTGTGATTGGAAATATTAGACAGGGATGACTATCAATTTATATTTGTAGAAGAGTCATCCCTGAAATATTGTTTTATACTTTATACTTTATTTTTACTACTTAGACAGTTTTAACTGCTTGATGAAGTTTGATATGGCAAAAAGTTTCAAAGTGGTTTTTATTCATTTTTTTACTTTTTTTGGTGAATATTGAGCTTGAATTGTGAGCTTAAAGACTTGTGCTACCACCATTTTTTTTTCTTTTATATTTGTATGTAATCTGAGCTGTGGTTCTTATGCATACGTAAAATGCCAAGGTAAGCCTATCTTGATTCTTCCATTGGAATGCTTAATATCACTAACTGTTTACATTTGACTGTGAAGATATTTACAGTGCAAAGCTCTGGTAGCTCTTGCCTGTCATCCTAGCTACTCCGTAGGCTGATATCTGAGGATCACGGTTCTTAGCTAGCCCAGACAGGAAAGTCTATGAGACTCTTATCTCCAATAAACCACTAGAAAACCAGAAGTGGCGCTGTGGCTCTAGCAATAGAGCGCTCACCTTGAGCTAAAGAGCCCAGGGACAGCGCCCATGTCCAGAGTTCAAGCCCCACAACTGACAAAAAAAAAAAAAAGAAAAGATATTTACAGTGTCATTTTTCATCTTGTATACAAATACTCAGATGATAACTCATCCTGGCACAGAGCAGAGATGACAAAGGTACTGAGAGTTTAGGCATGACAAGGTCACAGTATTATAAAGAAGACTAAACCCAGGAACCAGATTAAAACATATATACTTACAATATTAAGCTTCAAATGGTAGAACTTTTTGTCCCAGTTACAAATATCATTATCTCCTTTGATCTTTTTAAGCACTTAACATATCAGCATGCAGATAACTTGCAATGAGCTTTAAGTAGCAGCAAAAGTGTTAGAATACAAGCCTGTCTGACCTTAGAACCTAGAAGTCCATACCATATAGCAATATCAGAAGGGGACCAGAAAACACAGTTGGGAGGCCATTTCTAAGAATGCTAGAATCAGATAAGAGCCCAGTGAGAGAGTATTGACTTTTGAAGTCTGGAACAAGGCAAGATATTCACTCATCATGGCTATTTAACACAAGGAAAGAAGTAGTCATTATAAGGTCCGCTCCTGGACCTTACAGTCATCACTATTAGTTAACAATATCTAATGTTTATGAGGAAAGTGTGGCTAAAATTAGGAAAGCAATTCTATGTGAAATAGACCCACAAAAAATAAAATACCTAGGAATTAACTTAACCAAAGAAGTGAAGGACCTCTATGATGAAAACTTTAAAAATTTGAAAAAGGAAATCAAAACAGAACTTAGAAAGTGGCAAAAACTCCCATGCTCCTGGATTGGAAAGATTAACATCATGAAAATGGAATACTTCCCAAGGCTATCTACAAATTCAATGTGCTATCTATCAATATTCCAACCTCATTCTTCAAGGAAATAGAAGAGGCAATCCAAAAATTCATATGGAACAATAAAAGACCCCGAATACCAAAAACGATCCTCACCAGAAAGAACAGTGCTGGAGGAATATCAATACCAAATTTCAAACTCTACTATAAAGCCATAGTAATCAAAACACCTTGGTACTGGCACAAGAACAGACATCAGGACCAATGGAATAGAACTGAAAACCCAGAAATGAACTTACAGACCTATAGCCATCTAATCTTCAATAAGGGAGCTAAAAAAATAGAATGGAAGAAAGACAGCTTCTTCAGTAAATGGTGCTGGCAAAATTTGTTAACTGCTTGTAGAAAACTAAAGCTAGATCCTTATCTATCACCCTGTACCAGAATCAACTCCAAATGGATCAAAGACCTCGGAGTCGAAGCAGATACACTGAAAACATTACAGGATGGAACAGGAGAAACCCTAGGCCTCCTTGGCACAGGCCCACATTTTCTTAATAGAGACCCAGAAACACAACAAATCAAAGAAAGTTTGGGAAAATGGGATTGCATGAAATTGCAGAGCTTCTGCATGGCAAAGGACATAGCTAGCAAGATCAATAGAAAGCCCACGGATTGGGAGATCTTTACTAGCCATACAACGGACAAGGGTCTCATATCTAAAATATACTTGGAACTCAAAAAATTAAATCTCACAACAACAAATCCTCAAAGAAACAACTGCCCAATAAATAAGTGGGTTAAGACTTAAAGAGAAGCTTCTCTGAAGAGGAAAGAAGGATGGCCAATAGACACATGAAGAAATGCTCCACCTCCCTGGCCATAAAAGAAATGCAAATCAAACAACATTGAGATACCACTCCAGTTAGAATGGCTAAAATCAACAACTCTAATAACAACAGATGCTGGAGGGGATGTGGACAGAAGGGAACCTTACTGCATTGTTGGTGGGAGTGTAAACTTGTTCAAACACTTTGGAAAGCAATATGGAGGTTCTTCAAAAGACTCCACATAGAGCTCCCCTATGACCCAGCAATCCCACTTTTGGGCATTTACCCAAATGTTTACAAACAAGACCACACTAAAGCTACCAGCATGACTATGTTTACTGCAGCATTATTTACCATAGCTAAGATATGGAACCAACCCAATTGCCCCTCAGTAGATGAATGGATCAAGAAAATGTGGTATATATACACAATGGAATTGTATGCCTCCATCAGAAAGAATGACATTGCCCCATTTGTTAGGAAATGGAAAGGTTTGGTAAAAATTATATTAAGTGAAGTAAGCCAGGCGCAAAGGAACATAGGTCCCATGGTTTCCCTTATTTGCAATATCTAGTATATGTCTGAGTCAAGCAGAAAAGGTCAGATAAGGTGATATTAGGGAAATGAACTGTAAGATATGTATTCAAATGTTTTTTTCTTTCATGTGATTGTTTCTAACACATTTATAAGATTATTTCTTTGTTGCTTTGTATGTCCCTCCCCCACAGTATAACCCCTGCTTTCACTGTATTTGATGTTGGTATAATTTGTGGAGGGGAAGGGGAAAAACAAATCGTTTAAATAGGGATACAGGTGGACCCATTTCAACAATGAGATGTACAAGTCGTTATGTCGAAAACGAACTTTACAACTTTGGTGCGGATTGCGGGGGGGGGGGGGGGGGATTAGATGAGGGGGACGCGGGTGGAGGGAGGGTGGGAAGGGATGGGAAGGGGAAACAAAGGAGGAGGCTACAATGCTTGATAAGACACGTACTCAGTGTCTTGCCCATGTAATTGTAACCCCCTCTGTACAGTATTTTCACAGTGAAAATAAATAAATAAATAAAATAAATATAAAAAAAACAACTACTAAATTGGCAGAAGAACAAAAAACAATATCTAATGTTTATAAACCTTACAGATGTCAACAAAAAGATAGTGAGAATTGCCAAGCGCTGGTGGCTGACACCTGTAATCCTAGCTACTCAGGAGGCTGAGACCTAAGGATCATGCTTCAATGCCAGCCTTGGCAGTAAAGTCTTTGAGACTCTTATTTCCAATAAACCACTAGAAAAAAAAATCCAAAGTGGTCCTGTGACTCAATCAGTAGAGGGACAGCACCCAAGCCCAGAGTTCAACCCCCCCAAACAACCAAGAAAAAATCTATGAGAATAGATAAATGAAGGTGGCAAATTTGAGGATGCAAAATCCACCCATGTAATAATGATATATTTCCATTTGATAATAAGGCTCCTTGAAAAAATAAGAATTCAAATTTAGTTACAAAAATAAAACACTTAAAAATTTTAACAGCATTGTCAGGAGCCAAAAGTTGAGTCTCTCAACATAATAGGCTTGACTATCTCACTGGAACATCTTGAGGCTGAGTTTACAGAATCCGACCCTCATCTTGCCCTAAGTAAACATCCTGCAACTGCTAAGGACCACCCTTTCCCCCTGTTCTAAGCAAACATCCTGCACTGCTATGGCCAATAAAAAAGCTTCCTTAACGGCCAATGAAAAAGCTTCCTTATTCCAAGCATATAAATACCCCTGTGTGAAAAATAAAAATTTGCAGCTTGATAAGAATCCCTGTCTTGCTGTCATTTTTTGTGTCTCTTGTCCCTTCTTTCCTTCTTGCTTTGGTTTACTGCCCTCGTCGACATCCTGTGGGTCGGGACACAGCATTTAATATTTTACATAGCATTTCATGCTTTTGTCCCAGCTGGTCTTGTTCATAGGCCTCTTTTTTTAAATTTTATTTTATTGTAAAGAGGCTGTGCAGAGGGGTTACAGTTGCATGAGTAAGGCAATGAGGACATTTCTTGTTGAGCATTGTTCCCCCTTCCCTTGTTGTTCTACCACTATTCCTTCCTTCCCCACCTCTTTCCCTCCCACCCCACCCAAAATTGTAAAGTTCATTTCCAAAATGCTGTCTTGTGGGTATCATCATGCCTTCTTGTAACTGGAATGACCCAGCTTATTATATGTAATGAAGTGTGACTTTATGCTGAGGCTGGCCTTGAACAGTGATCTTTCTCATTTCCATCTCTAGAGTCACTGTGGAATTAGAGGTATGAGTACCATATATAGCTCATTTCAGAATGAAATATGTATCAAAATGTGTATCAAAAATGATACATATCTAGGAATCAATATAAAAACTTTATCTCTATGTTAAGAAAATGAATGAATAAAATGGAAAACTGTAATATCCCCAGTTATTCACATGAACAACTATTTTTATTTAGTTAGAAATCTTTCTAGACCTTTTAAGATTATTTTTATAAGTTCATGACCAGATAGGAGCAACAAGAAATAGAGGAATAGTCCTTTCTTGTGTTGTTTCTGCTTTTTAAAAGTGTGGTTGAAGGTCTTCTTGAAGACTTTCTTTTGGGGAGGAAGGCAGTGGCACCTACAATAAGACACACAAGTACCACTGATGCCATCACTGACAGCACCAGAGTGGTAACATTGACTGCAGACTTGGCATTACCAGCACCGGATCTGCATCAGGGACAAATTAAGCTAGTTGTGGAATGTTGGATAATTTTGATGTCAAACTGCTCTTGTCTACATTTTGAATGGCAATGAATATGTGAGCAGCATTGTCCTCTGAGATATTTCCTGGCTTAAATGCAAAGGTCTCCTCAGAGTTGGCTTCACTTGGAAACAGGTCAGAAGTGTGACTTGAAGAGCATTGTCAAAATTGTGTCTCAGGTGAAGTATATTTCCACTTATTCTTATGATCTACTGTTCAACTAAGGAAAAAAGAGTTTTCAATGTTTTAGTAACTAGAATAACATATTCAATTTATTTCTACGTATTCTAAAAAATATTGTTTAGGCAAAATATATGTTTATATCAGCCTGAAAGTTTTTATAAAAGATGAATTTTGAGGGCTGGGAAGGTGGCTCAGTGGTAGAGCATTTACCTTGCATGCATGAGGCCCTGGGTTCGATTCCTCACCACCACATAAGCAAAAAGAAAAAAGCCGGAAGTGGCGCTGTGGCTCAAGTGGTAGAGCTCTAGCCTTGAGCTGAAGAGATGAGCGACAGCGTCCTAGCCCAGAGTTCAGGCCCCACGACTGGATCCAAAAAAAAAAAAAATGATGAATTTTGACTGCTAAAGTCAATGAACATATTTGTTATTGTTGTCATTTGGTCTGTTTTTTAAATCATTACCATCTTTTATTATATAAAGATTTGACATATGGTATCAACAGTATGATCCTTAAAATACTATAGATTAATCATATATTATCAAAATTAATATTCTTGCCGGGCGCTGGTGGCTCACGCCTGTAATCCTAGCTACTCAGGAGGCTGAGATCTGAGGATCGCGGTTCAAAGCCAGCCTGGGCAGGAGAGACCATGAGACTCCTATCTCCAATAAACCACCAGAAAACCAGAAGTGGCGCTGTAGCTCAAGTGGTAGAGCGCTCCCCTTGAGCTGAAGAGCTGAGGGACAGCGCCCAGGCCAAGTTCAGGCCCCACTACCAGACCCCCCCCCCCAAAAAAGAAAGGAAAATGTGGTATATATACACTATGGAATTCTATGCCTCCATCAGAAAGAATGACATTGCCTTTTTTTTAGGAAATGGAAAGACTTGGAAAAAACTATATTAAGTGAAGTAAGCCAGGCCCACAGAAACATAGGTCCATGGTTTCTCTTATTTGTTGCTCTTTTTAAACACAGGATATCACTGTGATTCACAGGTGGCCTAGAAATCACTGTGTAACTCAAGCCAGCTTGGAACCCATGATTCTTCTGCCTCACCCTCCCAAGTATTCTACTAGTATTAAGAGTGTGCCACACTGTGTTCCATTGAATTCTGGCTTTTAAACTCTGCCAAATATACTACTTTGTATATAATAAGAAAATGTTAAAATATGCCATATTTGACTTATTCAAAAGTATGAGATTATGAAGTTCATCTGTCAAAACTTATTCTTTCCTAACATATCCATATCCTTGCTTTTCCGATGAGTACCTTTGTATGATACTTTGTGTGACACTTTGTTCTTACCTGTTCCATTAACAAAATCATCTCCTGGTGCTGTCCATGTTAGACTGATTTTATCTTCTACAAATGTGGCATAAAGGTCTATGATTTGACTTGGAGGAAACATACCAGCCAAGGGACCCTAGCCCTTGTGACATCACAAATGCACCTCCACATGCTGTTCTGCTGAAATTCTCCAAGACTCTCTGACCATCCTCATTGATGTCAGGTCTGGGTGGAATTGCTTGAACCTTTCTTGCACTGAAAATTCACTAGTTCAAAATAGGCAAAACTGTGCTAATATTTCTAGAACTCAATACATCCTTTCTATCATTTGATTTTTCACTATAATACAGTCACATTTCTACTAAGCCTTATCACATAATCATAGCATTTTGTTGGTGGGAGACTGCTTTACCAGAATGGTGTAGGATAAAACTGAATAACAAATTGAATTGGAATACCGTACTGAATGAGAATAATGTCATTTTTTTTTTTTTTTTTGTCAATCATGGACCTTGAACTCTCCTCTTGGTCACTGTCCCTCAGCTCTTCAGCTCACGGAGAGTGCTCTAACACTTGAGTCACAGTGCCACTTCCATTTTTCTAATGGTTTATTGGAGATAAGACTCTCACATTCTTTCCTGCCCAGGCTGGCCTTGAACCATGATCCTCAGATCTCAACCTCCGAGTAGTGAGGATTACAGGCTTGAGCCACCGACGCCCGGCTAATGTCACTTAATTTAACATGAGCCTTTAAAAAAGGTATTGCTTTACTTCTAAGATTGTTTCTTAGAGTAGGATATAATTGGGAAAATTATTGCAGATTCTCTTCCAACTATTTGGACTAGGCCTGTTCCCTCCTGCAAATGGTGTTGAAATAAAAGTTTTACAGACTTCTGCCAAGGCTGACTTTGAACCTGGATCCTCAGATTTCAGAATCCTGAGTAGCTGGGATCACCTCTGGAATACTTCTCATTATTTTCCAATTGCTAATGAAAAGTCACAAGTGAAAAGGACCAAAGGAAAGGCAGCAAAGTTTGCATCCTTAATGCTTATTGTCATTTTTTGTTTTGAGTTAATAAAAACCCTCTATATAAATGTTCAGTCTTATAGCCATGTATTCTGAATGGTAAATCCTGCCAATGTGTACTTCACCTCATAACATAGTAGATTTTCTTCTTTTGTCCTGCCCCAAAACTGGCCGTATTACTGCTAATATAGTTACGGTGTTCCAAATTAACATAATACTAACTGACATGTTTTGGTTCTTACTAGATACCAAGAAGTTTTCCAAAGTTGAGATTAACCTAACTTCACTGTCAAAATAGAAAAAGCAATACTTTTTTTGTTGTTCTTAGTCCTTAGGCTTGAATTCTGGTCCTGGGTGCTGTCCCTCAGCTCTTCAGCTCAAGGCTAGCATTCTATCACCTGAGCCATGGTGCCACTTTTGGTTTTCTGAGTGGTTTATTGGAGATAAGAGTCTCAAGGACTTTCCTGCCCAGACTGGCTTTGAACTACGATCCTGATATCTCAGTATCCTGAATAGCTAGGATTATAGGCATGAGCCATCCATGCCTGGCTACAATATTTTTAAATTGTAAAATACTTGAAGCTTTTGTTATACAAAATTGCAAATACTATTCAAGCTATGACTTGATTCTATATGTTATGAATCACCATTCACTACCCAGCAGCTCTATTTGCTGGATACCAAAAGCTTTGTCTGGCAGAGTGCATTCATCCATGACCCCACACTTTTGAGCTAGATCTACCATTTCTTTATAGGCTGTAACATAACTGGAGTAGACGCCATCATTCTTGAAAGAATCAACACCTTTTTGTAGATATAAATGTTATTCTTGTTGTTTTGATACATTAAAATAAAAATTCATATTTTTTCTAAGATAAGCTTTGGTCCTATAAGCATGACTCAGTATTTCACATTTACATCTGGAAAATGTTTTGCATTATATGCTGCCAGGAAAATATGTTATTGAATTGATGTCTGTTGTGTTCTTTTCATACCAAAATATCTGTTTAACAAATATGTACATATTAATATTTGTTTTTGCTTAGTAAACATTTTACAGCTCACATTTCTATCTTATCATTTTATAAACAGATTTTAATACCTTTTTTTTTTTTTTTTTTTTACTATTTCTCTGCCCAATGACTTGCTCTCTGCCTACTTTATTTTATATTATGTTATCTCTCTGTTTAGCTCAAAGGGACCCTACTAAAAAGAAATGAAGTTTCTTGGAGTAGCATTTAACTGTCTTTATTGTAAAAACAATGACAGGTTGACTCATCTTCAAGAACCACTTTTCTGCCTTTATCTTGCTCTTGCTTTCATGATCACTTAAATATCTCCTCTGACAGAAAAACCCATCCCATCTACAATTAGAATAGAGATGTTCAGATAAAATAAAACTATTCGAATTAGAGGTACATGGTGGCTCTAATCCTCACGAGACTGAGATCTGGAGGACTGAGCCAGGTCATAAAAGTTCTCAAGATGCCATCTCTAATTAACCAACACAAAGTTTGGCTAAATGTAAGCCTGAAGTGGTAGGGATCCAGCTGTGCAAGCAAATAAGCAAGCGCAATGAGAATGAACCTTTGAGTTCAAGCCCTTGTACTGGCAAAACAACAAAAACAAACAAACAGCATACTTCTCAGTATCACTAGCATTGGAATCAGTTGTTAAATTAAAAAACACATTGTCCTAAAGGGTTAACAGTCTAAATCAGACACTATTAAAACAAGGGCCTATGCCAAGAGGTTTGTAACACTATAAATCTGAAGATGTTTACCTCCAGAAAGGACTCAGTGTCTTGTGTTTTTGTACACTAAAGTGGGAGTATGCCTTCTCTAAGTCATTGCTAATACTATCACCTTCTTAGCTAAAGGTTTTCCAAATTAGCTTATTCCCTAATTAGCTAAATATTTAATTGGTCAAATGCTAAGAAATGAAACAATTGCAGATAAGTTTATATAGATAAAAATATTATTAATGATTGATTTTTCTCCCAGTGTACCTCAGACATTAAGGCCATACTTAAAAAATTGGATAATGGACACTTAACACCCCCAGTGGAGACTTTAGAGACAGCATTCAAGGTGTACAATGGGAGAGAATGAAAAGGCCCAAAAGGCTAAATAGCAAATACTAGCCAAGGCAAGTTAGAGACTACTTTTGGAAGAGATGGTTATAGGCACACGTCTCCCATGTCTGCTTAAAACATTGGAAAAATATTGGGAAAAGATCTAGTTAATGAGGTTGACACTCTGGTAAATTCCTCAGGGGCTACGGCCTAAATCACTGGGTTACCAGCCTGCAAAAGCCAGTCTACTCAGAGAAAGCAACCAGGAAAATACTGAGAGATTTCAACTGTCTGGCCCATCTGTGTAGAAATTGCAGACCCCTCAGCAGGAGGCGATCAATCAGTCCATTCCAGAGCACAGACCACAGAGAACAGCCACAGCCCTCCACTGACCAATGTGCAACTTCACCTCTTTCCCGACAATGTCCCCCCACTTCCGTTGGACTGATCTTGTGGACCTGTGGAGAGCTGCGGGAGCCGCGCCCAAAGACGGCGTGGCCCTAAGGCGCCACCACAAAAGCAACATTGTAGCTGGCATGGCTGCGACCAAAGATGGCGCGGCTCCCGCCTTCCGTGGTGATGAGTGCTCTCTGTAAAAAACAACTCTTTATATGGCTATGACTTGGCTCCTAGTTTGCTTCCCTGTTTGCAGCCCTATCGGTATATGCCACGTGGCGCTTCGGGATTGGCCATCCAGGAGGCTTATAACCGGAGCGCGGGGGCGGAGGGAAAGAGAAGCAGGAAGAAGCGGGCAGGAGAAGCAGGAGAGAAGAAGCTGTAAACAAGGTCCTGAATAAACCGCCTGAAAGAAGAACCTGTTGTCCCGTCATCCTTGCGTCATCCTTGCGGGTCGAGGCGGTCGTGACATGGACCATGACCTTGTGGACCATGACCTGACAAATCCCTTTCTGGATTGCTCCTCCTCTATACTTTATGGGGGGAATTACTCTCCTTTGAGGAACCTATTAACCTCACCCACCTGTTAGACCTTGTATCAGATTTACTTTTAAAGGAGACTTTGTGGATTTCATGCCCCCCGAAATTTACCTCTTTACTCACTTTTCAATCCTTTGACCTATGTTTTTTTTTGGGGGGGGGGGTTCTAGTCGTGGGGCCTGAACTCTGGGACTGAGCGCTGTCCCTCAGCTCTTCAGCTCAAGGCTAGCACTCTACCCCTAGAGCCACAGTGCCAATTCCAGTTTTTTTCTTTTTGCTTATGTGATGCTGAGGAATCGAACCCAGGGCCTCATGCATGCAAGGCAAGTGCTCTACCACTGAGCCACCTTCCCACCCCATCATATTTTCTTAACTGTCCTTTCAATCAAACTTTACTTCTCTCATTTCAGACTGGGACTTTCCATTGTTTTCCCTGATGATGCCTTCCCACCCAGGGTACCCCTGTGCTTTCTGAGTCACCCATAAATTCTGGAGAACAGGCAGATATTCCTAAACATTGTCTGCCACAGCAAGATTTCTGGATGTCTGTGTGATTTTCTGGCAGGGACTAACACAGGCAGAAGGGGGCTGATCACTCAGGCAGACTAACAATACTCTTGATCGAAGGATGGTCCATGCAGAAATATAGAACTCTATTGTGATAGTCGACTATTTCTACAGAAGAGGATCCTTTCCATTATAAAAACAAATTTGTTTTTCTTACCACATTAGGTCATTGTGTATTGAAAATTTCTTTATAGTCCTTTGTATTATACACTTTGTAAACATGGATAATTCATTCATAATTTATTGTGGGATAATATAATCTAATGAGGGATGTTATAGTATTACTATATAAACATAGATTTTTCAAATGCCTTGTATAAATATCACTTGGTTCATAAATTAAATACGTTTGTGAAATTCTTTAAAAATCTTTCTTAAAAAGCCATGAATAGAAACAAACATCCTCATTTTTTTTCAATAAGTATTTTTATTGTGAAAATTCCCTACAGAAGAGTTACAATTACATGAGCAATGTAATAAGTACATTTCTTATCAAGCATTGTTGCTGCCTCCTCTGTTTATTCCCAGCCATCCCTGCCCTCCCATCACCACACCTACACTCCCCTCCTTATAGCATTTTTTACATCTCATTGTTGCAATTGGTCAACCGTATCCCTAATTAAACTATTTTTTTTTCTTCCCCTCCCCAAATTATACTGACATCAAATACCATAAAAACAGGGGTTATACCGTGGGGGAGGGACATACAAAGCAACAAATCCATCACCTTATAAATATATTAGAAACAGTAGCAAGAAAAAAAAACACGTGTCCTTATCTTGGGGTTCATTTCACCTAATATCTTATCTGACCTTTTCTGTTTGTCTCAGGCATATACTAGTTATTGCAAACAAGGGAAACCATGGAACCTACGTTTCTTTGGGCTTGGCTTACTTCACTTAATATAATTTTTCCAAGTCTTTCCATTTCCTAACAAATGGGGCAATGTCATTCTTTCTCTGATGGAAGCATAGAATTCCATTGTGGATATTAACCACATTTTCTTGATGCATTATCTACTGAGGGGCATTTGGGTTGCTTCTATATCTTAGCTATGGTAAATAATGCTGCAATAAACATAGCTGTGCTGCTAGCTTTAGTATGGTCTTGTTTGTGATCATTCAAGTAAATGCCCAAAAGCCGGATTTGCTGGGTCATAGGGGAGCTCTATGTGGAGTCTTTTGAGGAAACTCCACACTACTTGCCAAAGTGGTTGAACAACTTTCCGCTGCCACCACCAATGCAGTAGGGTTCTCTTTGGTCCACATCTTTAATGTTGAAAATTAAAGAGTGGTAGAGCTCTTGTCAAGCATGGGTTTAAAATTCAGAATAGTAAGAAAGAAAAAGCAAACCGAACAACGGCAAAAAGAACACAATAACCAAGTGAAGGAATAGATTGTCTAAAGACAGAAAATATTTTGATATACATTTAATAAGCTAATTGATATTAAGTGATTAGGAAAATGATTATTTCTGTACTAAATTAAATGTGCTTACTAAATATTTATGGCACTGAATTTTCTTTCTAATATATTCTCTAGTTTATATTACAGACAAAATCATAATTTCCTTTCTAAAACATTCTCTATTTAAATTACAGACAAAATCAAAATTTCCTTTCTAATACATTCTCTAGGTTAAATTACAGACAAAATCATAGCCAACCCACAAATAGCCAACCTGGTTGCAGAAATATTGATCCCCAGAGCAGGGATGCTGGAATCTTGAGGAGCAGTGAACCTAATTGATAGTTTAACTTCTGAGATGACATGAGATTCATTGTTGCCTTTGATTGCAATGAAGATCTTGGCGCCATTCTCTAAAACGTTCTGCTTTAAATCCAAATGTTTCTTTAGAGCCAGCCTCCTTAGATGTCTGATCAGCAGCATGGTCAAAATCATGTTGGAGCTCCTGGGAAGACTTACTTCTAATTATGGTGCAGTTGGCAGCTGGAACACAGACAGACAGGATGGCTCACTGCAGGCACGTTGCCTGGTGGGCACCGATCAGATGCTCACTATAGTTTAGAGAATGCCACATACAGCATTTGTCAGGTTATACCATTGTCCTTAGCTTAACAAGTACACCAGGTTTTTAAAATGTATTATATGATCACAGAAAATTTTCATTCACTGTCATGAAGCACTGAGCCTCCCTCTCTGCCAGAATTTAGTTTATGCAGAGAGATATACAGAGCTGAATGAGCTTTTTGATTTGGAACAGGGAGCACAGCAATGCTCAAGTGTGCTTTCTTATGAAGCTGAAAGAAAGTAATATGAGAGGGGAAGAAGTGAGATGATCAAGGAACAGAGGAGTGGGAGGAGACCCAAAAGCTGGAGTTTGTACTAAGCTCAGGACCTAGGGCAGACCTTGACTGGTGATCTCCATTACTGTTTTCTAAGTAATAGAATGTTTTATCTCAAATTTCTCATCTGAAGCTTATCAAACCTGGAAAATATAGATTTAGTCATTAAGCTCTATCAAATATTTATTGAGTATCTACTACTCCACAATAGTACATGAAGTGGTTACCACAATTAAATACATTAAGAATGAATATTTGAAATGTTAGCCACTACTATGAATAGTTAAGAAAGGTAGAAGGATGCCAACATAAATGCTTCATCCCGACTGCTTTTAAAATTCTACCAGAGATATGGAAATATAAATATATTCTAGATGATAACAGTGGCTCATGGTTGTTTCCTAGCTACCCATGAGGCTAAGAGCCGAGCATGTAGGTTTGTAGCTCAGGCAAGAAAATCTATTAGACTTATCTCTAACTAACCAGCAGAAGCTAGAAGTTGAGCTGTGGCTCTAGGGATAGGGTACAAGCCTTGAACAAAGAAGCTCAAACACAGTGCTGAGTCTCTGGATTCAAGGCCTGGAGCTGGCATCCACATGAAAAAAACATCTTGTTGCTAGGTATGGTGGCTTCCATCTGTAATCCCAGCTACTGGGGAAGGGAAGATCAGAAGAATCTTTGCTCAAGACCAGCTGGGGCATAAAGACTCCCATCTTAACAAACATGGTAGAACATACCTGCAATCCATACTATGCAAAAGGTACAGGTAGCAGAATTGCAGTTTTCTGCCTGTCCAAGCAAGAAGTTTAAGACTTTCTAAAAATGAACCAAATCCAAAAGGGCAGACTCAAGTAGTAGAGTGCTTGTATCACATGCTTAAGAGAATCCTTATCCCTAATATAACAACAGAAATGAAAACTAAACAAAAAAGCTTTTCATGTTTAGAAATTGGATGTTAGGACATCGAATGCACTTTTTTGAGATGAAGACTTAATTTTTTATGTTTTGTGAAAGGATGACACTATTTTAAGAATGAGGTAAGTAACTTTTGGACTGTTTTTTAAATTTATTTTGATTTTTTTGCCGGTCTTGTGGCTTGAACTCTGGACCTGAGCTTCTTTTGCTGAAGGCCCTGCCACTTGAGCCACAGCAACACCTCCAGCTTTTATGAGTTTACTAGAGATAAGAATCTTAGGGAATTTCCTGACTACACTGGCTTCAGATCAGTCACTATCCTCAGATCTCCGACTCTTGAGTAACTAGGATTATAGCAGTCATCCATCAGCACCTGACCAGGCTAAGTTAAGATTAACATGTAGTTTCTCTATACAAAGCCTTGTTGGCATACTCTACCATTCTGCACATAACCTTCTGTTCCACTGAGGTAAGTCTTCTTCTCCCTTTCCCTCCTCCACCCTTTCCCCTCCCTTTCCTTCCTCCCATAGTTTAACCCAAATATTATGAAGGTTTTCTTCTTTATTGTAATGTTTGGCAGGCCTTGGGTTTGAGTTCTTGGTCTTGCACGTGCTAGGCAAGCACTCTACCACTTGAGACACACTGCCAGCCTGTGTTTGCTGTTAGTTTCATGTTTAGACAGGACCTCACTTTTGCCTTGCACCAGTCTTGGAGCATCACCACAATCCTCCTGCCTTTGCTTCCTGAGCAGCTGAGGTTGCAGGCTCACCTCCCCCATGTGTAGCTCCTTTGGTGTGTTATGATGGGGAATTTTAACTTTTTCTTTGTGCTGTAGTCATCCTGCAGTCTTCCTACCTCTTCATTAGCTGGAAGTATAGGCAAGGCTCACTATGACAAGCTACTTTTCCTTTCTTGACCTTGATGATGTCATTGGATTTCAACTCCTTCAATGGCTTCTTTTTCTCTATCTCTATATGGAATTTTTGTTGTTGTTGTTCTTGGTTGTGGGGACTGAACTCTGCTCCTGGGCGCTGTCCCTGAGCTCCTCAGCTTAAGGCTAGCACTCTGCCACTTGAGCCACAGTGCCACATCCAGCTTTTTCTGTTTATGTAGTACTGAGGAATTGAACCCAGGGCTTCATGCATGCACTCTACACTGAACCACCTTCCCAGCCCTCTATATGGAAATCTTGTTCTTCAAGACACAGACAAGACTTCTTTCTCATGAAGTCTTGCTCAACTAATTTATCAGCCGCCCAGACAAGACTTCTTTCTCATGAAGTCTTGCTCAAGTAATTTATCAGCCTTGATATTTTCTTCCATGAACTTCTACTGCATGGAATGGTATTTTCCAAATTTTCTGGCTTAAATTTTCATTCTGATGAGATTCTATTGCTCTTGAGAACAGACTATTTTTTATACTGCTCTGCTCTAAAGGTATTTTATGATGTTTAAGGCTAATGCTTGCCAGCCACAATTATCCTTCCTGCCCTTCAGAAGAAAGTACAGGGTGATAATTCCCCAGTGCCTACTCGTAGCACATCACTCCTTTTACTTTCTGTAATAGCACAAAGGACATTTTATAAGAGACCAGTGTACTACTGAATGCTCCAATTTTACCAAAATAATTTAGAGCTAAATATTTGATTATATGATTTCCTTCTTGGTGTTTTTAGTGGCAATACTAATATTTGATTTGATTATGCTATCTACAGAAAAGTTATGAGAAAATGATGTATTTCCAAAGTGGTCATAGTGATTGTTTTCAACATTGTAGCAAAAGTATGGGTGGATGCTCTATTCTTTTCTTGGCTTACAAGTCTTTTTTATTTTTAAATAAATCAAACATTCCAAGAATAAAAATAAATCAAGGATGCCCAAACAAATATGGCTCTGTGTGTGTGTGTGTGTGTGAGAGAGAGAGAGAGAGAGAGAGAGAGAGAGAGTCATGGTGCTTGAACTCTCGGCATGAGCACTGTCCTTCAGCTCTTCATATCAAGGCTAGTGCTTTACCACTTGAGCTACAGTGCCACTCTGGTCTTCTGGTGGTTTATTGGAGATAAGAGTTTCACAGACTTTCTTCCCTGGGCTGGCTTTGAATTGAGATCCTCAGATCTTAGCCTCCTGAGTAGCTAGGATGACAGGCCTGAGCCACCAGTGCCTGGCTACAAATATGGCTTTGAAAATTCTATTTAGTAAGTGAGATGCCATTAGCATTCCATGTTTTAGTACTGTGAAATGACTTGTCTGGTCATGTGTCTTTTATGGTCATTGTCTTAAGAGGGATAGTTTCTAGGAATCTCATGTAGTTTTAAACTCAATGATTAATGAATACAGTTATACAAGTAGAGAATGCTTAGAAAAATGATTTTCCTTGCCAGGCACAGGAAGCAGTTATTCAGGCCTCCCCAATCAAGTTTAGGATGGTTGAAACTCAGAAAAGCAATTTGATACAAAAGGACATGGCAAGAATGGGTTAGAATTCTGGGTTATAGATACAACTTGGCCTAATTTCTATCTCTTAGTCCTTCAGGTTTCACATCTGAAATCAAATGAATAATGGCCCAGGTAGACACCCACAAAAACTATTTATAAATGAGATATTAGAAAATGAAAGCTAATGGACATTCTTTCAGAAAATGTAAAAGCTTAATGCCAAGCTTACCTTTGCCTTTATCAAGGGTACTGCCAGGGGCAGTCCATGAAAGGTGAACACCACCTCCTTGAACCTCAGCCTCCAAGCCTGTGATTTTACTGGGACCATACAACGGAGTATTATCACCAGTAGGAGGAGCTCCTGATACAGTGAATGACCTTCCTGAAGTTAGTCTGCTGACATCTTCCAGTTGAGCTTCTGCCAAGTCTTCTTTAACTTCAGGTCTGGGTGGGTTCAGTCCAATTGCACCTACCCAAAATAGTAATTTTGTAACTTTTCATATTGTCATGTGGATACTTCATCTTGTAGAGGGGTAAGTTAAAACTTAATGGCAGACACAGAAAAGTGACAATTTTTAGTGAAAACAACCCTCTTGTTTTAATACAACTTTGAAATGAATGAGGAGATATTATGGTATGATAAAACCATCTTTGATCTTTATTAACTGCTTGACTAGAAATTCTCTGAGGGCAAAGATCCTTTTGATCTCAGGGTCCCATTCTTACTGGCTAGACACTGTATCACTTAAGCTATGCTTCAGAGCTTCTGGGTTTCCTTATGCTCTTTTCTGGATATGGTATCAAGGTTTCTACCCAGGCAAGCCTGGGTCTGCCAGCTTCCTAATTAGGCTCCCACAGATGCCCATCATGCCCTTCGTTTTGTTGTGAGGGAGGTCTCAGGAAATTTTTGCCCCAGCTTGCCCGGAATTGCAATCCTGCCCATCTCTTCTTCCAGACTAGCTACTATAACTAGTGTGAGACCTGAGCCTGGTACAAGGATTATGTGTCATGCATTTTTGTAGCAAGCATCTGCTATAGTGCTGGCCTCATACCAGATGCTCAGTCCAAAATTTTTCATTGTAATTGAAATCAACCATGGTAGATGTTAACAAAACATGTGACATCTAAAAATTCAATGTGATACCTATCAAAATTCCAACCTCGTTCTTCAAGGAAATAGAAGAGGCAATCTAAAAATTCATATGGAAGACCCCGAATAGCAAAAACGCTCCTCAACGGAAAGGACACTGCTGGAGGAATATCAATACCAAATTTCAAACTCTACTATAAAGCCATAGTAATCAAAATAACTTGGTACTGGCATAAGAACAGACCTCAGGACCAATGGAATAGAACCAAAAACCCAGTAATGAACCTACAGACCTATAGCCATCTAATCTTCAATAAGGGAGCTAAAAAGATAGAATGGAAGAAAGACAGCCTCTTCAGTAAATGGTGCTGGCAAAATTGGTTAACTACCTTAGTAGAAAACTAAGGCTAGATCCTTATATATCACCCTGCTCCAGAATCAACTCCAAATGGATCAAAGACCTCGGAGTCAAAGCAGACACTCTGAAAACATTACAGGATGGAATAGGAGAAACCCTAGGTCTCCTTGGCGCAGGCCAAAATTTTCTTAATAGAGACCCAGAAACACAACAAATCACAGAAAGGTTGGACAAATGGGATTGCATGAAGCTGCAGAGCTTCTGCATGGCAAAGAACATAGCTAGCAAGATCAATAGAAAGCCCATGGATTGGGAGAAGATCTTCACTAGCCATACAGCAGACAAGGGTCTCATATCTAAAATATACTTGGAACTCAAAAAATTAAATCCCACAACAACAAATCCTCAAAGAAACAACTGCCCAATAAATAAGTGGGCTAAAGACTTAAACAGAAACTTCTCTGAAGAAGAAAGAAGGATGGCCAATAGACACATGAAGAAATGCTCAACCTCCCTAGCCATAAAAGAAATGCAAATCAAAACGACATTGAGATACCACCTCACCCCAGTTAGAATGGCAAAAATCAAGAACTCTAATAACAACAGATGCTGGAGGGGATGTGGACAGAAGGGAACCTTACTTCATTGTTGGTGAGAGTGTAAACTTGTTCAACCACTTTGGAAAGCAGTATGGAGGTTCCTCAAAAGACACCACATAGAGCTCCCCTATGACCCAGCAATCCCACTTTTGGGCATTTACCCAAATGTTCACAAACAAGACCACATTAAAGCTACCAGCACAACTTTGTTTATTGCAGCATTATTTACCATAGCTAAGATATGGAACCAACCCAGATGCCCCTCAGTAGATGAATGGATCAAGAAAATGTGGTATATATACACAATGGAATTCTATGCCTCCATCAGAAAGAATGACATTGCCCCATTTGTTAGGAAATGGAAAGGCTCGGAAAAAATTATATTAAGTGAAGTAAGCCAAGCCCAAAGAAACATAGGTTCCATTGTTGCTTTGTATGTCCCTCCCCCACAGTATAATCCATGCTTTCACTATATTTGATGTAGGTATAATTTCTGGAGGAGAAGGGGAAAAACAAGTCGTTTAAGGATACAGGTAGACCCATTGCAACAATGAGAAGTACAAGTTGTCATGTCGAAAACGAACTTTACAATTTTGTTGGGGGTGGGAGGATTGGGTTGGGGGTGTGGGCGGGGAGGCTGGGAAGGGATGTGAAGGGTAAACAAAGGAGGAGGCTGCAATGCTTGATAAGAAATGTACTCATTATCTTGCCCATGTAATTGTAACCCCTCTGTACAGTATGTTCACAAAAAATAAAATTAAATTAAAAAAAACATGTGTCAACCTATTTTATACTCATACTGTAGTATGAATATCATTTGGAAACAGAGAAGTTGAATACATAATTGTATTCTTGACTCTTCTATAGTACATAAAATTTTCCATGTTTGCCACATGCAATGTACAAAAACATGTGACCCATTTCAATTTTAATGCTACTTACCATTTACAACATAGCCAGGTATGTACAGAGACTTGTTCTTTCGTCTTAAACTACGTCTAGCGGTGTGATTTCTTGCCTGGACAAGAACTTTTAAACTGTATCTACAACTTCCATTGTATTCCTTAAAATATCTGGGGTAGATACCATCATTTTTGACAGTATCAGCACCTTTAGGTTCAAATGTAATAGTTATCCAGTAAATACAAATGTCTACTGTTTCTCTCCTGGAACAGTAATGGTATCAGCAGTTTGGAGATAGCACAGCACATATGAACACTGGAATTAGACTCCATTCCAACCTTGGCTTAGCCACATGCTAATCTTTTCATATTGAAAACAGTCTAACTGTGATTTTATGTATTCAACTGATATTAGCTGCTATTATTTTATAAAAGAAACTTATCAAAAAGAAAATATATCTAGTTGGGGAAATTATAGTTGAAACACTAACACTAAGAATACTGGAAGAGGATTGTATTCATCTATTCCATGAGAAAAATAAAATTTTTCTAGAGTTTGAAAGATAAAAGTTTTATTTTACTTTGTCAGAGTCAGCAAAACAGTTATAAATATTTTAACTTTGAAATATGTAGTACAATCATATATATCTTATGACTTCATCATAGGATCCTCTAGGAGATGTTTTAAGTCCAACATAATATGAAGCAGATGTCAGTTACCTGCACCATTGTCCAAGAGTCCAACTGCAATATCTACAATGATTACTGTTATATCGACTTCAATATCGAACGTACATATATCCTCTTCCCAGACTTTGGCATGAAAAATTCCTAGGTTTATGTCTTGTGCTGTATTTTGACTCCTGTAAGCAGCTGCCATTGCTGGAAGTATGGAAGGATTTCTTGCTCCAGTGGTCATTGTGACTGATAGTAACTGAGGTTGGGCTTCATTATTTAAAAGTCTATAAGTCCAAGTACCTGTCTGGAAAAAAAAAGAAAAAACAAAACCTCCTTCAAAGCCTTGTTAATATTACTCTTTCCACCCAGTGGCAGTGGTTCAGACCTGTAATCCTAGCTCCTGCGGAGACTGAGATGTGAGGATTGCAGTTTGAAGCCAGCCAGGGCAGGAAAATCTATAATAAATTTTAATTTCTGATTAAATCAGAAAGAAAGGGAGATTGATACCATGGATCAAGTAGACCAGTGCCAGTCTTCAGCAAAAAGGAGCTCAGGGGCAGCGCCTAAGAATGAAGAACAAAACAAACAAACTCTCTCTTTCCTTGGTATATAAACTGATTTAAAAATACAAAGAGCTTATATATATACATGCACATGTACAAATATATGTATATGCATATATATACAAGTATACATACACATGTATATATATGTGTTGTTGTATGCATATAGTTTGTATGTATATATATGAGTGTGTGTAATTTTGAGGATGGAAATTGTTTTCATCTATACTAGATAACTGTCTTTTTCCAAACTACACTCTCAGCTCTAGTAGCAATTTGAAAGTTGATTTTACAAACTAGTAAATAACATGAATGTGAATTATTACATATTCCATTCATTTTTATGGCAGATGACCTATTTTAATTTTAATATTGACAATACACAAGACAAAATCATATTTAAAAAGTAGTAATTAATAAAAACAAAGTGAAAATGAAAGAATAGAATTACCTCTGCAATGCCCGGTATTCGAAGATGGGAAGTTCGACTATTTTGCTTATGTTCTTTGAAATCTGAGGTATCATATTCTTTTCCTTTGGGATCTTGGAGAATAATTAGTGGTTTTTGCATTGTCCAGGTAACAACAAACAATGTGTCATTTCCAGTGGTGCTGTCCACAGACACTGTGCCGTTGGCCCATGTCTTCCCTGTGACATTCAAGGCTTTGCTTTCCAACTGTTATATCAGTAAAAGGAAACATGTAAAACCAATTTGTTATTTATTTTGACAATACCTCAGCTTGAACTCAGGGACACAAACTTGTTAGGCAGGTGCTCTGCCCCTGAACTACACTTCCAGTATTTGTTTGTTTGTTTTTGTTTGTTGGTATTGGGGGGGCTTGAACTCTGGGCCTGGGTGCAGTCCCTGAGCTCTTCTCAAGGCTGATGCTCTACCACTTTGAGAAACAGTGCCACTTGTGGTTTTCTGGTGGTTAATTGTTGATAAGACTCTCATGGAGCCGGGTGCCTGTGACTCACGCCTATAATCCTAGCTACTCAGGAGGCTGAGATCTGAGGATGGTGGTTCAAAGCCAGCCCGCGCAGGAAAGACCGTCAGACTCTTGTCTCCAATAAACCACTAGAAAACCAGAAGTGGCACGGTAGCTCAAGTGGTAGAGTGCTCGCCTTGAGCTGAAGAAGTGAGGGAGAGCACCCAGGTCCAGAGATCAAGCCCCACAACTGACAAAAAAAAAAAAAAGAGTCTCATGTAATTTTCTGGTCTGGCTTGCTTCAGACTCTGCTCCTCATATCTCAGCCTGCTGAAGATGACAGGCCTAATACATATGTTTAATTGGCTTCAATTCCAAGTTTGGCACTTACTATATGACTGCACAAACTATTTTGTTTCTTTCATTTCTAGGATAAGCGTAAAATTCCTTGCTCTTGACTCTATGCTAAAATTAAAATAGTTTCTATTGTACTGACAAACTCTGGGGCTTAAACGTAGATTATTATTTAAAGTCCCTGAAATAGCTTTCTTTCTATTAGCTTACCTAGTGGAAAAAATATTACGAGTTTGGCCTTTTAATTATTCAATAAAGGAATGTTTACTAATCCTTATACATAACTAAATCATAAAATGAAACAGATTGAATACTAGCAGTTTGGATCAGTTTTACACAAATGATGAATACTGTCCAACGACTTTGGGAAGTTGTAAAGGTCTGAGTATTTATATGTGGAAATAGTTCTCAAAATAAAAATACATGAGTAATAAAAGTTTTCTCTTACCTGAATGTTCTGAATGAGTTTTTCATCTTCTGTTACATAGGGGTTAATTGAAATGACAATGCCTTCATATGCATTGTCAGGTAACTTTACCATTGAGCATTTTACCTCTGCCAAGAGATGCAGAGCTAGGCATAGAATGCCCCTCAGACTGAACATCATTTCTGCCAAGGCTACAATTATTTGGAAATGCAAGGAGAGTATTTATGTATCTGCCTATTAGTTTAGGAACTTGAATCAAGACCAAACTATTTGCATAAATTTGATATGGTAAAATACACTAAAATGTCTAGGTGAACTTCCTTATTCATTCTAAAGATATAGTTATGAAGTAGCAGTAGGGATTATGCTAAACATCCTTAGCATACCCTGTGTGGATAGTCAAGCTGATAGTAGAAAGTGAGTTATCCTTCTTACTATGAAATATGACCTTAGGATCTCCTTACAGAAAAGCTCTTCAGGGAGAGGTAGTGAATTAAGGGCTTGATTTTTATTTATTTTTAATTGTATTTTATTGTGAAGGTGATGTATAGAGGGGTTACATCTGAGGTTCAGTGGGAAAAGTTTTATCTTCTGTGATTAGTACTTGTTTTTTTCAGCTTTCAAATAATATTGAATGCTTAAGTTTATTCATAACTTGGGAACTTAATATGCTTTAGATAAGTTTTCTTTCATTCTTTTAAATTTTTTTGATTAAACACAAATGGTTCTTAGCTTGAACTTGTTGTACAATGGCATTGTGAGCTGGCTCTACAGTTAGAAAAATACAAACCCTACTCTTTCTTGCTTTGGTCACTTAATACTCATGGGATTTTTTTTTTGGTAAGAGTTATGTAGTTCATTTTTTAGGCTTTTTCTTTAGTTGGACTATTAGAATAATTTGTACTTATAGAAGCTCTAAATCTATGGGTCAGATCTACAAGGTTTTCATGAAAGGTCTAAATATTTTACTTTGGTGGTAAGCATTATATTTATACAATCAATACAAGTTTGTTATTCACTTTGATAATTAAAATTTCTGTTTTAATTCTTTTATTTTGTCATCATGTAAATACAAACTCCCAATGTTTTATTGTAAGGCCCGTGTATGCCTAAGACTAGAGGTAGAACTGTCTGGCACACTGAAACCATAGGCTTTTTGGAATGCTCTTTCATTTTTTTCTTGCTGTGCCCTTGCAGCTCCAGCCTAAGAACAGCCTCATCTGTAAAAATGTACTAAGCCATCCACATGAAAAGTAATATATATTTCCTTTGAACTTGTTTGTGCCTAACATCTGCATTGCTCTTGTAATTTACTATTTTATTACTAGCACTTGGGGCATTGAACTCAGAGCCTTGTGCTGCTACGTAAACTACTGCTTGAGTCATATTCCCAGTCCTTTTTGCTTTAGCTAACTTTCAAAGAGGGTCTTACAATGTCACTCCAGCCAGGCTTGGATGCAGTCCTCCTACCCACAGCCCCCTGTGTGGCTATCATTATGGGTGCGAGCCCCCGCATCCAGTCTTGCTTTTGTTATTATTGATATGCATAGTAGCTTGTTTCCTTTCTTGGAGGGAGAATTTTTTTTTCTGAGTTTAATCTTTCTCAATCTTAGATTCTTTAACTATAAAATGAAATAATAACTAGAAGGACTGTTGGTCAAATTAAATACAAGAACATGGGGAAAATACTTGTAAATGCTGGTGCATATTAGACTCACAATGAATGCTTATTGAGTATGGAGAAAACTCAAACTGTGTAATTCCTTAGAAAGTCTAACTCATAGTTCAACCAGGAAACCTGTATTTGAAAGGGGTAAGATGGGCTCAATGGAAGGGTGGGTAGATGAATGAAGAGAGGATGGGGGAGAATACAGTCACAAGGGTCAAAACAAATTCTCCAAACTTGTGCAAAGTGAGGGAAGGTGGCCTGTTGAGAGGGAAGGGTGAGAACATTGAAAGGAGGCTGACACTGATCAATATGCATTGTGTCCATAAACTGCTTTGCTGAATGGAAACTCCTTTGTACAATTATTTAAAGATGATAAAAATGCATATAAAAATAGATGTTCAGTGCTTTTCCTTGTTTCTTTTTTTTTTTTATCTACATTTTCCCTGTTCTCTCTTTTTTAAAACATAGGTACATTGGATATTAGTACTGTATTTATCCACCCTCCCTTTTTTACATTTTTAATTACATATTTTTATTGTAAAGACACTGTACAGAAGGGTTACAGTTACATGAGTAAGGTAATGAGTACATTTCCTATCGAGCATTTTTACCTCCTTTGTTTTTCCCCTACCATTTCTTCCCTCCCCACTTCCCCAACTCCTCTCTGCTCCCCCTCCCCCAAGTTGTAAAGTTCGTTTTCACCATAGTATCATGTACATCTCATTGTTACAATGGGTCAACCTGTATCCTTATTTCAGCATTTTGTTATTTCCCTTTCCCTCTCGAAATTAGAAAAATGTACAAACAAGATGCAGGGCACCAGAATCAAATACAGTGAATACAGAGGTTAAACCATGGGGGAAGAACATACAAAAGAAACAAAAAAAATCACACTGTACAGTATAAATACATTAAAAACAACAGCAAGAAAGATAAAACTTCTGTGTCCCTAACTTGGGGTTCATTTCCCTTAGCATCATCTTATTTTTTTTTTTTTAATTTTTTCAATTCATTTCTTTTTTTTTTAATTTTATTTTATTTTATTTGAGAACATACTGTACAGAGGGGTTACAATTACATGGGCAGGATAATGCATACATTTCTTACCAAGCATTGCAGCCTCCTCCTTTGTTTACCCTTCACCTCCCTTCCCAGCCTCCCCCCTCCCTCCCACCCAATCATACCCTCCCTTGCCCCCCCACCGACATTGTAAAGCTGGTTTTGACATGACTTTTTGTACTTCTCATTGTTGCAACAGGTCCACCTGAATCCTTAAACGACTTGTTTGTCCCCATCTCCTCCACATGTTATACTGACATCAAATATAGTGAAAGCGGGGGTTACACTGTGGGGGAGGGACATACAAAGCAACAAAGAAATAATCTTATAAATGCGTTAGAAACACATGCATGAAAGAAACAAAAACATTAAAATACATATTTGAGGTTTCGTTTTCCTAACATCACATTATCTGACTTTTTCCGCTTGACTCATACCTATACTAGATATTGCAAATAAGGGAAACCATGGGACCTATGTTTCTTTGGGCCTGGCTTACTTCACTTAATATAATTTTTTCCAAGCCTTTCCATTTCCTAACAAATGGGGAAATGTCATTCTTTCTGATGGAGGCATAGAATTCCATTGTGTATATATACCACATCTTCTTGATCCATTCATCTACTGAGGGGCATCTGGGTTGGTTCCATGTCTTAGCTATGGTAAATAATGCTGCAATAAACATAGTTGTGCTGGTAGCTTTAGTGTGGCCTTGTTTGTGATCATTTGGGTAAATGCCCAAAAGTGGGATTGCTGGGTCGTTGGGGAGCTCTATGTGGAGTCTTTTGAGGAACCTCCATACTGCTTTCCAAAGTGGTTGAACAAGTTTACATTCCCACCAACAATGAAGTAAGGTTCCTTTCTGTCCACATCCCCTCCAGCATCTGTTGTTGTTAGAGTTCTTGATTTTTGCTGTTCTAACTGGAGTGAAGTGATATCTCAATGTTGTTTTGATTTGCATTTCTTTTATGGCTAGGGATGTTGAACATTTCTTCATGTGTCTATTGGCCATCCTTCTTTCTTCTTCAGAGAAGCTTCTCTTTAAGTCTTTCGCCCACTTACTTATTGGGCAGTTGTTTCTTTGAGGATTTGTTGTTGGGTGGTTTAATTTTTTGAGTTCCAAGTATATTTTAGATATGAGACCCTTGTCCGTTGTATGGCTAGTAAAGATCTTCTCCCAGTCCGTGGGCTTTCTATTGATCTTGCTAGCTATGTCATTTGCCCTGCAGAAGCTCTGCAACCTTATACAATCCCATTTGTCCAGCCTTTCTTTGATTTGTTGTGTTTCCGGGTCTCTATTCAGAAAATTTCGGCCTGAGCCAAGGAGACCCAGGGTTTCTCCTATTCCATCCTGTAATGTTTTCAGAGTGTCTGCTTTGAGTTCAAGGTCTTTGATCCATTTGGAGTTGATTCTGGTGCAGGGTGATATATAAGGATCTAGCTTTAGTTTTCTACATGTAGTTAACCAGTTTTGCCAGCACCATTTACTGAAGAGGCTGTCTGTCTTCCATTCTATTGTTTTAGCTCCCTTATCGAAGATTAGATGGCTATAGGTCTGTAGGTTCATTTCTGGGTTTTCAATTCTATTCCATTGGTCCTGAGGTCTGTTCTTATGCCAATACCAAGCTGTTTTGATTACTATGGCTTTATAGTAGAGTTTGAAATTTGGTATTGATATTCCTCCAGCAGTGTTCTTTCCGTTGAGGAGCGTTTTTGCTATTCGGGGTCTTTTATTGTTCCATATGAATTTTTGGATTGCCTCTTCTATTTCCTTGAAGAATGAGGGTGGAATTTTGATAGGTATTGCGTTGAATTTGTAGATAGCCTTGGGAAGTATTGCCATTTTCACGATGTTAATCTTTCCAATCCAGGAGCATGGGAGGTTTTGCCATTTTTTAAGTTCTGTGTTGATTTCCTTTTTCAAGATTTTAAAGTTTTCATCATAGAGGTCCTTCACTTCTTTAGTTAAGTTAATTCCTAGGTATTTTATTTTTTGTGGGGCTATTACAAATGGAGTTGCTTTCCTAATTTCAGCCACACTTTTCTCATTGTTGGCATACAGAAAAGCCATTGATTTTTGGGGGTTAATTTTATAACCTGCTACTTTGCCAAAGTTTTGAATCAGCTTGAGTAATTTGGGAGTGGAGTCTATGGGATTCTTTAAATACAAGATCATGTCATCTGCAAAGAGGGAGAGTTTTATTTCTTCTTTCCCTACTTGGATCCCCTTTATGTCTGCATCTTGTCTTATTGCTGTAGCTAGGCATTCTAATACTAGATTGAAGAGAAGTGGAGAGAGTGGGCATCCTTGTCTTGTTCCTGAGTTAAGAGGAAATGGCTTTAGTTTTTCACCATTGAGTATAATGCTGGCTGTAGGTTTGTCATATACAGCCTTTATTGTATTGAGGAATGTTCCATGGATTCCTAATTTTTCCAAAACCTTCATCATAAAGGGGTGTTGGATCTTGTCGAATGCTTTTTCTGCGTCTATTGAGATAACCATGTGGTTCTTATTCTTGCTCCTGTTGATGTGATGAATAATATTAATTGATTTGCGTATATTGAACCAGCTTTGCATCCCTGAAATGAATCCTGTTTGATCGTGGTGTATGATTTTTTGGATGAATTGTTGAAGTCGGTTGGCCAAAATTTTGTTGAGAAGTTTTGCATCAATGTTCATCAAAGAAATGGGTCTATAGTTCTCTTTCTTTGATGAGTCCCTGCCTGGTTTTGGGATGAGGGTTATGATGGCTTCATAGAATGTGTTCGGTAGTGAGCTTTCTCTTTCAATTTCATTGAAGAGTTGGAGGAGAATTGGTGTGAGCTCTGCTTTGAAGGCCTTGTAAAATTCCGCTGTAAAACCATCTGGTCCTGGACTTTTCTTAGCTGGGAGGCCTCTTATTGCTGTTTCTATTTCAATGCTTGATATGGGCCTGTTAAGATAGTTTACCTCATCTTGGTTTAGTTTTGGCATGTCAATATTTGCTAGGAAGAGGTCCATTTCTGTCAAGTTCTCAAACTTATTAGCATAAAGTTTTGAGAAGTATTCCCTTATAATGTTCTGAATCTTGCTTGTTTCCGTGGTGATGTTTCCATTCTCATCTCTGAGTTTATTAATTTGGGTGTGTTCTCTTCTTTTTCTGATAAGATTTGCTAAGGGTCTGTCAATTTTGTTAAGTTTTTCAAAGAACCAACTCTTTGTTTTGTTGATTCTTTCTATAGTTTTTTTGGATTCTAATTCATTTAATTCTGATTTAATTTTGATTATTTCTTTCCGTTTACTGGATTGGGGTTTATCTTGCTGCTCTTTTTCAAGGAGGTTTAGATGTGTCATTAAATTGTTAGTTTCAGATCTCTCCAATTTGTTGATGTAGGAGCTCAGAGCTATAAACTTGCCTCTGAGTACTGCCTTTGCTGTGTCCCAGAGGAGCTGGTATTTTGTGTGTTCATTTTTGTTGAATAGCATGAACATTTGAATTTCCTTTCTAATCTCTTCCATGACCCACTCATGATTCAGCAGTGTGTTGTTCAGCCTCCATGTGATACCGGACTTCCTTTGGTGGCTTTTGGTGTTGAGTTCTAACTTTATTCCCTTGTGGTCAGAGAGAATGCAAGGTATAACTTCAATGTTTCTGAATTTAGACAAGTTTGCTTTGTGGCCTAAAATGTGGTCTATTTTAGAAAATGTTCCATGTGCTGCTGAGAAAAACGTGTATTCTGATGCTGCTGGGTGAAATGTTCGGTAAATGTCTGTTAAGTCTAGTTGATCTATGCAGCTGTTTAGATCTGCGGTTTCTCTGTTGAGTTTTTGCCGAGTTGATCTATCTAGTGGGGAGAGTGGTGTGTTAAAATCCCCAACGATTAATGTCTTTGGATCTATATGGGATTTGAGGGAAAGTAGTGTTTCTTTGATAAATTTGGGTGCTCCATTGTTTGGCGAATAGATATTTAGAATTGTAATATCCTCCTGAAGGAGAGATCCTTTAATTAGTATGTAGCGACCTTCTTTATCTCTTTTCACGAATTTTAATTTGAAATCTATTTTATCTGATATTAGGATTGCAACTCCCGCCTGTTTATGCGGTCCGTTTGCTTGGTAGATTTTGTTCCAGCCTTTAACATTGAAAATGTGTTTGTTTTTACGGGCAAGATGTGACTCCTGCAGGCAGCAGATAGAAGGGTCTTGTTTTTTAATCCAACTAGACAATCTATGTCGCTTAATTGGAGAGTTCAGTCCGTTAACATTAAGAGATAGGACTGAGAGGTATTTGGGAGTTCCTGCCATGTTATCTACCTTCTTGGGGGATGCGAAAACTGGGTTCTTCCTATGGTTCTTGGATTCTCAGTTTGGGTGCAGTTTCTTGGCCTTTATTGCGGTCTTGTTGGTTTTCTATGTGTAGGACATCTTTAAGAATCTTTTGTAGGGCTGGTTTGGTGGAGATGTATTGTTTCAATTTTTCTTTGCTATGGAAGGTTTTTATTTGGCCTTCAGTTATGAAGGAGAGTTTAGCTGGGTACAGTATTCTTGGTTGATAGTTGTTTGTTTTTAGGGCATGGCATACATCATTCCAGGCTCTTCTTGCTTTGATTGTCTCTGCTGAGAAATCTGAGGTGATTCTAATTGGTTTCCCTTTATAAGTGATTACCCTTTTCTCTCTGACAGCTTTAAGGATCTTTTCCTTGTTCTGAGTTGATCCTGTGTGGATTATAATGTGACGGTGGGATGTCCTATTCTGGTCTGGTCTATTTGGGGTTCTAAAGGCTTCTTGTATCTGGACAGGCCTATCTTTTTGCATGTTTGGGAAGTTCTCTGCTAGGATCCTGTTAAACAGATTTCCTAGACCATTAACTTCTGTTTCTAGGTGCTCCTCTACACCCATTATCCTTAGATTAGGCCTTCTGATGGTGTCTTCCAGGTGTTGGATAGATCTATCATATTTCTTGGACTTGTCTTGGATGGTTGTATGTTCTTTCTCTATAATATCTAGGCTGTCTTCAATCCCTGAGATTCGATCTTCTGCATGGTCTAACCTGCTGTCAAGACTCTCTACTTTGTTTTTTATCTCTTTTCCTTCTAGTTGGTCAGCTTTGATGGCTTCAAGTTCTTTGTTGAAGCTCTGTTTTAGGTCTTGTATGAATTTCTTTACTTCCTTAATTTGGTGTTCAGTGTTTGTCCTCAAATCACTTAGTTGATTGGTTATGGTTTCTTTGGGCTCCCATTCCTTCTGTTGGGTTCCATTCAGCATTCCCTTTGTGGTCTCCCTGACTTCCTTCAGCTCTTTGTTAATGGATTCCATGAATGCCTTTAGTGATCTTTGTGTGTTCTCTACCTGGTCTCTCAATTCCTGTATTACTCTTTGATTAGCTTCCTCCCGTTCGTGGGATTCCTGCAGATCTCTTTGAGTGTTCTCAGCCTGCTCACGCCATTCCTCCCTTTCTCTTTGAGTATTCTCAAGTTGTTCACGCAAATCCTGTATCAGTTTTTGAGTAGCTTCCTCACGCTTATGATATTCCTGTATAAACTTCTGGGATGCCTCCTCTCTCTCCCTATCACGCTCATACAGAGTCCTTTGTACGTTGTCAAACTTTTCATTTATCATGTTTGCCAGCAGTGTTTGTAGAGCTGTTTGGGAACTCTCCTCTGGATTATTCATTATCTGTTCTAACCCCTGATTATCAGGATTGGGAATTGAGATTCCCGAATTTGCCATTTTTCTTGTGTTTTTCCGGCTTACTCTGCCCATTTGAGATGAAGATAGCACCAGTTTTGTGCTAGAACACTATCTTAAGGCAACCATCAACCAAAGTTTGCATTTGTACAGTCAATAGTCTACAGATACAATCTAGTTCAACAGATACATCTATTCGACATCAAACAACTATATGTTAAAGGACTTCGAACCGCAGAGAAGAATTTGGAAAACCAGAAATTATTAGGGTTAGGGAGAGATGTGGGTAAAAAATAGGAATAGATTGGTGTGGGGAGGCACAGGGAGGGTTAACTATGTCCTAATCACAATGCAGGAAATAGGTTGGGTAGGATGTAAGTAGAGAGAGAGAGAAAAAGAAGAAAGGGAAAGGGGAATGAAAAGAGACCAGAAAAAAAAATAGAAACGTAAAAATTAATGTTATTTTAGAGATTAAAAGACCATCTATTTATAGAGGAATATGAATATGTTGAGAGAAAGGGAGGGACATAGAGGAGATGAGAAAAACTTTAAAAAAATGCTTAAAAATATTATATAGGTATAAAGAGGTAGTACTGCTATTAATGAATTTAAGTCTCAGAGGTTTTGAATTGAGTAATAAGTTTGTGGATTAAGTGTGTACACAATGGGGGATAGGGTCTACTTGTTAACTACGGGTTTATCTGAGGATGTGCAGGACAAGAGTTAAGTCACATAAAGATGAACAAAGAGGAAAAGATGGAAAGGATAGGAAAGTGAGATGAAAAGATCAGAAGTTCAGTAGAGCTAGAAAAAAAAACAAAAAGATAATTAAGAATGAAAGAAAAAGAGAAAGAAGACAAGAAAAGAAAAGAAAACACACATTCACTTATTCCTAAAATAAAAATTATAAGAGGAGAAAAAAAAAAAAGTTAATGGAAAACAATTATTTTTTCAGAAGAGGCAAAAATTAAAGATTAATAAAAGTTTTAGAAAAGCAAAAAAAAATTTATATATATATATATATATATATATATAAGGTAACAAAAAACGAAAATAAACAAAACAAGAAAAAGAAAAAAAGAAGAAAAGAAGAAGAAGAAAAAAAAAGTTCTTTGATTTTTTTTTTTTTTTTTTGGGAGGGGTGGGAAGAGTCCTGTATCTCCCTTTTGTCTGTAACCAGAGTCTGGTTGGAGTCTCTGGTCAGCTTGAGGTCCTGTGGCTTGATTGGTTTCTTAAGTCAATTTGTTGGAACAGGCAGAAAAATGCTCTGCTTTACCCAAGATTTTGAGATCCCCCTCCCAGGTTAGTTTACTGGGAGGGTGATCTGCTTTGAGAATCACAAAAGAGGGGGATGCAGTGCTGAGGCTAGGTTCTGGGTAGAGTTGAGGCCTTTCAATGAACAGTAGCTTTTCCCTGGGGCTATTTTGTGAAAAAAAACTCACAGCACCCAGCCTGGAGCCATTCTCAGGGTTTCTGTTTTTCAATTGATTGTGGTGGCTGCTAGAGGGAGGGGCAGCCTCTGGCTCTGGTTACCCAGTGAGGAGAGCCACTCCAATGGCTGGCGCCTGAGCTGGGTGACTTTTCCCTGGATGGAACTGAGTCTGTGAGGTCACTTCGCCGTTAAGTTCTTGTGACCTGCTAAATGACTCATTTTATTCCAAGGCCTGAGCTGGAGCTAGCCGCTCCTCCGAGCTTTGTCGGTATCCAAGATGGAGATCACCGGTGCTGGGGGGGGAGGGGTGGCCTTCCCTCCTCTGCTCCCAGAGAAGGAGTGAGGAAGCGGGGCTTCTACTCACGCGGAGTCTTGGATCCCGGGTCGTCTCTGGTCTGCAAAGTGCAGGATGAAGTTGTCCGTTCCTTGTCGGTTCTTGCTGGTGTTGAGTAGAATCCGCTCGTCTGCTGCGTCTGGCTCCTTCGTCCCGGACTGCGTCTCAGGTATGCCTCCGCGGTGGTGGTCGCCGCTGCGACCCTGCCGCCGCAGCGGCAGCTGCTCAGATGTGTCTGCTTGGCTTCCCCTCTCTTGACTAACTCTCTGTCCTGTGATGGCACACTTGGTGTGATTCTCTGGCTTGAGACTGTTCACTGGAACTCTGAAACTGTTTTCTATGCAAGAGCTTGTTCAGATTCCAGCTTCTCCTCCGCCATCTTCCCGGAACTCTCCATCATCTTATATTTGTACATAGCTTCTGATCTTTTCTGCTTGTTCTAGACATGTACTAGTTATTGCAGATAAGGGAAACCTTGGTACCTATATTTCTTTGGGCCTGGCTTATTTCATGTAATATAATTTTTTCCAAGTCTTCTATTTCCTAACAAATGGGGCGGTATCATTCTTTCTGATGGAAGCATAGAATTCCATTATATATGTGTGTGTACACACACACACACACACACACACACACACACACACACACACATTTTCTTGATCCATTCATCTACTGAGGGGCATCTGGGTTGGTTCCATATCTTAGCTATGGTAAATAATGCTGCAATAAACAGTTGTGCTGGTAGCCTTAGTATGGCCTTGTTTGTGATCATTTGGGTAAATGCCCAGAAGTGGGATTGCTGGAACCTCCATACTGCTTTGCAAAATGGGTGAACAAGTTTACAATCCCACCAACAATGCAGTAGGGTTCCCTTCTGTCCACATCCCCTCCAGCATCTGTTGTTTAATCAGAGTTCTTGATTATAGCCATTCTAACTGGGGTGAGGTGGAATCTCAGTGTTGTTTTTTTTTTTTTTTTTTTTTTTTTTTTTTTATTGTAAAGCTACTATACAGAGGGTTACAGTTACATGAGTGAGGTTATGAGTACACTTCCTCTTGAACATTGTTACCCCCTCCATTGTTTTCCCCCTATCATCCCCTCCCTCCCTCCCTTCCCCGAGGTTCTTTTTTTTTTTTTTTTGATTGTGATTAAATGATAACATAATTTCAAAGTCACAAGTTCATTCTAACTTCCCTGGAGCAAATTGTCTACCACAGTCTGTAATATATAACAGTGTTCACATGTTATATACCATATTTGTGATCAGCAGCATGGGGATATTTAGTAGTGGTTCAACCAGATGAGCGGAGTTCTTTGTTTCTTAAGTCCTGTTAGTTTTATCGTTTCACCTAACCTTTTGGATTTAGCATCCACTTATCAGGGAGACCATGTACCGTTTGTCTCTTCGTTCTTGGCTTACCTCGCTCAACATGATTCCTTCTAGCTCCATCCATTTCCCTGCAAATGCCATTATTTTGTCATTTCTAATGGCTGCATAATATTCCATTGTGTATAGATACCACAATTTTTGGATCCATTCATCTGTGGTGGGGCATCTAGGTTGTTTCCATATCCTGGCTATTGCGAACAGTGCTGCAATAAACATGGAGGTGCACGTGTCCTTGTATATTGGTTCCTGTTGTTCAGGGTAGATGCCTAGAAGTGGTATGACTGGGTCGTAAGGGAGGTCAATCTTTAGCTTTCTAAGGACCCTCCAGACTGCTTTCCAAAGTGGTTGTATAAGTGTACATTCCCACCAGCAGTGTAACAGGGTTCCTCTTTCTCCACATCCCCTCCAGCATTTGTCATTGGCTGATTTGTGGATGTGGGACATTCTGACTGGGGTAAGGTGGTATCTCAGGGTTGTCTTTATTTGCATTTCCTTCACCACCAGGGATGATGAACATTTCCTCATGTGTTTCTTTGCCATTTTTATTTCTTCATTTGAGAAGTCCCTCTTTAGTTCCCTTGCCCATTTAGTAATTGGTTTGTTAGGTTTGGGAGGGATTAGTTTCTTGAGTTCCCTGTATATACAGGATGTTAACCCCTTGTCTGATATATTGCTGGTAAATATTTTTTCCCAATTAGTTGGTTGTCTTTCTAGCTTAGTTGCAATAGATTTAGCTGTGCAGAAGCTTTTTATTTTAAGGTAGTCCCATTTGTCGAGTCTCTCTCCAACTTGTTGTGACCCTGGGACTCTGTTCAGGAAGTTCCTTCCTGTGCCTATTAGTTCAAGTGTCTCTCCTACTCTGTCCTGTAGTAGTTTCAGAGATTCAGGTTTAATGTTAAGGTCTTTAATCCATTTTGAGTTGATGTTGGTGCATGGTGATAGGCTGGGGTCCACTTTTAGTTTTCTGCATGTGGCTGCCCAGTTTTCCCAGCACCAGCGGTTGAAGAGGCTGTGTTTCTTCCATTGTATGTCTTTGGCTCCTTTGTCGAATATCAGCTGGCTGTAGGCCTGTGGATTTATATCTGGATCTTCTATTCTGTTCCATTGGTCTTCGGGTCTGTTTTTGTGCCAGTACCATGCTGTCTTTGTGATTATAGCTCTGTAGTAGAGTTTGAAGTTCGGCATGGATAGCCCTCCCATATTGTCTTTATCCCCTAGAATTGTTTTGGCTATTCTAGGTCTTTTGTTGTTCCATATAAATTTTTGGACTGTTTTCTGTATTTCAGTGATGTACGTCATTGGGATTTTAATAGGAATTGCATTGAATTTGTATATTAGTTTTGGAAGTATCACCATCTTTACTATATTAAGTCGGCCTATCCAGGAGCATGGGAGGTCTTTCCATTTCCTAGTGTCTTCTGCAATTTCTTTCTTTAACTTTTTATAGTTCTCATTAAATAGTTCTTTTACATCTTTGGTTAGGTTAATTCCTAAATATTTTATTTTTTGGGAGGTTATTGTGAATGGGGTTGCTCCCTTTATTTCCCTCTCTTCCTGTGCGTTATCAGTGTATAGGAAGGCAACTGATTTTTGTGGGTTTATTTTGTATCCTGCTATTTTGCCGAAGTGACTTATGATTTCTAAAAGTTTGGGGATGGAGTTTTTGGGATCGTGGAGGTATAGTATCATGTCTTCTGCAAAAAGGGATAGTTTCACTTCTTCTTTCCCTATGCGGATCCCTTTAATGTCTTTTTCTTGCCTTATTGCCCTGGCTAAGGGTTCTAGGACTATGTTGAAGAGGAGTGGAGACAGTGGACATCCTTGCCTTGTTCCTGTTTTTAGGAGGATTGGTTGTAGCTTTTCCCCATTAAGTATAATATTGGCTATTGGTCTGTCATAAATGGCTTTTATTGTTTTTAGAAATGTTCCTTCTATTCCTATTTTCTCCAGAGCTTTTAGCATGAATGAATGTTGAATTTTATCAAAGGCCTTTTCTGCATCTGTGGCGATAATCATGTGATTCTTGACCTTGGCTCTGTTGATATGCTGGATTACATTTATTGACTTACGTATGTTAAACCATCCCTGTGTCTCTGGGATGAAGCCTACCTGATCATAGTGTATTATTTTTTTTATGTGTTTCTGGATTCTGTTAGCTAGAATCTTATTAAGGATCTTTGCATCTGTGTTCATCTAGGAGATTGGCCTGTAATTCTCCTTTTTGGTTGGGTCTTTGCCTGGTTTGGGGATGAGTGTGATATTGGCTTCGTAGAATGAGTTTGGGATAGCTCCCTCCTTCTCTGTTTCTCTGAAGAGCTTGAGGAGTATGGGTATTAGTTCTTCTTTAAAGGTCTTATAGAATTCTGCTGTGAATCCATCTGGTCCTGGGCTTTTTTTTGTTGGAAGACTTTTGATAGCTTCCTGTATCTCATTATAGGATATTGGCTTATTTAATTGGTTAACTTCTTCTTTGCTCAGTTTGGGTAACTTGTATTTCTCTAAAAATGCATCCATTTCTGCCAGATTTTCTTCCTTTAGAGAGTATAGCTTTTGAAAGTAGTCTGTTAGAATTGTTTGGATATCTTGGGTACATGTTGTGATGTTTCCCGTGGCATCCCTAATCCTATTAATATGGGTTTCCTCTCTTCTTTTTTTAATTAATCTTGCCAACGGGCCATCAATTTTGTTTATTTTTTCAAAGAACCAGCTTTTTGTTTGGTTTATTTTGGTTATGGTTTTCTGATTTTCTAATTGGTTAATCTCTGCTCTCAATTTGGTTATCTGGCTTCGTCTAGTAGCTTTAGGTCCCATTTTTTCTTGTTTTTCTAGCTGTTTTAGTTGCAACATGAGATTATTTACTTGGTCTGTCTCCATTCTCTTGATGTGGGCACTGAGGGCAATAAATTTGCCCCTCAGGACTGCTTTTGCTGTGTCCCACAAGTTTCTTTGTGAGGTGTTTTCATTTTCATTGAGTTGTAGGAAATGCTTTATTTCTTCTCTGATCTCTTCTGTTACCCAGGCCTTGTTAAGGAGTGTGCTGTTCAATTTCCATGTATTAGAGAAATTTCTGCGGTATGCTTTGTTATTGAGAGCTAGCTTGATTCCACTGTGGTCAGATAGGATACAGGGGATTATGTCGATCCCTTTGTATTTGCTTAAGTTCCTTGCATGAACTATGATATGGTCTATTTTGGAGAAAGTTCCATGAGCTGCTGAGAAGAATGTGTACTGTGTTGTTTTAGGGTGAAATACTCGGTAGATGTCAGTTAATTCCGCTTGAAGTATGGCCTCACTTAATTCGGTAGCTTCTTTGCCAATCCTCTGGTTGGTAGACCTGTCCTTTGGTGAGAGTGGCGTGTTAAAGTCTCCTAGTATTATCGTATTGGGATCTATTTTATTCTGTAAGTTTGAGAGCATTTGTTTAACATATCTGGGTGCACCGATATTTGGGGCATATAAGTTGATGATGGTTATATCCTCCTCTTGGATTGTTCCCTTTATTAATATGTAGTGTCCGTCCTTGTCTTTCTGTACTGATTTTAATGAAAAGTTTATTTTGTCAGATATCAGGATAGCTACACCTGCTTTCTTATTGGGGGCATTTGATTGGTAGATCCTTTTCCACCCCTTCACTCTGAGTTTGTTTGTATGTTTGGCTGAGAGGTGGGTCTCCTGAAGGCAACAGATGGATGGGTCTTGTTTTCTGATCCAGTCCTCCATTCGTTTTCTTTTAATTGGCGAATTCAGCCCATTTATATTAAGAGAAAGTATAGAGAGATGCATTGTTGTCCCTGCCATTCCATTTTCCTAAGTTTTTCTTTTTTCCTTTCCTCCTGTGCTTGCTCAGTTAGACTTTGAGTAATGCCTGTTTGGGGCAGGTCCCAGTTCCTGGTTGCTTTCTTCAGGTTGTGTCCCCCCTCTTAGAATTCTTTGTAATGCTGGCTTAATGTTTATGTATTCATTTAGTTTTTCTTTGCTATTAAAAGTTTTCAGTTCTCCATCAAATGTGAATGCTAGCTTTGCCGGGTATATCAGTCTGGGTTGGCAGTTATTGGCTCTCAGGGCTCGTATGGTGCTTTCCCAGGCTTTTCTTGCATTCATTGTTTGTGTGGAGAGATCTGCAGTGATTCTAATTTTTTTCCCGTTGTAGTATAGCTCCTTCTCCATTTTTGCTGCATGCAGGATTGTTTCCTTATTATTCAGATCCATCATTGTTACTATAATGTGCCTAGAAGTGTTTCTCCTGGGATCTTGCTTGTTGGGTGTTTGATAAGCTTTTGTGATGTAGTTAAGATGGTCGTTTTTGAGGTGGGGAAAATTTTCATTGACTATCTTGTTAAATAGGTGTTGCATTCCCTTGCTCTGGAATTCCTCACCTTCGTCCACTCCGATTATGCGAAGGTTAAATTTTTTAGCATTATCTGCTTGCTCTTGAATTTCCCTTTGGTTTAATTTGAGTGATTTTTCCATATCTGTCACTTTTTGGTCCAGTTGGTGTATTCTGTCTTCTGTATCTGACACTCTACCTTCCATTTCATTCACTCTGTTGACCGTGGCTTCTATTGCGGTTTGCATGGTGGAAATGGATCCCTTTATGGATTCAATGTTGGTTCTCAGAGTACTGATCTCACCTCTCAATGAGGTGAGATCAGTATGCATTACCTCTAATTTGGCGTTTATCTCACTTCTTACTGAGGTTTGTGCAGCTTCTATTTTTGCATCCAACTTTTGTTTGATGTCCTGTATATCTTTTGATAGTTCATCCTTGTGCTCTTTCAATTTCTGATCCATTTCTCACTTTATTTCTTGAGTCATTGCCTCCAGCAACCCTTGGATGTAGTTTTTGTCTTCCATTCCTGCTTTGCTCCCACTGGGGCTCTCCCCTGCGTGGCTGCTGGCTTTTGAGGTGAGCTTGCTGTCCTGGGTAGTGGTAAACCTTGTGATTTTTCTCTGTGATTTTCGCATGGGGGTTCAGGAGACTGCTCTTCAATCTTGTTTTGGTGTGTCTGTCTTTGCTTGGTTGCTGATTCCTGTAGGTCGTCAGTTGTTGTTGCAGTCCGAGTTCAGTTGGGGTGGTTGCGGGCTGGGTTGGGCGGCCCCCCGCCGGGTAGTGCGATCGCGATTGGGCGGGTGGTCTGCCGACAGGTCCCTTTGTTGCGCTGCTGGTGCCGGGCGGCTTTGGCAGGATGGAGCCTCTCCGCTCCGGTGGAGAGTGATGGGTGGGGGTGGGATCCTCGTGGAGACTCCCGGCTGTTAGGTTTCTCTGTTCCTGGCGATCCGCTGTTCTGCAATCCGGTACCTGGTGATCTGCAAGCAGCCCCCTGTGTCTCTGTGGCTCCGGCAGCCCCCGCCGGGCCGGCTGGCCGGCGGCTTGGCGCACTGCCGCGCGGCCAGTAAAGGTTGGGGGAGGGGTTTTCGCTCTTCTCTGTTCTGAAATTCTTCTTTTCCTCTCTTTCTTTTTTTGTTATTTTCCACCTCTGGTTTTTCTCTGAGTGTTCGTCTTTTTGTTGTTGTCGGTCTCTTGGGGAGATTAAACGTTGGAACTTGAACTCTCTTTTTGGTTGGAGAGAGCTGTGGCGTTTCCCTACTGCCCCCTCGCCATCTTGGTCCCCCCTCCTCCTCCTTGTTTCTTTATATGGAGAAAATATGAATGCATTTAGGTGCCCCATCCAATGCTCTACTCTTGAACAAGTACAGGATGATTAAATATAACATTACTGATGGAGAAATTAAAATCACTTCTGTAGATTAGAATTGGTGAAAAAAAGGAGAAAAACCCAACAACACAATATAGGGCAAGAACAATTGGATAGGAAAGTTATAATCTCTTCACTAGAGTGCCAAATTTGGGTAATAATTTATGGTTAAGGAATTCAGGATGGCTTTGGGAGAAGGCCATTCTTTAGAAGACTGAGGAATAGAGAGCTTATACTTTCCAAAAAGGAAACATTTGGTATTGAAACTCAGGACATTCTGACTGGGATAAGGTGGAATCTCAGTGTTGTTTTGATTTGCATTTCTTTTATGGTCAGGAATGTTGCTTATCTAATTTGTGGAAGGGAAAGGGAATCATAGAAACAGCAGGACAAAGGAAGAACTAAAGCAACAATGTAGTCACTAGGCACTATGTTGGAGATGAACTTTACTACTGGGAGGGTGGGATGGTTAGTGAGTAGTTATAAGCAGGGGGAAATAAGGGAGGAGTAACAGTGTTTTAAAAAATGTACTCATTACCTTCCTTATGTAACTGTAACCCCCTGTTCATCACCTTTACAATAAATTCAAATTTAAATTTAAATTCAGAAAAACCCAGAGAACCTTCCGTTTCAGAGCTTACATTTTTTAAAGTATACTCTATTTCCACCCTTTCCCTTTTTTCTTTTTAGCAATGCCAGGAATCAATCCCAGAACCTTATGCATGCTAGATAAGTACTTTCCCTGAGCCATCTCCCAGCCCTCAGGCTGTTTTCAAACATATGCCACATATAGTACTTTTGAAAAGTATGACCAGAGAGTATAGGCTTGAAAAATATTTGGAAATTAGCTTATTTGATAAACAGTAATCATCATTAGAAGAGTCTAGAGAGAGTGAATTGTTGAGATTTAGGATAGGAACACATGGCCTTGCACTTACTAAACAAGTGATTTAACACTTGTGCCAGGCTTCTTGACTACTACCATTAATTTTGTATTACTCAAAAGAATCTCTATCTTGTTTCAAGATGAGTCATTTTAAATTGGATCTTAAATTGAAATGGACAACAACTGTAAAAATCATATTGTCACAATGTTCTAGAATGTAGTCTTCAACTAAGTTCCCTTACATGTATGTGTCCTTTCTTTTCCCTTCTTTTCTTTTCTCTTTTTTTCTTTTCAGTTTTCTTTCTTTGCCCCTTCCTTCCTTCCTTTCTTCCTTCCTTTCTTCCTTCATTTCTTCTTTCCTTCCTTCCTTCCTTTTTTCCTTCCTTCTTTCCTTCCTTCTTTCCTTCCTTCCTTCCTTCCTCTTGTGGAGCTTTAACTCAGGGTGCTATACCTGAGCTCATTTGCTCAAGGCTAGAGCTCCACCACTTTGAGACACAGCTCCACTTCCAGTTTTTGAGTGGTTAACTGGAGATTAAGTATCTCACAGGCAGTTTTCTGCTTAGGCTGCCCTCCAACAGGCACCCAAAGATCTCAGCCTCCCAAGTAGCAAGCTTTACAGGCACAAGCCACTAGTACTGGGATTTAAGTGGTTCTTATTGAAATCATCACTTCATTTCTCCCTGGATCATCTTCCCAAAAGATTTTACTAGCTGAAAAGATATAATATTAGAAGCATGCAAGTATTGTAGCCACAGACCATTGGTTTATAGAGTTAAATTGTCTTCTGAAAAGCAAAATAAAACTATGTGATCTAAACAAGGAAATATTCAGAGCCTACCAGTGTATATAATTCACTAATTCAGAGATTTATGAGCTAATACACCTACTGATACAATCATCCTTAAATGTCATAGTTAATTCCTGTAGAGGTTATTTTGGAACTATCTATTACATAATCTTGCAACTAACAAAAACAATGAACTGTCATAGCATCTTCATTTCCTTGTTGACACTCTCAGAATTCTCTTTATTACTTCTCTCTTTTCTTTCTTTTGTTTCTTTGTCTTTTCTATTTTGCTATTGGGGTTCCAACCTAGGACACTACACTTGCTAGGCAAGCCATTGCCACTGAGATACATTGCAGCCCTGGTTGGTCTTCTAGTGTCTCTTCATACCATATTAATCTTTCACCTATGATTTCTTTCTTACTGCTGCTTTTTTTCTCATAATCTTTGGAAGGTCACTGTATTTGCTGCCAGTAAACAAGCCCCAAATTTAAATATATTGTCTTCAGTTTTCTTATCTATTTAGTTACTCATTTACAAAAATACTGTAATAAACATTAGCACTGTGTCAAATGCTCTGATGATGTTACAGTTCTAACTTTCTTCAAGGTACTGATAAATGAATGACCTTGTATGTTAGTAATTATCTTAATTGATTTTTCTGTTGCTCTTTATACATCCTTAAACATTATTTCAATTCACATAATGCTATACTCAATCTTTTATTCATGCTGTACTGGGGTTTCAACTAAGGACTTCATGTTTGCTAGGCAAGAAGTCTACAACTTGAGCGAGACCTCTAGTCTCTTTTGCTTTTGGGGTTTATTTTACTTTGTTTTTATTTTATTGACAAGGTGATGTAGAGAGGGGTTACAGTTATATAGGTAGTGAGTTCATTTCTTGTCTAACTTGTTACCTTCTCCTTCATTTTTCTCCCTCTTTGCTCCCTCCCAATCCCCCTACTGCATGCTATTGGTTTTATAAGGTCCCTTGCTTTTGGCCAAGATGGGCCTTGTTCATGGCTGTTTTTTCACTTCTAATAAATTTACTCTGTTTACCTTACACATTTTTCTGCCTTTTAATTCTTTAGTGGGTATAAGAACCATTTTCTTCGTTCTAGTTGGTATTAATAAAAAGAATATTTCACCCAATTTGAAAGAATGGGTTTAATACGGCTAGATCAAGGAAATACCAAATTAAAAAAAATGAGATTGGGCAATAGCTGGTTAGTTCAAGTCATATTTCTCCTAAGGGTAAAAGCAGAGATTTCCCTATAGTCTACACTTTTAAAAACAATTCTACTATTATTTTTATGACTGAGTCTGGGACTCAAACTCAGTACCTGACGCTTTTGCTCTTTGATTAATGCTCTACCAACTAATTCATGCCTCTAACCCCATGATTATACTCCTGATGATTTTGGGTTTTAAGAGAAACTGTTCTGTTGGGAGTTTTACTTGTTTTGCTTATCATGTTACTTTTTGTTAGATCTGGTCTACTGGGGCTTAATTCAGGATTCTAGTCCAAAATCAATGTTGGGTTTTTTTCTATCACTTTAGCAGCTGTTAAATTGGAGGATTAATGAAGAGGTGACATGAGATCAAAGTTTGTAATATCAGTGCAAAGTAAGATATGGTTCAGGTCTTTTTCCTCAGAGTGACTCAGGTGTTTCTGACTAAAGGAACCATATTTCCTGCTTGTTCCTTGTGCTTTGCCTATCAGGTTGTTACTGGTCCCATTTTGTGGTCATCTGGTCTGTTGTGGGACTTATTCATTACAGTTGATACTTAGGGAAGGAAAATATTTATTGAGCATGGTGACAGGCATTGGGGCTATCATGATACATAGGAGATTACTTCTGATTGTTAAGAATCCTACCCTCTAGAGATAAACAAATACAAATAAATGGCAAGGATGTGAGGAGTGTAGTGTGCACCAGGAGTAAGAAGTAGTTGTTAGATGAAGTTAGATTAATGTAATTTAGTGGAGGCAAGGGATGGTGGTAGTGATGTCGGGTGTCACCTATTCTAAAACGTGAGAATAAGCATGCATTATCCAGACAACTGTAGACTGTGAAAATGGAGGCATTATGGAGGAGAGGCCTCATGGAGAATGAGAAGAGCCTCCCAGGCTCAAGCTCCTGTTATATATTCAAAGCACTAGGGGCAGGCAGGAAGGGTGGAGCTACAGATGGCATCAGGAATTGAGAGACCTGAAACTGGAGGGCTGAGCTGGAAGAAAGACTTTAAGGGGTTATCAGTTACATACACACGGTCAGAGTACAAAGGAGATTGACTGATTTTTAGAGAGGAAAAGGACAGAACTAGATTGAATTTTAGAAAAGATTTGGACCTTAAGGTGAATAGTGGTCACAAGCAGAACTGGATTTCTAGCACTGATTTTTTTTGGCACACACGTTGTTAAATAGTACTCATGTAGGATCCTAGGAACAGAGTTAGACTGGATATTAGACTCTACTCCTTGTACTCAGGAGCCTCCAGGCAGGGCATAATTCAAACAGGAGTTCATAGTTGTACTTTTTGGGGATTGTTTTGTGGAGAATCCAGGTTAAAATGATAGGTGTGAACAAACTATGGAGACAGACACACTGCAGGCGTTTTAACATATTAAGAATGGTCTGGACTTGGTAACTGATGGGGTTTAGAGAACAAACTAACAAGAATAGGAAAATCTCTGTCATTTTATGAATGTGTTAGAATATTCAGCATTCCATGCTTTTGTTTCTCTCCTTTATTTTCTCTCCTCAAGGTCCAATTCTTTGTTTCAAATAAATTATTCTACAGGGAAGCTTGGAGAGGGACTTCTGTTGAATAGTAAACAAGTGCATTTGGAAGTCATGAAACTATATGAAAAGTGATGCCAAGAGGGGACCTCCTTTCTGTCTGAGTGTGGAGGGGGAGCGGAGGTGAGCAGTAGGATTAGGATTGTAAGAGAGCATGTTGTTCTTAGAAGACAGAGGAGGGATACTGAAGGTTAGAATCTCAGATGGAAGAAAAGACCATGATGTTCCTAGTAAGAGCATCGACACATAAAACAGTATGTGCTTTGGGGAAAATCATGTGTCTCTGACTGATTTCAATTGTGGTATAGAGGGAATGATGCCATAAAAAAGAGGAGGTAGGGGTGAAATCCTGATAATGTGCTCATTTATCTCACAAATATTTGTGTCTACTCTACTGTGGTACCTCACATATAAAGGATCAAGTAAACTTGGATATGTTTAGGTAATTCTTCCACTGAGATATGTTGAGGTAGTTCAATCTAAGTGAAGTTGAGCTAAATTTTGTAATTTTTACCAAATTACTTTGAAGTTATTGTGGGACTTGGCTTGGGGAGGATACACTGAAGACATAAAAGCCAACTATGGCTAAATTTTCCAGCAGTATACATTAGTTACAGCCTGAGGCACTATTGTTGAAGAGAGTAGAGTTGTGTCTCCATACAGGATGCCTTTCTTCCTTCACAGGATGGCTTACTTACTGTTTTCTAGATTTCTTGCCAGAGACAATAGAACTAATCTTCCTTTCCCAAATCTAGCATTTTTTGACCTAGTTGATGGGCTGTTAGACCACGTGGCTTAATTTGAATGCTCATGCCAACACTTTACTTCCGAGCTGCTATTGCTAGTTTTTCCTTCAGTATTTATTGTCAGGGTTAGCACTGCCATCTATGTTGATGTGCAGAGCACTGTGCTTAGAAGAGCTCTGATGGTGGTTTAATTCTTTGTCATTTCTGTCTTGAAACCCTGATTATTATTTAAACAAAAGCCTCTCGTTTTCATTGTGCACTGGAAAATATAAATTTGATAGCCAGTCCTGACTACAAGTGTAACAATCATTTAGTTTTCTTATTCTTCCTAATTCATAACCATGTACTTAACGCCCACAGACATTAAGGAATTAAATCAAAGCCTGCTCTAGGAGAAAATAGCTCGCTCGTGGTTCTGACCTGAACACTGGAGCATCTGGAATGGATGTAACCAGATAGATAGGTTTTGTCTTACAGGTATGAGGTGAATAGGTAGGAACAAGCCAGGGAAAACACCTCTGTTGACAACAAAGAACTTCAGGCCTTCATTCTCCTCTCAACAGGTAACAGGCCAGGTGTTCATCCCTTACTCTTTCCCTATATTTTCTTTGTATCCACTATTCTAAGCCATTAGAACTGGCTGAACAAGTACGGGCCTTTCAGATGAACTAGCAGTGCCAATAGATATTCTGTTTCAACAGCACAGTCCCAGATACCCTAAGGCATAGCTCCTTTTTGTCAGCATGTCATTTGACAAAGTCATATCTTCTTAGTGACCAGGAAGCTAACACTTCCACTTCCCTTGTTCTTACTGATATTCTTTTCAATTTAAACAATAAAAGCCAGGTCAACCGGTCTAGTCTATGTTGAAAGACATAAAAAGGTTCCTCAAAGATCTTTTATGTGTCTTTGATTTTGACTTACTTCCAAATCAGCAAATAAGACTGTTTGACATATGGATGTAAGTGATTATATGTGTCGTTTTTCTCCAGTTCTCTGGATTGCTAAGTTGTGATCCTAACAATCTTTCTGTAAAGTGTAGGAAAACAACCAACATGAAGTAAAGGAAAGCCATATACTTGTAAACTTGGACTCAGAAGAAGTTGTGAATTTAGCCTCTCAAGTAAATATGCTCTTCTCAACCTACATCTCCTTGTCAATTGGTCTTATCAATATGGTGTACCCCAAGTCTAGGGCTCTGAGTAATGAATTAAAAGGTGTGTGTGTGTTTTTTTTCTGTACAAGACAATAGACAGTACCATCAGTAGTTTTTCCTAAGATGAAAGTAAAAGCATATGGGTAGTTATGGCTTCCTAAGGGAAAAGAAATAGATACATATTTCTATTAAACTGAAGTCAGGAGTCCCTAAGGTTTGAAGGTGGCATTTTATTTTTTAAATTGTTATCTTTGATGTCCACGAATTTCAGTAAATGTGACATTAGTTATTATGATATCTAATTGGAAATATTAGGTATAGAAGACTATCAATTTATACTTGTAGCAATGTCATCCCTCAAATATTGTTTGTTTAATTTTATACTATATACTTCATTTTGTCTACCTAGACGGTTTTAACTTCTTGATGAAGTTTGAAATGGCAAAAAGATTCAAAGTAGTTTTTATTTATTTTTTTGCTTTATTTTGGTGAATATTGAGCTTGAATTGTGAGCTTAAGGATTTGTGCTACCACCATTTATTTTTTTTTCTTTTTCCTTTGTATTTATTCTGAGCTGTGGTGGCTTGTGCATGCATAAAATGCCAAGGTAAACCTATCTTGATTCTTCCATTGGAATGCCTAATATCACTAACTGTTTACATTTGACTGTGAAGATATTTACAGTGTCATTTTTCCTCTTGTATACAAATACTCAGATGATAACTCATCCTGGCATAGAGCAGAGATGACAAATGTACTGTGAGTTTAGGCATCATGACTAGGTCACAAAATTATAAAGAGGACTAAACCCAGGAACCAGATTAAAAATATATATATTTACAATATTAAGCTTCAAATGGTAGAACTTTTTGTCCCAGTTACAAACATCATTATCTCATTTGATCTTTTTATGCACTTAACATATCAGCATGCAGATATTAACAAGTAACTTGCAATGAGCTTGAAGTGGCAGCAAAAATGTAAGAATACAAGTTTGTCTGACCTTAGAACCTAGAAGTCCATACCATATAGCAATATCAGAAGGGGAGAAGAAAACACAGTTGGGGGGAGCCATTTCTAAGAATGCTGGAATCAGATGAGAGCCAGTGAGAGTGTGTTAACTTTTGAAGTCTGGAACAAGGCAAGATATTCACTCATCATGCCTATTCAACACAAGGAAAGAAGTAGTCATCACAATATCTAATGTTTATAAACCTTACAGATGTCAACCAAAAGCTAGTGAGAATTGCCTGGTGCTGGAGGCTCACACCTGTCATCCTAGCTACTCAGGAGGCTGAGACCTGAGGAGCATGATTCAAAGCCAGCCTGGGCAGGAAAGTCTTTGAGACTCTTATTTCCAATAAACCACTAGAAAAAAAATCATCGTGGCTCAAGCAGTAGAGCACGTTCGCCTTGAGCTGAAGAGTGCAGGGACAGCGCCAAGCCCAGAGTTCAAGCCCTACAACCAACCAAAAAAAAAATTATGAGAAATTTTAAAGAAAGATGGCAAATTTGAGGATGCAAAATCCACCCATGTACTAAATATATTTCCATTTGATAACAAGGCACTTTAAAAAATAAGAATTCAAATTTAGTTACAAAAATAAAACACTGAAGAATAAATTTAATAGCATTTAATATTTTACATAGCATTTCATGCTTTTGTCCCAGCTGGTCTTGATCATAGGCCTCTTTTTTTTAATTTTATTTTATTGTAAAGAAGCTGTGCAGAGGGGTTACAGTTGCATGAGTAAGGCAATGAGGACATTTCTTGTTGAGCATTGTTCCCCCTTCCCTTGTTGTTCTACCACTATTCCTTCCTTCCCCACCTCTTTCCCTCCACCCACACCCAAAATTGTAAAGTTCATTTCCAAAATGCTGTCTTGTGGGTATCATCATGCCTTCTTGTAACTGGAATGACCCAGCTTATTATATGTAATGAAGTGTGACTTTATGCTGAGGCTGGCCTTGAATAGTGATCTTTCTCATTTCCATCTCTAGAGTCACTGTGGAGTTAGAGGCATGAGTCACCATATACAGCTCATTTCAGAATGAAATGTGTATCAAAATGTGTATCAAAAAATAATACACACCTAGGAATCAATATAAACACCTTTATCTCTATGTTAAGAAAATGAATGAATAAAATGCAAAACTGTAATATCCCAGTTATTCACATGAACAACTATTTTTGCTTAATTAATAATCTTTCTAGATCTTTTAAGATTATTTTTATGAGTTTATGATCAGATAGGATGATTAAGAAATAGAGGAATAGTCTTTTTATTGTTGTTTCTGCTTTTTAAAAGTGTTGTTGAAGGTCTTCTTGAAGATTTTCTTTCTGGGAGGAAAGCAGTGGCACCTACAATAAGACACACAAGTACCACTGATGCCATCACTGACAGCACCAGAGTGGTAACATTGACTGCAGACTTGGCATTACCAGCACCGGATCTGCATCAGGGACAAACTAAGCTACTTGTGCAATGTTGGATAATTTTGATGTCAAACTGCTCTTGTCTCTACTTTGAATGGCAATGAATATGTGAGCAGCATTTTCCTCTGAGATATTTCCTGGCTTAAATGCAAAGGTCTCCTCAGAGTTGGCTTCACTTGCAAACAGGTTAGAAGTGTGAACTTGAAGAGCATTGTCAAAATGGTGTCTCAGGTCAAGTATGTTTCTACTTATTCTTATGATCTACTGTTGAACTAAGGAAAAAAGAGTTTTCAATGTTTTAGTAACTAGAATACCATATTCAATTTCCTTCTATGTATTCTAAAAAATATTGTTTAGGCAAAATAAATGTTTATATCAGCCTAAAACTTTTTATAAAAGATAAATTTTGACTGCTAAAATCAATGAATATATTTGTTATTGATGTTGTTGTTTGCTCTTTTTTTTTAATTGTTACCATCTTCTATTATATAACGATTTCTTATATATGGTATCGACAGTATGATCCTTAAAAGACTGTAGATTAATCCGATATTATCAAAATTAAAATTCTTTATTGTTCAAAGTCCTCATAAAGAGAAAATGTTATCACAAACCAGGAAATATATTTACAAATCACACTTCTGATGACAGACTTAAATCCACAAAATTTCATATTTTTATGAATCATTAGAAAATAAGAAAAATAATGGGGCTGGGAAGGTGGCTCAGTGGTAGAGCACTTGCCTTTCATGCATGAAGCCCTGGGTTTGATTCCTCAGCACCACATAAGCAGAAAAACAAATACAAAAAAAAAAAAGACAAAGAATGATCAAAATATTTAAGTAACAATTTCAAGAACACTGCTAAATAAACATATCAATGAATTGAAAGTCAAAATGCTAGAAGGATTTATTTTTTTAACTATTAATAAGTTTTTTATTGTGAAAATACCATACAGAGGGGTTAGAATTACATGAGCAAGGTAATGCGTACATTTCTTATCAAGAATTGTTTCCTCCCCCTTTGTTTCCCTTTTCCATGTCTACCTTCCCATTCCTCTCTCCCCCCACCAAAGTTCTAAAGATTGTTTATCGACTAAGCATCTTGTCCATTTCATTGTTTCAATGGGTCCACCTCTATCCTTATTTAAACAATTTGTTCTTTCCCTTTACCTCCCCAAATTATACCAACATCAAATACACTGAAAACAGTGGTTATCCTGTGGGGGGAGGGGAACATACAAATCACCAAAAAAATCACCTTATAAATATGTTAGAAACAATAGCAAGAATGAAAAGACATTTGAGTCCTTATCTTGGGGTTCTTTTCACTTGACATCAACTTGTCTGAACTTTTCTGCTTGTCTCAGACATATACTAGTTATTGCAGTTTGGGCATTTACCTCAATGATCACAAACAAGGCCATACTAAAGCCACCAGCACAACTATGTTTATTGCAGCATTATTTACCATAGCTAAGATATGGAACCAACCCAGATGCCCCTCAGTGGATGAATGCATCAAGAAAATATGGTATATATCCACAATGGAATTCTATGCCTCCATCAGAAAGAATGACATTGCCCCATTTGTTAGGAAATGGAAAGACGGAATAAAATATATGAAGTGAAGTAAGCCAGGCCCAAAGAAACATAGGTCCATGGTCTCCCTTATGTGTTGCTCATTCTAAACACAGGATATCACTGTGATTACAGGTGGCCTAGAAATCGCTGTGTAACTCAAGCCAGTTTGGAACCCATGATTCTTCTCCCTCACCCTCCCAAGTACTCTGATAGTATTAAGAGTGTGCAACACTATGTTCCATTGAATTCTGGCTTTTAAACTCTGCCAAATATACTAATATATATATATATATATATATATATATATATATATATATATATAAAATAAGAAAATGTTAAAAATGGTTTTGAAAAAGAAGTTTTACAGACTCTTCTGCCAAGGCTGACTTTGAACCTGCATCCTCAGATTTCAGAATCCTGAGTAGCTGGGATCACCTCTGGAATACTTCTCATTATTTTCCAATTGGTAATGAAAGTCACAAGAGAAAAGAACCAAAGGAAAGGCAGCAAAGTTTGCATCCTTAATACTTATTGTCATCATTTTTTTGTTTTGAGTTAATAAAAACCCTCTACCTAAATGTTGTCTTATAGCCATGTATTCTGAATGGTAAATCCTGCCACTGTGTACTTCATCTCATAACATAGTAGATTTTCTTCTTTTGTCCTGCCTCAAAACTCTTTGTATTACGGCTAATATAGTTAAGGTGTTCCAAACTAACATAATACTGATCTTTTGCATTATTACCAGATGCCAAGTAGTTTTCCAAAGTTGAGATTAACCTAAAGGAAATGATCTGCAAACTTCACTGTAAAGATAGAAAAAGCAATACTTTTTTTTGTTTTTGTTGGTCCTGGGGCTTGAACTCTGGGCCTGGGCACTGTTCCTCAGCTCTTCAGCTCAAGGCTAGCATTCTACCACCTGAGTCAAAGTGCCACTTCTGGTTTTCTGAGTGATTTATTGGAGATAAGAGTCTCATGGACTTTCCTGCCCAGGCTGGCTTGGAACTATGATCCTCATATCTCAGTGTCCTCAATAGCTAGGATTATAGGCAGGAGCCATCCATGCCTGGCTAAAATATTTTTAAATTGTAAAATATTTGAAGCTTTTGTTATATGAAATTGCAAATACTATTCAAGCTATGACTGGATTCTATATATTATGAATCACTATTCACTACCCAGCAGCTCTATTTGCTGGATACTGAATGCTTTGGCTGGCAGAATGCATTCCTCCATGAGCCCACACTTTTAAGCTAGATCTACCATTTCTTGGATAAGCTGTAACATAACTGGAGTAGACTCCATCATTCTTGAAAGAATCAACACCTTTTTATAGAAATAAATGTTATTATTCTTGTTTTGATAAATTAAAAGACAAATTTATATTTTTTCTTTTTTTTATTTTTATTTTTTGTGAACATACTATACAGAGGGGTTACAATTACATGGGCAAGATAATGAGTACATTTCTTATCAAGCATTGCAGCCTTCTCCTTTGTTTACCCTTCACATCACTTCCCAGCCTCCCCCAGCCCCCCCACCCAATTCTCCCCCCAACCAAAGTTGTAAAGTTTGTTTTTGGCATGACAACTTGTACTTCTCATTGTTGCAACGGGTCCACCTGTATCCTTAAACGACTTGTTTTTCCCTATCTCCTGCACAAATTATACCGACATCAAATATAGTGAAAGCAGGGGTTATACTGAGGGGGAGGTACATACAAAGTAACAAAGAAATAATCTTATAAATGCGTTAGAAACAAATGCATGAAAGAAAAAAACATTTAAATACATATCTAAGGGTTCATTTTCCTAACATCACATTATCTGACCTTTTCTGCTTGACTCATACATATACTAGATACTGAAAATAAGGGAAACCATGGGACCTATGCTTAAGATAAGCATTTGCTCCTATAAGCATGACTCAGTATTTCACATTTAAATCTGGAAAATATTTCCCATTATATGCTGCCAGGACAATATGTTATTGAATTGATGTCTGTTGTGTTGTCTTGATACCAAAATATCAATTTAACAAATAGGTACAGATTGATATTTGTTTTTGCTTAATAAACATTTTAACACCTCACATTTCTATCTTATTTTATAACTAGATTTTAATACCCTTTTTTACTATTTGTCTGCCCAATGGATTGCTTTCTACCTACTTTATTTTATATTATGTAATCTCTCTGTTTAGGTCAAAGGGTCCCTACTAAAAACAAATGAAGTTTCTTGGGGTAGCATTTAACTGTCTTTATTGTAAAAAAAAAAAAAAAAAAAGACAGGTTGTCTCATCTTCAAGAATCCCTTTTCTCCCTTTATCTTGCTCTTGCTTTCATGATCACTTAAATATCTCCTCTGACAGAAAAACCCATCCTATCTACTATTAGAATAGAGATGTTCAGATAAAATAAAACTGTATTCGAATTAGAGGTACATGGTGGCTCTAATACTCACGAGACTGAGATCTAGAGGATTGAGCCTGAGCATAAAAGTTCTCAAGATGCCATTTCCAACTAACCAACACAAAGCTGGACTAAACGTAAGCCTGAAGTGGTAGGGATCCAGCTGTGCAAGCAAATAAGCAAGCAGAATGAGAATGAACCTCAGAGTTCAAGCCCCTGTACTGGCAAAATAACAAAAACAAACAAACGGCATACTTCTCAGCATCACCAGCATTAGAATCAGTTGTTAAATTACAAAACACATTGCCCTAAAGGGCTAACAGTCTAAATCAGACACTATTAAAACAAGGGCCTATGCCAAGAGGTTGTAACACTATAAATCTGAACATGTTTACCTGTACAAATGTCCCAGGTTACCTAGAGAAAGGACTCAGTGTCTTGTGTTTTGTACACTAAAGTGGGAGTATGCCTTCTCTAAGTCATTGCTAATACTATCACCTTCTTAGGTAAAGGTATTCCAAAGTAGCTTATTCCCTAATTAGCTAAATATTTATTTGGTCAAATGCTAAGAAATGAAACAATTGCAGATAAGTTTATATAGATAAAAATATTATGAATGATTGATTTTTCTCCCAGTGTACCTCAGACATTAAGGCCACACTTAAAAAATTGGATAAGGGACACCTCACACCCCAGTGGAGACTTTACAGACAGCATTCAAGGTGTACAATGCGAGAGAATGAAAGAGCCCAAAAGGCTAAATAGCAAATACTAGCCAAGGCAAGTTAGAGACTGCACTTGGAAGAGATGGTTTTAGGCACACATCTCCTATGTCTGCTTAAAACATAGGAAAAATTGGAAAAATATTGGGAAAAGATCTAGTTAATGAGGTTGACACTCTGGTAAATTACTCAGGGGCCACGGCCTAAATCCGTGGGGCACAAGCCTGCAAAAACCAGTCTACTCAAAGAAAACAGCCAGGAGAATACTGAGAGATTTCAACTGTCTGACCCATCTGTGTAGAAATTGCAGACCCCTCAGCAGGAGGCGTTCAATCAGCCCATTCCAGAGCACAGACCACAGAGAACAGCCACAGCCCTCCACTGACCAATGTGCAACTTCACCTCTTTCCCGACAATATTCCCCCCCCCACTTCCGTTGACTGATCTTGTGGACCATGACCTGACAAATCCCTTTCTGGATTGCTTTTAGCTCCTCCTCTATACTTTATGGGGGGAATTACTCTCCTTTGAGGAACCTATTAACCTCACCCACCTGTTAGACCTTGTACCGGATTTACTTTTAAAGGAGACTTTGTGGATTTCATGCCCCCTGAAATTTACCTCTTTACTCACTGTTCACACTCCTTTCACATATTTATTTTGGGGGGCGTCCAATCGTGGGGCCTGAACTCTGGGCCTGAGCACTATCCCTCAGCTCTTCAGCTCAAGGCTAGCGCTCTACCACTTGAGCCACAGGGCCAATTCCGGCTTTTTTTTCTTTTTGCTTATGTGGTGCTGAGGAATCGAACCCAGGGCCTCATGCATGCAAGGCAAGTGCTCTACCACTGAGCCACCTTCCCACCACATCATATTGTCTTAACTGTCCTTTCAATCAACCTTTGCTTCTCTCATTTCACAAGGGGACTCTTCTTTGTCTTCCCTGATGATGCCCTCCCACCCAGGGTACCCCTGTGCTTTCTGAGTCACCCATAAATTCTGGAGAACAGGCAGATATTCCTAAACATTGTCTCCCACAGCAAGATTTCTGGATGTCTATGTGATTTTCTGGCAGGGACTAACACAGGCAGAAGGGGGCTGATCACTCAGGCAGACTAACAATACTCTTGATCGAAGGATGGTCCATACATAAATATAGAACTCTATTGTGATAGTCAACTATTTCTACAGAAGAGGACTTTCCATTATAAAAACAAATTTGTTTTTCTTACCACATTAGGTCATTTTGTATTGAAAATTTCTTTGTAGTCCTTTGTATTATACACTTTGTAAACATGGATAATTCATTCATAATTTATTGTGGGATAATATAATCTAATGAGGGATGTTATAGTATTACTGTATAAACATAGATTTTTTCAAATGCCTTGTATAAATTTCACTTGGTTCATAAATTAAATAAGTTTGTGGAATTCTCTAAAAATGTTTCTTAAAACATAAAAAAAGCCCATAAATAGAAACAAACATCCTCATTTTTTTCAATAAGTTTTTTATTGTGAAAATATCATACAGAAGAGTTACAATTACATGAGCAATGTAATAAGTACATTTCTTATCAAGCATTGTTGCTGCCTCCTCTGTTTATCCCCAACCATCCCTGCCCTCCCATCACCACGCCTACACTCCCCTCCTTATAGCATTTTGGACATCTCATTGTTGCAATGGGTCAACTGTAACACTAATTAAACAATTTGGGTTTTTCCCTTTCTCTCCCCAAATTATACTGACATCAAATACCATAAAAACAGGGGTTATACCGTGGGGGAGGGACATACAAAGCAACAAAACCATCACCTTATAAATATATTAGAAACAGTAGCAAGAAAAAGAACCACTTGTGTCCTTATCTTGGGGTTCATTTCACCTAATATCATCTTATCTGACCATTTCTATTTGTCTCAGGCATATACTAGTTATTGCAAACAAGGGAAACCATGGAACCTACGTTTCTTTGGGCCTGGCTTACTTCACTTAATATAATTTTTCCAAGTCTTTCCATTTTCTAACAAATGGGGCAATATTATTCTTTCTTTGTGGATATTAACCATATTTTATTGATGCATTATCTACTGAGGGGCATCTGGGTTGATTCTATATCTTAGCTATGGTAAATAATGCTGCAATAAACATAGCTGTGCTGCTAGCTTTAGTATGGTCTTGTTTGTGATCATTCGAGTAAATGCCCAAAAGCGGGATTTGCTGGGTCATAGGGGAGCTCTATGTGGAGTCTTTTGAGGAACCTCCACACTACTTGCCAAAGTGGTTGAACAACTTTACGCTCCCACCAACAATGCAGTAGGGTTCCCTTCGGTCCACATCTTTAATGTTGAAAATTAAAGAGTGGTAGAGCTCTTGTCAAACATAGGTTTAATACTCAGAATAGTAAGAAAAAAAAGCAAACCGAACAATGGCAAAAAGAACACAATAACCAAGTGAAGGAATGGATTGTCTAAAGACAAAATATTTTGATATGCATTTAATAATCTAATTGATATTAAGTGATTAGGAAAATGATTATTTCTGTACTAAATTAAATGTGCTTACTAAATATTTATGACACTGAATTTTTTCTAATATATTCTCTAGTTTAAATAACACACAAAATCATAATTTTCTTTCTAAAATATTCTCTAGTTTAAATCACTGACAAAAATCATAATTTCCTTTCTAATACATTCTCTAGGTTAAATTACAGACAAAATCATAGCCGACACCCAAATAGCCAAACTGGTTGCAGAAATATTGATGCCCAGAGCAGGGATGCTGGAATCTTGTGGAGCAGTGAACCTAATTGCTCGTTTGACTTCTGATATGAGATGAGATTCATTGTTGCCTTTGATTATAATGAAGATCTTCGTGCCATTCTCTACTTTAAAACGTTCTGCTTTAAATCCAAATGTTTCTTCAGAGCCAGCCTCCTTAGATGTTAGATCAACAGTATGGTCAAAATCATGTTGGAGCTCCTGGGAAGACTTCCTTATTCTTATGGTGCAGTTGCCAGCTGGAACACAGACAGACAGGATGGCTCACTGCAGGCACGTTGCCTGGTGGGCACTGATCAGATGCTCACTATAGTTTAGAGAACGCCAGTTACAGCGTTTGTCTGGTTACACAATTGTTCTTAGTATAACAAGTACATGAGGTTTTTAAAATGTATTATAAGATCACAGAAAATTTTCATTCACTGCCATGAAGCACTGAGCCTCCCTCCCTGACAGAATTTAGTTTATGCAGAGAGATATACAGAGCTGAATGAGCTTTTTGATTTGGAACAGGGAGCACAGCAATGCTCAAGTGTGCTTTCTTATGAAGCTGAAAGAAAGTAATATGAGAGGGGAAGAAGTGAGATGATCAAGGAACAGAGGAGTGGGAGGAGACCCAAAAGCTGGAGTTTGTACTAAGCTCAGGACCTAGGGCAGACCTTGACTGGTGATCTCCATTACTGGTTTTCTAAGTAATAGAACGTTTTACCTCAACTTTCTCATCTGAAGCTTATCAAAAATGGAAAATATAGATTTAGTCATTTAGCTCTATCAAATATTTATTGAGTATCTCCTACTCCACTGTTGAGAATTATACACAATAGTACATGAAGTGGTTAGCACAATTAAATACGTAAAGAATGAATGTTTGAAATGTTAGCTACAACTATGAATAGTTAAGAAAGGAAGTAGGATGCCCACATAAAGGCTTCATCCCAACTGCTTTTAAAATTCTACCAGAGTGATGTTCTAGGTGGTACCAGTGGTTCATGCTCATAATCCTAGCTACCCATGAGGCTTAGAGGTGAGCTTGTTGTTTTGAAGCTTAGGCAGGCAAGTCTATGAGACTTATCTCTAACTAACCAGCAGAAGCTAGAAGTTGAGCCGTGACTGTAGGGATAGGGTACAAGCCTTGAACAAAGAAGCTCAGACACAGTACTGAGTCTCTGGATTTAAGAATCGGGGCTGGCATTCACATTTAAAAAATATATCCTGTAGCTAGTTATGGTGGCTTCCATATGTAATCCCAGATTCTTTGGAAGGGAAGATGTGAAGAATCTTTGCTCAAGACCGGCTGGGGCATAAAGACTCACATCTTAACAAACATGGTAGAACATACCTGCAATCCATACTATGCAAAAGGTACAGGCAGCAGAATTGCAGTCTTCTGCCAGTCCAAGCAAGAAGTTTAAGACTGTCTAAAAATTCACCAAATCCAAAAGAGCAGACTCAAGTGATAGAGTGCTTGCCTTACATGCTTAAGACAATCCCTATCCCTAATATAACAACAGATATGAAAACTAAACAAAAAACTTTTCATGTTTACAATTTGATGTTAGAACATTGAGTGTCCCTCTTTGAGATGAAGACTTTATTTGTTATGTTTTGTGGAAGGATGACAGTATTTTAAGAATGAGGTAAGTAACTTTTGCCTTTTTTTTTTATGGTGCGGTTCCTGTGGCTTGAACTCTGGACCTGAGCTTCTTTTTGCTGAAGGTACTACCACTTGAGCCACAGCCCCACCTCCAGCTTTTATGAGTTTTATGAGCTTTTATGAATGTCTTAGGGACTTTCCTGACTGTGTTGGCTTCAGATCAGTCACTATCCTAGATCTCTGCCTCTTGAGCAGCTAGGATTATAGCAGTCATCCATCAGCACCTGGCCGGGCTAGGTTAAGATTAACATGTAGTTTCTCTATACATAGCCTTGTTGGCATACTCTACCATTCTGCACATAAACCTTGTGTTCCACTGAGATAAGTCTTCTTCTCCCTTTCCCTCCTCCCCCCTTTCCCCTCCCTCTCCTTCCTCCCCTGTTTAACTCAAATATTATGAAGGTTTTCTTCTTTAATTTTAATGTTTGACAGGCCTTGAGTTTGAGTTCTTGGTCTTGCACATGCTAGGCAAGCACTCTACCACTTGAGACACATTGCCAGCCTGTGTTTGCTGTTAGCTTCATGTTTAGACAGGACCTCACTTTTGCCTTGCACCAATCTTGGAGCATCACCACAATCCTCCTGCCTTTGCTTCCTGAACAGCTGAGGTTGCAGGCTCACCTTCCCCATGTGTAGCTCCTTTGGTGTGTTATGATGGGGAATTTTAACTTTTTCTCTGAGCTGTAGTCTTTGTGGAGTCTTCCTACCTTTTCATTAGCTGGAATTATAGGCAAGAGCGACTATGACAAGCTACTTTTCCTTTCTTGACCTTGATGATGTCATTGGATTTGAACTCCTTCAATGGCTTCATTTTCTCTATCTCTATACGGATTTTTTTTTTTTGTCAGTTGTGGGGACTCAACTCTGCTTCTGGGCGCAGTCCCTGAGCTCCTCAGCTCAAGGCTAGCACTCTGCCACTTGAGCCACAGCACCACTTCCAGTTTTTTCTGCTTATGTGGTGCTGAGGCATTGAACCCAGGGCTTCATGCATTCACTCTACACTGAACCACCTTCCCAGTCCTCTATATGGAAATCTTATTCTTCAAGGCCCAGACAAGACCTCTTTCTCATGATGTCTTGCTAAAGTAATTCATTGGCCTTGATATTTTCTTCCATGAACTTCTACTGCATGGAATGGTGTTTTCCAGATTTTTCTGGCTTAACTTTTCATTCTGATGAGATTCTATTGCTCTTGAGAATAGACTATATTTTTATACTACCATCTAGAGATCACAATATTGTACTGGGTATATATGTGTTTTCCTTAGTTACTAGTTGGCCAATGATATACTTGTTAAATTGATACCCCAAATGATACAAGTACAGAAGTATAAAATATTGGAATCTTATGTAATTATTTTGGTAATTCTAAATCTGTATTTCTCTTCTTGCTATAATAGGGGATTGAACTCAAGTCCTCATGATCGTTTTTTTTTCGGGTTAACTGGATATGGAACCTCATGGACTTCTGCCCAAAATGTGATTTTCCACATCTCAGCTTCCTAAGTTTGTCCAGTTACATGGATGAGCCACTGGCGTCTTGGTAAATCAGCAGATTTACCAGGTATGGAAAACAGGTATGGAAAGTATGACTGGGAAAATATAAGTCCTTCACTCAAGATTATGGAAATGCTCATTTCCTCTTTGAGATATCTTTCTTTATCCTTTGCTGGCCCTTGGGCCTTGACTTCAGGGCCTGGACACAGCTTGTTTGCTTAAGGCTAGCACTCCACCACTTGAGGCCACAGCTCTACTTCTTACTTTTGTTCTTTTGGGCAGTCAATTGGAGATAAAAGCCTCATGGACATTCCTGCATGGGGTAGTTTTGAATGATGATTCTCAGATGTCAGCTTTCTGAGTAGCTAGGCTTGCAGGTGTGAACCACCACTGCCCTTCTCTTAAGGTATTTTATGATGTTTAAGTGAAATGCTTGCCAGCCACAATTATCCTTCCTGCCCTTCAGAAGAAAGTACAGAGTGATAATTCCCCAGTGCCTACTAGTAGCACATCACTTCTTTTAGTTTCTGTAACCAGCACAAAGGACATTTCATAAGAGACAAATCTTCTACTGAAGGCTCCACCTTTACCAAATTAATTTAGAGCTATATATTTGATTATATGATTTCCTTCTTGGTGTTTTTAGTGGCAATACTAATATTTGATTTGATTCTGCTATCTATTGAAAAGTCAGAGGAAAATGATGTATTTTCAAAGTGGTCATAGTGATTGTTTTCAACATTGAAGCAAAAGTATGGGTGATGTTCTATACTTCTTTTGGCTTATAAAAGCTTCTTTTCTATTTTTTAGAAAAGCAAACATGCCAACATTAACAATAAAACAACATGCCCAAACAAATATGGCTGTGTGTGTGTGTGTGTGTGTGTGTGTGTGTGTGTGTGTGTATGTGTGTCTGTCTGTCTGTCTGTCTGTCTGTTTGTGTCAGTCATAGGGCTTGAACGCTAGGCCTGAGCACTGTCCCTCAGCTCTTCAGATCAAGGCTAGTGCTTTACCACTTGATCTACAGTTCCCTTCTGGTCTTCTGGTAGTATATTGGAGATAAGAGTTTCACAGTCTTTCCTCCCTGGGTTGACTTTGAACTGAGATCCTCAGATTTCAGCCTCCTGAGTAGCTCGGAGGACAGGCCTGAGCCACCAGTGCCCAGGTACAAATAGGGCTTTGAAAATTCTATTTAGTAAGTAAGATGCCATTAGCATTCCATGTCTTAGTACTGCGAAATGACTTGTCTGGTCATGTGTCTTTTATGGTCATTGACTTAATAGGGATAGTTTCTAGGAATCTCATGCAGTTTTAAACTTAATGATTAATGAATAAAATTATACAAGTAGAGAATGCTTAGAAAAATGATTTTCCTTGCCAGGGACAGGAAGCAGTTATTCAGGCCTCCCCAATTAAGTTTAGGATGGTTCAAACTCAGAAAAGCAGTTTGGTACAAAAGGACATGGCAAGAACGGGTTAGAATTCTAGGTTATTGATATAACTTGGCCCAATTTCTATCTCTTAGTCTTTCAGGTTTCACATCTGAAATCAAAGGAATAATGGCCTATGTAGACACCCGCAAATACTATTTATAAATGAGACAATAGAAAATGAAAGGTAAGGGATATTCTTTTAGAAAATGTAAAAGCTTAATGTCAAGCCTACCTTTGCCTTTATCAAGGGTACTGCCAGGGTCAGTCCATGAAAGGTGAACAAGACCTCCTTTAACCTCAGTCTCCAAGCCTGTGATTTTACTGAGCGGTAACAAGGGAGTATTGTCACCAGCAGGAGGAGCTCCTGATACAGTGAATGACCCTCCTGAAGTTGGTCTGCTGACATTTTCCAGTTGAGCTTCTGCCAAGTCTTCTTTAACTTCAGGTCTGGGTGGGTTCAGTACAATTGCACCTACCACAAAGAGTAATTTTGTAACTTTTCATATTGTCATGTGGATACTTCATCTTGTAGAGGGGTAAGTTAAAACTTAATGGCAGACACAGAAAAGTGACAATTTTTAGTGAAACAACCCTCTTGTTTTAGTATAACTTTGAAATGAATGAGGAGATATTATGCTATGTTAAAACCATCTTTGATCTTTATTAACTGCTTGACTAGAAATTCTTTGAGGGCAAAGATCCTTTTTAACTCAGGGTCCCATTCTTACTGGCTAGACACTGTATCACTTAAGCTATGCTTCAGAGCTTCTGGGCCTCCTTATGTTCTTTTCTGGATATGTTACCAAGGTTTCTCCCCAGGCAAGCCTGGGCCTGCAAGCTTCCTATTGAGGCTCCCACAGATGCCCATCATGCCCTTCGTTTTGTTGTGATGGAGGTCTCAGGAATTTTTTGCCCCAGCTTGCCCAGAATTGCAATCCTGCCAATCTCTTCTTCCAGAGTAGCTGGTATGACTAGTGTGAGACATGAGCCTGGTACAAGCATTATCTTTCATTCATCTTTGTAGCAAGCATCTTCTATAGTGCTGGCCTCATACCAGATGCTCAGTCCAAAATTTTTCATTGTAATTGAAATCAACCATGGTAGATGTTAACAAAACATGTGACAACCTATTTAATACTCAACCCAATAGTATAAATATAATTTGGAAACAAAGAAGTTGAATACATAATTATATACTTGACTCTTCCATATTACATAAAATTTTCCATGTTTGCTACATGCAATGTACAAAAACATGTGACTCGTTTCAATTTTAATGCTACTTACCATTTACAACATGGCCAGGTATGTACAGAGACTTGTTCTGTCGTCTTAAACTCCGTCTAGCTGTGTGAATACTTGCCTGGACAAGAACTGTATCTACCACTTCCATTGTAGTCCATAAAATATCTGGAGTAGATACCATCATTTTTGACAGTACCAGCACCTTTAGGTTCAAATAAATAGTTATCCAATAAATACAAATGTCTACTGTTTCTCTCCTGGAACAGTAATGATATCAGCAGTTTGGGAGATAGCACAGCACATATGAATACTAGAATTAGACTCCATTCCAACCTTGGCTTAGCCACATGCTAATCTTTTGATATTGAAAACAGTCTAACTGTGATTGTATGTATTCAACTGATATTAGTGGCTATTATTTTATAAAAGAACCTTATCAAAAAGAAAATATATCTAGTTGGGGAAATTATAGTTGAAACACTAACACTAAGAATACTGGAGCAAGATTGTATTCATCTATTCCATGAGAAACATAAAATTTTTCTTGAGGTTGAAAGATAAACGTGTTTTATTTTACTTTGTCAGACTCAGTAAAATGTTTATAAACGTTATAATCTTGAAATATGTAGTATAAGCTTATATATCTCATGACTTCATCATAGAATTCTCTAGGATATGTTTTAAGTCCAATGACATTTGAAGCACATGTTAGTTACCTGCATCATTGTCCAAGAGTTGCTGTCCAAGAGTTGCTGTCCATCTTCCATTTCGATAATGACTATTATATCAATGTCCACTATAAGCATATCCTCTTCCCTGACAACTGCATGAACAATATCTGGGTCTATGTGTTGTGCTGTATTTTGACTCCTGTAAGCAGCTGCCATTACTGGAATTATGGAAGGATTTCTTGCTCCAGTGGTCATTGTGAATGATAGAAATTGAGGTTGGGCTTGATTATTTAAAAGTCTATAAGTCCAAGTACCTGTCTGGACAAAAAAAAACAAAAAACAAAACCTCCTTCAAAGCCTTGTTAATATTACTCTTTCCACCCAGTGGCAGTGGTTCAGACCTGTAATCCTAGCTCCTGGGGAGACTGAGATGTGAGGATTGCAGTTTGAAGCCAGCCAGGGCAGGAAAATCTGTAATAAATTTTAATTTCCGATTAAATCAGAAAGAAAGGGAGGATTGATACCATGGATCAAGTAGAATAGTGCCAGTCTTGAGCAACAAAACAAACTCTTTCCTTGGGATATAAACTGATTTAAAAGTATAAAGAGTTTATGTATTTATACATACACAATACATATATATGCATATATGTGTGAGTATACATATACATTTACATATATGTGTTGTATGCATGTAGCTTATTTGTATGTATATATATATGTATATGTGTGTGTGTGTAATTTTGAGGATGGAAATGGTTTTCATCTATACTAGATAATTGTCTTTTTCCAAACTACACCCCCAGCTCTAATAGTGAATTGAAAGCTGATTTTACAAACTAGTAAATAATATGAATGTGAATTATTACATATTCCATTAATTTTTATGGCAGATGACCTGTTTTAATATTAATATTGAAAATATACAAGACAAAATCATATTTATAAAGCAGTAATTAATAAAAACAAAGTGAAAATGAGAGAATAGAATTACCTCTGCAATGCCCGGTATTCGAAGATGGGAAGTTCGACTATTTTGCTTATGTTCTTTGAAATCTGAGGTATCATATTCTTTTCCTTTGGGATCTTGGAGAATAATTAGTGGTTTTTGCATTGTCCAGGTAACAACAAACAATGTGTCATTTCCAGTGGTGCTGTCCACAGACACTGAGCCATTGGCCCATGTCTTCCCTGTGACATTCAAGGCTTTGCTTTCCAACTGTTACATCAGTAAAAGGAAACACGTAAAACCAATTTGTTATTTATTTTGACAATACCTCAGCTTGAACTCAGGGACACAAACTTGTTAGGCAGGTGCTCTGCCCCTGAACTACACTTCCAGTATTTGTTTGTTTGTTTTTGTTTGTTGGTATTGGGGGGCTTGAACTCCAGGCCTGGGTGCTGTCCCTGAGCTCTTCTCAAGGCTGATGCTCTACCACTTTGAGGCACAGTGCCACTTGTGGTTTTCTGGTGGTTAATTCTCCATAAGAGTCTCATGTAATTTCCTGCCCTGGCTTGATTTGAGTTCTGATCCTTCTACCTCAGCCTCCTGAGGATGACAGGCATAATACATATGTCTAATTGGCTTCAATTCCAAGTTTGGCACTTACTATATGACTGCACAAACCATTTTGTTTCTTTCATTTCTAGGATAAGAGTAAAATTCCTTGCTCTTGAGTATATGCTAAAATTAAAATAGTTTCTATTTTTCTGACAAAGTCTGGGGCTTAAACATAGATTATTATTTAAAGTCCCTGAGAATAGCTTTCTTTCTATTAGCTTAACTACGAGTTTTGTCTTTTAATTATTCAATAAAGGAATGATTACTAATACTAATGCATAATTAAATCATAAAATGAAACAGATTGAATACTGGCAGTTTGGATCCATTTTACACAAATGATGAATACTGTCCAAACGACATGGGGAAATTATAATGGTCTGAGTATTTATATGTACAAAGGTAGAAATAGTTATCAAAATAAAAATATATGAGTAAAAAAGTTTTCTCTTACCTGGATATTCTGAATGAGTTTTTCATCTTCTGTTACATAGGGGTTAATTGAAATGACAATACCTACATATGCATTGGCAGGTAATTTTACCATTGAGCTTTTTACCTCTGACAAGAGATGCAGAGCTAAGCATAGAATGCCCCTCAGACTGAACACCATTTCTGCCCAGGCTACAGTTATATAGAAATGCAAGGGGGGGTATTTATTTATCTGCCTATTAGTTTAGGAATTTGAATCAAGACCAAACTATTTGCATAAATTTGATATGGTAAAATACACTAAAATGTCTAGGTGAACTTCCTTATTCATTCTAAAGATGTAGTTATGAAGTAGCAGCAGGGATTATGCTAAACATCCTTAGCATACTCTGTGTAGATAGTCAAGCTCATAGTAGTGACTGGTTATCCTTGTTACTATTAAATGTGACCTCAGGATCTCCTTACAAAAAAGCTCTTCAGGGAGAGGCAAGATGTGGTAGGGAATTAAGGGCTTAATTTTATTTATTTTAAATTTTATTTTATTGTAAAGGTGATGTGTAGATGGGTTACAGCTGAGATTCATTCAGTAGGAAAAGTTTTAGCTTCTGTGATTAGTACTTGTTTATTTCAGCTTTCAAATAACATTGAATGCTTAAGTTCTTTCATAACTTGGGAACTTAATATGCTTCAGGTAAGTTTTCTTTCATTCTTTTAATTTTTTTTGATTGAACACAAATGGTTCTTAGCTTGAACTTGTTGTACAATGGCATTGTGAGCTGGCTCTAAAGTTAGAAAAATACAAACCCTACTCTTTCTTGCTTTGGTCACTTAAAACTCATGGGATTTTTATTTTTGTAAGAATTATGCAGTTCATTTTTTAGGCTTTTTCTTTTGTTGTGCTAGAATAATATTGTTGTGTAGATTAATTTGTACTTATAGAAGTTCTAAATCTATGGATCAGATCTACAAGGTTTTCAAACAAGCTCTTAATATAATACCTCAGTAGTAAGTACTATATGTATATAATCAATACAACCTTGTTATTCACTTTGATGATTAGCGTTTCCATTTTAATTCTTTTATTTTGTCATCATGTAAATACAAACTCTCAATGTTTTATGGCAAGTCCCCGTGTATGCCTAAGACTAGAGGTAGAACTGTCTGGCACACTGAAACCACAGGCTTTTTGGAATGCTCTTTCATTTTTTCTTGCTGTGCCCTTGCAGCTCCAGCCTAAGACCAACCTCATTTGTAAAAATGTACTAAGCCATCCACATGAAAAGTAATATATATTTCCTTTGAACTTGTTTGTGCCTAACATCTGCATTGCTCTTGTAATTTGCTATTTTATTACTAGGACTTGGGAGCCTTGTGCTGCTTGAGTCATCCTCCCAGTCCTTTGTGCTTTAGCCATCTTTCAGAGAGGGTCTTACAATGTCACTCCAGCCAGGCTTGGATGCAGTCCTCCTACCCACAGCCCCCTGTGTGGCTATCATTATGGGTGTGAGTCCCCACATCTAGTCTTGCTTTTGTTATTATTCATATGCATAGTAGCTTGTCTCCTTTCTTGGAAGGAGAATTTTTTTTTCTGAGATTAATCTTTCTCAATCTTAGTTTCTTTAACTATAAAATGAGGAAATAAAAACTAGAAGAGCTGTTGGTCAGATTAAATACAAGAACAAGGGGAAAATACTTGTAAATGCTGGTGCATATTAGACTCACAATGAATGCTTATTGAGTATGGAGAAAACTCAAACTGTGTAATTCCTTAGAAAGTCTAACTCACAGTTCAGCCAGGAAACCTGTATTTGAAAGGGGTAAGATGGGCTCAATGGAAGGGTGGGTAGATGAATGAAGAGAGGATGGGGGAGAATACAGTCACAAGTGTCAAAACAAATCCTCCAAACTTGTGCAAAGTGAGGGAAGGTGGCCTGTTGAGAGGGAAGGGTGAGAACATTGAAAGGAGGCTGACACTGATCAATATGCATTGTGTCCATAAACTGCTTTGCTGAATGGAAACTCCTTTGTACAATTATTTAAAGATGATAAAAATGCATATTAAAATACATGTTCAGTGTTTTCCCTTGTTTCTTTTATATGGAAAATATATGAATGCATTTAGGTGCCCCATCCAATGCTCTACTCTTGAGCAAGTAAATTATGATTACATATAACATTACTGATGGAGAAATTAAAATCACTTCTGTAGATTAGAATTGTAGAAAAAAAAAAAAGAAGAAAACAACAACAACACAAGATAGGGCAAGAACAATTCGATAGGAAAGTTATAATGTCATCACTAGAGACCCAAAAATTGGGTAATATTTATGGTGAAAGGATTCAGGAAGACTTTGGGAGAAAGCCATTTTTAGGAGATTGAAGAATGGAGAATTTATACTTTCCAAAAAGGAAACCTTTGGTATTGAATCTCAGAACATTCTGACTGGGGTAAGGTAGAATCTCAGTGTGGTTTTGATTTGCATTTCTTTTATGGCCAGGGATGTTGCTTATCTAATTTGTGGAAGGGAAAGGGAATCATAGAAACAGCAGGACAAAGGAAGAACTAAAGTAACAATGTAGTCACTAGACACTATGTTGGAGATGAACTTTACAACTGGGAGGGTGGGATGGGAAGTGAGAAGTTATAAGCAGTGAAAGTAAGAGAGGGGTAACAGTGATTGTAAAATGTACTCATTGCCTTCCTTACGTAACTGTAACCCCCTGTTCATCACCTTTGCAAAAAATCCAAATTTAAATTTAAATTCAGAAAAACCCAGAGAACATTCCGTTTCAGAGCTTACTTTTTTTTTTAAAAGTATACTCTATTTCCACCATTTCCCTTTTTTTCTTCTTAGCAATGCCAGAAATTAATCCCAGAGCCTTATGCATGCTAGATAAGTACTATCCCTGAGCCATACCCCAGCCCTCCGGCTGTTTTCAAACATATACCACAAATAGTACTTTTGAAAACGAGGACCAGAGAGTATAAGCTTGAAAAATACTTGGAAATTAGCTTCTTTGATAAACAGTAGTCGTCATTAGAAGAGTCTAGAGAGAGTGAATTGTTGAGATTTAGGATAGGAACACATGGCCTTGCACTTACTAAACAAGTGATTTAACACTTGTGCTAGGCTTCTAGACTATTACCATTAATTTTGTATTAGTCAAAAAAATCTCTATCTTGTTTCAAGATAAGTCATTTTAAATTGGATCTTAAATTGAGGTAGACAAAACTGTAAAAATCATATTGTCACAACATTCTAGAATGTAGTCTTCAACTAAGTTCTCTTACATGTATGTGTGTCCTTTTCTTTCTGTTCTTTTCTATTCCTTTCTTTTCTTTTTCTTTTCTGTTTTATTTTTTCTTCCTTTATAGCTTCCTTCCTTCCTTCCTTCCTTCCTTTCTTTCGTCATACCTTCCTTCCTTCCTTCCACTTGTGGAGCTTTAACTCAGGGTGTTATACCTGAGCTCTTTTGCTCAAGGCTGGAGCTCCACCACTTTCAGCCACAGCCCTACTTCCAGTTTGTGAGTGGCTAATTGGAGATAAGAATCTCACAGGTAGTTTTCTGCTCAAGCTGCCTTCCAACAGCCACCCAAAGATCTCATCCTCCCAAGTAGCAAGTATTACAGGCACAAGTCACTAGTACTGGGGTTTAAGTGGTTCTTATTGAAATCATTACTTCAGGAGAAGGATGCAAGTATTGGAGCAACAGCCCATTGGTTTATAGAGTCAAATTGTCTTCTGAAAAACAAAATAAAACCATGTGATCTAAACAAGGAAATATTCAGAGCTTACCTGTGGATATTGTTCATTAATTCAGAGATTTATAAGCTAACACACCTACTGATACAATCATCCTTAAATGTGATAGTTAATTCCTGTAGAGATTATACTAGAACTTTCTATTACATAAACTTGCAACTAACAAAAACAGTGGACCTTCATCGCATCTTCATTTCCTTGTTGGCACTCTCTTAGAATTCTCTTTATTACTTCTCTGTTTTCTTTCTTTTGTTTCTTTGTCTTTTCTATTTTGCTAATGGGGATCCAACCTAAGACACTGCACTTGCTAGGCAAGCCATTGCCACTGAGATACATTGCAGCCCTGGTTGGTTTTCTGGTGTCTCTTCATACCATATAAATCTTTCACCTATGATTTCTTTCTTACTGCTGCTTTTTATTTCATAAACATTGGAAGGTCACTCTATTTGCTGCCAGTAAACAAGCCCAAAAATTGATAATATTGTCTTCAGTTTTCTTATTTATTTAGTTACTCATTCACAAAAATACTGTAATAAACATTAGCACTGTGTCAAATGCTCTGATCATGTTACAGTTCTAACTTTCTTCAAGGTACTGATAAATGACCTTGTATGTTACTAATTATCTTAATTGATTTTTCTGTTGCTCTTTGTACATCCTTAAAAATTATTTCAATTCACATAATGCTATACTCAACCTTTTATTCATGATATACTGGGGTTTCAACTAAGGACTTCATGTTGCTAGGCAAGCAGTCCACAACTTGAGTCAGACCTCTAGTCTCCTTTGCTTTTGGGGATTATTTTATTTTGTTTTTATTTTATTGACAAGGTGATGTAGAGAGGGGTTGTAGTTACATATGTAGTGAGTTCATTTCTTGTCTAACTTGTTACCCCCTCACTCATATTTCTCCCTCTTTGCCTCCCTCCAAATCCCCCCATTCGATGCTATTGGTTTTGTAAGGTCCCTTGATTTTGGCCAAGATGGGCCTTGTTTCATGGCTGTTTTTTCACTTCTAATAAATTTACTCTGTTTACACATTTTTCTGCCTTTTAATTCTTTAGTGGGTATAGGAAACAAATTCATCCTTCTAGTTGGTATCAATAAAAAGAATATTTCATCCAGTTTGACAGAATGGGTTTAGTAATGCTAGATCAAGAGAATACCAAAATAAAAACATGAGATTGGGCAATAGCTGGTAGTTCAAGTCATATTTCTCCTAAGGGTAAAAGCAGAGACTTTCCTATAGCCTACCCTTTTTAAAACAATTCTCTTTATTTTTATGACTGAGACTGGGACTCCAACTCAGTACCTGATGCTTTTGCTCTTTGATTAATGCTCTACCAACTAAGTCATGCCTCTAACCCCATGAATACACTCCTGATGAGTTGGGGTTTTTAGGGGAAACTGTTCTGTTGGGAATTTTACTTGCTTTGCTTATCATGTGACTTTTTGTTAGATCTGGTCTACTGGGGCTTAATTCAGGATTCTAGTCCAAAAATCAATGTTTGTTTGTGTTTCTATCACTTTAGCAGCTGTTAATTTGGAGGATTAGTGAAGAGGAGACAGGAGATCATAGTTTGTAATATCAGTGCAAAGTAAGATATGATTCATTTCCTTGTCTTCAGAGTGACTCAGGTGTTTCTGACTAAAGATACCATATTTCCTCCTTGTTCCTTGTGCTTTGACTATCAGGTTGTTACTGGTCCCATTTTGTGGTCATCTGGTCGGTTGTGGGACTGATTCATTACAGCTGATACTTGGGGAAGGCAAATATTTATTGAGCCTGGTGACAGGCATTGGGGCTATCATGATACATAGGAGATTTCTTCTTACTGTTAAGAATCCTACCCTCTAGAGATAACCAAAGACAAATAAATGGCAAGGATGTGAGGAGTTTAGTGTGCACCAGGAGTAAGAAGTAGTTGTTAGATGAGGTTAGAATAATATAACTTAGAGGAGGCAAGAGATGGTAGGAGTGGTGTCGGGACTTCTGTGACCTCAGACTGGGCAGGAGGTGGGGAGGTAGGCATTTTGGGGAGTTAAATCTGAGGCCCAGTTCAAAGTAGGCTTTATAATAAAAGCCCCATGTTGATACAATGCTACAAGTCTACTAAAAATGTCTCTCAATAGTAGAATTTCTGCTTACATGTTAATAGGTCCATAAGACTGCAGAAGTTCAGACAGAAAAGCAAGAAGTAGCACTTTTCCAAAGAGAAAAAAAAAAGTGGGGAAATGATATGGACCTAGTATCATCTATTTTCATTCTGACAATTTTTCTTTCAAAAATATTTTAAGTTTATCTGCACGGATATATTCCCAGTAAATAAATATGAAAATGGAGAGAGGGGGCATGAAGTCTTGGAAATCTTAATTTTTTATGTTTAAGAAAGAAGAAAACTTGCATTATTTTTGTAAAGTATTTATTGAATCGTTGGGTCTCATCCATCAAGCAATGGTGTGTGACCTGGTCGGGTGTCATCTATTCTAAAACGTGAGAATAAGCATGCATTATCCAGACAAGTGTAGGCTGTGGAAATGGAGGCATAATGGAGGAGAGGCCTCATGGAGAATGAGAAGAGCGTCCCAGGCTCAAGCTCCTGTTATATATTCAGAGCATTAGGGGCAGGCAGGAAGGGTGGAGCCACAGATGGCATCAGGAATTAGAGACCTGAAACTGGAGGGCTGAGCTGGATGAAAGACTTTAAGGGGATTATCAGTTACTTAGACATGGTCAGAGTACAAAGGAGAGTCACTGATTTTTAGAGAGGAAAAGGACTGAACTAGATTGAACTTTAGAAAAGACTTGCACTATAAGGTGAATAGTGGTCAAAAGCAGAACTGGATTTCTAGCACTGATTTTTTTTGGCACACACGTTGTGAAATAGTGCCCATCTAGGGTCCTAGGAACTGAGTTAGACTGGATATTAGACTCTACTCCTTGTACTCAGGAGCCTCCAGGCAGGACAGAACTCAAACAGGAGTGCATAGTTGAATTTTTTGGGGAATTGTTTGTGGGGAATCCAGATTAGAAATGATAGGTGTGAACTACAGAGACAGACACACTGTGGGTGTTTTAAGATATTAAGAATCGTCTGGACTTGGTAACTGATGGGGTTAAGAGAATAAAGTGACAAGAATAGGAAAGTCTTTGTCATTTTATGAACGTGTTAGAATATTCAGCATTCAGTGCTTTTGTTTCTCTCCTTATTTTCTCTCCATAAGGTCCAATTCTTTGCTTCAAATAACTTAATTCTTCAGAGCAGCTTGGAGAGGGACTTCTGTTAAATAGCAAACAAGTGCATTTGGGAGTCAGGAGACTATATGAAAAGTAATGCCAAGAGGGACATCCTTTCTGTATGAATGTGGAGGGGGAGCGGAGGTGAGCAGTAGGATTAGGATTTTAAGAGAGCATGTTGTTCTTAGAAGACAGAGGAGGGAAACTGAAGGTTAGAATCTCAGCTGGAAGAAAAGACCATGATGTTCCTAGTAAGAGCATGGACACATAAAACAGTATGTGCTTGGGGGAAATCATGTGTCTCTGATTGATTTCAATTGTGGTATAGAGGGAATGATGCCATAGAAAAGAGGAGGTAGAGGTGAAATCCTGATAATGTGCTAATTTATCTCACAAATATTTGTGTTTACTCTGCTGTGGCACCTGACAAATAAGGGATCAATTAAACTGGCCACATCTCTTCCACTGAGATAAGTTGAGGTAGTTCAATCTAAGTCAAGTTGATTTATATTGTGTAGTTTTTACCAAATTACTTTGAAGTTATTGTGGGACTTGGCTTGGGGAGGATACACTGAAGACAGAAAAATCAACTATGGCTAAATTTTCCAGCAGTATGCATTAGTGACAGACTAAGGCAATATTATTGAAGATAGTAGAGTTGTGTCTCCATACAGGATGCCTTTCTTCCTTAGTAGGATGGCTTACTTTTTTCTAGATTTCCTGCCAGAGGCAATAGAACTAATCTTCCTTTCCCAAATCTAGTATTTTTCAACCTAGTAAATGGACTGGTAGACCCCGGGGCTTAATTGGAATGCTCATGCCCGCACTTCACTTTGGATGTTTTATTGCTAGTATTCATTGTCAGTATTCATTGCTAGTATTCACTACCATCTATGTTGATGTCCAGAGCACTGTGCTTAGAAGAGCTCTGAAGATGGTTTAATTCTTTGTCATTTCTGTCTTCAAACCCTGCTTAATGTTTAAACAAATCCTCTCATTTTCATTGTGCACTAGAAAATATAAATTGGATAGCCTGTCCTGACTACAAGTATAGCAATCATTTAGTTTTCTTATTCTTCCTAATTCATGACCATGTACTTAATGTCTACAGACATTAAAGAATTAAATCAAGGCTGCTCTAGGAGAAAATAGCTGGCTCGTGGTACTGACCTGAACACTGGAGCATCTGGAAGGGATGTAACCAGATAGATAGGCTTTGTCTTACTGGTGTGAGGTGAATAGGTAGGAACCAGCCAGGGAAAACACCTCTGTTGACAACAAAGAACTTCAGGCCTTCATTCTCCTCTCACCAGATAACAGACCAGGTGTTCAAACTTTACCCTTTCCCTAAATTTTCTTTGTATCCACTATTCTAAGCCATTAGAACTGGCTGAACAAGTACGGGTCTGCCAGAAGAACTAGCAATGCCATAGATCTTCTGTTTCAACAGCACAGTCCCAGTACCCTAAGGCATAGATCCTTTTCGTCAGCATGTCATGAGACAGTCATATCTTCTTAGTCACCAGAAAGCTAATACTTGACTTCCTCTTCCCTTCTTACTGATATTCTTTTCAATTTAAACTATAAAAGTCAGGTCAAAGAGTCAAGCCTATGTTGAAAGACTTAAAAAGGATCCACAAGGATCATTTACGTGTCTTTGATTTTGACTTATTTCCAAATCAGCAAATAAGTCCTGTTAAGACTACTTGACATTTGGATGTAACTGATCATATGTGTTGTTTTTCTTCAGTTCTCTGGTTTGTTAAGTTGTGATCCTAACAATCTTTCTGTAAAGTGTAGGGAAACAACTAATATGAAGTAAATGAAAGCCATATACTTGTAAACTTGGACTCACAAGAAGCTGTGAATTTAGCCTCTCAAGTAAATATGCACTTCTCAACCTACTCAACCTCAATCTCCTTGTCAATTGGTCTTATTAATATGGTTGTGTCCCAAGTCTAGAGCTCTGAGTAATTAATTAAAATGTGTAGAGATTTTTTTTCTGTAAAATGCAATAGACAGTACCATCAGTAGTTTTCCTAAGATGAAAGTAAAAGCACATGGGTAGTTATGGCTTCCTAAAGGAAAAGAAATAGATACATATTTCTATTAAACTAAAGTCAGGAGTCCCTAAGGTTTGAATTGGCATTTTATTTTTTAAATTGTTATCTTTCATGTCCACGAATTTCAGTAAATGTGACATTAGTTAATATAATATCTAATTGGAAATATTAGATAGGTATATAAGACTATCAATTTATACTTGTAGCAATGTCATCCCTCAAATATTGTCTGATTTTATACTTTATACTTTATTTTGACTACTTAGACATTTTTAACTTCTTGATGAAGTTTGAAATGGCAAAATGTTTCAAAGTCGTTTTTATTTATACTTTTGCTTTTATTTTTTGGTTAATTGTGAGCTTAAGGACTTGTGCTCCCACCATTTATTTTTTTTCTTTTTTCTTTGTATGTAATCTGAGCTGTGGTGGCTTGTGCATACATAAAATGCCAAGGTAAACTGGACTGGGGGCATGACTCAAGTGGCAGAGTGCCAGCTGTAAACAAGCAAAACGGATCAAGGGCCCAGGGCTCCGAGTTCAAGTCCTTGAACTGGCACCAAAAGAAGAAAATTCCTTTGTGTCTGTCCTGTGAACAGAAAATAATTTGTGTCTGTTCACCTTGCCCAGTGATTGACGCCAACAATGCAACCAGCATGATTGTTGAGGTACCCTTCCTAATTACAATCTGCCTTTGTGTGATTATTATCATGTACATTTTTCCGGTCCCTAATACGGGGAGATGGATTTGCAAAATAATGTTTCCACTGTGTCAAAATAAAATAAAATGTCAAGGTAAGCCTATCTTGATTCTTCCATTGGAATGCCTAATATCACTAACTGTTTACATTTGAGTGTGAAGATATTTACAGTGCTGGGAGCCAGTGGCTCATGCCTATAATCCTAGCTACTAAGGAGACTGAGATCTGAGGATCACGGTTCAAAGCCAGCCCGGGCAGGAAAGTCTGTGAGACTCTTATCTCCAATAAACCACTAGAAAACCAGAAGTGGCACTGGGCTCAAGAGGTAGAGCGCTCACCTTGAGCTGAAGAGTGCAAGGAAAGCACCCAAGCCAAGAGTTCAAGCCCCACAACCAACAAAAAAAGAGAAGATATTTACAGTGTCATTTTTCATGTTGTATACAAATACTGAGATGATAACTCATCCTGGCAAACAGCAGAGATGAAAAAGGTACTGTGAGTTTAGGCATCATGACCAGGTCACAGCATTATAAAGAGGATTAACCCCAGGAACCAGATTAAAAAATATATATTTACAATATTAAGTTTCAAAAGGTAGAACTTTTTATGTCCCAGTTACAAATATCATTATCTCACTTGATCTCTTTAAGCACTAACATATCACCATGCAGATATTCACAGATAACTTGTAATGAGCTTGAAGTGGCAACAAAAGTGTAAGAATACAAGCCTGTCTGACCTTAGACCCTAGAAGTCCATACCGTATAGCAATATCAGAAGAGGATCCATTTCTAAGAATGCTGGAATCAGATGAGAGCCCAGTGACAAGGCAAGATATTCACTCTTATCTTGCCTATTCAACACAAGGAAAGAACTATTAGTTAACAATATCACTATTAGATGCATTTATAAGATTATTATTTGTTGCTTTGTATGTCCCTCCCCCACAGTATAACCCCTGCTTTCACTGTATTTGATGTCGGTATAATTTGTGGAGGGGAAGGGGAAAAACAAGTCGTTTAAATAAGGATACAGGTGGACCAGTTGCAACAAAGAGAAGTACAAGTTGTCATGTTGAAAACGAACTTTACAACTTTGGTGGGCCAGTTGCGGGGGGGAGGGGAGGATTGGGTGAAGGGGCAGGGGGAGGCTGGGAAGGGATGTGAAGGGTAAACAAAGGAGGAGGCTGCAATGCTTGATAAGAAATGTACTCATTATCTTGCCCATGTAATTGTAACCCCTCTGTACAGTATGTTCACAATAAAAAATTAAAAAACAAAGCAAAACAATATCACTATTAGTTAATAATACCTAATATTTATAACCTTTACAGGTGTCAACAAAAAGCTAGTGAGAATGCCAGGCGCTGGTGGCTCACACCTGTAATCCTAGCTACTCAGGAGGCTGAGACCTGAGGATCATGGTTCAAAGCCAGCCTGGGCAGGAAAGTCCATGAGACTCTTACCTCCAATAAACCACTAGAAAAAAAAAAATCAGAAGTGGCGCTGTCGCTAAAGCAGTAGAGCACTCGCCTTCAGCTGAAGAGCACAGGGACAGCGCCCAAGCACAGAGTTCAAGCCCCACAACCAACCAAAAAAAAATTATGAGAATGTGGCAAATTTGAGGATGCAAAATCCACCCATGTACTAAATATATTTCCATTTGATAACAAGGCACTTTGAAAAAATAAGCATTCAATATTAGTTACAAAAATAAAACACTGAAGAATAAATTTAACAGCATTTAATATTTTACATAGCATTTCATGCTTTTGTTCCAGCTGGTCTTGATCATAGGCCTCTTTTTTAAAATTTTATTTTATTGTAAAGAGGCTGTGCAGAGGGGTTACAGTTGCATGAGTAAGGCAATGAGGACATTTCTTGTTGAGCATTGTTCCCCCTTCCCTTGTTGTTCTACCACTATTCCTTCCTTCCCCACCTCTTCCCTCCCACCCCCACCCAAAATTGTAAAGTTCATTTCCAAAATGCTGTCTTGTGGGTATCATCATGCCTTCTTGTAACTGGAATGACCCAGCTTATTATATGTAATGAAGTCTGAGTCACTGTGGAATTAGAGGCTTGAGTCACCATATACAGCTCATTTCAGAATGAAATGTGTATCAAAATGTGTATCAAAAAATAATACACACCTAGGAATCAATATAAACACCTTTATCTCTATGTTAAGAAAATGAATGAATAAAATGGAAAACTGTAATATCCCCAGTTATTCCCATGAACAACTATTTTTATTTAGTTAGAAATCTTTTTAGACCTTTTAAGATTATTTTTATAAGTTCATGATCAGATAGGATGAATAAGAAATAGAGGAATAGTCCTTTCTTGTGTTGTTTCTGCTTTTTAAAAGTGTTGTTGAAGGTCTTCTTGAAGACTTTCTTTTGGGGAGGAAAGCAGTGGCACCTACAATAAGACACACAAGTACCACTGATGCCATCACTGACAGCACCAGAGTGGTAACATTGACTGTAGACTTAGCATTACCAACAGCGGATCTGCATCAGGGACAAACTAAGCTTCTTGTGCAATGTTGGATAATTTTGATGTCAAACTGCTCTTGTCTCTACTTTGAATGGCAATGAATATGTGAGCAGCATTTTCCTCTGAGATATTTCCTGGCTTAAATGCAAAGGTCTCCTCAGAGTTGGCTTCACTTGGAAACAGGTTAGAAGTGTGAACTTGAAGAGCATTGTCAAAATGGTGTCTCAGGTCAAGTATGTTTCTACTTATTCTTATGATCTACTGTTGAACTAAGGAAAAAAGAGTTTTCAATGTTTTAGTAACTAGAATACCATATTCAATTTCCTTCTATATATTCTAAAAATATTTTTTAGGTAAAATATATATTTATATCAGCCTGAAAATTTTTATAAAAGATGAATTTGGACTGCTAAAATCAATGAGTAAATTTGTTATTGTTGTTGTTGTTAGCTCCTTTTTTAATCGTTACCATGTTTTATTATATAAAGATTTCTGACATATCGTACCAACAGCATGATTCTTAAAAGACTGTAGATTAATCATATATTATCAAAATTAAAATTTTTTATTGTTCAAAGTCCTCATAAAGAGAAAATATTATCGCAAACCAGAAAATATATTTACAAATCACACACCTGATGACAGACTTAAATCCACAAAATTTCATAATTTTATGACTCATTAGAAAATAGGAAAAATAATGACCAAAATATTTAAGTAACAATTTCAAGAATACTGCTAAATAAACATATCAATGAATTGAAATTCAAAATGCTACAAGGAGTTATTTTTTTATTAATAAGTTTTTTTATTGTGAAAATACCATACAGAGGGGTTACAATTACATGAGCAAGGTAATGAGTACATTTCTTATCAAGAATTGTTGCCTCCTCCTTTGTTTCCTATTACTATTCCTACCCTCCCATTCCTATCTCCCCCAAGAAGTTCTAAAGTTTGTGTTTCAACATAGCATCTTCTACATTTCATTGTTGTAATGGGTCCACCTGTATCCCTATTTCAACAATTTGTTTATTCCCTTCCCCTCCCCAAATTATACCAACATCAAATACAGTGAAAACAGGGGTTATACTGTGGGGGAGAGACATACGAATCAACAAAAAAATCACCTTCTAAATATGTTAGAAACAATAGGATGAAAGAAAAACCATTTGAGTCCTTATCTTGGGGTTCATTTCACCTGACATAAACTTGTCTGAACTTTTCTGCTTATCTCAGACATATACTAGTTATTGCAGTTTGGGTATTTACCTCAATGATCACAAATAAGGCCATACTGAAGCTACCAGTACATCTATGTTTATTGCAGCATTATTTACCATAGCTAAACTATGGAACCAAAACAGATGCCCCTCAGTAGATGAATGGATCAAGAAAATGTGGTATATACAGACAGTGGAATTCTATGCCTCCATCAGAAAGAATGACATTGTCCATTTGTTAGGAAATGGAAAGACTTGGAAAAAACTAAATATTAAGTGAAGTAAGCCAGGCCCAAAGAAACATAGGTCCATGGTTTCCCTTATGTGTTGCTCTTTATAAACACAGGATATCACTGTGATTCACAGGTGGCCTAGAAATCACTGCGTAACTCAAGCTACCTTGGAATCCATGATTCTTCTTCCTCACCCTCCCAAGTATTAGTATTAAAAGTGGGCCACACTGTGTTCATTGAATTCTGGCTCTTAAACTCTGCCAAATGTACTACTTTATATATGATAAGAAAATGTTAAAATATGCCATATTTGACTTATTAAAAAGTATGACATTATGAAGTTCATCTGTCAGAATTCATTCTTTCCTAACATATCCATATCCTTGCTTTTCCAATGAGTACCTTTGTATGATACTTGGTGTGACACTTTGTTCTTGCCTGTTCCATTAACAAAATCATTTCCTGGTGCTGTCCATGTTAGACTGATTTTATCTTCTTCAAATGTGGCATAAAGGTCTATGATTTGACTTGGAGGAAACATATCAGCCAAGGAACCCTAGCCCTTGTGACATCCCAAATGCACCTCCACATGCTGTTCTGCTGAAATTCTCCAAGACTCTCTGACCATCCTCATCAATGTCAGGTCTGGGTGGATTTGCTTAAACCTTTCTTGCATTGAAAATTCACTAGTTCAAAATGGGAAAAACTGTGCTAATATTTCTAGAACTCAATACATCCTTTCTATGATTTTTCATTATAATAGAGTCACAGTTTCACTGAGCCTTATGACATAATCATAGCTTTCTGTTGGTGGGAGACTGCTTTACCAGAGTGGTGTAGGATAAAACTGAATAACAAATTAATATGGAATACTGTACTGAATGAGAATAATATCATTTTTTTGTTTTTTGGGTTTTTTTTGTCAATCAGGGACCTTAAACGCTGTCCCTAAGAGCTTCAGCTCAAGGAAAGTGCTCTACCCCATGAGCCACAGCGCTACTTCCGGTTTTCTATTGGTTTATTGGAGATAAGAGTCTCACAGACTTTTCTGCCCAGGCTGGTTTTGAACCATGATCCTCAGATCTCATCCTCCTGAGTAGCTAAGATTACAGGCGTGAGCCACCGACACCCAGCTAATGTCACTTAATTTAACATGAGCCTTCTAAAAAAGGAATTGCTTTACTTCTAACATTGTTTCTTAGGGAAGGATATAGTTGGGAAAATTATTGCAGATTCCCTTCCAACCACTTGGAATAGGCCTGTTCCCTCCTGAAATGGTGCTGAAATAAAAGTTTTACAGACTCTTCTGCCAATGCTGACTTTGAACCTGGATCCTCAGATTTCAGAATCCTGAGTAGCTGGGATCACCTCTGGAATACTTCTCATTATTTTCCAATTGCTAATGAAAGTCAAAAGAGAAAAGAACCAAATGAAAGGCAGCAAAGTTTGCATCCTCAATGCTTATTGTCATCATTTTTTTTGTTTTGAGTTAATAAAAACCTTCTACATAAATGTTCAGTCTTATAGCTGTGTAATCTGAATGGTAAATCCTGCCACTGTGTACTTCACCTCATAACATAGTAGATTTTCTTCTTTTGTCCTGCCACAAAACTGGCCGTATTACCACTAATATTGTTAAGTTGTTCCAAACTAACATAATATTAACTGACATGTTTTGCGTTCTTATGAGATGCCAAGTAGTTTTCCAAAGTTGAGTATCACCTAAAGGTAATGATCTGCAAACTTCACTGTAAAAATAGAAGAAGCAATATTTCTTTTTTTGTCGTTAGTCCTGGGGCTTGAATTCTGGGCCTGGGCACTGTCCCTCAGCTCTTCAGCTCAAGACTAGCATTCTAACACCTGAGCCACAGTGCCACTTCTGGTTTTCTGAGTGGTTTATTGGAGATAAGAGTCTCATGGACTTTCCTGTCCAGGCTGGCTTGGAACTATGATCCTCATATCTCCATGTCCTGAATAGCTAGGATTATAGGCATGAGCTATCCATGCCTGGCTACAATATTTTTAAATTGTAAAATATTTGAAGCTTTTGTTATATGAAATTGCAAATACTATTCAAGGTATGACTGGATTCTATATATTATGAATCACCATTCATTACCCAGCAGCTCTGTTTGCTGGATACCAAAAGCTTTGTCTGGCAGAGTGCATTCCTCCATGAGCCCACACTTTTGAGCTATATCTACCATTTCTTGTATAGGCTGTAACATAACTGGAGTAGACACCATCATTCTTGAAAGAATCAATACCTTTTTGTAGAAATAAATGTTATTCTTGTTGTTTTGAGGCATTAAAAGACAAATTCATATTTTTTCTAAGATAAGCATTTGCTCCTATAAGCATGACTCAGTATTTCACATTTACATCTGGAAAATATTTCCCATTATATGCTGCCAGGACAATATGTTATTGAATTGATGTATGTTGTGTTGTCTTGATACCAAAATATCAATTTAACAAATAAGTACATATTGATATTTCTTTTTGCTTAATAAACATTTTAACACCTCACATTTCTATCTTATCATTTTATAAACAGATTTTAATACCCTTTTTTACTATTTTTCTGCCCAATAAATTGCTCTCTACCTACTTTATTTTATATTATGTAATCTCTCTGTTTGGGCCAAAGGGTCCCTACTAAAAACAAATGAAGTTTCTTGGGGTAGCATTTAATTGTCTTTATTGTAAAAAAATAAAATGACAGGTTGTCTCATCTTCAAGAATCTCTTTTCTCCCTTTATCTTGCTCTTGCTTTCATGATCACTTAAATATCTCCTCTGACAGAAAAACCCATCCTATCTACTATTAGAATAGAGATGCTCAGAATAAAATAAACGTGTATTCGAATTAGAGGTTCATGGTGGCTATAATCCTCACGAGACTGAGATCTGGAGGATTGAGCCGGGGCATAAAAGTTCTCAAGATGCCATCTCCAATTAACCAACACGAAGTTGGGCTATATGTAAGCCTGAAGTGATAGGGATCCAGCTGTGCAAGCAAATAAACAAGCAGAATGAGAATGAACCTCAGAGTTCAAGCCCCTGTACTGGCAAAACAACAAAAACAAACAGCATACTTTTCAGCATCACCAACGCTACAATCCATTGTTAAATTACAAAACACATTGCCCTAAAAGGTTAACAGTCTAAATCAGACACTATTAAAACAAGGGCCTATACCAAGAGGTTTGTAACACTATAAATCTGAAGATGTTTAACTGTACAAATTTCCCAGATCACCTAGAGAAAGGACTCAGTGTCTTGTGTTTTTGTATACTAAAGTGGGAGTATGCCTTCTCTAAGTAATTGCTAATACTATCACCTTCTTAGGTAAAGGTATTCCAAAGTAGTTTATTCCATAATTAGCTAAATATTTATTTGGTCAAATGCTAAGAAATGAAACAATTGCAGATAAGTTTATAAAAATAAAAATATTATTAATGATTGATTTTTCTCCCAGTGTACCTCAGACATTAAGGCCACACTTAAAAAACTGGATAAGGGACACTTCACACCCCCCAGTGGAGACTTTAGAGACAGCATTCAAGGTGTACAATGGGAGAGAATGAAAGAGCCCAAAAGGCTAAATAGCAAATACTAGCCAAGGCAAGTTAGAGACTGCATTGGAAGAGATGGTTATAGGCACACGTCTCCCATGTCTGCTTAAAACATTGGAAAAATATTGGGAAAAGATCTAGTTAATGAGGTTGACACTCTGGTAAATTCTTAGGGGGCTACGGCCTAAATCACTGGGTCACCAGCCTGCAAAAGCCAGTCTACTCAGAGAAAGCAGCCAGGAGAATACTGAGAGATTTCAACCGTCTGACCCATCTGTGTAGAAATTGCAGACCTCTCAGCAGGAGGCGATCAATCAGCCCATTCCAGAGCACAGACCACAGAGAACAGCCACAGCCCTCCACTGACCAATGTGCAACTTCACCTCTTTCCCGACAATGTCCCCCCACTTCCGTTGACTGATCTTGTGGACCATGACCTGACAAATCCCTTTCTGGATTGCTTTTAGCTCCTCCTCTATACTTTATGGGGGGAATTACTCTCCTTTCAGGAACCTATTAACCTCACCCACCTGTTAGACCTTGTACCGGATTTACTTTTAAAGGAGACTTTGTGGATTTCATGCCCCCTGAAATTTACCTCTTTACTCACTGTTCACTCCTTTCACATATTTTTTTGGGGGGAAGGGGGGTCCAGTCGTGGGGCCTGAACTCTGGGCTGAGCGCTGTCCCTCAGCTCTTCAGCTCAAGGCTAGCACTCTACCACTTGAGCCACAGCGCCACTTCCAGCTTTTTTTCTTTTTGCTTATGTGGTGCTAAGGAATCCAACCCAGGGCCTCATGCATGCAAGGCAAGTGCTCTACCACTGAGCCACCTACCCACCACATCGTATTTTTTTAACTTGTGCTTTCAATCAACCTTTGCTTCTCTCATTTCACATGGGGACTCTTCTTTGTCTTCCCTGATGATGCCCTGCCTCCCAGGGTACCCCTCTGCTTTCTGAGTCACCCATAAATTCTGGAGAACAGGCAGATATTCCTAAACATTGTCTGCCACAGCAAGATTTCTGGATGTCTGTGCGATTTTCTGGCAGGGAATAACACAGGCAGAAGGGGGCTGATCACTCAGGCAGACTAACAATACTCTTGATCGAAGGATGGTCCATACATAAATGTAGAACTCTATTGTGATAGTCGACTATTTCTACAGACGAGGAGTCTTTCGGTTATAAAACAAATTTGTTTTTCTTACCACATTAGGTCACTTTGTATTGAATATTTCTTTATACCCCTTTTTATTATGCACTTTGTAAACATGAATACTTCATTCATAATTTTATGTGGGATATTATGACCTAATGAGGGATGTTATAGTATTACTTTATAAACATAGATTTTCAAATGCCTTGTATGAATTTTGACTTGGTTCATATATTAAATGAGTCTGTGGAATCTTCTGAAAATGTTTCTTTAAAAGCCCATAAATAGAAACAAACATCTTTTTCTTTTCAATAATATTTTTATTGTAACAATACCATACAGAGGGGTGACAATTATTATTACATTTCTTATCAAGCATTGTTGCTGCCTCCTATGTTTTTCCCCAACCATCCCTGCCCTCCCATTACCACGCCTACAACTACCCTCTGCCCCCACTCCCCCCTCCCACCAAAGTTGTAAAGGTCGTTTTTACCATAGCATTTTGTACATCTCAATGTTGCAATGGGTCAACCTGTATCTCTAATTAAACATTTTGTTTTTTCCCTTCGCCTCCCCAATTATACCCACATCAAATACAGTGAAAACAGGGTTTATACTGTGGGGGAGGGACATACAAAGCAACAAAACCATCACTTTATAGATATATTAGAAACAGTAGCAAGAAAAAATTCCACTTGTGTCCTTCATTCACCTAATATCATCTTCTCTGACCTTTTCTGTTTGTCTCAGGCATATACTAGTTATTGCAAACAAATGAAAGCATGGGACCTATGTGTCTTTAGGCCTGGCTTACATCACTTAATTTAATTTTTCCAAGTCTTTCCGTTTCCTAACAAATGGGGCAATGGCATTCTTTCTGATGGAAGCATTGAATTCCATTGTGGATATATACCACATTTTCTTGATGCATTATCTACTGTGGGGCATCTGGGTTGGTTCCATATCTTAGCTATGGTAAATAATACTGCAATACACATAGCTGTGCTGCTAGTTCTGGTATGGTCTTGTTTGTGATCATTTGAGTAAATGTGAAAAAGTGGGATTGTTGGGTCATAGGGGAGCTCTGTGTGGAGTCTTTTGAAGAACCTCCACACTACTTGCCAAAGTGGTTGAACAACTTTACGCTCCCACCAACAATGCAGTAGGATTCCCTTCTGTCCACATCTTTAATGTTGAATATTGAAGAGTGGTAGAGCTCTTGCCAAGCATGGGTTTAATACTCAGAATAGTAAGAAAAAAAAGCAAACCGAACAATGGCAAAAAGAACACAATCAACCAAGTGAAGGAACAGATTGTGTAAAGACAGAAAATATTTTGATATACATTTAATAAACTAATTGATATTAAGTGAATAGGAAACTGATTTGTTGTACTAAATTAAGTGTGCTTACTAAATATTTATGACACTGAATTTCCATTCTAATACATTCTCTAGTTTAAATTACAGATAAAATCATAATTTCCTTTCTAATACATCCTCTAGTTTACATTACAAATAAAATCATAATTTCTTTCTAATACATTGCCTAGTTTAAATTACAGACAAAATCATGACCAATCCCCAAATAGCCAAACTGGTTGCAGAAATATTGATGCCCAGAGCAGGGATGCTGGAATCTTGTGGACCAGTAAACCTAATTGCTACTTTAACTTCTGAGATGAGATGAGATTCATTGTTGCTTTTGATTGTAATGAAGATCTTGGTGCCATTCTCTACTTTAAAACATTCTGCTTTAAATCCAAATGTTTCTTTAGAGCCAGCCTCCTTAGATGTCAGATCAGCAGCATGGTCAAAATCATGTTGGAGCTCCTGTTAAGACTTAATTATTCTTATGGTGCAGTTGCCAGCTGGAACACAGACAGACAGGATGGCTCACTGCAGGCACGTTGCCTAGGGGGCACCTATCAGATGCTCACTACAGTTTAGAGAACGCCAGATACAGCGTTTGTCTGGTTATGCCATAGTTCTTAGTTTAACAAGTTCATGAGGTCTTTAAAATGTATTATATGATCACAGAAAATTTTCATTCACTGTCATGAAGCACTGAGCCTCCCTCCCTGACAGAATTTAGTTTTTGCAGAGAGATATACAGAGCTGAATGAGCTTTTTGATTTGGAACAGGGAGCACAGCAATGCTCAAGTGTGCTTTCTTATGAAGCTGAAAGAAAGTAATATGAAAGGGGAAGAAGTGAGATGATCAAGGAACAGAGGAGTGGGAGGAGACCCAAAAGCTGGAGTTTGTACTAAGCTCAGGACCTAGGGCAGACCTTGACTGGTGATCTCCATTACTGGTTTTCTAAGTAATAGAACGTTTTACCTCAACTTTCTCATCTGAAGCTTATCAAACCTGGAAAACATAGATTTAGTCATTCAGCTCTATCAAATATTTATTGAGTATCTCCTACTCCACTGGTGAGAATTATAAACAATAGTACATGAAGTGGTTAGCACAATTAAATACATTAAGAATGAATGTTTGAAATGTTAGCTACAACTATGAATAGTTAAGAAAGAAAGAAGGATGTCTACATAAATGCTTCATCCCAACTGCTTTTAAAATTCTACCAGAGATATGGAAATATAAATATGTTCTAGATGATACCAGTGGCTCATGGTTGTTTCCTAGCTACCCATGAGGCTAAGAGCTGAGCATGTTGGTTTGAAGCTCAGGCAAGAAAGTCTATGAGACTTAATCTCTAACTAACCAGCAGAAGCTAGAAGTTGAGCTGTGGCTCTAGGGATAGGGTACAAGCCTTGAACAAAGAATCTCAAACACAGTGCTGAGTCTCTGGAATCAAGGCCCGGGGCTGGCATCCACACGAAAAAAAAATATCTTGTAGCTAGGGATGGTGGCTTCCATCTGTAATCCCAGCTACTTGGGAAGGGAAGATCAGAAGAATCTTTGCTCAAGACCGGCTGGGGCATAAAGACTCACATCTTAACAAACATGGTAGAACATACCTGCAATCTATACTATGCAAAAGGTACAGGTAGCAGAATTGCAGTCTTCTGCCAGTCCGAGAAAGAAGACTGTCTAAAAATTAACCAAATCCAAAAGGGCAGACTCAAGTGGTAGAGTGCTTGCCTCGCATGCTTAAGACAAACCTTATCCCTAATATAACAACAGAAATGAAAACTAAACAAAAAAGCTCTTCATGTTTAGAAATAGGATGTTAGGATATCGAATGCCCTTTTTTGAGATGAAGGCTTTATTTTTTATGTTTTGTGAAAGGATGACACTGTTTTAAGAATGAGGTAAGTAACTTTTGGACTGTTTTTTATATTTTTGATTTTTTTGCCGGTCTTGTGGCTTGAACTCTGGACCTGAGCTTCTTTTTGCTGAAGGCACTGCCACTTGAGCCACAGCCCCACCTCCAGCTTTTATGAGTTTACTGGAGATAATCTTAGGGACTTTCCTGACTGTGCTGGCTTCAGATCAGTCACTATCCTAGATCTCCGACTGTTGAGCATCTAGGATTATAGCAGTCATCCATCAGCACCTGGCCTGGCTAAGTTAAGATTAACATGTAGTTTCTCTATACATAGCCTTGTTGGCATACTCTACCATTCTGTACATAAACCCTGTGTTCCACTGAGTGAAGTCTTCTTCTACCTTTCCCTCCTCCACCCTTTTCCCTCCCCTTCGTTCCTCCGATAATTTAATTCAAATATTAAGAAGGTTTCCTTCTTTAATTGTAGTGTTCGGCAGGCCTTGGGTTTGAGTTCTTGGTCTTGCACGTGCTAGGCAAGCACTCTACCACTTGAGACACACTGCCAGCCTGTGTTTGCTGTTAGTTTCATGTTTAGACAGGACCTCACTTTTGCCTTGCACCAGTCTTGGAGCATCACCACAATCCTCCTGCTTTGCTTCTTGAACAGCTGAGGTTGCAGGCTCACCTCCCCCATGTGTAGCTCCTTTGGTGTGTTATGATGGGGAATTTTAAGTTTTTCTCTGAGCTGTAGTCTTCCTGCAGTCTTCCTACCTCTTCACTGGCTGGAATTATAGGCAAGAGCCACTATGACAAGCTACTTTTCCTTTCTTGACCTTGATGATGTCATTGGATTTGAACTCCTTCAATGGCTTCATTTTCTCTATCTCTATATGGATTTTTTTTTTGTCAGTTGTGGGGACTCAACTCTGCTCCTGGGCGCAGTCCCTGAGCTCCTCAGCTCAAGGCTAGCACTCTGCCACTTGAGCCACAGCACCACTTCCAGTTTTTTCTGCTTATGAAGCACTGAGGAATTGAACCCAGGGCTTCATGCATTCACTCTACACTGAACCACCTTCCCAATCCTCTATATGGAAATCTTATTCTTCAAGGCTCAGACAAGACCTCTTTCTCATGAAGTCTTGCTCAAGTAATTCATTGGCCTTGATATTTTCTTCCATGAACTTCTACTGCATGGAATGGTGTTTTCCAGATTTTTCTGGCTTAACTTTTCATTCTGATGAGATTCTATTGCCCTTGAGAATAGAGTATATTTTTATACTACCATCTAGAGTTCACAATATTGTACTGGGTATATATTTGTTTTCCTTAGTTACTAGTTGGCCAATGATATACTTGTTAAATTGATACCCCAAATGATACAAGTAGAGAAGTATAAAATATTGGAATCTTGTGTAATTATTTTGGTAATTCTAAATCTGTATTTCTCTTCTTGCTATAATAGGGGATTGAACTCAAGGCCTCATGATTTTTTTTTCTGGTTAAGTGGATATGGCTCCTCACGGACTTTTGCCCAAAATGTGATTTTCCACGTCTCAGCTTCCTACGTTGGTCCGGTTACATGGATCAGCCACTGGCGTCTTGGTAAATCAGCAGATTTACCAGGTACGGAAAAGAGGCATGGAAAGTATGACTGGGAAAGTCCTTCACTCAAGATTATGGAAATGCTCATTTCCTCTTTGAGATATCTTTCTTTATCCTTTGCAGGCCTTTGGGCCTTGAATTCAGGGCCTGGACACAGCTTGTTAGCTCAAGGTTAGCACTCTACCACTTGAGGCCACAGCTCTACTTCTTACTTTTGTTCTTTTGGGCGGTCAGTTGGAAATAAAAGCGTCATGAACATTCCTGCATGAGCTAGTTTTGAATGATGATTCTCAGATCTCAGCTTTCTGAGTAGCTAGGCTTGCAGGTGTGAACCACCACTGCCCTGGTCTTAAGGTATTTTATGATGTTTAAGGCTAATGCTTGCCAGCCACAATTATCCTTCCTGCCCTTCAGAAGAAAGTACAGGGTGATAATTCCCCAGTGCCTACAAGTAGCACATCACTCTTTTTAGTTTCTGTAATCAGCAGAAAGGACATTTCATAAGAGACCAGACTTCTAATGAAGACTCCACCTTTACCAAATTAATTTGGACCTAAATATTTGATTATATGAATTCCTTTGTAGTGTTTTTAGTGGCAATACTAATATTTGATTTGATTCTGCTATCTATTGAAAAGTCATGAGAAAATGATATATTTCCAAAGTGGTCATCGTGATTGTTTTCAACATTGAAGCAAAAGTATGGGTGATGCTCTATAATTTTTTGGCTTATAAAAGCCTCTTTTTTTATTTTCAAATAAAACAAACATGCCAAGATAAATAATAAAACAAGCATGCCCAAACTAATATGGCTTTGTGTGTGTGTGTGTGTGTGTGTGTGAGAGAGAGAGAGAGAGAGAGAGAAAGAGAGAGAGAGAGAGAGAGAGAAAGAGAGAGAGAGAGAGTTATGGGGCTTTAACTCTAAGCATGAGCACTGTGCCTCAGCTCTTCAAATGAAGGCTAGTGCTTTACCACTGGTTTATTGGAGATAAGAGTTTCACAGACATGAGCTGGGAAGGTGGCTCAGTGGTAGAGCGCTTGCCTTACATGCATGAGGCCCTGGTTAGATTCCTCAGCACCACATATGCAAAAAGAAAAAAGCCGGAATTGGTGCTATGTCTCAAGTGGTAGAGCGCTAGCCTTGAGCTGAAGAGCTGAGGGACAGCGCCCAGGCCCAGAGTTCGGGCCCCACGACCGGACACCCCCCCCCCAAAAAAGAAGAAGAGTTTCACAGACATTCCTCCCCAGGCTGGCTTTGAACTGTGATCCTCAGGTCTCAGCCTCCTGAGTAGCTAGGATGACAGGCCTGAGCCACCAGTACCCGGCTACAAATAGGGCTTTGAAAATTCTATTTAGTAAGTGACATGCCATTAGTATTCTATGTCTTATTACTGTGAAATGACTTGTCTGGTCATGTGTCTTTTATGCTCATTGACTTAATAGGGAAAGTTTCTTGGAATCTCATGCAGTTTGAAACTCAGTGATTAATGAATAAAGTTATACAAGTACAGAATGCTTAGAAAAATGATTTTCCTTGCCAGGCACAGGAAGCAGTTATTCAGGCCTCCCCAATTAAGTTTAGGATGGTTCAAACTCAGAAAAGCAATTTGGTACAAAAGAACATGACAATAGTGGGTTAGAATTCTAGATTATAGATATAACTTGGCCTAATTTCTATCTCTTCGTCCTTCAGTTTTCACATCTGAAAACAAATAAATAAAGGCTCAGTTAGACACCCACAAATACTATTTATAAATGAGACATAAGAAAATGAAAGCTAATGGACATTCTTTTAGAAAATGTAAAAGCTTAATGCCAAGCCTACCTTTGCCTTTATCAAGGGTACTGCCAGGGGCAGTCCATGAAAGGTGAACAGGACCTCCTTTAACCTCAGCCTCCAAGCCTGTGATTTTACTGGTTGGGAACAAGGGAGTATTGTCACCAGCAGCAGGAGCTCCTGATACAGTGAATGACCCTCCTGAAGTTAGTCTGCTGACATCTTCCAGTTGAGCTTCTGCCAAATCTTTAACTTCAGGTCTGGGTGGGTTCAGTCCAATTACATCTACCCCAAAGAGTAATTTAGTAACTTTTCATATTGTCATGTGGATACTTCATCTTGTAGAAGGGTAAGTTAAAACAATGGCAGACACAGAAGAGTGGCAATTTTTAGTGAAACAACCCTCTTGTTTTAATACAACTTTGAAATGAATGAGGAAATGTTATGGTATGATAAAACCATCTTTGATCTTTATTAACTGCTTGGCTAGAAATTCTTTGAGGGCAAAGATCCTTTTGAACTCAGGGTCCCATTCTTACTGGCTAGACACTGTATCACTTAAGCTATGCTTCAGAGCTTCTGGGCTTCGTTATGTTCTTTTCTGGCTATGTTACCAAGGTTTCTACCCAGGCAAGCCTGGGCTTGCAAGCTTCCTATTGAGGCTCCCACAGATGCCCATCATGCCCTTTGTTTCGTTGTGCCAGAGGTCTCAGGAATTTTTTTCCCCCAGCTTGCCCAGAATTGCAATCCTGCCAATCTTTTCTTCCAGAGTAGCTACTATGACTAGTGTGAGACATGAGCCTGGTACAAGGTTTATGTGTCATTCATCTTTGTAGCAAGCATCTTCTATAGTGCTGGCCTCATACCAGATGCTCAGTCCAAAATTTTTCATTGTAATTGAAATGACCCAAGGTAGATGTTAACTAAACATGTGACAACCTATTTTATACTCAAGCCAATAGTATGAATACAGTTTGGAAACACAGAAGTTGAATATATAATTATATACTTGACTCTTCCATAGTACATGAAATTTTCCATGATTGCCACATGGAATGTACAAAAACATGTGACTCGTTTCAATTTTAATGCTACTTACCATTTACAACATAGCCAGGTATGTACAGAGACTTGTTCTGTCGTCTTAAACTACGTCTAGCAGTGTGATTTCTTGCCTCGACAAGAACTTTTAAACTGTATCTACCTGTTCCATTGCATTTCATAAAATATCTGGAGTAGATACCATCATTTTTGATAGTATCAGCACCTTTAGGTCCAAATGTAATAGTTATCCAATAAATGCAAATAACTACTGTTTCTGTCCTGGAACAGTAATGATATCAGCACTTTGGGAGATAGCACAGAACATATGAACACTAGAATTAGACTCCATTCCAACCTTGGCTTAGCCACACGCTAATCTTTTCATATTGAAGTAAGTCTAACTGTGATTGTATGTATTTAACTGACAATAGCTGCTATTATTTTATAAAAGCAACTTATCAAACTAACACTAACACTAAGAATACTGGAGGAGGATTGTATTCATCTATTCCATGAGAAAAATAAAAATTTTTCTTGAGATTGAAAGATAAACATGTTTTACTTTACTTTGTCAGAATCAGTAAAATGTTTATAAACATTATAACTTTGAAATATGTAGTATAAACATATATATCTTATGACTTCATCATAGAATACTCTAGATGTTTTAAGTCTAATGTAATTTGAAGAGGATGCTAGTTACCTGCACCATTGTCCAAGAGTTCCAATACTACTTGCTATCCACCTTCCTATTCAATAGTGATTTCTATATTGATTTCCACCATAAGTATACACTCTTCCCAGACTTTTGCATGAACAGTTCCTGGGTTTATGTGTTGTGCTGTATTTTGACTCCTGTAAGCAGCTGCCATTGCTGGAAGTATGGAAGGATTTCTTGCTCCAGTGATCATTGTGACTGATAGCAATTGAGGTTGGGCTTGATTATTTAAAAGTCTGTAAGTCCAAGTACCTGTATGGAAAAAAAAAGAAAAGAAAAAACTAAACCTCGTTCAAAGCCTTTTTAATATTACTCTTTCCACCCAGTGGCAGTGGTTCCGACCTGGAATCCTAGCTCCTGCGGAGACTGAGATGTGAAGATTGCAGTTTGAAGCCAGCCAGGGCCGGAAAATCTGTAATAAATTTTAATTTCCAATTAAATCAGAAAGAAAGGAAGGATTGGGGCTGGGAAGGTGGCTCAGTGGTAGAGCGTTTGCCTTGAATGCCAGAGGCCCTGGGTTTGATTCCTCAGCACCACATAAGCAAAAAAAGAAAAAAGCCGGAAGTGGCGATGTGGCTTAAGTGGTAGAGTGCTGAAGAGCTGAAGGACAGTGCCCAGGCTGAGTTCAGGCCCCACGACTGGACCCAAAAAAAAAAAAAGAAAGAAAGAAAGAAAGGAAGGATTGATACCATGGATCAAGTAGAACAGTGCCAGTCTTGGGCAAAAAGGAGCTCAGGGGCAGCACCTCAGGATGAGCAACAAAATAAACTCTCTCCTTGGGATATAAACTGACTTTAAAATATAAAAAGTTTATGTATATATACATATACATGAACATATATATGTATATGCATATATGTGCAAGTATACATATACATGTACATATATGTGTTGTTGTATGCATGTAGTTTATATCTATATCTATATCTATATGAGTGTGTGTAATTTTGAGGATGGAAATGGGTTTCATCTATACTAGATAACTGTCTTTTTCCAAACTACACCCCCAGCTCTAATAGCAATGTGAAAGCTGATTTTACAAACTAGTAAATAACATGAATGTGAATTATTACATATTCCATTCATTTTTATGGCAGATGACCTGTTTTAATTTTAATATTGACAATATACAAGACAAAATCATATTTATAAAGTACAAATTAATAAAAACAAAGTGAAAATGAGAGAATAGAATTACCTCTGCAATGCCCAGTATTCAAAGATGGGAAGTTCGACTATTTTGCTTATGCTCTTTGAAATCTGAGGTATCATATTCTTTTCCTTTGGGATCTTGGAGAATAATTTGTGGTTTTTGCATTGTCCAGGTAACAACAAACAATGTGTCATTTCCAGTGGTGCTGTCCACAGACACTGTGCCATTGGCCCATGTCTTCCCTGTGACATTCAAGGCTTTGCTTTCCAACTGTTACATCAGTAAAAGGAAACACGTAAAACCAATTTGTTATTTATTTTGACAATACGCCGGCTTGAACTCAGGGACACAAACTTGTTAGGCAGGTGCTCTGCCCCTGAACTATACTTTCACTATTAGTTTATTTGTTTTTGTTTCTTGGTATTGAGGGGCTTGATCTCTGGGTCTGGATGCTGTCCCTGAGCTCTTCTCAAGGCTGATGCTCTGCCACTTCTGGTTTTCTGGTGGTTAATTGTCAATAAGAGTCTTATGGAGCTGGGCGCTGGTGGCTCAAGCCTGTAATCCTAGCTACACAGGAAGCTGAGATCTGAGGATAGTGGTTCAAAGACAGCCTAGGCAGGAAAGATCATGGGACTCCTATCTCCAATAAACCACTAGAAAACCAGAAGTGGAGCTGTAACTCAAGTGGTAGAGCACTCGCCTTGAGCTGAAGAGCTGAGGGACAGTGCCCAGGCCCAAAGTTCAAGCCCAACAACCTACAAAAAAAAAGAGTGTCATGTAATTTCCTGGTCTAGCTTGCTTTGAACTGTGATCCTCATATCTCAGCCTCCTGAGGATGACAGGCAAAATACATATGTCTAATTGGCTTCAATTCCAAGTTTGGCACTTACTATATGACTACACAAACCATTTTGTTTCTTTCTATGATAAGAGTAAAATTCCTTGCTCTTGACTATATGCTAAAATTAAAATAGTTTCTATTGTACTGACAAACTCGGGCTTATACGTAGATTATTATTTAAAGTTCCTGACAATAGCTTTCTTTCTATTAGCTTAACTAGTAGAAAAAATATTATGAGTTTGGCCTTTTAATTATTCAATAAAGGAATGATTACTAATACTAATGCATAATTAAATCATAAAACGAAACTGATTGAATACTGGCAGTTTGGATCAGTTTTACACAAATGATGAATACTTTGGGAAGTTGTTATTGTCTGAGAATTTATATTGCAAAGGTGGAAATAGTTATCAAAATAAAAATGCATGAGTAATAAAAGTTTTCTCTTACCTGGATGTTCTGAATGAGTTTTTCATCTTCTGTTACATAGGGGTTAATTTTAATGACAATGCCTTCATATGCATTGTCAGGTAACTTTACCATTGAGCATTTAACCTCTGATAAGAGATGCAGAGCTAGGCATAGAATGCTCCTCAGACTGAACATCATTCATGCCCAAGCTACAATTATATAGAAATGCAAGGAGATTATTTATATATCTGCCTATTAGTTTAGGAATTTCACTCAAGACCAAATATTTGCATAAATTTGATATGGTAAAATACACTAAAATGTCTAGGTGAACTTCCTTATTCATTCTAAAGATGTAGTTATGAAGTAGCAGTAGGGATTAGGCTAAACATCCTTAGCATACTCTGTGTAGATAGTCAAGCTCATAGTAGTGAGTGGTTCTCCTTGTTACTATCAAATGTGACCTCAGGATCTCCTTACAGAAAAGCTCTTCAGGGAGAGGCAAGAAGTGGTAGTGAATTAAGGGGTTAATTTTATTTATATCTTTAATTTTATTTTATTGTTAAGGTGATGTATAGAGGGGTCAAAGCTGAGTTTCAGTGGGAAAAGTTTTAGCTTCTGTGATTACTACTTGTTTATTTCAGCTTTCAAATAACATTGAATGCTTAAGTTCTTTCATAACTTGGGAACTTAATATACTTCAGATAAGTTTTCTTTCATTCTTTTAATTTTTTTTGATTGAATACAAATGGTTCGTAGCTTGATCTTGTTGTACAATGGCATTGTGAAATGGCTCTAAAGTTAGAAAAATACAAACTCTACTCTTTCTTGCTTTGGACACTTAATACTCATGGAAGTTTTTTTTAGTAAGAGTTATGTAGTTAATTTTTAGGCTTTTTCTTTTGTTGTCCTATTAAAATAATTTGTACTTATAGAAGCTCCTAATCTGTTGATCAGATCTACAAGGTTCTCATACAAGCTCGTAATTAATATTATACCTTAGTAGTAAGCATTATATGTATACAATCAATACAAGCTTGTTTTTCACTGTGATAATTAAAGTTTCCATTTTAATTCTTTTGTTTTGTAATCAAGTAAATACAAACTCTCAATGTTTTATGGCAAGTCCCCCTGTATGCCTAAGAGTAGAGGTAGAACTGTCTGGCACACTGAAACCACAGGCTTTTTGGAATGCTCTTTCATTTTTTCTTGCTGTGCCCTTGCAGCTCCAGCCTAAGAACAGCCTCATCTGTAAATATGTACTAAACCATCCACATGAAAAGTAATATATATTTCCTTTGAACTTGTTTGTGCCTAACATCTGCATTGCTCTTGTAATTTACTATTGTATTACTAGGACTTGGGAGCCTTGTGCTGCTAGGTAAACTACTGCTTGAGTCATCCTCCCAGTCCTTTGTGCTTTAGCCATCTTTCAGAGAGGGTCTTACTATGTCACTCCAGCCAGGCTTGGATGCAGTCCTCCTACCCACAGCCCCCTGTGTCGCTATCATTATGGGTGTGAGTCCCCACATCCAGTCTTGCTTTTGTTATTATTGATATGCATATTAACGTGTCTCTTTTCTTGGAGGGAGGATTTTTTTTCTGAGTTTAATCTTTCTCAATCCTAGTTTCCTTAACTATAAAATGAGGAAATAAAAACTAGAAGGACTGTTGGGCAGATTAAATACAAGAACAGGGGAAAATACTTGTAAATGCTGGTGCATATTAGACTCACAATGAATGCTTATTGAGGATGGAGAAAACTCAAACTGTGTAATTCCTTAGAAAGTCTAACTCATAGTTCAACCAGGAAACCTGTATTTGAAAGGGGTAAGATGGGCTCAATGGAAGGGTGGGTAGATGAATGAAGAGAGGATGGGGGAGAATACAGTCACAAGAGTCAAAACAAATTCTCCAAACTTGTGCAAATTGAAGGAAGGTGGCCTGTTGAGAGGGAAGGGTGAGAACATTGAAAGGAGGCTGACACTGATCAATATGCATTGTGTCCATAAACTGCTTTGCTGAATGGAAACTCCTTTGTACAATTATTTAAAGATGATAAAAATGCATATTAAAATAGATGTTCAGTGCTTTTCCTTGTTTCTTTTATATGAAAAAAATATGAATGCATTTAGGTGCCCCATCCAATGCTCTACTCGAGCAAGGACAGGATGATTAAACATAACATTACTGATGGAAAAATTACAATCAGTTCTGTAGATTAGAATGGTAGAAAAAAAGAAAAAAAACAACAACACAAGGTAGGGCTAAAACAATTGGATAGGAAAGTTATAATCTCTTCACTAGAGTGACAAAATTTGGGTACTAGTTTATGGTGTAGGGATTCAGGAAGGCTTTGGGAGAAGGCCATTCTTTAGGAGACTGAGAAATGGAGAACTTATACTTTCCAAAAAGGAAACCTTTGGTATTGAAACTCAGGACATTCTGACTGGGGTAAAGGGAATCTCAGTGTGGTTTTGAGTTGCATTTCTTTTATGGTCAGGGATGTTGCTTATCTAATTTGTGGAAGGGAAAGGGAATCATAGGAACAGCAGGACAAAGGAAGAACTAATGCAACAATGTAGTCACTAGGCACTATGTTGGAGATTAACTTTACAACTGGGAGGGTGAAATGGGAATCAGAAGTTATAGGTGGGGGGGGGGGAGTTAGTAAGGGACGGGTAACAGTGATTTAAAAATGTACTCATTGCCTTCCTTATGTAACTGTAACCCCCTGTTCATCACCTTTACAATAAATTTAAATTTAAATTCAGAAAAACCCAGAGAACTTTCTGCTTCAGAGCTTACATTTTTTTTTAAAGCATACTCTATTTCCACCCTTTCCCTTTTTTTCTTCTTAGCAATGCCAGGAATCAATCCCAGAGCCTTATGCATGCTAGATAAGTACTTTCCCTCAGCCATACCCCAGCCCTCCGGCTGTTTTCAAACATATACCACAAATAATACTTTTGAAAATGATGATCAGAGAGTATAGGCTTGAAAAATACTTGGAAAGTAGCTTCTTTGATAAACAGTAGTCATCAATAGAAGAGTCTAGAGAAAGTGAATTGTTGAGATTTAGGATAGGAACACATGGCCTTGCACTTACTAAACAAGTGATTTAACACTTGAGCCAGGCTTCTAGACTATTACCATTAATTTTGTATTAGTCAAAGGAATTTCTATCTTATTTCAAGATAAGTCATTTTAAATTGGATCTTAAATTGAAGTGGACAAAAACTGTAAAAATCATATTGTCACACATTCTAGAATGTAGTCTTCAACTAAGTTCCCTTACATGTATGTGTGTCCTTTTCTTTTCTTTTTTCTTTTCTATTCCTTTCTTTCCTTTTTCTTTTTCTTTTCTGTTTTCTTTCTTCTTTCATAGCTTCATTCCTTCCTTCCTTCCACTTGTGGAGCTTTAACTCAGGGTGCTATACCTGAGCTCTTTTGCTCAAGGCTGGAGCTCTACCACTTTGAGACACAGCTCTACTTCCAGTTTTTGAGTGGTTAATTGGAGATAAGAATCTCACAGGTTGGGGCTGGGAAGCTGGCTCAGTGATAGAGCTCTTGTCCTGCATGCCTGAGGCCCTGGGTTCGATTCCTCAGCACCACATGAGCAAAAAGAAAAAAAAGCCGGAAGTGGCGCTGTGGCTCAAGTGGTAGAGCGCTAGCCTTGAGCTGAAGAGCTGAGGGACAGCGCCCAGGCCCAGAGTTCAGGCCCCACGACTGGCAAAAAAAAAAAAAAAAAAGAATCTCACAGGAGGTTTTCTGCTCAGGCTGCCTTCCAACAGCCACCCAAAGATCTCAGCCTCCCAAGTAGCACGGATTACAGGCACAAGTCACTAGTACTGGGATTTAAGTGGTTCTTATTGAAATCATCACTTCATTTCTCCCTGGATCATCTTCCCAAAAGATTTTACTAGCTGAAAAGATATAATATTAGAAGCATGCAAGTATTGTAGCCACAGACCATTGGTTTATATAGTTAAATTGTCTTCTGAAAAGCAAAATAAAACCATGTGATCTAAACAAGGAAATATTCAGAGCTTACCTGTGGATATGGTTCACTAATTAGGAGATTTATGAGCTAACACACCCACTGATACAATCACCCTTAAATGTCGTAGTTAATTCCTTAGAGATTATACTGGAACTATCTATTACATAATCTTGCAACTAACAAAAATAGTGAACTGTCATAGCATCTTCATTTCCTTGTTGGCATTCTCTTAGAATTCTCTTTATTACTGCTCTCTTTTCTTTCTTTTGTTTCTTTGTCTTTTCTGTTTTGCTACTGTGGTTCCAACCTAGGACACTGCACTTGCTAGGCAAGCCATTGCCACTGAGATACATTGCAGCCCTGGTTGGTGTTCTGGTGTTTCTTCATACCATATAAATCTTTCACCTATGATTTCTTTCTTACTGCTGCTTTTTATCTCATAACCTTTGGAAGGTCACTCTATTTGCTGCCATTAAACAAGCCCCAAATTTGATAATATTGTCTTCAGTTTTCTTATCTATTTAGTTACTCATTCACAAAAATACTGTAATAAGTATTAGCACTGTATCAAGTGCTCTTTCTTCAAGGTACTGATAAATGACCTTGTATGTTAGTAATTATCTTAATTGATTTTTCTGTTGCTCTTTACACATCCTTAAACATTATTTCAATTCACATAATGCTATCCTCAACCTTTTATTCTTGCTGTACTGGGGTTTCAACTGAGGACTTCATGTTTGCTAGGCAAGCAGTCTACAACTTGAGCCAGACCTCTAGCCTCCTTTGCTTTTAGGTTTATTTTATTTTGTTTTTATTTTATTGTCAAGGTGAGGTAGAGAGGGGTTGTAGTTACATATGTAGTGAGTTTATTTCTTGTCTCACTTGTTACCCCCTCCCTCTTATTTCTCCCTCTTTCCCTCCCTCCCAATCTTCCCACCCCATGCTTTTGATTTTATAAGGTCTCTTGCTTGGGCCTTAATGTCTAAGCTCCTTTCAGAGGACCTAAAAAGTCAAAACCACCTTGAGAATTATTTTATTTGTATCTTTTAGTATTTAACATTTGATGGTGATACCAAAAAATGAAGTGGATTAAATTGTGTCTTTTTCAGCTGATGACAGATCTCCCTCCTTTTCATGTTCATCTAAAAATCAGCCCTTCAGACTCCGAGTCTCTATTATTTTGAATCGTTCCCCTTTCCTTTCTCCTTCCCCTTCCTCTTTTCTTCCCCTTGTCTTTCCATTCCTAAATAATTGCTATGGCAGTAATACTGAATAGACACCTAAATAGTCTAACTCATTTCTAAATACTTGTTGTGGTAATTGCTATTACCCCAAAGGATAATAGATAGTAAAGGATATAATTTTTTCCATAGCCTGTTGCCCTTAGGACCTAGTTTTGAAGAATATCAGGTTTCTTCCTCCACAAACATCTGATAATTAGAATATCTAAGAGGAAGAGAGGAAATTCAGCCATGAAATAGGGCTGATGTGAGGGTAGGAAAAAAAGAATCATGAGCTCAAGTAGGGAACATGTCTGAAATTGGAGAAAATTCTTCTAAGATAGGCAGAGATCAAGAAAGAAAATACACGGAGTTTCTGTTTGTTTCAATAAGGCACCTATGATTGTTACAAGTGAGAGGTGTTGCCAGAGATCTTTATAAAAATGGTAGAAATCTTTTCAAAGTGGCTATGGAAATGAGAAAGGGAGTTGAGAAATATCAAGTACAATTTTTATCAAGATCCTCTAAAGGGTTCACTTACCTTGGAAACTGCATTTGTTGTGATGGGAATTCGTTTTGTAATTTTCTTGGACAATCTAGGAGCCAAAGATACTTGGCTGGATCATTCTGCACAGGAGATTTAGTAACTTAACGATGCTGGGGGAATTCAACTCTTGGGAACTTGTGGTTGAAGTGACTGACTGCTGGCCATTTTTGGTAGAAAGAATGTATAAAGGGAGGGTATAAAAGATTAGAGGGGACAAGAGAACAAACTTTGCTAAGGGAACATATGAAGGACCAGCAAGAATGGGATAGGAGGGGAACTTTAAATAGTAGCATGAGGAAGCAGCCCAGAAAATGACTAGGGCTGGCTGAGTATTATCAAATACAAGACACTTAATGAATACTCACTGAGCAGAGAATAGGAGAGAGACAGACAGACAGACAGACAGACAGAGACAGACAGAGAAAGACAGAGACAGAGAGGGAGAGAGAGAGAGAGAGAGAGAGAGAGAGAGAGAGAGAGAGAGAGAGAGAGAGAGAGAGAGAGAGAGAGAGAGAGAGAGAGAGAATGAGAGGGCATTATGGTACAAATGGAATCATGAAACTTTTCATTAAGTGGGCTATTTTTTGCCAGGGTGTGGGGGTGTGTATGTGTATGTGTGTGTGTGATTGAGTAGCAGGCCTGGCTTTGAAATCAGGGCCTTGCACTTGAGCTTTTTTTTTTTTTTTTTTTCTGTCTGTTATGGGCCTGGATTTCTGGGCCTGGGCAATATCCTTGAGCTCTTCAGCTCAAAGCCAGTGCTCTACCACTTGAGCCACAGTGCTGCTTCCTGTTTCCTGGTGGTTAATTGTAGATAATTGTAAGAGAAGAGTTTCATGGACTTTTCTGCCCCAGCTGGCTTTGAACTGTGATCCTCAGATCTCAGCTTCCTGAGTAGCTAGGATTACAGGTTTGAGCCACTGGTGCTTGGCATCTTGAGCTTTTTCTGATCAAGACTAGTACCCTGCCACTTGAGCCACCACTCTACTTCTGGCTTTGTTTGTAGATAATTAGAGATGAGACTCATGGACTTTCTTGTCTAGGCTAGCTTTGAATCACAATATTTAGAACTCTGCCTTTTGAATAGCTAGGCTTATTGGTATTTGGCACTAACATGGGGCTATTCTGACTTTTTGCTGGTGAATTGGAGATAGGGGTTTCACAGACTTTATTGCATGGACTGAATTAGAGCTGTGATCCTCTGATCTTGGCCTCCTGAATAGCAAGGATTCTATGCATGAGGCATGATCCACTGTTGCCTGGGTAGATATGTGTGTGTGTGTGTGTGTGTGTGTGTGTGTGTGTGTGTGTGTGTGTGTGTGTGTGTGTGTGTGTGTAGTTTCAAATAGGAAGGCAGATGTTGTGGTTACCATTACCTGTTATTAAATGGAAAAAAGTTGTAAGGATTACTGAGATGGGACTCATTGGGCACGGCTTCAGTCCAGGAATTTTCCATTTTCAATTGTTAATATAAAATTAAATTATTGAAAGACTTGGAAAAAATTATATTAAGTGTAGTAAGCCAGGCCTAAAGAAACATAGGTCCCATGGTTTTCCTTATTTGCAATAAGTAGTATATGCCTGAGACAAGCAGAAAAGGTCAGATAAGTTGATGTTAGGTGAAATGAACCCCAAATAAGTACTCAAATGTTTTTTCTTTCATGCGATTGTTTCTAACATTTATAAGATGATTTCTTTGTTCCTTTGTATGTCCCTCTCCCATGGTATAACCCCTGCTTTCACTGTATTTGATGTTGGTATAATTTGTGGAGGGGAAGGGAAAAAACAAATTGTTTAAATAGGGATACAGGTGGACCCATTGCAACAATGAAATGTATAAGATGCTATGTCGAAAACAAACTTTACAACTTTGGCGGGGGTGGGGGAGTGGGGGCATCGATGGTAAGAGATGGGAAAGGGAAACAGAGGAGGAGGCTACAATGCTTGATAAGAAATGTACTCATTATCTTGCCTATGTAATTGTAACCCCTCTGTACAGTATTTTCACAATTTAAAAAAATTAATTTTTAATGAGTAAGTCTCTGCCTGTAATTTCAAGCTGTTTATTAATCTCAAACTGTAGCTTTATCTTGCACATTGAAAGGTTTCTTGGTCCCTTGTAGCAAAGACAAATACATGAGAATTGTTAAGTAAGAGAAAGAATGTTGAATTCATCTATACGTGGTTCTAAACCTGCCTTCATACTGGCTATGAAGCTTGGTTGACTTGTATAACAGCTGGGCAGCTCATTCTCTTGCCTCTTAAATAGATTACTACTACTTATTTAAGATTAGTAGAAACATGGAATGCATTATATTGGCTTGTACATATAGACAGTCAATAAAACAGGTAGATATGCCATTTGTAGATAATCTTTAGGAAAAAATAGCCTTTGTTGCCATAAACAAGTGATATTTTTTCAAGTTCTGGAATAATGTCACAGACCTTTTGTCAGAAAACTGAGTCTCTGCGGTATGCTTCCGTAATGAATAATGGTGTTCCCAAGCTTTCAATACAGAATTTTTACATATTCCTTCTGAATTACTTCTCAGAATTAGAACCAAGAAGAATAACTTACTATGTTTTCTAAAAGTTAGAGTCTCTCAAACTGCTAAGAGACGTGAGCATAAAAAAGAAAATTGAAATGAAACACTGTAAGTGATAAACTTTGAGCCAAAGTGTCGTACATTTCAGGATAAGCAGGTAGAATTCCTGAAAGATGAAAACTTGCCTCACTTACTTCACACTGTAGTTCAGAACATGCATGGCACAGGTGCCTCCTCTACTCAACTTCCTTCCAGGGATTCTCATGTGAAAGTCAGGTTCTTTCCCTTGATCTGGGTCCTGCCACCTGTCCCAGCTTCAATTCATCCCACCCTTTCTTTAAACAGTCACTGTTTTCTTGGTCCAATCAAGCTGCTCACACCTCCAGCCTGTGCCCAGTTCTTGCGGTTTCCATGGGTTCTTTTGTGACTCATGTTGTGTCTGCTCAGATGTCACCTCCGTGAAGTCTTCCCTGACTATTCCACATGAAACAGTAACTCATAGCTCTTTTGCTTAGTCATTCTCCATACCCTACAACCCTTTATTCTAATTGAATGATCTTCTTAGCAACTTTTTTTTCTTAGCAACTCTTTGATATGCTTTACATTTACATTTTTTTTTTATTGTGAAAGTTTACAGGAAGGCAGAACCAAATGGTAAAGTTTTATGCCACAAAACTGAAACCACATTGTTATGCAATCAAGGCCCCAAGAAATCAGGAAAGGTAATAGCAAATCCCCAATACAACCGTGGTATTTGGCACAATATGGAACTTCCTTATGCTGTTAGTTTTACAAGGAAATTAATCTTGAAATGATGAATTGACTTTTTGTTTTCTTCCTGATTTCCTCAGATGTTTGTCTACAACAAAAACCTACTTCCTGCCAGTCTTGGTGGGTTATGCCTGTAATCCTAGGTACTCAGGAAACAGATCTGAGAATTGTGGCTCAAAGCCAGAGTGGGCAGGAAGCTCCGTGAGGCTCTGGCTTCCAATTATACAGTAAATAAGCCACAAATGGAGTTGTGGCTCAAGTATTAGAGTGCTAGGCTTGAGCACAAAAACATTGGCCAGCATTCAGGCCCGGGTTCAAGTCACAGGTACCAGCTCATAAAGAAACCAACAAAATCAAAACAGAACCTACTTGTCCAACTTGTGTGGTGACGCCCACTCTATTTTGTAGAATGTGATGTTTCCTGATTCTAGAACCACAAGCAAATCTTGCTGACAGTATTAGTAAATTTGTCATAATTTTGCCTTTGCAAAGTATCTTGTGACTGACAAAAGTCAGGAGGTCAGTGTTGATCACTCTTGAGATCCCTATATTAATATAGGAGACTTACCACTTCTGACCCCTGCTTAGATCCCATTTCTTTCTCATTGAATCTCAGTGGTTCTAAATAAATTCCCTTTGGCTTTGAGTAAATAAATTTTTGAGTAAGTCAAGTCCTTTTCATTTTGATCCTTTTTTCCTCTACCCATCCTTGGGCCTTCCATTCTAGGATTAGTTGGTATTGTGCAAAAATGCATAATGTGGAAATGGATTCCAAGGCTAGTTGGCGCTGTGAGAGAGAAAATGACACTGGGTCTTGCAGTATTATTCATCACTGATAAGGTCAAAGTGGAGATGGTCACAGCAGTGGCTTTGTAGGGAGGTCCCAGGTGTCTAAGTAAGTAAGACAGAAACAGTAAATGGAGTTAATACAGGCAGAATTAACTACAGCTTGTAGAAATTTGTCGACATTTTGTCCTCTAGTCTGTGTTTCTTTTTCTTTCTTGCTTATGAAACGGAAAGTCATTGGCTAAGTTGGCAGAGTCAAAGCTTTATGTGACTTAGCTTGTGGTGTTTTCCTCTGAGACCTTTCTCGTAATAGTAAGAATAACTATACCGTTGTGGGACCTGCTTTGTACATTGCCCCCTGTAAAGTTATTTTGTTTACCTATATTCTCAGCCTTGTAAGTTGAAAAAAAAACCCCACTAATTCCTGGAGTGAATTATTGCAAGGAAAAGGTGTAGATAAGTGAGAGCAGTACTTAACATCAAAGTGTGCTAATTTTGTTCTTTAATTCAAAGTGGAATAATGTTTAACTTACAGGGAAACAATAATGTTTTTGTCTAAAGAAGCATGTAGCCTTTCTGATTGCTGTTTCTTGCTTCTCCTTCCTCATAAAAGCCACCAGTTTATGGTGGTTCACAGTTGCAATCCTAGCTAGGATACGGAGATCCAGAGGGGTTGGGTAGTGAGTCCATCCTGGTGGAATAGTCCGAAGACTCCAAACAACCAGCAAAAAGCTCAAGTGGCAGAGAGCCAGCTGAGTAAGCAGGCTGAGCAAGCGTGACCCCCCCTCCCCCCTTGAGTTCAAATCCTGATACCAGAAAATAACCAAATCTTTTCCTACACATCTTTTTTTTTTTTTTTTTTTTTTGGTTGGTCGTGGGGCTTGAACTCGAGGCTTGGGCGCTGTCCCTCAGCTCTTCAACTCAAGGCAAACACGCTACCGCTTAAGCCACAGCACCACTTCTGGTTTTCTAGTGGTTTATTGGAGATAAGAGTCTCACTGACTTTCCTTGCCTGGGCTGGCTTTGAACCATGATCCTCAGATCTTAGCCTCCTGAGTAGCTATGATTACAGGTGTGAGCCACCGGCGCCAGGCTTCCTACCATCTTGAGAGTGGACTTCTTCAGTGGCTAGCTTTGTTTAAGGAACAATCAAGCATTATAATTAAGAATGAGCACATTTGGTGAATGTAAATGATGTAGAAGTTTATAAAGAAATGTAAACAGTCTTTTGAGTAGTAAAACCCTGAGCCGTGTTATGCTGAATAATGATGCTCATCAAGTGTCTGAGTCATTTCTAAGTTAAAATTCTGAAATATTAATGTAACAGGAACTCAGAAACTGCTTTTGCTAAAAGCCTAGACTATTCTTTTCTTGCCCCTCAAATGTAACTAAATGGTAAATAAAACCTAAATGGTAACTAAAACCAAAATAAACATTTGGCATCTTTACCTCCATTTTTCATTTGAATCTTTTACTCTGAGTCATTCTACCTATATAAACAGACAGAAATAATCTCTAGTGTTAGAAGCCTGATAATGTTTACTTTGGATGATAATGACCGCAGGAAACAAGAAGTGAGCTTTAGAGATGCTGACAATGCTTTCTTGGTGATATAGGTGCTAGTTAGTTTTTGGCTTATAAAAATTTACCCAATAATTGATAGAAATAAAGTTTTACATGCAACAATCTTTAGAAAATGAGCAAAAAAGGGGCTGGGAAGGTGGCTCACTGGTAGAGTGCTTGCCTTGCATGCATGAGGCCCTGGGTTCAATTCCTCAGCACCACATAAGCAAAAAGAAAAAAAAGCCGGAAGTGGCGCTGTGGCTCAAGTGGTAGAGCACTAGCCTTGAGCTGAAGAGCTGAGGGACAGCGCCCAGGCCCAGAGTTCAGGCCCCACGACTGGCAAAAAAAGAAAAAGAAAAGAAAAGAAAAGAAAATGAGCAAAAAAGATAATATAAACAGAATTTTATTTAGCATAAAATATTTTAAACAGTGCTGTCATGTGACTTTATGCCACTAGTGAGCATTAACAAAATAAACAGACCAATCTTCTTTATTTCAGCATTAAGTCAACACTTTTTATTTATTTATTTATTTAAGAAGTTAATGTGAGAAACCAGTTTTAGAAGATAAAGTGAGCAAAGAAAATAGATCACTTTGCTTGGATTACAAGAGAAAAAATAAATTTCCAAACATTCAGTTTAATTGTTTTATTAACTTGAGTAGGTGGATGGAACAGTATTGTGTTCAGGTATATATGACAAGCACCAAGTGAGAAGAATTTTATTCTCCCTCTCTCTCTCTTTAATATATATATAATATATCATATAGGTATATATCTACATATTATTTATAACATAAGATATATATATACTATCTTATATATAACATAAAATATATAACATAGTTAATAATCTTATATATAAAACATATTATATATACAAATATATATCTTTCTCTCTCTCTCTACACACATATATATATATACATATATACACATTGTGTGTGTGTGTGTGTATGTGTGTGTGTATGTGTGTGTGCTGGTCCTGGGGCTTGAACTCAGGATCAGTGTGCTGTCCGTGAGCTTTTCTGATCAAGGTTAGTGCTTTGCCATTGAGCCCTAGCTCCACTTCTGCCTTTGTATGGTGGTTAATTGGAGGTAAGAGTCTCACAGTCTTTCTCACTTGAGCTCACTTCCAACTGTCATCCTCCTCTCTTAGCCTCCTGAGGAGTTAGGATTAAAGGTGTGAGCTACTAGTGCCAGGCAAAATTTTACTTCTCATATGTAAAATAGGTGTTTCCCTTCCTTTAGATGATTCCCAGAGAACAAAAGAACTGTTAAGCAGGCATCGATGGAAAAGTGGTGATTATCATATATGGCCAATAACATGTGCTCCATCATGACATCTCTTATTCCCATGCAACGTGGGCTCCTGTTCTACTGCTGTTTCTGAAATGCTTCTTCAGGCTCACATGTTTTTCCCCCCCATAATGCCTTAGGTGCCTGCTCAATCAATGAAAAGACACAGAACAGTGCACATTAAGCCCCAGTAGACCAGATCTAAGAACAAAGACAAATCACTTATGATAAGCAAAGCGGGTAAAACTCCCAACAGAACAGCTCTTCCTAAAATTCAATCATAAAGAGAATAATCTTGAGGGGTGAGAAGGTAGAAAGACTTTAAGGGATAATCAGTTACACAGACAGAGTCAGAGTACAAAGGAGAGTCACTGATTTTAGAGAGGAAAAGGACAGAACTAAATTGAATTTTAGAAAAGACTTGGACTATAAGGTGAATGGTGGTCACAAGCAGACCTGGATTTCTAGCACTGATTTTTTTTTGGCACACAAGTTGTTAAACAGTACCCTTCTAGGATGCTAGGAACTGAGTTAGACTGGATGTTAGACTCTACTCCTTGTACTCAGGAGCCTCCAGGCAGGACAGAACTCAAACAGGAGTGCATAGTTGAACTTTTTGGGGAATTGTTTTGTGGAGAATCCAGATTAGAAATGATAGGTGTGAACTAGGGAAACAGACACACTGCGGGCGTTTAAGATATTAAGAATTCAGGGCTGGGAAGGTGGCTCAGTGGTAGAGCACTTGCCTTGCATGCTCGAGGCCCTGGGTTCGATTCCTCAGCACCACATAAGAAAAAAAAAGCCGGAAGTGGCGCTGTGTGGCTCAAGTGGCAGAGCGCTAGCCTTGAGCTAAAGAGCTGAGGGACAGCGCCCAGGCCCAGAGTTCAGGCCCCACGACCGGACCCAAAAAAAAAAAAAAAAGATATTAAGAATTCAGCCACCATTATATTTAATGGTGAAAAGCTAAAGCCATTTTCTCTAAACTCAGGAACGAGACAAGGATGCCCACTTCCTCCACTTCTCTTCAATTTAGTATTCTCTTCAATTTAGTATTAGAATGCTACAGTATTAGTATTAGCTACGGCAATAAGAAAAGATGCAAACATGAAGGGGATCCAAATAGGGAAAGATGAAGTAAAACTCTCCCTCTTGGCAGATGACATGATCTTGTATTTAAAGAATCCCATAGACTTCACTCCCAAATTACTCAAGCTGATTTGAAATTTTGGTAAAGTAGCAGGGTATAAAATGAAACCTCAAAAAATCAATGGTTTTTGTTAAACAGTTGTAAAAAACTAAACCTAGATCTGTATATATCACCTTGCAACAGAATCAACTCCAAATGGATCAAAGACCTCAAAAAAATGCAGACACCCTGAAAACATTACAGGAAGGAATAGGAGAAACTCTAGGGCTCCTTGGTAAACGATTAAAGTTTCTTAATAGAGACCCAGAAACACAACAAATCAAAGAAAGGTTGGACAAATGGGGTTGCATGAAACTGCAGAGCTTCTGCAAAGCAAAGGACATAGAAAGATCAACAGAAAGTCCACAAGCTGGGAGAAGATCTTCATTAACCATTCAAAGGACAAGGGTCTCTACCACTCTACCACGCAGTGGTAGAGTGCTTGCCTTGCATGCCTGAGGCCCTGGGTTTGATTCCTCAGCACCACATAAGCAAAAAGAAAAAAGCCAGAAGTGGTGCTGTGGCTCAAGTGGTAGAGCACTAGCCTTGAGCTGAAGAACTGAAGGACAGCATCCAGGCCCAGAGTTCAGACCCCACGACCAGACCAAAAAATAAAATATACTTAAAACTCAAAAAACTAAATCTCCCAACAACAAATCCTCAAGGAAACAACTGCCTGATTAATAAATGGGCTAAGGACTTAAAGAGAAACTTCTCTAAAGAGGAAATAAGAATGGTCAATACACACATGAAGAAACACTCAACTTCTCTAGCCATAAAAGAAATGCAAATCAAGACAATGTTGAGATTCCACCTCACTCCAGTTAGAATGGCTAGAATCAAGAAATCTTGTAACAACAGATACTGGAAGGGATGTGGCCAAAAGGGAACCCTACTGCATTGTTGGTGGGAATGTAAACTTGTTCAACCACTTTGGAAAGCAATTTGGAGGTTCCTCAAAAGACTCCACATAGAGCTCCCCTATGACCAGCAATCCCACTTTGGGGATCACAAACAAGGTCATAGCAAAGCTACTAGCACACCATGTTTATGGCAGCATTATTTACCATAGCTAAGATATGGAACCAACCCCGATGCCCCTCAGTATATGAATGGATCAAGAACATGTGATATATATATATATAGATATATAGATAGATATATATATAATAGAATTCTATACCTCTGTCAGAAAGAATGACAACTGCCTCATTTGTTAGGAAATGGAAAGACTTGGAAAAAATTATATTGTGAAGTAAACCAGGCCCAAAGAAACATAGGCCCCATGGTTTCCCTTGTTTGCAATGACTAGTACATGTCTAGGACAAGCATAGAAGGTCAAAGGCTATGTACATATGACCACAGGAGATAATGTTAAGCAAAATGTACCCCAAGACAGGAAAACAAGTGGTATTTTTTCTTTCTTGCTAGTGTTTTTAATGTACTTACAATGCATTATGTGTTTCTTTTGTTTCTTTTGTATGTTCTTCCTGCATGGTATAACCCCTGTTTTCACTGGATTTGATGCTGCTGTTCTGCACCTTGAATGTACATTTTTGTAATTTGGGGAGGGGAAGGGATATTGGGGAATGTTTAAATGGGGATGCAGGCTGACCCACTGTGACAATGAGATGTACAGGACACTATGTTGAAAACGAACTTTACAATGTCAGGGTGGGGAAGGGGTAGGAAGAGTTGGGGAGGTGGAGATGAAAGTGATGATAGGGGGCTGGGAAGGTGGCTGTGGTAGAGCGCTTGCCTGGCATGCATGAGACCCTGGGTTCGATTCCTCAGCACCACATAAGCAGAAAAAAAAAGCTGGAAGTGGAGCTGTGGCTCAAGTGGTAGAGTGCTAGCCTTGAGCTGAAGAGCTGAGGGACAGCACCCAGGCCCAGAGTTCAAGCCCCAAGACCAGACCCCCCCACCAAAAAAAGTGATGGTAGGGGGGAAACAAAGGAGGAGGTAACAATGCTTACTGTAAAATGTACTCTTTACCCTACTATGTAACTTAACCCCTGTGTACAACACTTTTACAATATAATAATATATTAAATATCAATAAATATATAGTATATACATATAAATTTATATTACAAATAGAAATATATATTAAAAAATCAAAAACAATGGCTTTTCTGTATGTCAACAATGAGAAAAGCGTGGCTGAAATCAGGAAACCAACTCCTTTTATATTAGCTCCACAAAAAAATAAAATACCTAAGAGTTAACTAACGAAATGAAGGACCTTTATGATGAAAACTTTAAAAACCTAAAAAAGGAGATTAAAGCAGAACTTAGTAAGTGGAAAAACCTCCCATGCTCCTGAATTGGGAGGACTAACATTGTGAAAATGGCAATATGTCCAAAGGCTATCTACAAATTCAAAGCAATACCCATCAATATTCCAACCTCATTCTTCAATAAAATAGAAGAAGCAATCCAAAAATTCATGTGGAATAATAAAAGACCCTGAATAGCAAAAACAATCCTTAGCAGAAAGAACAGTGCTGGAGGAATATCAATCCCAAATTTCAAACTCTACTACAAAGCCATGTAATTAAAACAGCTTGGTACTGGCACATAAACAGACCAGAGGACCAATGGAATAGAACTGAAGACCTAGAAATGCACCCACAGACCTATCTAATCTTTGATAAGGGAGCTAAAAAAATAGAATGGAAGAAAGACAGCCTCTTTAGTAAATGGTGCTGGCAAAACTGGTTAAACACCTGTAGAAAACTAAAGTTAGATCCTTATATATCACCCTGCAACAGAATCAACTCCAAATAGATCAAAGACCTTGAAGTCAAAGCAATCCTTCCTGAAAACATTGCAGGAAGGAATAGGAGAAGCCCTAGGTCTCCTTGGCACAGTCCAGAATGTTCTTAATAGAGACCCAGAAGCACAACAAATCAAAGAAAGGTTGGGCAAATGGATTCCACGAAGCTGCAGAGCTTCTGCATGGCAAAGGACATAGCTAGCAAGATCAACAGAAAGCCCACGGATTGGGAGATCTTCACTAGCCATACAACGGACAAGGGTCTCATATCTAAAATATACTTAGAACTCAAAAAATTAAATCCTCCAACAACAAATCCTCAAAGAAACAACTGCCCAATAAATAAGTGGGCTAAAGACTTAAAGAGAAACTTCTCTGAAGAGGAAAGAAAAATGGCCAATAGACACATGAAGAAATGCTCAACTTCTCTACCCATAAAAGAAATGCAAATCAAAACAACATTGAGATTCCATCCCACCCCAGTTAGAATGGCTATAATCAAGAAATTTGATAACAACAGATGGTGGAGGGGATGTGGCCAAAAGGGAACCCTATAGCATGGTTTGGTGAGAGCATAAACTTGTTCAGCCACTTTGGAAAGCAGTATGGAGGTTCCTCAGAAGACTCCACATAGGGCTTCCCTGTGATGCAGCAATCCTACTTTGGGAATTTATCCAACCAATCACAAACAAGGCTATACTAAAGCTACCAGCACAACTATGTTATTGCAGCTTTATTTACCATAGTTAAGATATGGAACCAACCCAGATGCCCTTCAGTAGATGAATGGATCAAGAAAATGTGGTATAAATATACAATTGAATTCTATGCTTCCATCAGAAAGAATGACACTGCCCCATTTATTAGGAAATGGAAAGACTTGGAAAAATTATGTTAAGTGAAATAAGCCAGGCCTAAAGAAACATAGGTCCCATGCTTTCCCTTATTTCCAATAACTAGTATTTGTCTAGGACAAGCAGAAAAGGTCAAATGCTATGTACATATGACCATCTAAGATGATGTTAAGTGAAATGAACCCCAAGATAGGGACACAACTCTTTTTTTCTTTCTTGCTATTGTTTTTAACTAACTTAAAATGTACTATGTGATTTTCTTTTTGCTTCTTTAGTATGTGTTTCCCCCACAGTATAACTCCTATTTTCACTGTATTTGATGTTGGTGCCCTGCATCTTATATATACATTTTTCTAATTTGGGGAGGGGTAGGGTAACAACAAAATGCTGAAATAAGGATACAGCTTTATCCATTATAACAATGAGATGTACAAGACACCATGTAGAAAATGAACTTTACAACTTGGTGGGGGAGGGGAATGGGGAGGAGAAATTGGGGAGGTGGAGAAGGAAGGGATGGTAGGGGATAAACAAAAGAGGAGGTAACAATGCTCCATAGGAAAAGTACTCATTACCTTACTCACATAACTGTAACCCCTCTGTACACTGTTTTTTACCATAAAAAAATTTAAAAAAAGTTTTTTTACCATAAAAAAAATTTTAAAAACACACAAAAAATCCCAAAGTTTAACACACACACACACACACACACACACACACACACACACACAAAGATATTAAGAATTGTGTGGACTTGGTAACTAATGGGGTTTAGAGAATAAAGTAGCAAGAATAGGAAAATATCTGTCATTTTATGAATGTGTTAGTATGTTCAGCATTCAGTGCTTTTGTTTCTCTCCTTTATTTTCTCTCCTCAAGGTCAGTTCTTTGCTTCAAATACTTATTCTGCAGGGAAGCTTGGAGAGGGACTTCTGGTAAATAGTAAACAAGTGCATTTGGGAGTCAGGAAACTATATGAAAAGTGATGCCAAGAGGGACATCCTTTCTGTCTGAGTGTGGAGGAGGGAGGGAAGTGAGCAGTAGGATTAGGATTTTAACAGAGCATGTTGGGGGCTGGGAAGTTGGCTCAGTGGCCTTGCATGCATGAGGCCCTAGGTTCGATTTCTCAGCACCACAAAAGCAAAAAGATAAAAAGCTGGAAGTGACGCTGTGGCTCAAGTGGTAGAGTGCTAGCCTTGAGCTGAAGAGCTGAGGGACAGCACCCAGGCCCAGAGTTCAGGCCCCACAACTGGACCCCCCCCCCCAAAAAAAAAGAGCATGTTGTACTTAGAAGACAGAGGAGGGAGACTGAAGGTTAGAATGTCAGATGGAAGAAAAGACCATGATGTTCCTAGTAAGAGCATGGACACATAAAACAGTATGTGCTTTGGGGGAAATCATGTGTCTCTGACTGATTTCAATTGTGGAATAGAGGGAATGATGCCATAGAAAAGAGGAGGTAGAGGTGCAATCCTGGTAATGTGCTCATTTATCTGACAAATATTTGTGTGTTTACTCTGCTGTGGTACCTGACAAATAAGGGATCAATTAAACTGGCCACATCTCCTCCACTGAGATATGTTGAGGTAGTTCAATCTTTTTTAAAAAAATAATTTATTATTGAGATTAGGTGATTACATAAATTACATATATTTCACAGTATTGTGAAATAATGATACATAGTTAAAGTCACAAACACATTTTAATCTTCACAAGGCAAATTATCATTATCATGGTCTATAAAGTTTGTGAGTTCTATGAGCTTTGACAATACAGCTATTTCTTCCACATCAGGTGATATGTACATTTCTTTCCTTTTGTTTATTGTAAACTGTTCCCTCTTCCCTTCTCATTCCCTCCCTCTCACTGCTGCCTTTGAGTTGCTTAGTTCATTTTCCTCAACGTCTGGGGCAGCTGATGGGTCTCACTGTTGTATGTTTTCCCATTGCCCTGTGATTCTGTCTTCCTCCTAGCTTCCCTTAAATGTGCACATATGTGTGTATACATATATATATATATATATATATACACATATATATACACATATATATATATGTGTGTGTGTGGTCAAGAACATGGAGTCATTTAGCAATGATACAACAAAATGAGTGGAAGTCCTTTTTTCTCGACTCCTCTTTACTTTGTCATATCTCCTTGCATTTTGGCTTTAGCATCCACATATCAGGGAGACCATGTGCTGTTTGTTTCTTTGCTCTTGGCTTACCTGACTCAATATGATTTGCTCTAGTTCCATCCATTTCCCTGCAAAATATTTTGTCCTTTCTAATGGCTGCATAATATTCCATTGTGTATAGGTACCACAATTCTTGGATCCATGCGTCTGCAGTGGGGCATCTTGGTAGCTTCCATATCTTGGCTATTGTGAACAGTGCTGCAATGAACATGGAGGTGCATGTGTCCTTGTGTCCTGCTTCCTGTTGCTCAGGGTAGATGCCTAGGAGTGGTATAGCTGGGTCGTAGGGGAGGTCTGTATTTAGCTTTCTGAGGTGAGGTAATTCAATCTTATCTAGAAGTCCAGTTGGGATCTATTGTGTAGTTTTTACCTAATTTCTTTGGGGCCATTATGGGACTTGGCTTGGAGAGGACACACTGAAGACAGAAAAACCAGCTATGACTAAATTTTCCAGCAGTATGCATTGGTTATAGTCTGAGGCAATGTTATTGAAGAGAAAGGATCTGTCCTCTTCCACACAGGATGCCTTTCTTCCTTCCTAGGATGGCTTATTTACTTTCTATTTTCTAGATTCCCTTTCAGAGGCAATAGAACTAAGCTTCCTTCCCAGATCTAGTAAATTTTGATGTAGTAGTTCAACTATTACACCATGTGGCTTTAATAGAATGTTCAAGCAAGCACTTCATACTGTGGGCGCTATTGCTAGTTTTTTTCCTTCAGTAGTTACTGACAGGGCTAGCACTACAGGCTTGGGGTGTAAGTGTATGTTCAGACCTCTGTGCTTAGAAGGGCTCTGAAAATGGTTTAATTCTTTGTTTTTTTCTGTCTTGAAACCCCGATTTTTATACAAATGCTTCTCATTTCCACTGTGTACTGGAAAATACATATTGTGTAGCCTGTCCTGACTATGACTATAGCAATCATTTAGTTTGTGTGTGTGTGTTGGTCATGGGGCTTGAACTCTGGGCCTGAATGCTGTCTCTCAGCAATTCAGCTTAAGGCTAGCACTCTACCACTTGAGCCACTTTACCACTTCTGATTTTCTGAGTAGTTCATTGGAGGTAAGAGTCTCATGGTGGGCTGGGAAGGTGGCTCAGTGGTAGAGCGCTTGCCTTGCATGCATGAGGCCCTGGGTTCAATTCCTCAGCACCACATAAGCAAAAAGAAAAAAGCCAGAAGTGGCGCTGTGGCTCAAGTGGTAGAGTGCTAGCCTTGAGTGGAAGAGCGCCCAGGCCCAGAGTTCAGGCCCCACAACCGGACCCAAAAAAAAAAAAGTGTCTCATGGACTTTCCTGTCCTGGCTGGCTTTGAACTATAATCTGATCTCAGCCTCCTGAGTAGCTAGGTGCCTGGCCATTTTGTATTTTAATTCTTCCTAATTCATGACCAATTACTTAATGCCCACAGACATTAAGGATTTAAATCAAGGCCTGATCTAGGAGAAAATAGCCCACTAGTAGTACTGATCTGAACACTGGAGCATCAGAGGGATATAACCAGATTGGTAGGCTTTGCTTGACAGGTGAATAGGTAAGAAGGACGCAGGGAAGACATCTCTGTTGACAACAAAGAATTTCAGGCCTTTATTTCTCTCTCAAGAGATAAAAGTCCAGGTGGTTAGCCCTTTCTCTTTCCGCACATTTTCTTTGTATCTACCATTCTTTGGCATTAGAACTAGCTGAGCAAATGCTGGCCTGCTAGAAGAACTAATAGTGCCAATAGAGCTTCTGTTTCAATAGCACAGTCCCCAAATACCCTAAGGCACAACTTATTTATTTAAGCAGGTTGTTAAAGCAAGTCATATCTTCCTGGTCACCAGGAAACTACCATTTATTTCCTCTTCCTTTGTCTTATATTCCTTTCTATTTAAACCACAAAAGCCATTTGTCAGCTCTATTAATCAGATCAAATTAATTATACCAGGTCAAAGATCTAGTCCACATTTAAAGACTGTTGAAAATTATTCTTGTATTCAATTTACATGACTTTGATATTGGCTTACTTCCAAATTAGCAAATAATTCCTGTTAAGGCTACTTGAAATATGGATGTAAGTGATCATATGTGTTGTTTTTCTCCAGTTCTCTGGGTTGCTACATTATGATAGTAAAAGTCTGTATAAAATGGAGGAAAGCCATATACTTGTAAACTTGGACTCAGAAGAGGCTGTAAATTTAGCCAATCAAGTAAATTTGCTCTTCTCAATTTACATTCCCTTGTCAATTGGTCTTATTAATCAATATGATTGTGACCCCAAGTCTATGACTCTGCGTAATGAATTAAAATGTGTTCTGCTTTCTTTCTGTAAAGAAGTCAATGGACAGTACCTTCAGTAGGTCTGTCCTATGATGAAGGAAAAAGTACATGGGTAGCTATGGCTTTCTAAGGGAAAAGAAATAGACACATATTTATATTAAACTGAAATCCGGAAGCCTTAGGGTTTGAAGGTGGTATTGCTTTTTTTAAAGTAGCATCTTTCATGTCTATGAATGTCAGTAAGTGTGATGTTAGTTATTATGGTATATAATTGGAAATATTAGATAGGTATATAAGACTATCAATTTATGCCTATAGCAATAAGACCATATTCACCTTCTTCAAATATTGATTGATTCACCTTCTTCAAATATTATACTGTATTTTGACTATTTGGATTGTTCACTTCTCCACGAAGTTTGAAATGTTAGGAAGTTTCAGGAAAGTTTTTATTTATTTTTTGCTCAGTATTGAGGTTGAGGTATGAGTGACTTGTGCTAGCACCATTAAGCCATACCATTGAACTTTTATTTTTGACATAGGATCTCATGCTTTTGTCCCAGCTGGTCTTGATCACAGTCCTCTTATTCATGCCTTCTGGAATGACACATGTGTTCCACCATGCCCAGTTTATTAGTTGAGATGAGGACAGACTAATTTTTTGCCTAGACTGCCCTTGAATAATGATCTTTCTGATTTTCACCTCTAGAGTCACTAGGATCACAGGCATGAGTCACCATAGCTCATTTCAGAAAACTTTTTCATCAGAAATAATACACATCTAGGAATCAATATGAAAAAAACTATCTCTATATATGTTAAGTAAAATGAATGAATAAAATGGAAAACTATAATATTGATAGTTGTTCACATAAACAGCCTTTTATTTAATTGGTAACTTTGCTAGACCATTTAAGACTACTTTTAAGAGTTCACAGTCACACAGGAAGAATTTAAAAATTCAGAAATAGTCTTTACTTTGTTTCTGCTTTGTTTATTAAAATGTTGTTGAATGTTTTCTTGAAGACTTTTTTCTAAAAACGTGAACGATGATACCTACAACAAGACTCAGAAGTATCACCGCTGCCAGCGCTGACAGCACCACAGTGAGAATATTAACTCCAGGCTTGGCATTACTGGCACCAGGATCAGGACTGGGATCTGCCTCAGGGATAAACAAAGCTACTTGTGCAATGTTGGATAATTTTGATGTCAAATTGCTTTTGTCTACACTTTGAATGGCAATGAATATGTGCGTGTCATTTTCCTCTGAAATATTTCCTGGCTTAAATGCAAAGGTCTCCTCCGAGTTGGCTTCACTTGGTAACAGATTAGATGTGTCAACTTGAAGAGCATTGTCAAAATCGTCTCTCAGATCAAGCATATTTCCACTTATTCTTATGATATACTGTTGAACTAAGGAAAAAAACAGTTGCAAGTGGTTTAGTAACTAAGATAGCATATTCAGCTTCCTTCTATTTATTCTAAAAAGTGTCACTTCTCTACGTAAAATGTATATTTATATCAGCCTCACATTTTTATGAAAACAGAATTTTGACTACTAAAATAAATGAATAAATCTGTTATGGTTGCTTGTTATTACCAGTTTTTTAAAATATAAGCTATCATTATATCCCAGGCTTGCCTGGAAACCATAGTATAACTCAGGGCAGCCTAGAACTCACAATTCTCCTGCTTCAGCCTCCCAAGTGCTAGTATTAAAAGGGCCACATTGTGCTCCACTAAATTCTGGCTTTTAAACTCTGCCAGATGCATTACTTTAAACATAGTAAGATAAGGTTATGTCATGTTTGACTTATTCAAAAGTATTAGATTGTAAAATTCATCTGTCAAAAAGTATTTTTTCCTAACATATCCATGAAACCTTGCTTTTCCAATGAGTATCTTTCACTTACGTCAAACCAGATGACACTTTGTTCTTACCTGTTCCATTATCAAAATCATCTCCCGGTGCTGTCCATGTTAGATTGATCTTATCCTCATCAAATGTGGCATGAAGATCTATGATTTGACTTGGAGGAAACATATCAGGCAAGGGACCAGATGGCACTTGTGACATTACAAATGCACCTCCAGATGCTGTTCTGCTGAAATTCTCCAAGACTGTCTGACCATCCTCATTGATTTCAGGTCTGGGTGGATTTGCTTGAACATCTCCTGCATTGAAAATTCACTAGTTTGAAATAGGCAAAACTGTGCATCCTTTATATCATTCACCTTTTCACTATTATAGAGTCACATTTTTACTAATGCCTATGACATAATCATAGCATTCCGTTGGTGGGAGACTGCTTTAGCAAGAATGTTCCAGGAAAAAACTGAATAACAAATATCTTTGGAATACTGCACTGAATGAAAATAATGTCACATAATTCAACATGAGCCTTTTAAATAGGCATTTCATTACCTTCAAAATTATTTGTTAGATAAGAACATATTTGGGAAAATGGTTGCAGATTCCCTTCCTACAACTTGGACGAGGTCCTGTTCCCTCCTGGAAGTGGTGTTAAGGAATCTTTTTGCTTCCTTTTCCTCCTCTTACTCACACTCTCACTTTTACATTTTCAGTCAAGGCTGGCAGTCTACCACTTTAGCTATACCTCCACTTCTGGGTTGTGTGTGTGTGTGTGTGTGTGTGTGTGTGTGTGTGTGTGTGTGTGTTTGGTTTATTGGAAATAAGAGTCTGATGGACTCTTCTGCCAAGGCTAACTTTGAACCTGGATCCTCAGACTTCAGCATTTCAAATAGCTAGGATTACTTCTGGAACACTTCTGAATGTATTTCAATGAAAAGCCCTTCAAAGCCACAAGATAAAGGGACCAAAGGAAAGGTAGCAAAGATTGCATCCTTAATGCTTATTATCATCATATTCTATACATTTTTTCTTTTGAGTTAATAAAAAAACCACATGAAGCTTCACTTACATAGTCCATGTATTCTGAAAGGTATATCCTACCTCTGTGAATATAGCCTCATCACATAGTAGACTGCCTTATTTTGTCCTGACCAAAAACTGGCTATATTACTGTTATAAGGTGTTCCAAACTAACTTAATACTAGCTGACAGGCTTTGAGTTCTTACTAGATGCCAAGCAGTTTTCCAAAGCTGAGATTAACCTGAAGGCAATGATCTGCAACTTCACTGTAAAAATGGAAAAACCAATACTTTTTTTTTTTTTTTGGGGGGGGGGTGGTCTGGTCATGGGCCTGAACTCTGGGCATGGGCGCTGTCCCTCAGCTCTTCAGCTCAAGGCTAGCGCTCTACCACTTGAGCCACAGCGCCACTTCCAGCTTTTATTTTTCTGCTTATGTGGTGCTGAGGAATCAAACCCAGGGCCTCATGCATGCAAGGCAAGCGCTCTACCACTGAGCCACCTTCCCAGCCCAGAAAAACCAATACTTTTTAAGTTGTAAAATATTTGAAGCTTTTGTTATATGAAATCACAAATACTATTGAAGCTGTGACTGGATTCTATATATCATGAGTTACTCACCATTCACTACCCAGCCCGGTATGTATACAGCTCTATTTGCTGGATACTGAAAGCTTCTCCTGGCAGAATGCGTTCCTCCATGAGCCCTCACTTTTAAGCTATATCTACCATTTTCTGTATAAGCTGTAAAATATCTGGAGTAGACTCCATCATTCTTGAAAGAATCAGCACCTTTTTATAGAAAAAAAATTATTATTGTTGTTGTTGTTTACTTAATTAATTGTTCATTAATATTGCATGACTTGGTATATTTCACAGTATATGCTGCCAAGACAATATATTGTTGAATTGATGTCTGTTGTGTTCTTTTGAACATGACATATCAATTTAACAAATATCAATTTAACAAATATGTATATATTGATATTTGTTTTTGCTTAATAAACATTGTAACACCTCACATTTCTATCTTATCATTTTATAAATGATTTCAGTGCTCTTCTTACTATTTCTCTGCCCAATGGATTGCTCTCTGCCTACTTTATTTTATATTAATTATGTAATCTCTCTGTATAAGTCAAAGGGTCCCTACTAAAAACAAATGAAGTTTCTTGGGGTAGCATTTAACTGTCTTCTCAAGATGCCATCTCCAATTAACCAAGACAAAGCTGGGCTAAATGCAAGCCTGAAGTGGTAGGGAACCAGCTGAGCAAGCAAATAAACAAGCAGAATGAGAATGAACCTCTGAGTCCAAGCCCCAGTACTGGCAAACAAACAAACAGCATACTTCTCAGCATCACCAGCATTAGAATCAGTTGTAAAATTACAAAACACATTGTCCTAAAGGGTTAACAGTCTAAATCAGACACTATTAAAACAAGGGCCTATACCAAGAAGTTTGTAACACTATAAATCTGAAGATGTTTACATGTACAAATTTCCCCGATTACCTAGAGAAAGGACTCAGTGTCCTGTGTTTTTGTACACTAAAGTGGGAGTATGCCTTCTCTAAGTCATTGCTAATACTATCATCTTCTTAGGTAAAGGCATTACAACGTAGCGTATTCCCTAATTAGCTAAATATTTATTTGGTCAAATGCTAGGAAATGAAACAATTGCAGATAAGCTTTATATAGATAAAAATATATGGGTATAGATGTGGTATATATGTCTTATGGGATAGCTGTAGAAAATATTGTTATACTCAAGGCATTGAGGTATACCAAAGAACAATTGGACCACTCCAGATGGAGATAAGATTATTAAATGACCAAATCCATGCCATCCCAAGATACAGATACAAATCAGAAGCAAATCAGAAGTGTATGGAATTGTTGGTTTCCTTGTGCCCTGAGCTCTTAACAGAAGCTTCATTCAGTTCCCATTCATGCCTACAGACCAAGAAGACAGAGAATGGCCTGCCTGCTCCTTGTTGCTCACCAGAAAGATCTGGAGTCTAATGCCCCAGATGATCTGTGGCAGCTTCAGATACTTCTGATCCTCTGCTCTCAGGATTCTGTCTTCATTGTATCTGTAGAGAATTCCAATTGCTTCTCTCTTTCTCTTTAAGGGGCCAGCCCCTTTATCTCATCTGCCTGCATATGCTTTCACCTTCTCTGCCTAGATTTTAATCATGATGTCTCAACAAAAAAACACTGGCTCAGAATTTTTGACTCAATCCTCAACCTTCTGAATGAGGCCTTCCTAACTGAAGGTAAGCATTGGCTAGGTAGATGACAGACAATAGCAGTGGAAATACATTGTGTTTACAGAGTGCTTGCCATGTGCCCCTTTGCAGGTTTTGCCTGATAGAATCTCTTGCTGGCTCTGCCTTTCCTTTTTCACTTGCCTAAATTCTTCTGTGCCTGTCAATTTTTTAATGCCCCACATTACCACAGACCCATAATATATCCTAAGTTATGCAAATGTAGACTGTGAATTACCTGCGCCATTGTCCAAAAGTTCCAAAACTTCTGTGTGTCCACTCTTTGATTCAATGATTGCAGTCACAGTGGCTCCAAGAATGGGTGTGTACCCTTGTAGAACTTCTGCATAAACGATCATGGGGTTGGGGAAGCTGTCAGCATCTTTATTCATTTTAGCATTCACTGTGATTGGAGGCACAGAAGAATTTGCTGCTCGAGAAGTTACTGTAATTGTTAGTATTTCGTCATTTGCACTGGATTGAAGGCTATAAGCCCAACTGCCCACCTAAAAGGTTCAATGGGAATTTATAGTAAGTATCCAGAATCAAGCTATATCCACTAACCATTATGCAGCAGTACTATAAATGGCACACGTGTGAAATAAGACTAACAGGTTTTAGAAGTTTTAAAAGGATGCAAACTGAGGCACTTCAACAAGGATATTTAAACTAGTGCCATGAATGGCACTTATATTCTGTGATAACTTGGCTGGAAAATTTAAGCTTTGAAGTTTCCCTCCATTTTGCCCTTATTCTTTGACCTCAGACTCACAGATTCTATGATCCTACTAAATCTTTTAATAGACTCTCTAGCTATCTGCACACAAAATTACATAAATTCTCATATTTCCACCTTAAAGTTCTATCTTCTCTCATTTTTTTTCTACTTTGTGCTGTCATCATTTTTAGGATCACAGAGGCAATGAAAAGTACATAACATTTTATTTTAATTTTTAAGATGATTTTGGTACCTTTAGGTCTTTAAACAATTTTTTTCAGGTTTAAGAATGATTTTTAGAAAAATCTCAAATAGGCTGATTGCTTACCTGTGCAGTTCCTGGGATAGTAATATAAGCCATTTTGGAATTACTGTCCGCCGTGAAATTACTGATTGGTGCTCCAATGGGATCCCAGAGAAATATATTGGGTTTCTGTGTCTTCCATGTGACTAGAAAGAATGTGTCTTTTCCCACTGTGCTGTCTATTGCTATGGTGTCATTCATCCAGGCATTATTGGTCAGTGATGATCCCTTACTTTCAAGCTGTTTAAATATATTTAAAACTTAGTAATTGCAGAAGATAATACCTTTTTTCTGCTTTTTCAAATTATCTTTAAGTAATTGCACAAAAGGGTTTAAATTCAGCTCATGAGGACAAAACATCTTGATCAATGTCATCACCCCCATTATTTAGAAGAGAATAATTTTAGTCTTTTTCCTTTTTGGGGGGAGGGGTCCGGTCATGGGGGCTGAACTCTGGGCCTGGGCGCTGTCCCTCAGCTCTTCAGCTCAAGGCTAGCACTCTATCACTTGAGCCACAGCGCCACTTCCGGCTTTTTTTCTTTTTGCTTATTTGGTGCTGAGGAGTCGAACCCAGGGCCTCAGGCATGCAAGGCAAGCGCTCTACCACTGAGCCACCTTCCCAGCCCCAGTCTTTTTCCTTTTGAAGACAATTCTTAAATTTTGGTTCAAAACAAGCTCACATATGTGGACCATTTCATACTTTAAATTTTTTTCTGAATACTTTTTGAAGTGTAACAGTTATCAGTCAGAGTTTAGAAATATAGTTCTGAAGAAAGGAAAAAGTGTAAGAAAAGCCTTGGAGGAGATATATGGGTTTTAAAATTGAGACTGTGATCCTATTGTACTTGTCCAGTTTTGTAGGTACACACCCACTTTAAGATTAAAGAGTAATAAGATTGCAGAGCAGGATTAGTTTCGTGTGTGTGTGTGTGTGTGTGTGTGTGTGTGTGTGTGTGTGTGCATTGATCATACTTAAATCTACTTTCTTGGCTATTTTCAGTGCATATTATTAACTGCAGCCTTTTGTATAATAGATCTTTGAGTTTATTTCTTCTATCTAATTAAAATTTTGTTTCCTTTGCCAACTATCCCTAACCAGCTACAAGTAATTATTCCTTTTCTTCTTTGTGTCTATTACTTCAAAGTTTCTAGATTCCACACGTGAGATTCATGTACATACAGCTTTCTGTGCATGAACTCCTAGGAAATCTAAAGTTTTCTACCTCCTGGGGGCTTACTAAGTGTTCCCTTTTGTAGGCAATTCCATTTCAATTCCAACACAGTCCTCAGCCAAACCCAGCTTCAGTCCTATGTTGCTAACAGCTAGTGAATTCTTCTTTGAAACATCATTATTATGACAAAAGTCTTAACCCAATGTAATGTGGACAGGTCTGCTGATGGGCCTGGGTTAAATTTGAATTTATGTTTTTGTCTTTTATACTCTCCATTAGGAAAATCAAAGAAAATAAGATGTACTAGGGAGAATGTGTGATGTAAGCCTTTCCTCTCTAATCCAGCTGCCATAACTCAAACTCAATGTTCTTATCAATTCATATTGTAGCATGCTGCTAACTGGTCATTATTTCTTCCATTTTTTTCTACCTATCGTCTATATGATTCCAAATTAACATTGCAAAAATTTGCTTGCTTTTTATTGCTTCTTTATTTAACATATTTCAAGTATAGGGAACAAAATTTATTCCTACCCATTTCACACCCTTAAAAAATCCTTTCTCAAAAATTTGACCACCTCTTGCGTATAACTGTCTCCTTTCTAGCTGTTTTCCACATTCTGCTCTTACAATTTTAATGTCTTTGGATGTGTAGAGTTCCCACCATCCATTCAAAAGTACTGAAGATAAAACTGGTATGTAACACTATCTTTGCCATCAATTATCTCTCCTTTCTTGTCAGTTTCAGGTTGTACTATCATCAGATTGAAAACATGACAAGTGACTTTAATTCTCTTTTAATTTTTTCTCCATACACTGCCAGACTAGACAATATTTTAACAGATATTTAGGGGAAATCTGTAGACCAGATCTCTGAACAAATCTGTACTTACCCCAAGCCCACATTCTCTAATGTTTGTTTTTCCTTATTGTTGAAAACAAGAGGATGATAAGGTATGTCTAGGTGATAAGGCAAATTCCAATGTAGGTACTTGAATTGGAAAATTGAAGAAAAAAGTCTTACATAAAGAGTCATGATGTGTGTGAATGGAAAGAAGAGAAACTTTAGCCCAGAAGACTCCTCTCTTACAGCTTAACATGCTCTTTCCCTAGGCCCATGTAGTAAAGGCAGCAAATTAGCCCTTCTCCCTGAGAGATCACCCCTTTGGGATAGCTTTGACCATATAAGGCAGCAAGATCCCCTCACTCCTGGAAGTTATAAAAGGTCATCTGAGACAATAGCGGGCACGTGAGAAGGGGTCTTGCCCATCCCCTTACAGGCAGTCAGCCTTTCCTTTGTTCTTCCTACCTGGGTGTCTGTGTGGTTTTCCTGCAGACTCTAATTTACTCTAACAGAAACAAACTTGAATAATGTATGTTCTGATTTTAACAGTACGTGCTGTCATTGTATATAGGTCGTAAATGAAAGAGCCAAATTTTATTCAATGTTTTTGCATCAAAGTACCAGAATATGATCACTTGAACTACCAGTCGGAAAAGGAATTAAGTTCAGAGCAGATGTGAGTAAAATATAATGCAAGTGAAGTAAAATATATCGAAAAGTTTAGAGAAGTCTTTGGCTTGCAAATATGTCCTCTCAGTCTTAATGTTTATTTCTAAGATACATTCCTTCCATTTCTAAAGTAGGTGGTTGAGTTCATTCATTTGTCTACATCTATTTCATAGCACTGAAGATATAGAAAGCTTGGAAGCATGAACTTTTAGAAATGCACTAATTGGGAAAAAATAAAAAAGGACAGAGTGTATTTTTGGTTTGTTATTATTAGGTTATCCCTTGCCCGAATTTGATAGAAATAACAAAAATTGACATTTTACCATTTGTTTTACTCTTACTTGACTACTTAACTTGGTTATATTTTAAAGAATAATTTGTACTTCAGGTTAAACTTCTTTTGGTGGTACTGGTGTTTAAACTCAGTGATTTGTTTGCTTGTCTGGAGCCTTATCCTTTGAGTCATGCTTCCAGCTCTCCTTTTAATTGATTACTTTGGAGATGGAATTTCAGGGACTTTTCTGCCATGCTAGCTTTAAACTCAGTCCTGTGGATTTTAGCCTCCTGAGTAGTTAGGATTACAAGTGTGAACAATCAGAACCTGGTGCAGGTTACAGTTCTTATTTTAGCTAAAAATTAGCTTCAAGAAAAATATAGAACTCAAAACTTAAAATTCTGTTTTGCAAAAAAACTCACCTGAAGTGATTTCTGGGAAGGGTCAGCATTTTCCGATGTAAGTGCCCCAAAAGCATCAATGAGGCCATTGTTCTCAGCTACATCTGAAGCATAATAATGTTTTCCTCCTAAAATGCAAATTAATTGGTTAGGTAGTTTTGGGGAAAGTACTTATCATATTATCATGATTAATTACATAACAGTTAAAACAAGATCAAAGTCCCAGTATGTGTTATTGAAAAAGATCAATTTCAAGTAGCCATTAGCAGTCAAATGCTAATTTCAAATTATAACTATAAAGCATAAGATAGTACATATGACCATATAAGAAGATGCTAAGTGAAATGAACTCCAAGACATGGACACAAGAGGTTTTGCTTTGTTGTTGTGGTTGTTTTTAATGTTCTATGTGATTTCTTTTTTCTTTTGTGTTTTCCATCCCCCCCCCCGCCCCCCATGGCTTATCCCCTGTTGTCACTGTCTTCTATTTTGGTGCCCTGGGTATTGTATATACATTTATCTAAATTGAGGAAGGAAAGGGGAACAAAAAAATGGTGTGACAAAGGACAAAAGGGGAATTAATGCAACAGTGATACCACAAGCCGTACAATTTTGTGGGGGAGGAAAAGTGAGAGGGAAATGAGCAAAGGAGTGTAAAGGGTTCCACAAGAAATGTACTCACTACCTTACTTATATAAATGTAACCCCTAGGTACCTCACCTTGACAATAAAATTAAAACTTAAATAAAAAACAACCAAGTAAGAAAAAAGACACACTAATACCACTATGAACTAAATGAATACTTCAAATAGCCATAGACTACTTCAGAAGATGTTACAATTCCACATATATGAGGTCACTGCCTTTACAACAGTCTTCTACATTTTTATTTAAGATACAGTTCTAGCAAAGTTGACTTTTAGAGTTTCCAGACAAAGTCCATCAGAAATTTGGAAGGATGATTGGACTGCTATATGGAAGTATCCTGAAAGGAACTGGCCCTGAGAAGATATAAAACAACAGCAAGGAGTGGGAGACAAGTCCAAACAGATACTACTTGGACTAGGAAAAAACTCTTCAGTGGCCATAAGTGCACTTTGAAATGCTAAGAGTTTGTACAACACAACTAATACAAGAAAGAGCAAATACATATGTAGTACCATTAAAGCCGGTAGGACCCTAGTATTTGATATTTATTATATAAAGTGTGTATTTTCTGTTATGTTTAAGAAGGTACTAGAAATACATACTCCATTTTCATCATGTCTATGTCTAAAATGACAGCCACTATAGATAATGGAAACTTTTTGTTTCTTTCCAGCTTGAGCTCTTTTGTCTGAGCTCCCCCCACCTCACAGTGCATGTATCACAGCTGGGATCCCATGCCCTGGTTTCCTAGGAACACTGTTCCCACCGTGTGCTTTCTGTTGCTGCTAAAACATAATTTCTGTTCTTCTTATTCATCCTCTGATCACCTTTTTTTTATATATAATTTTTCTATTGTGAAGATACTGTACGGAGGGGTTACAGTTACATGAGAGTAAGGTAATTAGTACATTTCCTATCGAGCATTGTTACCTCCTCCTTGGTTTTTCCCCTACTATCCTGTCCCTCCCATCTCCACAACTCCTCCCTCCCACCCCTGACATTGTAAAGTTCGTTTTCAACATAGTGTCCTGTGCACCATGGGTCACAATGGGTCACCCTGCATCCCCATTTATGCATTCCACTATATCTCTTCCCTTCCCCAGATTACAAAAATGTATATCCTTTCCTACTTCCTAGAAAATTTCAGCACCTTTTTCAAGGTCCAGCTCAGAAGTCATCTAGTCTCTCATGCTTTGCTTTTTTTTTTCTCTTTCTCTTCCTCTATATATCCTGGGACAATAGATTTCCCCCCTCTATTTATAAATTCCAGACTTGCAGGAATGAATGGTATCTGATTCTGTGATTTGATTAGCAACTTTTTTTTTTTTTTTTTTTTTAATATAACTGGACTCTGAGCATCATCAGAACAGAGATGGAGTCTAAGTGAATTGATTTCTAACTCCTGGCATAACACGTAGAGTTGGTACAGAACTGTCAACCTTTTTTCACACAACTATTAAAGGTGTGGGATCTTTGGATATATAGTTTTACCTGTTACATTACTCATCTCTATTACTGCTTGGTCAGCAGATGGTCCTAATGCAATAAAATGAATGATGGCTCCGCTTTGTGACACAGTATCAATGCAGTTCCTTGCAGTGCTGTCCTCGCCGTCAGTCAGCAGTACTATTTCAGACCCATCTATTTGAGGATTTTGCTTCTCAATCACCTGCAGACATTCCAAACACAATTACCATGTAAGATCTAAAATTATAGGAAATAGAAAATATAGAGGAAATAAAAGGGGTGCAAAATAGTAGAGATAGAGTCTTTAAAAAAAATCATAGAATTTAAAATCAACCATCTTCGGAGAACTTAAACTCTTTTCCTACCTCTTAATTGCAGAGAATATTCAAATGAAAGTAAGTAGCAACAGGACTTTAGAAATAAAATTGCACCTGAACTGAATTCTTTACTAGAATTAGCACAAAACTGGGCATATTAACTGTGCTCAAAGACTACATGAATAATATTTCCTGGGTATTGTTTATGTTTTGAATTATTGTCCTATGAAGTTCAACATCTAGAACTCAGAGTTCCTAATTTAAGTCCCTGCAACAGAGGATAGAGAGAACATAGCTCAGGATAACAATTATATTTAATCTTCTCTGATAGTTTTAACTGGTAGTGTCTTCTTTTAGTAACAGTTTGGGAAACTGATTCCAGGCTGAAAGTAAAGAATACTGAATTATCAGTGGCTCTTTTGGGCACAGAGTGGGTATCTATGTGTAGATAAACAGTGGAGTGTTTGGAATATAGAAATTCTTAATAAAAATTGGTATGTGGTATACATACCATCTATATTATATTTTTATATGTTTCGAGGCAAAACAAGTATTCTATGCATTACAAAATAGGGCAAACACTAACTGAAATGCCAAACAGACAAACCAAACAAAAGTTAACAAAATACTTTTAATTATATATGTCATGTATACAACATCCCCTTTATGCTACTCCTATACAAAATGAAGATCCAAAGTGCAAAATGAAGATCCAAAGAAGGGCTAGAATTTTCTCTCCTTCATATCCCTTTTGTGAATTAGATTATTCACTGATCATTTATAATTGGTCAGTTACTGAGCTATTGATTCAGTAGGAACCACCTTCATGGAAAGAATTGAATATTGTATCAAAGACTGAGGAGACATAGAAATGAGAAACAGAGAATATAATATATAGTTAGAATATTCTAAAGTTGAAAAGAAATGATCAAATAGTATTTATTGATCAAATACCATTTACTGTTCATTTGTTATGCAGTAATATGTTTTATGTATTTTGTAAGTTAATCCAGGTTTAAGATCCCCCTATCTCCCTATTACAACTCTTGCTCAATTTATTTTATAGGAGCAACCAGAGACACCTTCGTAAAATATAAATTGCCTCTCAGACTCTGATCTTCAGATCTTCTAGTAGCTTTCTGTTATGCTTAAAACAAAGTTACCCTCATATACTTTTTACCAATCCCTTGTGCCATTAGCTTTTATTATTTCTTAAAATAACCAGTTTCTTTCCACCTCTGTCTCAAGAAAATTTTGTGTTCTTCTTTCTACATAAACAGTTGGTTCTTTCTCCTCCTTCAAATCTTAGCCTCAGTGAGTCTCTAGTGAAAATTATTGCTCTCCTTTCTCATTACTCCTTATTGTATCACCCAACAAGATGATGGTCTATAATTACTGTCTATCTATGATTACTGGTTTTATTAATTACTCAGTATGTAGATTTATGTAGATTTTTAGTATGTAAAGATGGGAAAAAGAAGGAGGTTACTTTTAGGAAAGGAACAGAAGGGCACAATGTCTATGTGTGTCTGACCATACGAAACAATATTTTCTGAAATGACTCCAGGAAATAGAGACGAGAGATTTTTTTCTTTATAGTGTTTTTCTTGTCTGTTCTTTTATATGTGTTTGGGGGTTCTACCCCAAAGGGGTAGGTACAGAAATGGAGGGACAATAGGTGAACAAATGTAGCAGGATACTATGTTGATACTATTTTGAAAATTAACTTCACAACTTAAGGGTGGGAATGGGAGGGAAAAACTGAGAGAGTGAGGAAAGGGGTGACATTGTCAGAAAAGAAATGTACTCTTTACCTGACTGTAACTATAACATCTCTGCACATTACCTTGATTATAACAATTAATTTTTAAGATGGGAAATAATTTTAGGCAGAGGAATTGCATGTACAAAAGTATGATCATGCTTGCTTGAGAACAATGTGTGCAGTAAATTATTTGATGCATAGAGCATCACGAAGAGAAAACTGAGAGAAGAGGTCTGGAAAGACAGATAAGTGTAATGCCAACCAAGGCTTAGGAAACTTTTGAATAATATCAGACTTAGAAATTCAAGACTTAATTTTGTAGACTATGAGTGGACAAATTGCATTTCTAAGCAGGAAAATAGGATAACTGATATTACTGCTCAAGACGCACATTTGCATAAAATGATTTCATAATATAAGCATAATTGTTCTAAGTATGCAGCTATATGACTTCACTTAGTCTATATAACAATCCTATGAGGAAGGTATTTCAATTTTCTATATTTTATAGATGAAGGTTAAAGAATCAAGATTAAAAAGTTTTCATAAGAGCTAGAAAGTTTACTTAAAGAACTAGAAAGTTGGGCTGGGAAGGTGGCTCAGTGGTAGAGTGCTTGCCTTGCATACATGAGGCTCTGGGTTCAATTCCTCAGCACCACGTAAGCAGAAAAAAGCCAGAGTTGGCGCTGGGGCTCAAGAGCTAGAACGCTAGCCTTAAGCTGCAGGGCTGAGGGACAGCGAGCACCGAGGCTGAGTTCAGGCTCCATGACTGGCCAAAAAAAAAAAACTAGAAAATATCAGAGCTGCTATTCTGATGTCAAACTTCATCCTCTATGTCAGATGATAAACCCTAGAGATTATAGTGTCTGCTGCACAGACTTTAATAAATACATATAAATAATAATAAGTATATATAAACAATAAATAAATATAGCTGGGTATTGGTGGCTCATGCCTGTAAGCCTAGCTACTCAGGAGGCTGAGATCTGAGGATAGTAGTTCAAAGCCAGTTTAGGCAGGAAAGTCAGAGAGATACTTATCTCAAATTAACTACCAAAAAAACCAGAAGTGGAGCTGTGGTTCAAATGTGCCTTAAGCAGAAAAGCTCAGGGACAGCACCCAGGCCCTGAGTTCAAGCCCCAGGCCAGATACCCCAAAAAGTAATTAAATAAAAAGTAAAATAAACAATAAAATATATAAATATACATCTGTGTGTTCTATCTAAATGTCACATATACTAAAAGGAGAACTGACTCAAAATGGAATCACACCTGCTTTATTGCCCAAAATTTGATGGCTTTTCTAACCACACTTAGTATGACTTCATCAGGCTTATGATCTAGCAGTAATTTTATACTCATTTATTCCCTCATGGTTCATTCATTGATTCACTGACCCATTAAGAAGCACTTGAATATTTTTCTTGTGTTTTGTTCTATGTTTTAGGATTAATTATGTTAAAATTTGGTCGCAAGTATGCACAGCAGCACTTCACATTAGTATGTCCTAAAAACAAAAACATAGAAACTATATTTGCAATCTGATTTTCACCTTAAATGCAGAGTCAATTCCAGAGCAGATGGAAGTTCCTCCAACAGCTATGTTAGGTAACTTTTCCACAAGATTGCTTCTTTCAGTGTTACTCTTTATTTGGATTAGCTGGCTTACAATAGTGGCAGTACTATCAAAGTGAACCATCCCTACCCAGGATCCATTTTCAACAGTTTGTAGCAGAAAGTGTTTTGCTGCTTGATTCATTCGATTGAGGCGATCACTGTACTGAATGGAAAAGAAGAAGAAAATAATTGTTTCTCAATGGTAAGATTATACTAGCTCATACAAAATAGATGGATAAATTGTATTGGTAAAATAAAATATGGTTGTATGTAGTATGTGATATATTGAGGTATAGATTATAGGTATTGATCGATCAGTATCCATCTAAGCTCCAGCTTTTTACTTAGAGCAGATTCTTGACTCTAAACACTTTTAAATTATCGGTAAAACCTGGAGTAGAGGTTTAGACAGAATTGAGAGTGATATTTCACATTTTAGAAACTCTCTCAAATCAATCCAGGATATCTTGGACTCCAATCACAAGTGAAATTGCCTGACTTTGGGGGGACTAGTTTACCTCTCAAAAAAGTAAAGCTTACCTTTCTGAAAAGCTCTAATATTCTCATGTTTGAGAACTCTCAACCATTTTGCTTTACCTTTGAGGCTACTTTACTCTTAATTAGGAAAATCTTATAATACTTCCTAGAAACTATACACGCTGATGTTTAGCACTTTGCTATTTTCTGTGAAATCCTGTTGCTGTATAGTTCATGGCACTAATCTGTATGATCATTTGCCTTTTTCTATAAACACCTTCCCCTTATTTGCTGAAGATTTTATTCCCTGTCTTCAGCATGCTCTGTCCTGACTCAAGTGTGCCATCCTTCCAGTTCTTTACTACATTATATTTGCTTATTTGTAGCTCATTCACTTCAAAAACTGGCTATTAATCACCCCGTGATGAACTCTTGGCCATAGAAATACAAAAATGCATCTGATAAGTTTCCAATTTCGTGAGGAACCCTCAATCTAGTTGGTTGAGACATGTAGTCTCGATGAAATATACAATAATAAAGGTATGCAGAGAGAGTGTTGGGAGTGAGGAGAAGGGTCTACAGCATCCTAGAAGCCAAAGCCCATCTCCTGAGTTCAGGTCAATTCTCCTGCCTCAGATTTCTGAGATTATAAGCATGCACTAGGCCTGATCTATGAACTTCTCAGGACATAGATCTCTGTTTTCAGACCCTGGCCCAATGCCTGTCATTCTGTGAATAATAATCAAAGAATGAATGGCTATATTTCACCATAATATTCTTTATGACAATGCTCTTTTTTTTGGGGGGGGGGGGTCTTTGTGCGGGAAGAGGTTACCTGTACAAATAAGCCATGTTAGAGAATTGTGCTGATTGAACTAGAATGGTTTAGCACTGACTAATCTACTCTACCCTCCTGTCTCTCAAGCATTCTTGTTAAAGGTCCATTGTTAAGAGCAATTTCATATTTTAATCACTAGTTCTTATCTTCCAACTAAAGTGTCTGAAGAATCTCAACACTCTTAGCTAAATATCCATTTTCTGGGGACAAATGGGAAATGCTGGAGTTTTCTTAATTCTACTGGTGTCTTTTTTTACTATAATATTTTGTTGTAATATCTCAGGGTTGTTGACCATAGGAAGTGATGGTACTTTATGCTACCTTGCAAGTTAGAACAATCTGGATACATCTGGAGTTTCATGTGTTCTTAGCATTCAGTTGTTCCCATTCCCACATCTAGAAAAAAATGGACCCATAAACTTACACTCATACTTCCAGACTTATCAAGCACTAAACACACAATTCTTTCACTGGACCTCAGCAATGAAAAGACAGGTGAAAGGGGTAATTCCTCCATGGGTGTGGTCATTTGAAAGTCCTCAGAATTGCTGATTACTTCCCACGTACTTCTGTGCTGGCACTTTAAGTTTTGTAGACTTGGTGCTTCCTTATTGTGGTTGTTTTTATTACAAAATTCAACCACCTAAAGAGTTCATAAAATGACAAAATAATTATTACCATGCATGCATTAAGAAATCCTAAGAATAAGACTGAAAAATTAAAATATGCTTTACAAACATGCTTTTTGTGAATGAAATGTATCTAATGGGAATCAATGATATAGTAGATTTATTGTAAAAGTAATAATAATAACAATTAGTAATATTAATTTATCTGCCAATGTTTGAAGAACTCTATATTAATGTATTTAATCCTCATGTCATCTGGACAGATTTTAAGATCAGATGTGTCAATGTTGGGAATGTATCTCAGTGAGTTGAGGGCTTGCTTAGCATATGAAAGACCCTGAGTTCAATCTCAAGCATAATAATAATAATGATAGCAGTTTTAAAATCACCAAAATCGGACATATCTTTTGACTTTTTTTTTACTTTTAAAATGTAATTTTACTGTAATTATTAAAGTATTGTACAGAGAAATTACCATTATATCTTTTGATTTTAAATTCAGGAAGCAACAATTGGCATACTTACAGAATTGATACTTTGCATAAACATTATGGATGCCTTTTCTGTTTGATCTTTATCAGGGAAGAATTGACAGTCTTTTTCATACAACTTTGTGGTAGAATCAGTTCTGCATCTTCTAAGTGCACAGCTGCCTCCTTGACAGTTCTGAACTCTATTTTGCCCAGAGATACCTGCAGAACACCTGAAAAATGTGACAGTCTTTGAGTCCATATAGTCATTAACACTTTAAAAAATCATTAACTGCTTCAATTCATGATGATCGTTGTATCAGGGTTTGTTTTTGTTTTTGTCTTTTCCTGTGTCATGTACTTCCTTATGCTGACAGTAGGTTGAGAGTTCCAATCAAAGATAGAATAATGAAAGAATTGAGCTGGGCCCTCCAGATATACATAATGCCTGAGTTCTCTGCAAGGATTAACAATTCTGGTTTCTTACTTGGAACCCAGAACTTCTTGCTGGCCTTGTGATTGGTAACTGCTAGGATTAATGATTCTGGTTTCTTGCTTAGAAACCAAAACTTCCTGCTGTCCTTGTGGTTGGTAACTGCACTGTGAGGGAATGAGAAAACATGAAAACATGTATTCTAAGTAGCTCAAAATTCATAATACATCTCTTTCATAGAGGCTATCTCCCAAAGACTGGAATAAGTCATAGCTACAACCATTTTGACTATTTAAGGGTATTTAAGTCCAAAGGGAAATGCAGCTGAGAACAAAAAATGAGATGTATCCAGAAGGATAGTAGAATAAAAAAGATGTATGCTTTGTTGCATGGAATTGGACAAAGGTGGCAGTGATTATAGCCAATATGTTAAAATGTGTGTGTCTCATCTTTTTCAGTTTCTGTTCAGGAAATAATGGCTATTTTTTTCTGTACAGAGAAGGGATTACAGATACATGAGCAAGATAATGAGTACATTTCTTATCAAACATTGTTGTCTCCTCCTTTATTTTCCCCCTACCAATCCTCCCCTCCCATCTTCACATCTATACTTTTTGTTGGTCATGGTGCTTGAACTTTGGGCCTGGGTGGTGTCCCTTAGGTCTTCAGCTCAAGGTAAGCACCCTACCACTTTAGCCACAGCACCACTTCTGTTTTTCTGGTGGTTAATTGGAGATAAGAGTCTCATGGACTTTCCTGCCCAGGCATGCTTTGAACTGCAGTCCTCAGATCTCAGCTTCCTGAGTAGCTAGGATTATAGGCGTGAGCCACTGGTGCCTAGCTACATTGGCTATATTTTATTCAGTCACTTAGAAGCATTCTAAAAATGTCTATGCTCCAAGTCTTGGTGAGAATAATGAGGCTATCTATATGAACAACTGTGATGAATATTTTGAAGCAGAAATTGGACATTTAGGGTGAATAGGTGGCATAGAAAGGGCCTTCACTGAAGTCAGGAATCATTCTATCTGCAGCAAGTCTCAACTCTAGCAAGACATGTAACACTAATGAGATTAAGGGCCTCATTTAAAATAAATCTCCCCCAACCATTCTGTTCTCGACACCATAATCAAGAGGATATTCCTTGTTGAGTCTTTAGAGCTGCTTGATTTCCTCCTGAGCTCTCATTTAGCAATGCTCAGCCATTTTTGTTCTTTCTTACTTAATGCAAATAACTTTGATGGTGTCCCACCTATAGACAGTCCATTTACACAGTGTACAACTTCAGTATAAATGAATTTCAGCGCCTATAGCAAGGAGGCATAAAATACCTTGACATTAACTGCCATTGAAGTTACATGTATGTTAAATATATAATCAGCTGCTTTAAAATAATTTTCTTTAAAAATAAAAGCAGCATTTGATATAGCATCTACAATCTGCATGTGGGCAAAAATGAAGAATGGTCATTTGAAAGAAGTCAAATCAAGGAAAATAAGGCCAGTTAAAAGCCCAGGATCATCAAACATAAGTTAGAGGTACTGTCATACCTTGTTGCCTCAATTTTCTTTGATTTAGCACTGTAGAAGCGCTGCTCATCATTGTACTCATCAAAGACTCCCCAGCGGAGATGGGCCCACTCGTGAACAAACACTTTACCTGTGGGGAAACATTTTCAAATACATGTTCATAATCCAAATAGCAAACATTTTGTCTCAAAATTTCAGCGCATACACTTGTAATTCCAGTCCCTGGGAGAATCTCAAGTTCCAGACTAGTCTGGATCATACAGTCAGACTCTATCTCAAAATAATTTTGTATGGCTTTTGTTGTTTATTTGGGAAGATCTTCCTTTAGTTACAAAATATATTTAGAATTGTTTTCCCTAAATCTTAATATTTATAGTTTTGTGTATAAGAAGAGTCTATGTGTTAAATGAAAATATAAAGTATATTTTCTTCTTATTTATCAACATTAAATTAATGAAACATTAATAAAGTATATATGACTATCAAATTAGACTAGGATTTGGGTTTTGGTTCTTGGAGAGCTAAAGGTCTTACATATTACAATGGCTTATGGCTTTCCAAACTTCCATTACCAATGGTAATTTTGTTGTATTAAAATACAAAGGATAGGCAATTAGGAAAAATGTATGCAGAAATGCTCCTGAGGGTGTTGGTAGTAGAAAAATGATTGAGAAATAATATTGTAGATCATTTGGAATTTGGAGGATATCACAAGAAGTGATTCATTTCTGCTCCATTTCATTATTAATTACATGAAACAATTATTTCAATTATATATTAAGCATAATACTAGTTATTAAGAAATATAAATATGTCTTTTCATTTGGAGAGGTTTTGAAAGGAGTCAGATTAAAACCTTATTTTCACAAGTGCTTTAGAATGAATGGAAGGATAAAGGTGAATCCAAAGTCTGAGATACAGAGAGAAGAAACAACGTCTGGCAATGAAATTGGAGAAAACTTCAGAGGAAACAAAAATGGGCAAAAGACTAGCAATATTTTTTTGCTACAATGTGTGTTTCAGTAGCCCATATGACCTCATATGGCCTGAAAACAGAGAATAGTGGGGTGGGGGTGGGGGTAGGAAGGCGTCAGGGAGAAGCAGTTGGGAAGAAGTCATATTTCTGTTTTAAGTCTTTGATACTTAGAATGTGATCTAGATAGTGTCTAGTTATTTCTTTATGCATTAAACTTTAAAATTACCAGTTTGAGGGGTTTTTTTCTAGGTACAACGAATAGAAATAGAATCACAACTTTTGATACTGAAGATACAGGCCTTACCTAGAAGTCCTTCAACTCTATAACAGTTGAAGGTAAAACAGAAGAGGGGATAGAAAGAAGAGCAGGTAGAGGTGACCATAAGTTTGGACCCAGACAGGAAGAGAGGGGTTTTTGTTTGCTCAGTCAAAGCACATGGCAACTGGAGTGAGTAGAAGGGAATAGAATGGCTAGCAATTGAGAAGAATGGTAAATTTAGAAAAGTTCTTTAGGAAAAGAGAAGGAAACTAAGATGAGCCAATGAATTAAGTACTGTGGAACAACACTGAGGGCTTCACTCAGACTGGAAACTATGTTTGTGGTAATCCGAATTGGTTTTTATAATTTTCTTAAAGAATCTGGGAAACATAGTAGGAGCCAAAGATACTGGCTGGATCATACCGTATGAGGGACTTAGCACTGAATGATAGCTAAGGATAAGAGTGGTGGAGAAATTGGGCTACTGGCACTTGTGGTTGAAGTGATTCCTGATCATTCCTGGTAGAGGGTACAAGGATTAGAGGGAATGTGAGAAAAAAATGATAAGGAGAACATATGAAGGACTGGTAAGAATAGGATGGGAGGACATAACAGAACTTTCCAGATTGGAGTGGGGAACTACTCTAGATAATGACTACGCTTGCTGAGTGTTCAGAGACATTTAAATACTCAATGAACAGGCAATAGGAGAGGGAGAAAGAGAAGGTGAGGGTATTCTGGGCCATGAAGAGTCATGAAAGTTTTCACTAAATGGCAACATTAATTGGACCTTTGGGCTGGGAAGGTGGCTCAGTGGTAGAGTGCTTGCCTTGCATGCATGAGGCCCTAGGTTGGATTCCTCAGCACCACATAAGCAGAAAAAAAAAAAGATACAAAGTAACATTAATTGGACCTTTTTTTTTTCCAGTCCTGGGGCTTGAACTCAGGGCCTACTTGCTGTCCCTGAGCTTCTTTTGCACAAAGCTAGCTCTTTACCACTTGAGCAACAGCATCACTTCTGGCTTTTTCCGTTTATGTGGTACTGAGGGATCGAACCCAGGGCTTCATGCATGCTAGGCAAGCATTCTACCACTAAGACACATTCCCAGCCTGTCGACCATTCTTTCAACAGTGATTTATATTTTAAAAATAATGGGCTGATGTTCTTTGGGACAAATAATCTTAACATTTAGATTATACTAGATAAAACTGCCATCTTAGTAGCCCTAAATGATTGGTTGCAGCCAGTTTCGTCTGGTACAGCCTAATAGATGGGATAATAATGTCAATGACTAATAGCCTATGAATATTGCTTTTGACCAGTAACTGGTGTCCTGGCTCCTTCCAGCTTGCAAGGCATCTGATTTTCCTGCTTCTACCATGAGGTTGATTAATATTCAGCTGTGGAGAACCAAAAAATTAAAATCTAAAAGTATGCCTTACAAAACTTTCTGAGGACATTGTAGATACTGCATTAACTAGTTGACAGAAATTCTACAAAAATTTCACAAACCACAAAAATGTACCATTTTGCAGTATAGAAGCACCTTTGAGGTAGATCACTTGAGGTGACAGAAATAGCAAGTAGAGTAGGTGAAATTGGAACCTCACTGTTCTTGCTCTAATTCATGCACACTTACTCTTGCACTAATTCATGCACACTTACTCTTGCTCTAATTCATGCACACTTATGCTGGGAACAGATAATTTGCTTGTTGCAAAATTAGATGTTTTAACCAAATTTCTTACCTGATTCTCCATACTCATTTTGTTTTTTTCCCAGTACAAAGTCAGGGGTGAAATGAATGTATTCTGCTTTCTCTCCACATTCTTTGAACTGTCGGGTGTATGGGTCATCTCTGCCTGGGATGGCAGGCGGTGCAACTATAACATCAGCCTGGGAAAAAATATGAAAACTTTAATATTTTGTTAGAAAGACTCTTACGCAATCATTTATGGCAAAAACTGGAGAACATCAGAATATAATCTTGTTTGTTGGAGAAGATTTTGACACTTACATGTGTGTAGCTTTCATGCTTTGGCTTTCTGTACTGAGGACTTGCCCTCCACTTCTCAGGAATTAATATAGATACGTTTTTGAAAAAAAATCTTTTTTCTGTGGCTTCAAATAGGTAAGTAGATGCTGTTTTCACCATTTCCTGTTATCAAATGGAAAAAAATATGGAGGATGAACAAATGAGAGTAGACTTTCAGATCAGGGGTTTACATACAGAATTTTCCCACTTTTAATTCTTATTACTGAAGCGAAGGTCTCCCTCCACCTGTAAGTCCAATGACACTAGTATCTGTCAATCTCCAAATCTCTCTTCATTCTGCACATTAAAGGCTTCTCAATGTTTTTTCCTCTTACCTCAAAAGGCGCCTAACTGCCTATAGTTGGTGATTTTATATATATATATATATATGTATATATGTATATATATATATATCACTATATATATATATAGTGATATGGTGATATAATTATATATAGTTATGTGTAATATACAATTATTTACTAGTAATACTAGCATTCATACTCCTTTTTTTTGGGGGGGGGTCCAGTCATGGGGCCTGAACTCTGGGCCTGGGCACTGTCCCTCAGCTCTTCAGCTCAAGGTTAGCGCTCTACCACTTGAGCCACAGCGCCACTTCAGGCTTTTTTTCTTTTTGCTTATGTGGTACTGAGGAATCGAACCCAGGGCCTCAGGAATGCAAGGCAAGCACTCTACCACTGAGCCACCTTCCCAGCCCTAGCATTCATACTTCTGGGTGATAGATTCTGGTTGATTTGGAGCTTAGTTTCCTTAACTCATTAAATCATTATAGTTGGCAGAAAGAATGAATTACAAAGGTCTCCTGTGTAAGCAGTTCTAAAACTATTTGATATCCTCACTAGTTAGAAGAAATATGACTCAAAAGCAGATTTAGCTGATCATTTAGTCTGTAGAAATTAGTTTAAGAGCTAGCTGGGTGATAGTAGCTCATGTCTACAATCCTAGCTACTCATAAGGCTGAGATCTGAGAATTATGGTTAAAACCAGCTTGTGGAAAAAATCCTATGAGTTTCTACAAGCTGTGGTTCAAGTGATAGAACACTAGCTTTGAGCACAAAACCTCAGTAATATTTGGAATATATTACTCAAGTCTATTTCATATTGATATGAAGATGAATAATAAAAATAAAACCAAAGTATGCTTTCAGTATTCAGAAAAATAAAAGTAAATAGAGAATGAAGAGAGTTTTCTTTAACAATTTGTAAAAATGCAAAGTATTTTTATGGAAAAATATACCTTACTCCTCCTTCATTTGTTACATAGTAACAAGTCAGATGAATCCCCAAATGCAGTAATTATAAAGTTAAACAAAATATATATTTTTGAAAGTCCTGAGGACATATCTGGATTTTTAGAGAAACTGCCAATGTATGTGTGAAATATGCTAATTATTTTACTAGATATGAGAGAAATACCAAACAAATTTCAATAAAGCTGGGTGTTTGTAGCTCGTGCTTCTAATCCATGCTATATATGAGTCTGAGAATGGGAAGATTAAAGCTCAAGTCCAAGCTGGGTAGAAAAGTCTGTGAGATTCTTTCGAAAAACTATGTAGGGGCACAACCTGTCATCTTTACATATTGCTTTTGAAAAAGAGAGAAGCATCCTTTAGGAAAGAGATATAATTCTTTTATCTGTCTTAGGGTTAGTGAGAAATAATCAGGGCTGGGAAGGTGGCTCAGTGGTAGAGCGCTTGCCTTGCATGCATGAGGCCCTGGGTTCGATTCCTCAGCACCACATAAGCAAAAAGAAAAAAGCCGGAAGTGGCGCTGTGGCTCCAGTGGTAGAGCACTAGCCTTGAGCTGAAGAGCTGAGGGACAGCACCCAGGCCCAGAGTTCAGACCCCACGACAGGACCAAAAAAAAAAAAAAAAGAAATAATCAATCCACCTTAGCATTCTTAATATATACATATGCTTTTTCTAATTCCTGGCAGGTGCTCTAAGGGTTCACTTTCTGAACTCTGGCCTTCTGACTAAACCCATGACTCTGATCTCACAGTCAGTTGATTGTATATCAGCTGTGAGTCAACACACTAGAATCTCTTAAAAGAACTAGGAAGGGAACCCTGGATTCTTGAATACTCTACTGTAGGTTTGTTTTATACCAGGAAACATCACAGAGAAGCCTGACTTGAAAAAAAAAAGAGACTATACTCAGGAGACTGAGATCTCAGAAACATGGTTTGAAGCCAACCCCAAGGAGGAAAGTCCATGAGGCTCTTCTCTTGTCTCCTATTAACTATCAGGAAGCCAGAATGGATCTGCGGCTCAAGTTGTGGGGTGCCAGCCTTATATGAGAAAGTCAAAGAATACTGGCCCAACTCCTGAGTTCTTGGAATTCTGGTATTATAGTTGGGTCAAAGAAGATGAAGATATCAGTGCTTGAAAAAGTATTATTCCCTGTGAGCCATCACTTCTGTGATGCAGTGGAGTTTATAGAAATGGGTGACAAATCTTATCCACAGACCTAAGCACAACTCGAGCATCAGGATCCAGGAGTGGAGAAACTGAAAATAAGGAATTAATACATTTGGGGTATCAGAAACACTGACAAAATAATTTATGTATAATATCAATAATTGCACTGCATAGAATAGTATAGTTGGAAGAAACTTTAGAAAATCAGTCATGGGTTTAGTCCTAGAGTTTCTCTTTGTTTGTACTCACTTAGTGAATTCATATCATCTTTACACTGATACCACTCAATTTTTTGTGCACACATTTCAGCCCAAACTTAAAGATTCCTGTCTTCTCTGCTCAATGTCTAAAGAGTATTGCAATTTCAAAATTCCCAAAATTTCACTCCTAGTCTTCCAACTGCCAAGTTTTTTCCACTTAGTTTGTCTTTCTCAGTTGAAGATTATCTACCCTTACAAGTATTTAGCTTAAAGTTTTCAGTGCTTCCTTAATTCTAAAAAGAATATATATTCCATTCCACTAGAAAATTTTTTTCTCCCTTTGATTTCTCTGATTTTTCTTCCTCTAGTATGTCACAAATTTTCAATAAGTATTTATTTTAAATATAGATGAACCCAAGTACTAATTTACAGATAAAGAAACTGAGGACCAGGAAGGCTCAGTGACTTGTTTTTGGTCTCATGGTGTAATAGAGTAGATCCCCACCTAAAACCTTCATTTTCACTGCCCATGCTAGCATTATTCTCACTGTAGCATGCTATATTCAATTTCCATTACAATTATTCACTTTTCTATAATTAAAAATGAAAAAACTCGCCCTTACCTGTATTCCTTGGATTATTTTTTCATCTTCTGGCACACTAGGGTCTATAGCAATAATAATATCTTCATATCCATTGTCATGCAGCCTAACAAAGGAAGCACTGGACCCCTGCAACAGGTATAGGAGTAAGAAGAAGACAAAACTTTTGAATAACACCATTGTTTGTCCTCAGTTGATCAAAGGATTTTCTCTGACCTATCTGCCGCTCTCCTGGTATATATACTCCTCAAAGTTATTGCAATTGGCTGATTATGAGAGATTGACAGTCTAAAGGTCAGTGTTATGTTGTAGGAAACTATGTAATTTCAGCATGTGCAACAGTTTTACTGTATATTAGCATAAAAGTGGTCAAGAAGAATTATAAAATCTACTGAATATTTTCCTCTTAATAAATGTTATATATTATACAATATATATGATAGATAGATAGATATGTATATTTGGTATTGAGGTTTTAAGCTAGGGCCTTGTATTTGCTAGAAAATATTCTACACTTGAGCTCCTCACCAGCCTCTTCTAGAACATATTTTTATACTTCCAGATTTTGACTCATTTCTTAAATATAGACATAGACTTTATGTATTTTTAAAAAAAATATAATGGAGTGTCAAAATTAATAAAATCATAAAAATGAACAGACAGTAATGTTAGTGTTGTTTTACATTTTATAGAGTAACTTAATTATTATCTACATTGTCATCTAGATATTAATTGTATAAGTAATGAAAGGGAATATAAGATTATCAAGTATACATATTGCCCAATGAGGTAAATTTGAAACCTAAATTAAAGAATGATAAATTTTAGATCTAACAAAGTCAAATTATTAGAATAAACTATAAAAATCCTGTCCAGTAAAGAACGAAATTAATTTGCTTTTACACAAACATATAAGAACACCTGGTTTCTATCTCGTTATTTTTGAGTAACTAATATTAATAGTTGATATTTATTCACTGCACTCCAGGACAAAGATTCTCTCAATCCTCACCAAGACTCTCTATAAGTTAAATACATGTATTATCTTTATAATGGAGAAAGTGAGGCATATACAGTGTAAAACCTGCCATGACCTCACAACTTGTGAATGTCCAGCATTCTTATTCCAGGCCTAAGGATTTAATCAGTCTATTACAAGGTCATGCTATTTTAGAATGCAAATAATGTAGTACATTTTTTTAAGGAGTAAAGGGATCTGTTTAGGAATTTCCACAATAAATCAAGGATATATTAACCTAAAGTAACAGCAGCCAGGGTGCATCAGAGGACACAAAGGAGGATTAAAAGTAGAAAAGAAGAAACTGTTTTTCAAAAATTCAGAATTGAGAATTGATACAATTTTGAATTCTTGGCCACATTCCCAAGATTGATCCTTTATCATCTGCATTCAGGCTGAACATCTTACATCCTCCTTCCATCCAATTAGCAATACTGTAAAGTAATTAACTGTATGCTCACAGAAGTGATTTGTTGTTTAAGATGCTAGATGAACTGTTGTGCTGGAAACCCCAGGTAATCTGGGATGTCTTGGAGTAGGAAAAGGTATTGACAAATGCACCTGTGCAATCCTCTCCTGTTATGACTGCCCACCTCTTACTCAACTCCAGCAAAGTGGTTTCCTGCAAACCAGCGTGCTCCTAACATCCTATTTACTTCATGCTCAAGAAATTGATTTTCACTGGTAGACTAGTGAATGATTATCTTTTTTTAATCCCAAATTATAACATATCACAATGCTGAAAATGAAGCTTGTCCATCTTGAAAATGCTGGAGATACCTGAAAAACTTGTATCCTCTTCACCTTTTGGAGATTTGTCTTGTTTATTTTGAGGTGGTGTTATTACACCCTCAGTGCACTCAGGATATTCTCAGTTACAGGATCAGAAGGGAGAAACTTGGTCTTTGGCAAAGAACTATGGAAAGCTTCTTTAGGCACTGAACATGTGATATCTAGTGAAAATAGGTAAATAGTTATATTAGTCTCCTTTTGTTCATTCTTGAAATCTTAGGAACCTTAGATTAGGAGACAGATGTGTATCCTTTGCTTAATTTTTGGCTGTTTTACTGGTTGTTTTCTTTGCAAGGAGGGCAGTGGGTAGCTGCTTTGTCTATATATACTCATTATAGCATCATTCCTGTCTATATATACTCTTAAAAGTAATTTTTCATTATAATCATAGTGAAGTATAACTAGTTCACTTCGGACATATTCCAGGTGGGTTGGTCCAGCTACAAGTCTACTGTTGTGGTCAATCCCACATCACAAAGACGTTCTGTCAGAGGCTATAATCTCAAGTCAAAAGGACCATGCTAAGTGGGTCCAGAACTTATCCAGACAGTTTCATATCCATCACTTAAGGGGAGTGGGTTTCTTTGCTCTTGAGAACAAAGAAAAAAATAGCTGTTAGGTATTAAATTTAGTGTATAATAGAAAAATGTATCTAATGTGTCAAACTCACATTTTTTTTCTTTGTGATACTGAAGATTGAAACCAGGATGTGGGCTTTTTCTTTCATTTTTTTTTCTTTCAAAGTGAGATGATCTGAAGTACAGTATTAGGAAACAAATAGAAGAAGTATGGGGACAGGGCAACAGTCTTGAGGCTGGCACGTGCATGGATGAGGTTAGCCAATGGAGTCTATGGTAGCATGCGTATAGCATAATCTCTTTTTAAAACATTTAATACAAGTTCATAAAATAGCTTAACTAAAATTTGAACTTTCATTATTGATTCATAATTATGTGTGTTTAGCTTTCCAGTTTGAAGGACTATGCTTTCACTTGAAAATTATTTGGGGGCGTTATTATCGATGGCACTTGTAGTGAATTAATTTGGAGAGTATGGTCTTGCTATGTGGGTCAAGTTGGCCTTAAACTCACAATCCTCCCACCTTAGCCTCCTGAGTACTGGTATTATAGGCAAGCACCACTGAAAGAGTGCCAGAGCCTGCCGGCAACGAAAGGGAATCCTGAATTAGGGGGCGAGGACGGAAAAATAAAGACATAAGACAAAGGATGGGGTCGGGAGGTCTGCAGCTCAAGACTGCAGCACCGTTTATTTTTAACTTTCCCTAATATATACTATTAGAAGACAAGAGGTAACATAAGGTTACAATAGTCCAGAAAAACAAGGAAAATTTCAGTAAAAAGAGTGCAGTAAAAACAAGACAAGGTCAACTGGTAGAAAGTAAAAAAACTCTGCAGACATAGCAAAGCAATCCTGGGCACCTGGTGTTTTTAAGTAAGCCAGTTCCTTGTATGTGCCTTCAAGTGAGCACCAGGGTCAAGATGATCTTTAAACTTTACTGTCAGCTCCCAACAAAAGAGTAGATCAATTTGGACCCAGGACCCCTTGACAGTATCTTGGCCTGGTAAGCAGGAACCAGATGCCTGCTACAGAACCAGCTAAGGCAGCAACCCTAGCAGTTTTTACTGGCTAAAGAGCCAGAAGGCCTCTGCCCACTGAGAATAGCAGAGAGAATCTATATCACTTCCATATCTAGCCATGTTTATTTCTTCTTTCATTGTCATTGCTTTTGTTATTTGGAATTTACTAGGTAATTCTCTTTTTAGTGTCTCATGTTGAGTATTCTAGTGAATTTATTTTTGTGTATTTAATTGTTATTTTAAGATAAATGTGTAAGTTGGGTGCCAATGGCTCATACCTCTAAGTCTAGTGACTTAAAAAGATGAGATCTGAGGATTATGGTTTAAAACCAGCCCAGGAAAAGTCCTTATAATTCTATTTAACCAGCATAAAAGCTGGACTGGAGATATCGCTCAAGTGGTAGAATGACAGCTGTGAGTGAAAAAGTCAAGTGAAAGTACAAGATCCTGAGTTTAAACCCAGGTACAGGAAAAATAGTGTTCAACAATTCCCATTTTACTATAATAGTATATTGTTACTTTTTTTGTTCTATATTCTACATATGAGTGAAAACTTATGTCTCTATAGACAATGATCTCTAATTCTATTTTCCTTTAGCGAGAATAGTAAAGAATGTGTACTATAGAGGAGTGAATTTGATCAAAATACATAATATGTATGAAAATATTACAATGAAATTCCTCTATATAGTTAATTCGTGCTCATAAAACATAATTTTTAAAATTCTTCCCATGGAGGAGAAACATACAAAAGAAACAAAAAAAATCACATGGTACATTATAAATACATTAAAAACAACAGCAAGAAAGATAAAACCACTTGTGTCCCTATCTTGGGGATTCTTATCTCCAATTAAGCAGCCAAAACACTGCAAGTGAAGTCCTGGCTCAAATGGTGGAGTGCTAGACTTAAGCAAGAAAACTCAGGAACAGTGCCCAGGCTCTGAGTTCAAGCTCCAGAACTTTTGTATTTCTGTATTTTTTGTTCTTTCTCTTCATCTACAATGTGTTTTCTGCTCTGAACTCTTTGTTTACAGTACATGGCTCAGTACTGGGTGCCTCTAGATTCAGATCTGCAAACCAGTTTCTCTGTCTCTATTACCACAAGCCCAATTCCTATTATCTTTCATTTCCCTTTCTACCTGGAGAGATAGTAACTGATTTTCCAACAGTTATTCTGGGGTGGCAGGTGAAGTGCCTTTCTGAGTTCTTAGTGGCTTGTGGTAACTATACTAGCTATTTAAACTTCACCACATGCACAGCTAATATTTTGATCATCCACTTGGTTCCTGTGTCTATTTCCAAATAAATTCCAAACTCTAAAAGGGAACTGACTGTACTTTCATCACTTCATAGCTCTGATCCACTAAATAGGAAACAATGTGAAATCACTTGCCTGGGACATTGTCAAGGAGTTTTATTGCCCCTCTCCCCCCAACTTAGTGTGCAGTTTTCCTTTTCTCTTCCCTTTATTCTCTTATTCTTCCTCCTTCCTTCTTGGATTGCTAAATTCCTGGAACCTTAAGTATTTTCTTTGTATTTGCAAAGCAGTATACTTCCATCTCTTTCCTACTTCCTCTCCCAAAGGTGAATATTCAAACCCATCAAACAGAGCTGAGTATATTTAGAAAGAACTATATAGTCTTATATAATCAAAGGGAATATAGGCTTCTCAGGCCCATGTGAGGATACTGCTCACTATTGTAGGACTCTGGTTTGGTCAGCCAGTCTCTTTACAATATCTACTAATCAATACAAACTGCTTTGATTTTAAGGGTTATTTTTATTTATAGCTTGTCATTCTTCTTAAAGATTTCCTAGTTAACAGTTGTTTCTGGCTCATATTTATCTTACGCGCCATTAGTTATTATATGTATATCATCATCTTACCCTTCTCAAATTCAAGAGCTCATCATTACTTTAGTTTGGCACAGCCCTTTTTTATTGTAAAGGTGATATACAGGGGGATTACATTTACATAAGTAAGGTAATGAATACTTTTCTTTCCTTCCTTCTTTCCCTCTTTCCTTCTTTCCCTTCTTCCTTCCTTCCCTCCTTCCCTTCTTCCTTCCTTCCCTCCTTCCTTCCTTCCTTTCTTTCCTTCTTTCCTTCTTTCTTTACTTCCTTCTTTCTTTCTTTCTTCCTTCCTTCCTTTCTTTTTTTTATTGTGAAAATACCATACAGAGGGGTTACAATTACATGGGCAAGGTAATGAATACATTTCTTATCAAGCATTGTTGCCTCCTTCTTTGTTTTCCTTCCTTCCTTCCTTCCTTCCTTCCTTCCTTCTTTCCTTCCTTCCTTCCTTTTTCCTTCCTTCCTTTTTCCTTCCTTCCTTCCTTCCTCCCTTCCTTTCTTTCTCTTTCTTTCTTCCTTCCTTCCTTTCTTTCTTTCTTTCTCTTCCTTCCTTTCTTTCTTTCTTGTCCTGGGGCCTGAACTCAGGGCCTGGGCACTGTCTCTGAGCCTTTTTTGCTAAAGGCTAGCATTCTACCACTTGAGCCACAGCACCACTTCCAGCTTTTTTGTGTATGTAGCATGAGGAATGGAACCCAGCTTTACGGATGTTAGGAAAGCACTCTACCACTTAGCCACATTCCCAGCTCTTAAGTATATTACTTTTTGAATAGTGTTAACCCCTCCATAATTTTCTCATGTTTCACCCCACACTCCTCTCTCCCCCAAGTTGTAAAGTTCATTTCCAACATAGTTTCTAGTGAGTGTCACTGTTGCATTGGTTCACACTTTGTCCCAACTTCTTCCTGGTCAATGCTATGCAACTCCACTCCTCTTGAGCTCAATTTACTACTTCAATTTGTTACACCTGCTATACAATGAACTCACTGCACCAGAAAGTTGTAAGTTAGCTAATTCTTAGAAGTTGTAAGTTAGCTAATTCTACAGAAATATTGGAATACATGACTCAAATATGTTTTCTTCACATAATCAGAAAAAATGAATAAAAGCCATAACTAGAAGTATCTTTAAAACAAAATTTCCTTAAACAGGGTTTATCTACAGAATTTCACATCAGGATAATTAATTTATATAGAATCATCTATTAACTTTGGTGTGTAAAAATCTACTCTTTGTTTATAATACAAATCCTACAAGAGTTAGAGAAAACTAATATGAACGGAGTATATGTGGATATATCCACTTCTCTGAAAGTTGCTTTACACTAACTCATTTAGTTTTTGTAACTACTCTTTGAAATATGTATTATCAATTAACTTCAACAAGTGGTAAGATATAAACTCAGAAATGTTAAGTAAATTAGCTGAGTTTATTTAACCAAAAAAGAGGAAGAGCCAGGATTTGAACCTATATTTATCTGTTTCTATCCCATGTTATTGTGTTTATATTGCGTGTGGTTGGTTATTCCTTGCAATCTGGTATTCTGCCCAAATCCTCTTGTAACACTTTTACTGTTCCTCTATATTCTTACGCCTATACAAGCATGCCTTTGCTTCCAATAGCTCATTCTTTCCATTGTTCTTTGGAAAATGAACCCCAGGCTACTGAATCTGTTCCCTCAGAAAGCAAGAAGACAGTGTGCATCTTCAGCCGATTATTAACAATGCAGGAAAGTGAAATTTCAGTGCCTTTACTTTGGGGTGGATACATTCTGAGGTACAAATTCCTGTCAGTCTGATGGGTGCTATCTTGATGGGACTTTACCTCTGATCATATCCATACTTGGCTGCTTCTTTTTAGTAGTTCTGTTTCCCCTATTCCTGTATCATTTTTTCTCAGAGAATTTTCTTAGTAAATTGCTTACATACAAATTATTGTCTCAGAGTTTGCTTTAGGTGAGTCCAGCCTAAGATATCTTGCCTAAACTTATCAAGTATATTTTATTAAGCACTTATTATATGCCAAATAGTATGAGTAGATGTTATTTCTTCATTTTACAAATGAGTCTTGATAGGTTGCTGTCAATCACATGCCCACTGTCAGAACCAAATAACCCTTATCTGACTCTAAGTCATTTTAATAACCCTTGTGCTTCATTCCTTGAGGTTATGTCATTTCCCTTTTCAAGGGGTTCAATTCATAGTTGGTTAAACTCTGTCTGAGGAAGACTCTAAAAAGAAATAATTAAGGGCTGGGAAGGTGGCTCAGTGGTAGAGCGCTTGCCTTGCATGCTTGAGGCACTGGGTTCGATTCCTTAGCACCACATAAGAAAAAAGAAAAAAGCCAGAAGTGGTGCTGTGGCTCAAGTGGTAGAGCGCTAGCCTTGGGCTGAAGAGCTGAGGGACAGCATCCAGGCCCAGAGTCCAGGCCCACGACTGGAGAAAAAAAAAAGAAAGAAAGAATTAAATTTCCACTGCAAACCTAATATTCATATCATTATACAATTTATTTTTTTCTTACCCAGAGAATGTATTTATCTGTAACCAAGGAAACAATGTTTTCTTGTCTGAGAAAAACCTATGACAGGCCATATAGTTTGTACACTAATCCTTAGAATATTTATGGAGCGTATGATTTAGGATCCCTTAAGGTATGTTCAATTCAGAAGAAGATTGACCTATGAAGACCTAGCATATAGCCTGCTAAGTGTCATATAAAAGTATATGATAGCAAAGAGGATGATACAAGGGAGTGCTCACTGCCTAGTGATTCGTAGGTGAGTCAGGGCTGGTGATAGAGTTAAGGAGCGATGAAGTTTAAGCTTAGTTGTAGAAATAACGTTTGTGTATTTTATTTGATTCTACTATGTTACCAGTCTATTTTATGTTCTGTTCCATTTTTCCCATTCTATTTTATCCCATGAAGGAAAAATGCATATCATAATCATATTGGAAAGAGAGGCTGAAATTACAGAAGTAGAAAATGCCTTCTGTCTCTAATTCTTCCATTTAAAAACTCTAATACAAAGGCCTAACCCCCAAAGAACTTGCTCTGGTAGGTGTAGTAGCAGTGTTTCTCTCTGACTGACAGTGGGTATAGAATCACTGTAGTCTTTAAAGACCCAGAAGATTTTATAGTTATAATGTTTGCTCCCAAGCAGTGAGTATTTATATATCCACAGTTATGTTATATGTATGAGTCTCAAATTAAGCTTTCACATTTTTATGTGTTTCTAAATGGATATGAGAGCTTGGAGATGTCAATGGCAACATTTGACAAAAGGGAATGATTTCCATAGAGTCCTAGGATTTCCAAAGAATCCTTACCTTTAGGACAGACACAAAATAAAGCAAGTGAGAGTACAAGGGTTTGAAGTTGTGCTACATTCAAACCCCAGCTTCATCACTTAGTATTTGGGTAAACTTGGTTAAACTATCACTAGAGAATAGATGGTGTACTCTCAGCTTCCAGTTTTTGCACAAAACCACAGGTCCTTGAGATCCATTCAGGAAAAGAATTTCTGAGTGTCTCACAAAAAGAGATTCCAACAGTGAAATGGAAAAAAAAAAACATTTCCTGTTCCTCAAGCAGGAAATAGGAGTTAAATACTCAAAATGTTATCAGCTGTTTTATTCTGAATGGAACAAATATGCATGGTCATGCAGTCAAGCAGCTCCCAACTATTAGAAAGTGGTTCTGGGTTGCCATGATGGGTGCTTTTGCTTATTGTTTTAAAATATGCCTCTGGTCCTACCCAAAACATGGGTAACAAAAGGTGAGCTCTAGGGCTTTCTTTTTTCTCACCTTATTGTTCCTACCCATTTATAGAGAGTTACCAATTTAGGTTTTTTTAACCATTTTAAAGGAGAGGGCAAATTTAGATGGCCCTTTTTAGGTTTCTAGTTCCTCTACATGGAAGAAAGACTTTTCCAGTTGCTTTTTGGTTTTAACTTGTGATTCTGTCCCTTTTTATATTCATTAAAAATAATATAATTTGTTTCCTCACCTATCTATTTTGAATCAAAGATTCTTGAATTCTTTGTGTCTCAGTTTTCTCATCTCAAGAGAAGGTATAATAAAACATTTTTCAGGGAGTTTTAAGATAAAAGTGAATTTAACATAAGATTCTTAGTATAATGTATAAATATGGAAAATGCTCATCAAATATCAATTATTAGTATGTATTCTGGAAAGTAGAACCTGACATCTTTTTTTTTTTTGTCAGCCAGTCCTGGAGCTTGTTCTTGACCCTGACCACTTTTTTTTTTCATCAAAGCTAGATCTCTACCACTTAGAGCCACAGCTTTACTTCTGGATTTCTGATGGAGCCTGACATCTTTCGTTTATTACTTATACATATTATATATAATATATATTACTTATATATTTCTTACATTACTGAATTATTTCTGAAAAAGCTGACTTTTATTTTGGTCTAGATGTGAGAAGTTCATAAAATGTCATTCTGTGCTAACAAAAGAAGTAGTGAAAAGACTGGACTCTTTTTGGATCTGTTAGGGAGAGAGACCTATAAGAAGCTTCAGTGGGAACCAGTGTCAAAATAGGGAAAATGTGCAGTCCTTGATAAAGTACTCAGTGTGGACAAATTTAAGAGTTTAAAATGTTAAGATGACCCTGTTATGGAGGAGTTCATCATTTTGTGCTCAAGGTGGAGAAAAACCCTTTATGATTACAGCAAAGAGAGGTTAATAGAATCATTTTTGAAATGCGCTAGAGCATTCTGTTCTTAACAAACCTACCTTGGGCGCGGGTGGGATAGTTAACCAAAGTTTAACACTTAAGGATTTTAAAAGTCTAAATGACAGGGAAAAGAAAGTACTCTAGTAAACTCCAGTCTTCTACATGGAGAAGAGAAATACTCAATTGAGATGACTCTAGCCATCCTTTCCCATCTTTAGAGGGAAAAAAAAGCCCAAGACATACTTTTAGCATTCAAAGGACAGAGGCATGGGCTCACTAAAATATTGAGACCTAAGCATAGGATCATAAACCTATTTCTCCCTTAATACATTAGTAAGAGCCTATTTACTGAATCTCTTTTACCCAGTATATCATGTCTATCAAGAAAAATTTACAAGGCATAATAAAAGTCAAACAACAATTTGAAGAGACAACTAGAGCATCAGAGCCAGACATGGCAGGAATATTGGCCTTATCAGTCCAAGAATTTAAAAGTGTCCATTAATATGATCAAGGCTCTAATGAATGAAGCACACAGCATGTGTGAACAGGCAAGTAATACAATTAGAAATTCTTAAAAAGTAAACATAAAGAAATGCTAGAAATAAAAATAATCACTGTAACTAAAATAAAGAATGCCTTTGGTATGCTTATTAGTAGACTGCACAACGGTAAGGTAATAATCTCTGAGTTTAAGGCCATGTCAATACAAACCTCAGAAACTGAAAATCAAAGAGCAAAAATGGAAAGAAAGAAAGAAGGAAAGAAAGAAAGAAAGGAAGGAAGGAAGGAAGGAAGGAAGGAAGAAAGAAAGAAGAAAGAAAGAAAGGAAGGAAGGAAGGAAGAGAGAGAGAGAGAGAAAGAAAGAAAGAAAGAAAGAAGGGAGGGAGGGAGGGAGGGAAGGCAGGAAGACAGGAAGACAAGAAGGAAGGAAGGAAGGAAGGCAGGAAGGCAGGCAGGAAGGAAGGAAGGAAGGAAGAGAGAGAGAGAACAGAAGCTGGGCACTGGTGGCTCACATCTCTCATCTTAGCTGCTCAGAAGGCTGAGATCTGAGAATTGCAGTTCCAAGCCAGCCAAGGCAGGAAAGTCTGTGAGACCTTGGTTGTTTTTGTTGTTGTTTTGTGGTTTGTGTGTGTGTGTGTGTATGTGATTCTTATCTTCAATGAACCACAGAAAACCAGAAATGGTATTGTGGCTCAAAGTGGTAGAGCACTATCCTTGAGCTGAAAAGATCAGGGACAGCACCTAGGCCTTGAGTTCAAGCCCCATGACCAACAAAAAAAAGAACAAAACCCAAAACAAAAAAATAGAACAGAATGTCCAAGGACATTAAGACAACTATGACTGTGTACAAAACTCTATTACAAAGTATGCATACTATATAATTCCAACAAGTTGACATTCTGGAGAAGGCGAAATCTGGGGGTCAGTAAAAGATTTATGGTACCAGGGTTTAGGTAAGGAATTCATGAGGATTTTTAAGGTAATTTGTATCTACATGATACTTCATTATACATTCACTAAAACCTATAGAATGTGCAACCATAAGAGTTAGCTATGGGCTTTGGGGGATAATGATACTCCTATGGAAGATCATCACTTGCAGCAAATATACCACTCTGAAGTGGGGATGCTGGGTCTAACCAGTGGTTGGCCAAGTGGTGGACAGGGAATTGGGTTTAACTGGTACCATCTTCTCTTCACAGAGGAGAAAGGGGAATCCCACCTACCAGCTGATGGGCGTGTCTGAATTCCTAGAGGCAGAGGTGTGGATTTAGATGATAGCTTACTGGACCTGTCAATCCTATGCCTTGAACTTGGAGACTGGAGTTTCATGTGACCCTGCTCTCTGACCTGACCCGATTTTAGGGTCATTTGAGCTCAGCAGCCATTAGGCCAGGCCTCCTGTGCTGCCATTCCTGTCTCCTGTCTCCCCTCCAGTCAACAAGGCATCCTCTTCAGCTCTCCATTGGAGTTGATCTGGGTGATTGGTATTGGTTTTCTGCTCTTCCTTTCCTCTCCTGCTCTCATGGTTCAGTTTTCTAACAGTGTTAAGTGTATTTACAGGGTTGCAGTTCTTTGTGACAGAGTCCTCCTGCAGATGCTAGTTTTCTTAATAGATTCCCAATTTGACCTCTCAAAATGTGGCTTCTCGGTATCGCACCAACTGGATTTATTTTACAACATGTTAACATATGTCAATAACTGAGGCAAGCTGTACATCTGTGGCAGCAGAGGTTAGATATATAGATGTCCCATATTAGTTCTCCAAGTTAGCTATGAACCTAAACCTTCCTTAAAACAGTAAAACCTTTTTTTTTAAGCTAGGGATCATTGTTATGTAGCAGACCCTTGCTTATTTGAAGAAGCACACCTCAGTTTGGATAATTCAGAGTCTTTGCTCTTCTGCCTTCTCCCTATCTTGATAGCTTTGTTTTGTCTGTATTTCACACTTGAATAATATATTTAGCCTATATTCATTTGTTTTTTAAAATTTTTTTAGCATTTTAAAATTATTTTTAAGTAGTTGTACAAAGAAGTCATTTGTGTGTGTGTGTGTGTGCGCGCGCGCGCGCGCGTGCACACGCACACAAGCAAGTGTGCACGTGCATGTGCATGCTGGCAATCATAAGGTTTGAACTCAGGGTCTGGGCATTGTCCCTTAGCTTTTTTTTTCCCCTCAAGGCTAATGTTCTACCATGAGCAACAGTTCCATTTCCTGCTTTTTTTTGGGGGGGGGGGGGTGGTTAACTGGAGATAGGAGTCTCAGAGACTTTCCTGACTGGACTGGCTTTGTACCTCAGATCTTAGCCTCTTGGGTGTCTAGGATTACAGATATGAGCCACTAGCACCCAGCTTAAAAATCACCCCTTAACAAAGCTGTTTGTGAATACAGTATATTGAAGGATATTAGCAAACCTGTTTAGCCAGCTTTTCCCCTCCTCTATTGGTGGCCACCATCCAGGGGAGGGTTTTGGGTCTTTCCCAGGCCAGGCCTCCTACAAGCCACCATGCAGAGGATGGTCTTGGGTCTTTCTTCTTTGTCTCAGGCCAAATCCACCAATCTCTGATCACCATCCTCAAGCCACTTCCCTGGAGAAGATCGCCTGATTCAAACACATCAGTCATACTATGAGGTTGCCTGAAAGGAGAGAAAGGGGAAGAATAGAGGCAACATAAAGCAACAGCCCAGGACCACTGGCCTCTTGGTCCTCCTACTAATTGAGTGACCTTAAATTTCTCTTTACTAAAGAAATTCCTTAAAAGTGTGCTCATCATTCCTGGTATTATTTCAATACTACCAGAGAACAAGAACCAACCACACTGGTGTCTTGTGCATCAATATCTTGATCCATGCCATCCTTTCGACATTCTCATTCATCTCTCCCCTCCTCACCTCTTCCCTGACTCTTCTCATAGGCATTTTTAGGAGCCTTTTTAAAAGATTTAAAGAAGATTTAAAATATTTTTTAAAAAATCTGATTAACAGTTGCCTAATCCAATACAGATTTACTTTCATTATGAGACTAAGGCTGGATTAGAAGCTTAATGATTATATGCCTTTGCCTATTTGTTTCTTTCTGACTAGAATTTTCTTCTTTTTATTCCTACATTTATCCTGAAAGTATTAGATGAGGTGTCATCCCTTCCATAACGCTGTCTCCTTTGTGCTCCTGTGATACATTCCATAATTTTAAATTATTTTGCTTGTCTCCCCAACTAAATTAAAATCAACTGGAAGGAACCAGCCTTCAATATGGTACTTGCCATATGATACACATGATGTTCAATGAGTCAATAAATTCACCAACAAATATTTTGTCCCAAGTGCTAGACAGTGTCATGCTCAGACCATTATGGTTTGAATATGAAATACAATCATGTGCTGAATCCTTGGTCCCCAAGCAGTGGCAGTATTTCTGAGGCTCATCTCTGGTACCTTTAAGGTTGCAGTTGGACGGGCCTCATTGGAGAAAGTAGATAACTGGGGACATGTCTAGGAAGGCTGTTCCTAACCTCTGTCCCTTCTTTGCTCTCTCCTTCCTGTCTATCATGAGAAAAAACCATCTCTACCACGTTTTAGCCAATACCATGCTCACAAGACCAAGCAATCACAGATATAACCTCTGAAACCATGAGCCAAAATAAAATGGTCCTTCCCTTAAGTTGTTCTCTCAGGCATTCTGACCACAGCCATGGAAAAGTAACTAATATACAGACAAAAAAAGTAAGCAAAAAAAATTAGCAAGTAGGTTCTGTGTTGCAAAGAATTTTTATTTAGTTCAAAAGAGAAGAAAAAAAGTTATATCTTGAAATATCAATTGCATTGTAATTTTTGGTTTCAGGTGACTGAAAATAAACTGAAATAAGTATTGAGAAATGTAAAGGACAGTGTTTCACATGATATTGCAGAGGCAAGGCTGCCACTAGAGCTCCAATTTAGGGGAATCTGGGGAACCAGGGACATAAATATAGTCTGGTTTCTGCAAAGCTCTGGGCCTCACCTTTTATATCACTTTTTCTCTTTCGCAGGAATATGTAGAGAATAACCCTGAACCTCAGAACACATGGCATTGTCCCAGAGAGAATGTTCTTCCCTAGTTCTGCCTCTAAAAATCCTGAAAAACAGCACTGATGAGCCTTTTGTGAGTCAAGTACTCACCCTGGATGAATAATCATCTATAACCAGGGGAAGACACTGATCTTCCCGGGTCAGGTACCCACCCTGAATGAATGAATCACCTGAAGCCAGAAGACATTGATCTGACTGAGTCAGGTGTCCACCCTGATAACTGAATCACCTGTAGTTGGGAGATGATACTGAACTAATAGTCGGGCATATTCTGAGTCAACTATAAAGGAGGGAAGATCAGATAATCAAAGACATGAGAAATAGGGCTGATCTCAGTCCTTGCTTTTTCAAACTTGGTTCATAGCTTTATCTGCGGTTCATTTAAAATGAATCTACCGAACTTGAATATTTATTTAACTAACTCCAAGTGATTTGGTTAATGTACAAATTTTAAGACACAGGGCTACACTAGCCAAAATAGTTGTTCTTTCTTTGGAGGCCGAGAAAATTAGCACTAGTCTGTAACAGGAGATGTTTAAGATCATATTTGCAAGATCATCTTGATTCCTTAAAAGTTAAAATATCCCAAGTGATCACAAACAAGACCATACTAAAGCTACCAGCACAACTATGTTTATTGCAGCATTATTTACCATAGTTAAGATATGGAACCAACCCTGATGCCCCTCAGTAGATGAATGGATCAAGAAAATGTGGTATATATCCACAATGGACTTCTATGTCTCCATCAGAAAGAATGACATTGCCCGTTTGTTAGGAAATGGAAAAACTTGGAAAAATTATATTAAGTGAAGTAAGCCAGGCCCAAAGAAACATAGGTCCCATGGTTTCCCTTATTTGCAATAACTAGTATATGTCTGAGACAAGCAGAAATGGTCAAATAAGTTGATGTTAGGTGAAATGAACCCCAAGATAAGTATTCAAATGCTTTTGTCTTTCATGTGATTGTTTCTAGCATATTTATAAGATGATTTCTTTGTTGCTTTGTATTTCCCTCCCCCACGGTATAACCCTTGCTTTCACTGTATTTGATGTTGGTATAATTTGGGTAGAGGAAGGAAAAAAACAAATTGTTTAAATAGGGATACAAGTGGACCCATTGCAACAATGAGATGTACAAATCGTTATGTCGAAAAACGAACTTTACAACTTTGGGGGCGGGGAGTGGAGGGACGGGGTGGGGGGGTCTGGGAAGGGATGGGAAGGGGAAACAAAGGAGGAGGCAACAATGCTTGATAAAAAATGTACTCATTATCTTGCCCATGTAATTGTAACCCCTCTGTATGGTATTTTCACAATATAAAAAAAAAGTTAAAATATCATGAAAAGCTTTGGATTTTTTTAAATTTTACAAATGCTATTTTTTTCTGAGATAGTATGCAAAGAAATAGCATTTCAACATCCTTTATAACATTTACCTGTCATCTCACATACCAGCGACTTAATATTGATGCCTATAAAGCCTCATTTCCATATCAGTGTTTGGCTTTCCCTCTCTTTGTCCTTCTCTCTCCTTCCTCCCCAACATCCCTAGTGCTATCCTGAGCTTTTTTTTTTTTTTCTCCTTAAGGCTAGCACTTAAGCACAGCTCCATTCCTGGTTTGTTTTTTTTTTTTTTTTGAGGATTTAATGGAGATAGGATTCTTGTGGACCTTCCCCACCCAGGTGGACTTCAAACTGCAATCCTCATATGTCAGCCTTCTGAGTAGCTAGGATTACAGGTGAGTCATTGGTGCATAGGTCCTGACTTTTTCTGGAGCTCCACTCTCACTAAGTTTTCCCAAGATGATTCTTTTACTCTCAGAGTGGTCCTACCATGGTGTCATTAGTACATCTTCTGGGCTTGTATGTGTCAGTTGGTCAAAAAGCGTGAGTTTCTAGATCCTGTGTACTGAGGACTGTACCTCAAGACCTCACAACTGCTCAGTTTCCTTGATTATGGCTGGTGCCCTACAACTTGAACCATGCCTCCAGCCTAGATTTTTTGCCAGCTATTTGGAGGTAGGGTCTGCTTGAATTTTCTTCAAATATCAATCCTCTGGACTTAGCCTCCTAAGTAGCAAGGATTACAAGCATGAGCTACAAGCTTCTGTCCGTAACACAATTCTTATGTTTATCAATCTTCTTATGCATAACAGGGGAGGTATAGAAGATGCTTAGTGATAGCAAATAATTTTTATTTTGGCTACAGGGAACAAGAAATATTTCCAAGAATCAATTATCTTTCTCTTCTCTGAAAATCAGGACTTAAAAAAAATAATCTTTGCTACTAGTTAAAACAGGGTTGAGTATAGACTCCCAAAGGGTTAAAGCGTAGTTCCAAAGGAACATTGAATTTTTAAACAATTGTTTCTGGTTTCTTATAGTGGTACTTTTTTGATTAATAGTTTAAATCATTTTAGATTTTTTTCTTCTTAAGACTGAGAATTTACTCATTTTCATAATAAAAATTCAAGCCATATTAGGTTTTCATATCATATTTTATACAGAGGCAGAGTTTGAGAATCCTCCCTCTTTCCCTCCCTCCCTCCTTCCCTTCCTTCCTTCCTTCTTTCCTATCTTCCTTCCTTCCTTCCTTCCAGCTTGAAATCACATTCTTTACCTTGCTTGCTTTCCACTGTGCTCTGCTTCTTGAGACACATCACTAGCCCAGCTTTTTGCTATTTAATTGGAAATAGGGATCACACAGGTCTTTGTGTCCAGGTTGGTTTCCAACTTCTCTCTTCAAATTTCAGTCTACTGAGGATTACAGGCATGAGTCTTTGGCATCCAACTTGAAAGATTCTTATTTATGCAAAGGAAATTAGAAACAAGAGTTTTTCTGGTTTACAAAATAGACTTACGCGCTGTGCAAAAGTGCTGGTGTTAGAATCAACTCCAAATGGATCAAAGACCTTGGATTCAAAGCAGACACCCTGAAAACATTACAGAATGGAATAGGAGAAACCCTAGGTCTCCTTGGCACAGGACGAAATTTTCTTAATAGAGAACCAGAAGCACAACAAATCAAAGAAAGGTTGGACAAATGGGATTGCATGAAGTTTCAGAGCTTCTGCATGGCAAAGGACATAACTAGCAAGATCAATAGAAAGCCCATGGACTGGGAGAAGATCTTCACTAGCCATACAACCGACAAGGGTCTCATATCTAAAATATACCTGGAACTCAAAAAATTAAATCCCCCAACAACAAATCTTCAAAGAAACAACTGTCCAATAAATAAGTGGGCTACAGACTTAAAGAGAAACTTCTCTGAAGAGGAAAGAAGGATGGCCAATAGATACATAGCCATAGAAGAAATGCAAATCAAAACAACATTTAGATACCACCTCACCCAAGTTAGAATGGCTATAATCAAGAACTCTAATAGCAACAGATGCTGGAGGGGATGTGGCCAGAAAGGAAGCCTACTGCATTATTGGTAGAAGTGTAAACTTGTTCGACCACTTCGGAAAGTAGTATGGAAGTTCCTCAAAAGACTCCACATAGAGCTCTCCTATGACCCCACAACCCATTTTTGGGCATTTACCCAATTGATCACAAACAAGACCATACTAAAGCTACTAGCACAACTATGTGTATTGCAGCATTATTTACCATAGCTAAGATATGGAACCAATCCAGATGTCTCTCAGTAGATGAATGGATCAAGAAAATGTGGTATATATACACAGTGGAAGTCTATGCCTCCATCAGAAAGAATAACATTGCCCCATTTGTTAAGAAATGGAAAGACTTGGAAAAATTATATTAAGCCAGGCCCAAAGAAACATAGGTCCCATGGTTTCCATAGTATTTGCAATAGCTAGTATATGTCTGAGACAAGCAGAAAAGGTCAGATAAGATGATAAGTGAAAGAACCCCAAGATAAGGACACAAGTGGTTTTCTCTTTCTTGCTATTGTTTCTAATGTATTTATAAGGTGATTTTTTTGTTGCTTTGTATGTCCCTCCCCCACGGTATAACCCCTATTTTCACTGTATTTGATGTTGGTATAATTTAGGGAGGGGAAGGGAAAAAACAAATTGTTTAAATAGGGATACAGGTTGACCCATGGCAACAATGAGATGTACAAGACCACTATGTGGAAAAACGAACTTTACAATTTAGGTGGATGGGGAAGAGGGGGAAGAGTGTAGTTGTGGAGATGGGAGGGAAGCGATGGTAGGGGAAAAACAAAGGAGGCAACAATACTTGATAAGAAATGTACGCATTACCTTGCTCATGTAACTGTAACCCCTCTGGTACAGTATTTTTACACACACACACAAAAAAAACTTACTAAAAAAAAAGTGCTGGTGTTGCAAGCCTGTAATCTCAGCTACTGGAGAGGCAGAGAAAAGGTGGATATTGGTTCAAGGTCAGCATAGGCAAAAGTTATTGAAACCCATATCTTAACCAACTAGGTGTTATGGTATTTGTGCATTTGCATTCTTAGCTATGTAGGTGGTACACCTGAGGTCTGAAGCTGGCTCCAGGTTAAAGCCTAACACTCTATTTAAAAAATAAAACAAAAATAAAAATCTTGGAGACATTGATCAAGAGTTAGAGGGCCTGTCTTGGAAATGCAAGGCTCAGAGTTCAAATTCTAAGGCTGAAGAGAAAGAGGAGAGAGGGGGAAAGTGAGGGGGAGAGGGGGGGCAGGCCTATACAACTAAGGAACACTTGTTAACATGTACTGGATGAATCTCAAGTGACTCTCCTCTTATTGTGTGCCATTGACTTTACAACTTTGTAGGACACTTCATCAAAAAAATAAGGGAAAGAACAAAGAACCATGTTGCAACAGACAGGCTAGGTACCATTGTGTTTGGATGAAATATTTATAACATCATACAATAAAGGAATTGACCATATGTTGAATCATGTCCCTTTTATTTTCAGAGCACATAAGATTAGACTGTTTCTAAGACAGAAACCCTTCATTTGAGTTGTAATGAAATTAGTAGCCAAGAACCATGATCTTCATTTGGTCTAGAGACTTATTACACGATAGGTAAATTGTTTCTCCTTAAGGAAGGAAGCCCTTAAGACAACTCTGAACCAGTCTAGGTGCAGATTATCCAGGAGCCAATACAGAATCAGTTTTGCTGGAAACTTCAATCTAGACCAAATTCTGAAACTATCTAGGTCATAAAAGCCTGAGATGGAACACTTATGAGCTACAGAAAGTGAGACAATCCATCGAGGCCCAGACTGTGAAAGGTGGACGGACAAACCAAGTTTATTTACACTATTTATACCAGAAAGAGAGAGACTACTTTGTCCTGGGCTAGAAACCCAGAACCAAGAGCAGCCTCAACCACCAAACCTCCAAGCCTCCAATGGGCAACCCCGACCCCTTTATTAGTCGGTCTACAAACCTCCAAACCTCAGACCTCCAAAGCTCCAGAGCTCGGAACCTGCAAAAGGCAAGGCTTTCCCTTTCTAACCTTCCTCCTTCACCGCAGGCCTCTCCACTCTGCACAGGCCTGCCTGCTCTGCTCCGGAGGCCTCTCCACAGGCCTCTCCAGAGGAGGCCTGAATGACCCCCAGGGGAGGCCCGAATGACCTCCCGAGGAGGCCCGAATGACCCCCAGGGGAGGACCGAATGACCCCCAGGGGAGGCCCCGAATGACCCCTAGGGGAGGCCTGAATGATCTCCCAAGGGGGCCCCGAATGGCCTCCAAAGAAGGCCCCAAGTGGCCTCTCATGGCCTGCCCGGCAAGCTTTCCCCTCCTGCCGACTCCCTCTATTCCTACTGCTGTCCTCCCTCCAGTTTCTCCCTTACTTTCCTGGCCTCAGGACCCCGGTCTTTCCCTTACTCGTACCCTGACTCCCCCTAATCGCTCCTCCGGCCTCCAGTTTTTCCCCTACTCCCAGGCCTCTGCGCACGCAGCCTGTATATACCCAGATAGGCTTTGTCCCTCCCCCACTAACGGTTTTTAACCACCATTCATGCTCCTCCCCCAAGCGGCCCCCTCTCCAATCCCAATCGGCAGCTCACCATGTGGGGCTCAATGCCCCACCCCCTCCAATAGCACACCACGCCCCCTTTCGGCAGCGTGTCCCGCCCCTTTCCACGGCATGGCACGCCCCTCCGGCGGCGCCCCGTGGCGCGGTGACGTCAGCCTCTCCAAGCCCTGCTTTGTTCCGTGGCCGGGTCTGTGGTGAGGCTCGCCTCTTGACGCCCCGCCCCCTCCAGCAGGCCAATTGGCGCTGATTATCAGGGCCCCACGGGTTATTCCTGGACCCGTTGAAGACAACCTGATGGTTAGGCATCACCACGGCCTGTAGGATGCTCTAGGAGAATCAACTTCGAGATTCATCACTTAAGCGAGATAAGTGAACAGACTATCTCCATGACAAGAGGCCTCCCGGCCCCAGGCAGCAGCCATGTCACCCGGGATTTCTGCATCACGGCCCACTGGGGAGCTGGGAAGGGCTGGGCTGCGAGTGGAGACAGTTATGGTGACGTAACGGCCTGACCTCCGCGTGTCGACCCTGGGCCGGGACTGGAGATCAGGTGACGCTCCACGTCACCAGCGGGAGCATGCGCAGTAAGAGCAGCTGGGGATGGGGTGTGGGGGCGAACAGGGCGGGCGCTGGCGACACGGTGGTGGAGGCCTCAGTGATGGCGGCCATAGCAGTGGGCCGTGAAGACTCATGGCAGCCATGGTGGACGCGGCAGCCAGCACAGCCTCTATGGCAGCACCGGTGGCCCTAGCGGCAGTGCCGACAGCGACCATATTGGCAGCTATGGTGGCAGCCTCAGAGAACGTGGCGGCCATATTGGAAGTGCCGGTGTTCCCGGCACCACGTTGGAGGTGGTGTCCGTAGCAATGGCGGCGGCCAGTTTAAAGGCAGCCATATTGGCACGAGTGGTCTGGGCAAAAACAGCTGCCCTGTTGGCGAGGGTGGCCACGTTGGTGGCGGCCATGTAGATGGTTGTGGCCTGCGCAACTTCTATGGCCATGTTGGCCGAGGCCGTAGCAACACTGGCGGCCATAATGGTGGTGGTGATGGCGGACTGGACGTTAGGGACTCCCCCATGGCCCCTAGCACCAGCCGCTGGGAGTGGCCTGGCCAGAGGTCTGGCAGGCTTCAGCCTGGAGGAGTGCGTGGAGAGAGAAAGGCGCCCCAACGCTTCCATCAGGTTCCCTGGCTCGGCGTCATCACAATGGTTGCTTTGGTGACAACTGTGTCATAAGCACCCAACAGACCCCTGGCTCTGTGACTGCTGCTTTTGGATCCAGGTGCTGAAGAGGCGGTGCTGCTGTGGCCTCCCCGGGCCTCCCTGGGGAGCGGGGAGCCCAGGTTCAGACCGCACCGTCCTGAGGTGGCTCTTGCTACACAGCCGTCCCCAGATGCAAGGAAGGCTGGCGGTCACCGTTCTCGGCACACGGTGCTGTTGAGGTCGCAGGCCATGTCTTCTTGCCTCACAGGAGCATGAGGAACAAATCAAGGCTTCAGACCGAGATGCCTGGGACAAGCTCTCTGGCAGTGGAGGCCTCAAGTCCCTTGCTGTGGTGACTACGGAGATGCAATCAGCCCCGCAGCCCAAGAGATCTCCTTGTTGGCAGTATAGACCTCAGCCCTGGGCACCTGCACGGACCCAGGGGACATCCACACCCAGGCTGGAAGAAGTAAGAGGGAAGAGCAGAGCACCTGAAGTTTTCGAAATGGCTGCTGCCATGCTGATGTTTGGGTAGCAGCCGCCAATAGAGATAGCTATGGCGAATACGGTGATGTACGGAACCAACCCTCAGCCCCACGGTACCGCCACATGGGCACACCAGGCCTGGGCCACATGTTGTGGTGAGGTCTCAAGCCATGGCTACACAACGGTGTTGGGTGGTAAGTGAGGCCCCAGGGTCATGTTGGCCCTGGGCAGTGCCTAGGTAGCAGCGATGTCATCTTGGCAGCTGGCAACGAGGGCCAGGCCAGCAGCCTTCAGGCCCAACACCCCACAGCTCCCTCCACAATGCCTTTAGTTCCAGATGCTGTAGCCTCATTGGAGATGTTGCCCTGAGTCTCACAGAGCTCAGGGCAGGAGATCAAAGAGCTCAATGTAAGTCTTGAGTCTCAAAACTTCTAGAACTTCCTGAGTAGAATTGTTGGGTCCATCCTGGGGAAGACAGACAGGGTCGGAGGAAAGGTAAGTGTGCCCCGATCCCTAGCCTCAGGGACAGTCAGACGCAGGGGAGTCAAGTCAAGCAGGAACTCGTTTATTACCACACAGCAAACACTTTTTAAAGCAAAAAATCTCATGGAATGGAAGGGGAGGAAAAGGAACCAACCAATCACTGTAGAGGTCACCCTATCATGAGCCTAAGCTTTCTATACTTTCCCTGATGTCCTCGAGCTGTTCATGTACTGATGTCACTTGCCTGGTTGTGGTACCCAGTCAGATTTTAACATAAACAACTCGGGCTCTGCCCACTCAACTCCCTTTCAGCACCATCTTTGCTGCCCATCTGCCCTACATAGAATTTCAGCAGCTCAGCAAATAGGAGAACCAGTTGTCAAATGGGATGATATAAAGAAAAAAATCCTTCTGCACAGCAAAGGATATAGTTAAAATGAGAGGATATAGCTAAAACAAAATCCTACAGATTTTACAGGAGATCTTTGCCAGCTATGCATCTGACAAGAATCTAATAACCAGGAAATACAAGAAGCTAAAAGAATCTAAATCCCCAAAGAATTATTAACCCATTTAACAAATGGGCAAAGGAGCTGAACAGACATGAAAATATTCTCATACATGAAAATAGTCAGGGAAGTGGCGCTGTAGCTTAAGTGGTAGAGCGCTAGCCTTGAGGGACAGGACTCAGGCCCAGAGTTCAAGCCCCACGACTGACAAAAAGAAAATATAGTCAGCATTCCCCACACCTCCCTACCATGAAAAGAAATGCAAATCGAACAAATTGAAGCTGTGAACCTGTGGCTCATGCCTGTAATCCTAGCTACTCAGAAACCTGAGCTTTGAGGACATAGGTTCAAAACCAGCATGAGAAAGGAAAGTCTGTAAAACTCTATTTCCCATTTATCACCAAAAGCCTGGAAATGGAGCTGAGGCTCCAGTGATAGAATACTAGTCTTGAATAGAAAAGCTCAAGGCCAGCACTTAGGTCCTGAGGCTTGAACTCAGGTCAGACAACAACAACAGAAGAAAAGAAAAAAAAAAAGGAAAGAATGGCCATTGTTAGGATGGCCATCAGGAATACAAACAACAAATATAGGAAGGATGAGAGGAAGAAGGGACCCAATACACTGTTGGTAGGATGTAAAGTAGAGCAACCACTATAGAAATCAGTATAAAAATTCCTCAAAAAACTAAACACAAAACTACCCTATGATCCATTAATACTATTCCTGGGCATTTATTGGAAAAATTATATGACAGGACATCAGCATACCCATGTTCATTGCAACACAGTTCATAGTAGCCAAGAAATTGTAACAATTGGGTGGGTCAAAAAAATGTTATCTGTCTCTGTCAATGTATTGCATTTCTACCACACATAATCACATATACTATACACTCATAGAGATAAAGATAGGTAGATAGGTAAGTTGATCAGCATTTTGTGTAGCAGGAAGAATGAAATATCATTTGAAGGAAAATGGATCTGAAAAATATGAGGGAAGTAAGCCAGGTCCAGTAAGAGAAAAGGTGCCTGTTTTGTCTCATATATGGATCTTAGACCCAAAATACGACCTCCCATGTGAATATTCACAGGGGCATTTGGACATGTAAATGATGAAACTCACTAAAGCATAGCATATGCAGAAAAGTCTTGAAATATTAAACTCCATAGATTAACCTTTTTGAATAATAGTTTAGCAGTTTATCAGCTGAAAGAAATTGGAATGGAATAGTGAGAGGGGAAATTGGTGAATGAGAAAACATGGGACAGTACAGTCAGAATGCTAAAGAAGTGGAAGGCATGAAATAACCCTTGGAGGAAGAGGCAAGAATGGGAGAAAAATGATGTGAGAGAGATGACTAAGAAGCTCTGGACACATGTTAAATTGTAACTACTTATATGACCATTTGAAGTTTAGAAAAAAATTTCCACTATGTCTCATTCATAAAAAATGCAACCTTTATTCTTTTTTCCCCCTTCCCATCCTTTCCCATGCTCCCCCAGCCCTCCCACCCAATCCTCCCCACCCTACACACACACCAAAGTTGTAAAGTTCGTTTTTCCACATAACTACATGTACATCTCATTGTTGCAATGGGTCCACCTGTATCCCTATTTAAACAATTTGTTTTTTTTCCTTCCCCTCCACAAATTATACCAACCTCAAATACAGTGAAAGCAGGGGTTATACCATGGGGAGGGACATAGCAACCTTTATTCTTGCAATAAGTATCACATAAAAATATTGGAAAACCTAAGGTTTAAAGAAAGGGATTTTAATTATTCACACCACACACACACTTTCCCCCTTAAACCATTATGACAAAACTGTGTATTCAACCACTTATAACTTAAACATTATACATAATCCACTGAAAGGTTATTTTGGAGTAAAAAAGTCAATACTAGTAGTGAGATGTTTAGTATTTCTTCTGTGCTGAAAATAGATGTTAGAGAAGTACATTAATGTTACATAATATTTATACATATATGTATATATTTGAAGTGGGTTATTTTTGAACATTAAAAGGTATAAACTCAGGACCTTGCCTTTTACTAGAAAAACACTCCACCAATTAAGTAAAGTTTCCAGTCATATTATTGTTGTTAAACATTGTTTTAAATTTGCGATCTTATAAATTTTATGATACATGTCTGGACATAAACTGATGTGTCACAGGGTTAGGAATGATACTTAAGATTATCTACTGCTTTCTAAAAGTATGGCTGATTTATAGTCTTTGACGAAGTATATGGACCATACACCTCACTAGATTAAAACTTGAAAATAACTTTGTTGGTTTGGAATATAAAAATTGTTGGGCTGGGAAGGTGGCTCAGTGGTAGAGTGCTTGTCTCGCATGCATGAGGCCCTGGGTTCGATTCCTCAGCACCACATAAACAGAAAAAGCTGGAAGTGGCACTGTGGCTCAAGTGGTAAAGGGTTATCTTTGAGCTGAAGAACTGAGGGACAGTGCCCAGGCCCAGAGTCCAAGCCCCACGACCAACAACAACAACAAAATAATAAGTCTGGCACCAGTGACTCATGCCTCTGATCCTGGCTACTTAGGAGGCTGAGATCTGAATATCTCAGTTTGAAGCCAGACTGGGCAGGAAAAGTCAATGAGACTCTTATTTCCAATGAGCTACAAAAATAAAACAAAACCCAGAAAGACAAAAAAGCTAAGTGGAACTGTGGCTCACGTGGCTGTGAGGAAAAAGTTTTTTAATTGATACTAATTTTTAAAACTGCTTATAGCACTCAAAAATTTAGGATGAGATTGAACAGATAAAGAGACTGAAAGATCAATCCTGTTTGCTGTTCTTAGTTACCTTTCCACTATTTGCTATTCAGGGTCACTGATTCAATACCAGGTATACATATTTACGATTTGAGTTTCCACAAAGCAGTCCAACCGTCTCACAGAGCAATAAAATGAAAAGTACATAGGCAATAGTGTTATAATAAATTACCAACTCCATCCCTACCTTATACAACATAAAAACATAATCTAGGCAATTAACCATAAACATTAAATTACTAAATTTGATTGGCACACAATGTTAAAGTCAGTAGCTATGTTGAGAACAGTCCTATGAAGTCAGTTGGGGTTTTCCCTTACTTCCTGGTTCCTGGCTGTATCCTAAATTCCGATAAATATGTAAAATGTTTATGTGGAGCCCTGAAAAATGTTTTCTGCATAAAAAACATTAAGTATAAAATATTTCCTGCATTTGAAAGACTTCTATGAAACATGGTATAAATAAGATATTTTTATAATGAGAATATTTTAAAATTCTGAAAAGCAAATGTAAAAAATGCTGGTCTATATGAGCTTTTAGTAATACCAGATAAGATAAAATGTTATTCAAGTCTCTCATACTATTATAAAAAAAGAGCCAAGATTATCTCATTTGGGTCAGTCACTTTACTGCTACCTGTCTGAAGTACATAGAGACAGTTCAAAGCAACTAACTGCCTGAGTTCAGCGTGCTGACCTTATCACTAAGTAGCTGTATGATCTTACTGCCTTGGCCTTCTCATTTATTAAATATGATTGATAGTATTGCTGACTTCATAGAGCTTCTGTGAAGAAAAGTGGGATATTTTAACAAACGCTGTTAGAATGGTGCCTGGAATGTAATAGGTCAGTATATACTAGTTATTTTTACTGAAAAATAAATATTTTTATTGTTCTGTTTTCTACCTATTTTCTACTAAGGAGTAACTGACCTCCTTTCTGTTAATCATGCTGATGTCTTGGGAATAGATTAGTTGTCTTTCATGCTAATGCCTTGGGAATAGATGAATACAGTTATTTCTAGATCTAGCCTGTAAACAAATTAACCATTTAGCCTGGAAATGCTGCTTGGCTATGAAGAACAAAACAAACTAACTAAAAATCTGAGTCATGTATAACACTGGTCTAGGTTCTGCAAATGAATTTCTGTTTCTAGAGAAGTAGAATAAATAAGCTGATTAGAGAGCTTGGTCTCTGGAGTCAGACTCTGAGTTAATACTGTATCAATATCTTATCAGATGAGACAGCAGTAGAGGATTCCACCAACATTTTAGTTACCCAGATGTGCAGCTTTTATTGTGTGTGTATGCTAGTTCTGGGGTTTGAACTCAGGGCCTGAGCACTGTGCCTGAGGTTTTTGCTCAAGGTTAGTGCTCTATTTGAGTCACAGCTCTACTTCTGGGTTTTTGCTATGTAATAGGAGATGGACTTTCCTTCCCAGGCTTCCTCAGATCTCAGCCTCATGAGTAGGATTATAGGCCAGAGCCACTGGCACCTTGCTGTGCAGCTTTTTGATAGGACATTCCATCCATTACCAGGCTCTGGCTGTGCCTCTTGAAGGGCTGTCTTGATGGGCATCAGACCTGTGCAATTACATATAACCCTGCACTCAGAAGGGTGCTATACTGTCTTAAAATTTATCTTCGAATTTGTGTGTTTTAAGGGAAAGTCTGATGGGACTTCCATCAAAAAAATGTGTAAAAGTAGAAGAGATAAAGTATGTGGACATGTGTGTGCACAGTTTTTTCCTGTGCTATTTGCATATAGGTTCATGATGCCTCTCATATATAGAATTTAGTTAGACTAACATATCCTAGAGTTCAGAGACTCAAAGACAAGTGTATCATGTTTAAGAACGGGCAAGAACAGACAGCTAGAGAAGCCACACTTCCAGTTTAGTTTAGACACAGAAAGAGCACAACAGCAGGTTAAGAAAAATGAATGACAAAGAAATTCCATCTTATTTGTGATATTACTCTGGGTATTTAATGAAAATGAAGACACAGAAGAAAATGTGAAACAACTCATAGCTTACCTTTCCTGTCAGTTCTTTATTAAGAAGCCACTGATAGAGAACAAGGTTAGAATGTGAGCATATCACGTAAAATGAAAATATTTGAGTCAGTTTTATGCAATATATATGCATATACGACCTAGAAAATGCACACTATATATTCAGCGTGCCAGTTAAATGCTCTTTTTTAAAACAATTTCCAAGTGTTACTAAACAATATAAAGATGAATGGTAAAATTCATTTGAGCTCTTCGAAATTGTAATTTTCTTTACTTCAAGCAGTATTAAATAATGGGAAAAAATCATGACAAGCTAAGAAACTGTAAAATGAAGGGTAATGTATCATATTTTAGTATATTTTCCTCTTGCTGTTTGAAAGAGAGGTCCTACATTTTCATTTTGCATTGGATTTCCTAAATTATGTAGTGGGTTAAGTCTTCTGAGGGGGTGAAAAGTCCATAGGGCCAAGAAGTTTTTTCCATCCAGTGAATGTCACCTCACAATATATGTCACATACCAGAAATTCCCTTACCAGTAACTGATCTTCCTGTAGTCTCCATTACCAGAACGGACTTTAGGACTGGGCCAGTTCTTCCAAGGGCAGATGGTATAAAAGATGTGTTCACCTCCAGGCTGGTATCATGTCCAAAGGACAGCTGTTCATGTGATGTGTGAATGGAAAATGCCACTACCAGATACTGGAAACTCTTTGGATTTGGATTGGGCAATAAAGATTAGGAAGAAAAGAAGGCCCAGTAAGGCCCGTCTTTTTCTGAGATGCTATGTTTCAGCATAATTCTGAATGATTCTCAAGAATTTTAAATCTGAACCTGGCCTTCCAGGTCATTATAAAGGTGTATTTATCAATATAGAGCATAAACATTTTAGAAGCTTGTGTTGTTGCAAATTTAGACATATGGGATCTGGATCTTCATTTTTAATCTTGCCCCAGTACCTTCCAAGTTCTAGATGTGAGTATAGGAAACAGTGTCTGGCACTCAGAAAAAAGCCAAGAATTGTGGCTATTATCACTGTCAGATAAATAATTCCAATGATGTTATATATTTCTCTTCTTGGCCCCTCACTCTTCCCATACCTAGTTAGTTGGCTTATGGTGGTAGTTACGTTCTTCTTTCCAACCTTTAGACCTAAGTTTTTGCTCTAAATGGCCTACTTGCTTTCATCCTACTGCTAGGTTCTACTACTCCATGGCATCCCACTATAATTGGTTGCATTCTGTGCCTGAATCCTGAAAAAGTTAGTGTGCCATCTGGAGTTTGAATTATGCTGTCCATCTATAGGTCATCATTATTTCCTCCTCTTAGATTCAAAATTGCTCTTAAAAATTAGAAGATGTTTATGCTTAGTAACAGTCAAAATAGGATGAACCATTTAACGTTTTCCCTTTTGTTAATGAGCTGAATGGACTTTACTCAGTTGTAATAACGTTGTGTAGGCTTTCCAATGCAAAATTTTTTCTATCCTCATATTAGGACAAGCAGAATTCACTGAGATCATGTGTCATGCAGTTATTTAAAGTATAATTGAAAAAAAGCGACTACATGTTCTCTCTCTTTCTCTAACTTATTTATCCATGTCTCTTTAGCATCTGTATCGTAGCCTAAGCTACAATCAGATGCTAACAGATACATGTTGAATGGATAAATGCCTCAAGTACTCTGCAAAGTACTTAATGCAAAGTAAATGTTTTCAGGACAAATGTGACAGAAGGTGACAAGAGGATAAATAGAGACAGAGTTGTCAATATGAGGGAGTTGTCAAGGAGAAACCTGAAATGATGTACATGAAAGTCATGTACAGAGTGTAGAGAGGTGATGATGATGTACCTGGTTAAAAATAGAGACTGTTTATGAGTGATGAGCACTACTGTGAGATTACAAAGCCAGTTCAATGTGGAAGTGAGCAACTCAGAGAGTTTGCAAGCTGTGGCCAGTATAGGATATTAGAATGTAAGATATGGATTTGAAGTTTAGCGGATTTAGGGTAAAGAGAACTCTGGTGTTAAGGTATTTATTGATTCATTCATAGAGGTTCTAATACCACTGAGAATGGTGTTAGGAGGTGAGGGGGGAAAATGTGAACTGAGGGACCTGAAAACTCTCTTCACAGGAATACCAACCCTTGGGAACTGAGGAATAGCATGTTCTTAGGTCTACATTTGCATACTTTTCTCCTTTTGTTTTCTACTTTTGTCTGTCCTGCTTTAGCTTATCCTTTTTAGCCCATTATACTGTCCTTAGAACTCCTTTTTAGCTGGGCGCTGGGGCTCACACCTGTAATCCTAGGAGGCTGAGATCTGAAGATCATGTTTCAAAGCCAGCCCAGCAGGAAAGTCCATAAGACTCTTATCTCTAATAAACCACCAGAAAACTGGAAGTGGCACTGGGGCTCAAGTGGTAGAACACTTGCCTTGAGCTGAAGAGTTGAGGGATAGTGCCCAGGCCCAGAGTTCAAACCCCACAGTCGACAAAACAAAAATCAACAACAACAAAAAAACACACTTTTATGCAAAGCTGTTTCCTGATTTCAGAAACAAATCCTCAAAAGATCTTTACTATTCTCAAGAGAAAAAAAAATTTACTTATTTTTGTGTCCTCAGGGTCTAGCATAGAACTGAAATGTAGTTAATAGCAGATGAGCATAGATTTGTTGAATGAATTGAATTACATAAGCTAATATATATAGATCATTAGTGGAGCACTTGGCACAAAACACAAAATATATATGTGTATTTTCCAGTTATTGTCTCTCCACACTTGGCCTACAGCTCTCTCTCCTACCTCATTTTCACCACTGTTGTTCTAAGGGGTATTGACACACGTAGCACGTGTTGCTGTGCTTACAGACTCATCAGTCATTTCTTTATACATTATAGTCCCTTCTTTCAATACATCTTGTTGGTAGATCTACGCAAAATGAGACAGATTCCTGGTGATGTTTGTCCAAAGCTCCTAAGTAACAAAGTCAGGCCTTTTACCTTGAAATAATTTGGCTTAGGTATTTTCTGACATCCTTCAAAAGAGAACAACTCTTAGCAAACTCTTTTAGGTGGAAGTGCATGTGCTTTATAGCTGGAAAAGCTCTTTAAGATGAGTTAAAACATTCCCACTATTCCCACTGATTGATGAAAGTACCACTTATATCTAGTAGTCAGTCATTAAAATACAGTACTGATTACATACATTTTAAATGATTTTAGTATCCATGTACCAGTTGCTTCACTTTCATTTTATTACACTGCCCTCTAAAGGAAGTCTAAAGAACATTTTAGAAACCTGAATAACCAAAAAGAATGGAGGATTTATTGGATATATTTCATAAAAACTCAGTGCAAACCTAGTGACACTTGCATTTCTCTAATCCATTTCCACATAGTTTTTAAAAATTGAAGTCTAGAAATGGTACTATTGACTTTAAGACAGTAGAAATTTTAGTGGAACTAGGTGACTCTAGAGGAGGAAAACAAAGATACCCAGGCAATGACATTTCTGATTTCGGATTGGCCTTATCAACAGTCTGAATAGCGATGAAGAGATTGGTGCCATTTGTAAAAGCAACGTTTTCTGGTTGAGAAACAAAGACTGCCTCAGAGTTGGCCTCCTTTGGGATGAGATCAGTAGTATGCACTTGAACAGATTCATTTAACGTGTCTGTCAGATCAAGAATATGTGCACTCATTTGAATGATACACTTGTAAGCTAAAAGGAAAAATGATATAAATCATTAGCTCGCAAATTTGAAGCTCTAAAAGTCTATTCAAAATTATATTACCATCCCATAAAGTTCCAGTAATAAATTGATTTAGTGTTTCATATTGCAAGGGTTAATATCTTTTTTTTTTCTCAGTCCTGGGGCTTGAACTCTGGGCTTGGGCACTGTCCCTCAGTTCTTTAGCTCAAGGTGAGCTACCACTTGAGCCACAGCGCCACTTCCTGTTTTCTGGAGGTTAATTGGAAATAAGAGTCTCATGAACTTTCCTGTCCAGACTGGCTTTGAAACCATGATCCTCAGATCTCAGCCTACTGAACAGCTAGGATTATAGGTGTGAGCCCCAGCGCCCCAGTGTTAATATCTCCTGACAAAGCAATAAAGATAAAATTGGATGTGACTTAAAGCCTTGGTTAGCATTTCTGGACACAGAATGGGTGGACAGAAGAGGTTTAATTATAATAATTTCATTATTTAAAAAGAGTTATTTTATGCCAATGCTTCTTAAACATTAATTTGCATAGAAATCAGCTAGGCGATCTCAACAGATAGATTCTGGTTCATTAGTTCTGGGGCAGGACTGGGAGTCTCCATGAACACTGAGACGTGTTCATATGATGTGTAGCTGCCTAATTCACAGACCACAGGGTGAGAGCTGAAGTCTGTCAGGAGTTCTCATGTATTTTCTCTGTCTCTCCAGAATCACTCATGAAAATCAGATTTCCTCTGAGACTTACTATTTGAAAAAAGGGGGAAAACACCCTGAAAATTTGTCATTCCCACCTATAGCCGCCTACTCCTCAAGCAGGGCCGTTTTCATGTTTTAAGCTTCTCATGTCTAGAAATCTTGACTTTTCATTTAAGAGGCCATTCAAGATCTCCCTGTTAGCTGCCTCCTCCTGCCTCTCAACATTCCCTTCTGTTTTATCTCCTCCTCCATCTGTCCTTGGCTGGAAACTCCTTCATGTTCCACTTACCTGGCCCATGATCATAGTCATCCCAAGGAGCTGTCCAAGTCAGATTAATGAGATTGTCCCATTGGATTTTTCCCTTCAGGTCAGAGATTTGGCAAGGTGGAAAGAAGTCAGGGATGGGAGCTTTTGGAACATTGGAGGCCACAAATGAACCTCCTGAAGATGTTCTGCTGAAGCACACTTGATTCACTTGAAGTTTGTTACTGGTTTCAGGAGGTGGGGGATTCCATTTGATTTCACCTGTATTAAAAAGTACTCAAAATGTCATAAGCAGCAACATAAAATGGCTATACATCTTTTTTTACTTTTACTGAATCAGCCTTTTCCTATTCTTCTTTTCTTCTTACCAACAAATTATAGCTGAAATAGATAATAAGCCCTGAATTGTGATATCTTTTTGCTTTGTGGAAGTGTCGATATCAGTGGAAGGAGTTTCATATAAAATCATTTGTTTATTGAAAATGATAAATCCTTTATTGAGCACTTATTTGCCAGTGGCAGTGTATTTATACATATGACTATTTCTCAACACAAATCCTATGTTAAAATGGAAGAAAAAGGACAAAGATAATATATATATTTTTTTATTTGATAAAAGAGTAGGATTTCCCCAACAACAAATCTTCAGAGAAACAACTGGCTAATAAATAAGTGGACTAAAGACTTAAAGAGAAACTTCTCTGAAGAGGAAAGAAGGATGGTCAATAGACACATGAAGAAATGCTCAACCTCCCTAGCCATAAAAGAAATGCAAATCAAAACGACATTGAGATACCACCTCACTCCAGTTAGAATGGCTAAAATCAAGAATTCTAAAAACAACAGATGCTGGAGGGGATGGGGACAGAAAAACCTAACTGCATTATTGGTGGGAGTGTAAACTTGTTCAACCACTTTGGAAAGCAGTATGGAGGTTCCTCAAAAGACTCCACATAGACCCCCCCTATGACCCAGCAATCCCACTTTTGGGCATTTACCCAAATGTTTACAAACAAGACCACACTAAAGCTACCAGCACGACTATGTTTATTGCAGCACTATTTACTATAGCTAAGATATGGAACCAACCCAGATGCCCCTCAGTAGATGAATGGATCAAGAAAATGTGGTATATATACACAATGGAATTCTATGCCTCCATCAGAAAGAATGACATTGCTCCATTTGTTAGGAACTGGAAAGGCTTGGAAAAAATTATATTAAGTAAGCCAGGCCCAAAGAAACATAGGTCCCATGGTTTCCCTTATTTGCAATATCTAGTATATGTCTGAGTCAAGCAGAAAAGGTCAGATAAGGTGATGTTAGGGAAATGAACCCTAAGATATGTATTCAAATGTTTTTTTTTCTCTTTCATGCGATTGTTTCTAACACATTTATAAGATTATTTCTTTGTTGCTTTGTATGTCCCTCCCCCACAGTATAACCCCTGCTTTCACTGTATTTGATGTTGGTATAATTTGTGGAGGGGAAGGGGAAAAATAAATCGTTTAAATAGGGATACAGGTGGACCCATTGCAACAATGAGATGTACGTCATTATGTCGAAAAATGAACTTTACAACTTTGGTGCAGGGAGAGGGGGGAGGGGGCAGCGGGGAGGATAGGGTGGGGGGGCGGGGGGAGGATGGGAAGGGGAAACAAAGGAGGAGGCTACAATGCTTGATAAGAAATGTACTCATTATCTTGCCCATGTAATTGTAACCCCTCTGTACAGTATTTTCACAACAAAAAAAAAGAAAAAGAAAAAAAAGTAGGATTTCAACAATGGCAATCAAAAGCTATGTTCTATTTAGTGATTTTTCAATTGGGGGATATTTTCCCCCTTTACAGGATAATGGGACATGGCTGGGATATTTCTGATTGTCATGGGCAGGGAGAGCTGCTACTGACATCTAGGCCAAGGATGTTATAATACATAAATCCATGGCCAACACAGAGGATTACCTGGCCCAAAATGCCAATAGAGCTGATGTTGAGTGATCAGGAGTTGATTTTGCATTATCCCATTTCACAGGCTTAATGCTTTCCTCTTGATCCCAAATCCTTTTACTCAACCAGTCATACTACCTAGATTAGTTGCCATTCTCAATCCAGGCAGGGATAGACATGACTCCATTCTATTGAGGCATTGTTCTCTGTGTGGCTGCATTTTTTCCTCCCAGATCCCTTATTTTCAACTGTATCTACCATTTGCATTGTAAGCTGTAAAATACCTTGAGTAGACATCATCTTTGATAGCATCAACACCTTGACAGTGAGATGAAAGAATTAAGGTAACTGGGTATTTGTAGGCTTCCAATCCATATGTGAATTAATTTTCTTAAAAAACAGAGAAATTCAGAATTGAAGCCAACCAGGACACAACAGTCTCCAATTGATCAGCAAAATGAGTATAGGTATAGCTCAGGTGGGAGTAGGAGAGTGCCAGCTATACACACACACACACACACACACACACAGCCAACAGAGCAATGAAGGAATTTTTCAGAGGTAAGGGAATAGTTTCCCTTTATTACCTACATAAAATATTACTAGTTTCCTTTTCTTTTGACTTGCTGGCAAATTGATTTTTTCAATGGAAAAATTTTCATTTCTTAGTTTTCAGTGTATGTCTGCCTGTACCTAAGGCTTCAACTCAGGGCCTGGGTGCTATCTCTGAGCATGTTTTGCTCGAAGCTAGTGCTTCTCCACAATTCTACTTCTGGCTTTATTTGTGGTTAATTGAAGATAAGAGTCTCATAGACTTGCCTGCTTAGGCTGTCTTTGAATCACAATCCTCAGATCTCAGACTCCTGAGTGGATAGGATTACAGGCATGAGACAACTGGCTTATTTTTCTCTTAAGGCAATACTGACTCTTCTCATAGCAAACACTGCCATTTAAAAACCCATCATTGTCCTATAAAACAATTTGTTTTATTTTGTCAAATTGTAAGCAAGAAATAAGAATCTCCATACCGTGGCAGTACCTGGGATTTGAAGATAAGCCATTTTGGTGTTTTTGTGTACTACCAAGCCATCTTGTTTCTTTCCCCTGGGATCCCAGAGAAAGATTTGGGGGAGGGGAGACCAAGATGGCAACGGGGCAGTAGGGAAACGCCACAGCTCTCCCCAACCAAAAAGAGAGTTCCCGTTCCAACGCTTAATCTCCCCAAGAGACCGACAACAACAAAAAGACGAACACTCAGAGAAAACCAGGAGGTGGAAAATAACAAAAAAGAAAGGAAAAGAAGAATTTCAGAACAGAGAAGAGTGAAGACCCCTCCCCCAACCTTTACTGGCCACGTGGCAGCATGCCAAGCCGCAGCCAGCCGGCCCAGTGGAGGCTGCCGGAGCCCCAGAGACACAGGGGGCCGCCTGCAGCTCACTCGCTCAGAAGCCACCTGAGGTACCGGTTTGCAGACCAGCTGATCTCCACGAACAGAGAAACCTACCAGCCGGGAGTCTCCACGAAGATCCCACCCCCACCCCTCACTCTCCACCCGAGCAGAGAGGCTCCATCCTGCCAAAGCCGCCCGGCACCGGCAGCGCGACAAAGGGAGCTGTCTGCAGACCACCTGCGCAGAAGCCGCCTGAGGCACCAGTATCAGACCCACCCATTGTGACAACCTGGCAGGGGCCGCCCGGGTCCCAGAGGCACAAGGGGCTGCCTGCAGATCACCCGCACAGAAGCCGCCTGAGTGTAGACACTGTGGACCCGACAGCTTCAATAGAGGCAGAGACAGAAAAGAATCACACAGAGCCACCACCGCCCAGCCCAGCCCAGCCCGCAATCACCCCAACTGAACTCGGATTGCAACAGGAACTGACAACCTACACCACACAGAATCAACTAGCTCCAGGGTGAGTACCCCACAAGGGACAGTGTATCCCTCAAGGGAGACCAGAGCTGGAGGGAATCCCCAGACCCTGACCCAGTCTCCCTACCCCAACACCCGGACCACAGGACCCACTAAAACTGGGAACTGTTTGAGAGCTCCACCAGCTCATGGAGCACACTCTGCTGGCCAGGCTAGAGCAAGAGTGCCCCTGGAAGGGAGCTTAAGTGCCCAAGCCAGGAACAGCGCCCCTGGGTCAAGACAACCAACAGTAGAAGAAATTTGAACTGTGTACCCCAGGCTACATAACTTAGGTGGTATACACAGCAGCACAGGCCCAACGAGCACGCTCCAGGCAGGGGCCGGAACCAGGCCTGCGGATCCGGCGCCTGAACATCACAACCAACTCCTCCCAACTGAAGTCAAAAGCTGAGCATATGCCTCAGCAGAAGAGAGAAAAACAGGGAACAGCACCCCCTGGGAAGCACACCTGTGACAACAGAAGACCTGGAGGCTCAGGACAAGAGAAGCCCAAACCCCACCAAAACCCCACCCATATACTCTAGGCTGGGAATTGGGCAACACAGGCCGCCAGCACCTGATAGTAAGCAGGAGCTCAGGCTGATAAGGCGGCTCAGCAGTAGAGTGATAGTCTTGGATGTATGAGGCCCTGGATCTGACCCCTCAGCATCACAAAAGCAAAAAGAGTCAGAAGTGGCACTGTGGCTCAAATGGTAGGGTGCCAGCCTTGAGCTGAAGAGCTGAGGGACAGCACCCAAACCTAGAGTTCAAGCCCACAACCAGCCCCACCCCAAACAAACAAACAAAAATACATCAGGAGCCCATAGCAGACTCCAGCATCTGGGAGAGTGCATCCAGAGCATGTGATCTTCCCAAGAGCACCCGTAGGAGCAAACACAAGCAGTCTAGGCTGCTCAACCCTTCCAAAGGCGGGAATTGCCAGCGATCTACAGCAGAGAGCCGAGAATCCTAAGAAGGTCAGACCAGCAGCTGGAAATAGGCTCCCAACAGAACCCAGATCAGGCACAGACTCTCTCTACCAATACAGAATCAGCAACCAAGCAAAGACAGACACACCAAAACAAAATTGCAGATTACTCTCCTGAAACCCCATGCGAAAATCACAGAGAAAAATTACAAGGTTTACCACCACCCAGGACAGCAAGCTATCCTCAATAGCCAGCAGCCACGCAGGAGAGAGCCCCAGTGGGAGCAAAGCAGGAATGGAAGACAAAAGCTACATCCAAAAGATGCTGGAGGCAATGACTCAAGAAATAAAGTGAGAAATAGACCAGAAATTGAAAGAGCACAAGGAGGAACTATCAAAAGAGATACAGGATATCAAACAAGAGATGCATGCAAAAATAGAAGCTGCACAAACCTCAGTAAGAAGTGAGATAAATGCCAAATTAGAGGTAATGCATACTGATCTCACCTCATTGAGATCAGTGCTATGAGAAACAACATCGAATACATAAAGGGATCCATTTCCTCCATGCAAACCACAATAGAAGCCACGGTCAACAGAGTGAATGAAATGGAAGGTAGAGTGTCAGATACAGAAGACAAAATACAACAACTGGACCAAAAAGTGACAGATATGGAAAAATCACTCAAACCAAAAGGAAATTCAAGAGCAAGCAGATAATGCCAAGAAATTTAACCTTCGTATAATTGGAGTGGACGAAGGTGAGGAATATCAGAGCAATGGAATGCAACACCTATTCAACAAGATGATCGGTGAAAATTTTCCCCACCTCAAAAAAGAACATCTTACCTACATAACAGAAGCGTATAGAACACCCAACAAGCAAGAGCCCAGGAGAAACACTTTTAGACACATTATAGTAAAAATGATAGATCTGAATAAGGAAACAATCTTGCATGCAGCAAAAATGAAGAAGGAGCTATACTACAATGGGAAAAAAATTAGAATCACTGCAGATCTCTCCACACAAACAATGAATGCAAGAAAGGCCTGGGAAAGCACCATACAAGCCAATAACTGCCAACCCAGACTGATATACCCGGCAAAGCTAGCATTCACATTCAATGGAGAACTGAACATTTTTAATAGCAAAGAAAAAAACTAAATGAATACATAAACATTAAGCCAGCATTACAAAGAATTCTAAGAGGGGGGGACACAACCTGAAGAAAGCAACCAGGAACTGGGACCTGCCCCAGACAGGCATTACTTACTCAAAGTCTAACTGAGCAAGCACAGGAGGAAAGGAAAGAAGAAAAACTTAGGACAACGGAATGACAGGGACAATAATGCATCTCTCTATACTTTCTCTTAATATTAACGGGCTTAATTCACCAATTAAAAGAAAACGAACTGAGGACTGGATCAGAAAACAAGACCCATCCATCGGTTGCCTTCAGGAGACCCACCTCTCAGCCAAACATACAAACAAACTCAGAGTGAAGGGGTGGAAAAGGATCTACCAATCAAATGCCCCCAGCAAGAAAGCAGGTGTATCCTGATATCTGACAAAATAAACTTTTCATTAAAATCAGTACAGAAAGACAAGGACGGACACTACATATTAATACAGGGAACAATCCAAGAGGAGGATATTACCATCATCAACTTATATGCCCCAAATATTGGTGCACCCAGATATGTTAAACAAATGCTCTCAAACTTACAGAATAAAATAGATCCCAATATGATAATACTAGGAGACTTTAACACACCACTCTCACCAAAGGACAGGTCTACCAACCAGAGGATTGGCAAAGAAGCTACCAAATTAAGTGAGGCCATACTTCAAGCGGAATTAACTGACATCTACCGAGTATTTCACCCTAAAACAACACAGTACATTCTTCTCAGCAGCTCATGGAACTTTCTCCAAAATAGACCATATCATAGTTCATGCAAGGAACTTAAGCAAATACAAAGGGATCGACATAATCCCCTGTATCCTATCTGACCACAGTGGAATCAAGCTAGTTCTCAATAACAAAGCATACCACAGAAATTTCTCTAATACATGGAAATTGAACAGCACACTCCTTAGCAATGCCTGGGTAACGGAAGAGATCAGAGAAGAAATAAAACATTTCCTACAACTCAATGAAAATGAAAACACCTCACAAAGAAACTTGTGGGACACAGCAAAAGCAGTCCTGAGGGGCAAATTTATTGCCCTCAGTGCCCACATCAAGAGAATGGAGACAGACCAAATAAATAATCTCATGTTGCAATTAAAACAGCTAGAAAAACGAAAAAATGGAACCTAAAGTTACCAGACGAAGCCAGATAACCAAATTAAGAGCAGAGATTAACCAATTAGAAAATCAGAAAATTATAACCAAAATAACCCAAACAAAAAGCTGGTTCTTTGAAAAAATAAACAAAATTGCCAACGGGTGTTGGCAAGATTAATTAAAAACAGAAGAGAGGAAACCCATATTAACAGGATTAGGGATGCCACGGGAAAAATCACAACACATACCCAAGATATCCAAACAATTCTAACGGACTACTTTCAAAAGTTATACTCTCTAAAGGAAGAAAATCTGGCAGAAATGGATGCATTTTTAGAGAAATACAAGTTGCCCAAACTGAGCAAAGAAGAAGTAAACCAATTAAATAAGCCAATATCCTATAATGAGATACAGGAAGCTATCAGAAGTCTTCCAACAAAAAAAGCCCAGGACCACATGGATTCACAACAGAATTTTATAAGACCTTTAAAGAAGAACTAATATCCATACTCCTCAAGCTCTTCAGAGAAACAGAGAAGGAGGGAGCTATCCCAAACTCATTCTACGAAGCCAATATCACACTCATCCCCAAACCAGGCAAAGACCCAACCAAAAAGAATTACAGGCCAATTTCCTTGATGAATACAGATGCAAAGATCCTTAACAAGATTCTAGCTAACAGAATCCAGAAACACATAAAAAAATTATACACTATGACCAGGCAGGCTTCATCCCAGAGACGCAGGGATGGTTTAACATACGTAAGTCAATAAATGTAATCCAACACATCAACAGAGCCAAGGTCAAGAATCACATGATTATCGCCACAGATGCAGAAAAGGCCTTTGATAAAATTCAACATTCATTCTAAAAGCTCTGGAGAAAATAGGAGTAGAAGGAACATTTCTAAAAACAATAAAAGCCATTTATGACAGACCAATAGCCAATATTATACTTAATGGGGAAAAGCTACAACCAATTCTCCTAAAATCAGGAACAAGGCAAGGATGCCCACTGTCTCCACTCCTCTTCAATATAGTCCTGGAACCCTTAGCCAGGGCAATAAGGCAAGAAAAAGACATTAAAGGGATCCGCATAGGGAAAGAAGAAGTTAAACTATCCCTTTTTGCAGACGGCATGATACTATACCTCCACGATCCCAAAAATTCCATCCCCAAACTCTTAGAAATCATAAATCACTTCGGCAAGATAGCAGGATACAAAATAAACCCACAAAAATCAGTTGCCTTCCTGTACACTGACAATGCACAAGAAGAGAGGGAAATAAAGGGAGCAACCCCATTCACAATAACATCCCAAAAAATAAAATAGGAATTAACCTAACCAAAGATGTAAAAGAACTATTTAATGAAAACTATAAAAAGTTAAAGAAAGAAATTGCAGAAGACACTAGGAAATGGAAAGACCTCCCATGCTCTTGGATAGGCCGACTTAATAAAGTAAAGATGGTAATACTTCCAAAACTAATATACAAATTCAATGCAATTCCTATTAAAATCCCAATGACGTACATCACTGAAATACAGAAAACAGTCCAAAAATTCATATGGAACAACAAAAGACCTAGAATAGCCAAAACAATTCTAGGGGATAAAGACAATATGGAAGGGCTATCCATGCCGAACTTCAAACTCTACTACAGAGCTATAATAACAAAGACAGCATGGTACTGGCACAAAAACAGACCCGAAGACCAATGGAACAGAATAGAAGATCCAGAAATAAATCCACAGGCCTACAGCTAGCTGATATTCGACAAAGGAGCCAGACATACAATGGAAGAAACACAGCCTCTTCAACCGCTGGTGCTGGGAAAACTGGGCGGCCACATGCAGAAAACTAAAAGTGGACCCCAGCCTATCACCATGCACCAACATCAACTCAAAATGGATTAAAGACCTTAACATTAAACCTGAATCTCTGAAACTACTGCAGGACAGAGTAGGAGAGACACTTGAACTAATAGGCACAGGAAGGAACTTCCTGAACAGAGTCCCAGGGTCACAACAAATTGGAGACTCGACAAATGGGACTACCTTAAAAAGCTTCTGCACAGCTAAATCTATCGCAACTAAGCTAGAAAGACAACCAACTAATTGGGAAAAAATATTTACCAGCAATATATCAGACAAGGGGTTAACATCTTGTATATATAGATATATAGGGAACTCAAGAAACTAATCCCTCCCAAACCTAACAAACCAATTACTAAATGGGCAAGGGAACTAAAGAGGGACTTCTCAAATGAAGAAATAAAAATGGCAAAGAAACACATGAGGAAATGTTTATTATCCCTGGTGGTGAAGGAAATGCAAATAAAGACAACCCTGAGATACCACCTTACCCCAGTCAGAATGTCCCACATCCACAAATCAGCCAACGACAAATGCTGGAGGGGATGTGGAGAAAGAGGAACCCTATTACACTGCTTGTGGGAATGTACACTTATACAACCACTTTGGAAAGCAGTCTGGAGGGTCCTTAGAAAGTTAAAGATTGACCTCCCTTACGACCCAGTCATACCACTTCTAGGCATCTACCCTGAACAACAGGAACCAATATACAAGGACACGTGCACCTCCATGTTTATTGCAGCACTGTTCACAATAGCTAGGATATGGAAACAACCCAGATGCCCTACCACAGATGAATGGATCCAGAAATTGTGGTATCTATACACAATGGAATATTATGCAGCCATTAGAAATGACAAAATAATGGCATTTTCAGGGAAATGGATGGAGCTAGAAGGAATCATGTTGAGCAAGGTAAGCCAAGAGCAAAGAGACAAACATACATGGTCTCCCTGATAAGTGGATGCTAAATCCAAAATGTTAGGTGATACGACAAAACTAACAGGACTTAAGAAACAAAGAACTCCCACTCATCTGGTCGAACCACTACTAAATATCCCCATGCTGCTGATCACATGTATGGTGTATAACATGTGAACACCATAATATGTTATAGACTGTGATAGACAATTTGCTCCAGGAAAGTTAGAATGAACTTGTGACTTTAAATGAGCATCATTATTCCACAATACTGTGAAATTCGGGAAATTATGTAATCACTTAATCACAATCAAAAAAAAAAGAACCTCGGGGGGAAGGTAGGGAGGGAAGGGATGGTAGGGGGAAAACAATGGAGGGGGTAACAATGCTCAATAGGAAGTGTACTCATTACCTCACTCATGTAACTGTAACCTTCTGTATAGTATCTTTACAATTAAAAAAAAAAAAGGAAAAAAAAAAAAGAAAGATTTGGGGAGGGTGTGTTTTCTAGGTGATAAGAAACAAAGGTCCTTCCCACAGTGCTGTCCAAGATCACTGTGCCATTCATCCACTGAGAGTTCTGGAAGGAGAATCCGTTACTTTCCAGCTGTTAAGAAAAGCACCTCTTTGCTTTCTAGAGAAAGTTCTCAAGGTCTTTTCAACTCCACCCCAACTCCCACATGCCCATCAGGAAGCCATCAGCAATTCTCTATTTCTTGGTTTGTCCTTTAGGACTACTCTGGTCTACTTCTGAATTATATTTTAAGCCCTTGTTTCCATAGTATTTCTTCCTTCACCAAAACAAGATGACTTCTCAAAGGATTCCTAGGAATCCTTGACTTTATCACACTGTTTTTCCTAGATGTCTTCACTTCCTCTGCACTTACCTAAGGCTTCCTAACCCTTCAGAATTCCTTTTCTTCATGAAGCTCTCTCTGACGTTCATCCCACTTTTTAGATGTAAATCATCTCGCCTGCCTGTGAACTCCTAGAAGACTTTATTTCTATCAGTCCTTTGATGTTCATCACACTATGCTCTTTTCACACTAACTAGTGTGCCCAGCTCATTTCTTTTACTGGATTGTGAACCCTGAAGATGACAGACTCATATCTTACCCTCATAGAGACTGTTTAAATTACAGTTAGCACATTAGTAGGCAAAGTATCATGGTTGTCCCCAGGAAGATAAGTGGATTTGTAGAATCAAGTCCAAAAGAGGAACTAGAGAGTAGGGATTGAACTGGGGAAATTAACAAGATTTGTGTAAGATACGTGATTTGAAGATTGTCTTCTAGTTATCAATTATTCCTTACTTTATGCCTATTAGAAGCTAGATAGTTATCAGTTACACTTAAGTTGGTATCTATTAAAAGCCATTTATACTACTAGGTTTCTAGTTTGGTAGGCAGATTAATAATGATTCTAGATGTAAAGGGCTCTTACATCTGTTGTTTTGTGACAAGTTGCTAAATAAGTCCTGCCCAGTTCTCATTTTTTCCACTTCTCCTTCTCTCTTAGGTTCCTTAAATACAAAAATAATTTGTAGATGTTCTCAGCTTTGTCCTTTTCAACTACTTTTCTAGAATATGCTCCTTTTCAAAACTAGGCCCTTTGTTTGATTCCAAAATCTAACCCAGTATAACAGAGATAGGCATAATTGCTATTTCTGAGACTGACTAAATGCTACTTTTGTTGGCCTACAAGCCTATTTTTTTTAAATCTGTCATTACAGGATTACTTTACCTCTACACAAACTTTCTTAATAAAAATAATTCACACTAGTGTGGGTACTGTTTACTTTTTCTAGTTTAAAATATCACAGGGGAGTAATTTCTTTAGGTACTATAAAAGAATTTAAAATACATATATCCTTTTTAAAAAGTTGTCCCAAGAATTTGAAAGATAATTTGGCTTCCTTAAAATTTTTGAACCACATGTATCCATGAGAGGTATTTTTATGGTTTGGCTGACCCGAGACTGCAACTAGGTGTTTGAGTAGTTCCATAGGCTTTGCATAGTGCAAAGTGCTTTCTCTCAATTATGTGAAAATCCTGGGCAACTATTAGGGATTTGAAGTAATGGGAAAACTGAGTAAAATAATATCAGAATACTCCTCTCAGAAAAGTTATAACTGAGATATACTATTCCGAAGAAAGTTCTAAGCCACTTATGGGTTCAGGTTAGCAGGTGTTAAAAAAGAATTATTGGAAAAATTATTTTATACTGTGCTATGAGAGATAAACTTTGTTTCTACACAAGTAAACATAAGTTGTTTTATGCAGATAGTGTTGCTTTGTAAGAATATTGTCTAACAGCTGGCTGAATTTCTAATTGGCCAGAGGAATGTAGAAATTACAGTACTTAACCATTATTTTTCCATTTTGGTAAAATATATGAATAAACACAAGAAACCCAGTAAAGATTGCCAGTCTGGATGGAGTGCTGGGAGAGAGCTCCATTTCCTGATGAAAGGGCTACAAAGGCATCAATGAGGCCATTGATCTGAGCCTGATGGGAAGCAGATGTTTGTGAACTTCCTAAAACACAATGACATTATCAGAAGTTACTTTCCAGTATTTGCTTCCTGGAAACACTGTTACTAAGATAACAGAATGCACAATATAAGTATTCCTTGTATTATTAGAGCAAAAATAAATCAACAGCTCTATTTCACAGTAATTCAGAAGTTCATACTAAGTTTTAGTTCTAGTAAATAATTTTGCCAGTCACATCTCTGTCATCTAGCTATTTTAACTATCTGCAAACTAGCCATGAATCTCTCAGAGGCCAGCATTAATGTAATAAAATCTACATTGTAAATATTATGTACTTTCAAAAAATGAATTCATTAAGTATTACTCTAAGCTTACTGTTATTTATTTGGCTTTTGAGTTATCTTCTTAATTAGGAAGTGTGTGTGTGTGTGTGTGTGTGTGTGTGTGTGTGTGTGTGTGTGTGTGTATAACAGCAAGAAATAAGAGGACAAAGGGATGGTGACAGAAAAGGAGCATACATAGTAAAAATGAGATAATACACAAGCCCTGGCAATGGTGGGCTATTTAGAATTAGTATTACTAGGATAGTATTGTAAAATCACTCCAAATTGTTAACATACCAATGAAAATTAAGAAAAGAATTCTTATAGCACTGCTGATATCCCTTCCATTATCCCTTGTACCAGTGTGTATGTTATCTCTTCTTCCTGCTCTACGTGTTGGCTACTAATGGCTTATAGCTGCCTCCTTTAGCAGATAATCAGTAGTAAAAAAAGGATTTCCTTATCTAGAAAAATGACATATCCTTCACACCTCACCTGTATGCTGCCCTGACAGTTCATGGCCATTAACTGTCCCTTTGGCCTCAAATTGTGATCAACTCTGTGATGTACTTCCTGGGCCTTCTTTATGGTCAGCCTTTTAGCTAAGCTCCAAAACTGCATCCATGTTTGGCCATTTCCCCAGCTCTGTTCTTCCTTCCCTCCTTTTTTCCTGAGAGCCTTTTACAAATCACACATATCCAGATCCCTGTCTCAGACTCTGCTCCTAGGAAATGCAGTCTAGGAAAAGTAGTATTGGGCTCAAACAGTCCTATCATTTAGCTGCCCCAGAAAACTGATCAGTGTCTTAATTTATATCCGTAAGTTAGAAAAGAAGAAAAAATATGTTCATCTGCTTTGCAAAAGAAGCCAGAGAAGTGTAGGATCTACTTGAGCCCTCTGTCTGTGTGTCTGTATATGGGTCTTAGATGCAGATTACCTTAATATAAAGAAATTGCCTTGTGTGCACTATTTCCTGACTCAGCTGTACTGGCCATTTGGAGGAAGGGGAGATAGTTGGTGTTTACCATGTGTCTTTGCATTCCACCTTCCTCCTGCCCCCCTTCCCCAATTTACTGGAGTTCAGAGTACCATGGTAAGACTTACTAGTCATTTTGGACAGCTGCTCTAATTTCTTTAGCTGCAGAAGACCCCAGATTGATTGTGTGGGTGATGACTCTACTTTGCTTCACCTCATTAAAGCACCCACTTATATGCTGTCCTTCCCCTCTGTCAGCAGCACCATTTCAGAGCCATGGGTTGGATATTTCTTTCTAATTACCTGAAGATAAGAGTCAAAACTTGAGGTAGCAGTCTTGGAGTAGCCAAAGTGTTTGTGAAAGCTGCGCTTACATGGGACAAGACAAGATATTCCAGAGGGAAACAAATACCTGGGAGTGTTCAGCTATCCATCAGTTTTGCAGCAATGAAAGTTGCAGCAACTTATGGAACATCACTCTGGTCTTTTCTCTCTTCTAGTCTCTGAGTAGCTGTGGAGCAGGGCAGTTCTAAAGATGGGCGGTGCTAGAGTGGTAGCAAACATTTTTCTAGTTTTTATTACCTGATATGTCTTTGACAGATGCCCAGAAATTCAAAGATGCCTTCAGAGAACATCCCTATAATGGGGGTTATTTGAAAGATATACTACCCAGAAGAAATTGTGGCTTGTATGACATTCACCAGTCTGATTATGAATTTGTGACTGGTATTGGTTCTGACTGCCCATTAACCAGATCAAAATGGCAGTTAAAACTTTTAATATCCCTTCTGCTGAAAGCAAAACACTTTTGTTTTATGAATGCATCTATCTATCTATCTATCTATCTATCTATCTATCTATCTATCTATCTATCTATCTATCTAAACACTTGTTTTATAAATGCATCTATCTATCTACCTATCTACCTACCTATCTATCTACCTACCTACCTACCTATTGTCTATCTATCTATATTGAGTTTGAGCTCCAACACTGGCATGTGTGCAAGTGCACACACAGACACACACACACTAGGTGAGAATAAATACATAAAGATGAAACTCTTGGGTCTTTGTGGATCTTTCTTCACAGCACTTACTATACATTTGTACACACATGTGGTGTGTGTTTTTATGTGATAAATGCATCCCCCAGTAAAACTGTAAGCTCTGTGGCAAAAGGGGTGGCACCCATTTGGCTTTTGTAGTAGTTTTAGTGCCTAGTACAGCAAAAATATTTGATTGCAAACATACATACAGAAAAGCATGAAAGTAGTGATACAGAAAACCAGGAAGGCAGCCTGGCACCTGTGGCTCATGCCTGTAATCCTAGCTACTCAGAAGACTGAGATCTGAGGATCACAGTTCAAAGCCAGCCCGGACAAGAAAGTCTTTGAGACTCTTATCTCCAATAAACCACTTGAAGAGCGCAGGGACAGCGCCCAAGCCCAGAGTTCAAGCCCCACGACTGACCAAAAAGAAAAAAGAAAAGACAAGAAAAAAGAAAACCAGGAAGGCTTGAATGAATGAGTTAATAAAATTTCTGGATGGCTTTGTCTTTGCATCATTTGATTTATCCTTGGTTGTCTAATTCAGTTAGCGTCTAGTCATGTACTGAAAATGGAAATTTTATGGAACAAAAGTCACAAATACTGAGAACACTGAAACATGTCTTTAAGTAAATGCTGACCGAAGTCTAGAGCAGACAAATGTCCCTCCTGCAGCTATGGTGGGGTGGGTATACTACTGGTGAGTGCATCCTTGTCTCTCCCATTGTTTATCTGTCTTAGTTTACTTTGTATGTAGGCAGTTCCATCAAACATCACCATCCCCACCTAGACCCCAGCTCCACAGTCTAAAGCAGGAATAGCTTGCCTGCTTGACTCATTCTGTTAAGGCGACTGCCAATCTGATTGGACAAATAGAAGAAAAGCAGTCAGATTGGTGTACGTGGATAGACAAAGAACAGGTTAGATGGTATTTGGGAATGGCTGTCTCAATGCAGAGTAAATGACAAGCAGTTGTGACACATTTCTGTGGGGAAATTTTCCATTTCTATTTGCAGCATCTTCGGGTAGAATCCTAGAACCTTTGCATGAATAGCAAAAGGTGGAGCCACATGACACCATCATGGAAATTCACGCTTGTTCTAATAGTCCTAGGTAAGTCCTCTATATAATCGTACAACTACAGATCATTAGTGAAACTTAGCTAGCCAGGCACCAGTGGCTCACAAGTATAATCAGCTGCACAGGAGACTGAGATCTGAGGATCACGGTTCAAAGCCAGTCCAGGCAGGAAACTCTGTGAGACTCTTATCTCTAATTAACCACCAAAAAGTCAGTGGTAAAGTGCTAGTGTTGGTCACAAAAGGTCAAGGACAGTGCCCAGTCCCTAAGTTTGAGCTCCAAGACTGGCACACAAAAAAATAAATATGAAACTTGTGTACTTCACCAGATCTTTGCTCGTAAACTGACAGCAATTTAATATGGCAAATGTTGATGCTGAATGTATGGAATGAAGGACTGAGCTTCTCTGATGGCACTGATGCTGTGATGACTTTGACAATCTTGTTATATTGAAGCCACACCAGTTCCAATTGTGATCCAGATTGTGATTTACACCTATCTGAGATTGGCATCTGAGTGAACCTACTGACATGCTTCCAGACTTATCGAGGACTAAACACACAGTTCTTTTTCCAATCTGCAGTAATGATAAGGTGGGCTTGGGTGGCTGAGTGTCATAGGAGTGGTTTTCTTACTCTTCAAAAGCACAAATGACTTCCCAAGAGCTTCAGAGGTTGCGTCTTTGGTTTTGCAGGTTTAGGGCTTCAGCACTGTGGTTCTTTTCCATATAGAATTCCACAGCCTGAAATTGTCAATCAAACAACATAGATTAAAGTAAGCTGCTGGTTTAAATGGCTAATCATTTCGATCACTTGTCCTCCCTATTCTTTGTTGCTTACCAATCATGGTACCTCAGTCCCACAGTTACTACATAGACTGCTAGGGAAAACTCACAGCCAGGATACCGAATCCTATCTCAAATCATGTCTTTTACTTCCCCGAACCTTCACTTATCCACAATCCATTTACCTGGTCTATGTGGCTTCTTTCCTACTCCTCAGATTCACTTGTTTCAAGCCATCTACTCTTCTGCATCCCTGTATCATAGAATCCCACTACTTTCCTTTCTACTTACTGACCACCATCCCACACTCCAACCTTCAACACCCAACATGCCACCTCTCCCTAAAGTCCATTCAGGTATCCCAGATGCTTCCGACTCCATCAACAACCTTATCACATTTTTCCAACACTACTGCTCATCTTCCTCATGTATTTCCTAACTTGGAATCACCAGTATGCACCCGGTCACCAGATATGGGAAATGAGATTTCCTCTCTTCTTCCTCCTACAAAACAATCAAGATCAATATACTTCACATTATTTCCAGTTCTTCACCTTACTCTCTCTCTGCAATGGACTGACTCTCCTTCACCAAGCCCTCAAAGGCCCTCCCTCAGGCTCCTGCAATTTCCTATCTCACTTTCTATCTGCCTTTTCTCTGATCCACCTCCAACTGTCTGGGGAATCTTCCTTCTTCCACCTGTAAATAGGACACTTTTTGTGCTGTCCAACTGCCCACAGGCTACAAGATGGATTTCTCATAGCAAACAGCCATCCCCAAGGCTTGGATTTTGTTTCATGTTCAATCCTTATGCTAGCTTTGCACTCCAGTGCTCTATTTTTTTCTCACACTATGGCCTTTCCACACTTGCCAGACTTCTATACTTCTCTGCCATTGTTCATGGTAGTTCATCAAGTGTTTCTCTTTCATTTTCCTCATTGTAAACTCTACTTTGCTGTTTCAGCCAAAAAGTCACTTTCCCAAATGTTCTCTTATTTTCTATCCTTCCCAGAGAGATTTTCCACTTCATCCTCTTTAGACTAACAATACAGGGTAGAAACTTTAGTAAGTTCCCTTTATTATTGTAATTACCAACTCATGTCCTCAAACTCTTGCTCAGTGTCTTACACATAGGGAAAACTCAATGTAAGTTTGTTGTTTTTTAAGTAACTTTAACATCTTTGTACCTCATTTTATTTTTTATGCCAATATGGGGCCTTGAGCTCTGGGCCTGGGCATTAGCTTTTTCCCCTCAAAGCTAGCATTCTACCACTTGAGTTAAATCTCTACTTCTGGGTTTCAGATGGCTAATTGGATTTCCTGCCCAGGTTGGCTTCTCAGTCCTAAGAGCTCAGCATCCTTAGGATTCAGGCATGAGTCACTGGCATCCTGTTGAACTTCAGTATTTTTATTTGCAAAATAGTGACAGTTATTATGCAAAAATTACACCAAAACATATGCAATGGTACTGATACTAAAACAATCATAAATTATCTTTTTTCTTCTTTGTTCATACCTTTAGTATGAAAGGAACAACTTATTTCCTACTCTTGAAGACTTTATACTTTTATCATTTAACTAAAAACCAAAATAACTAGGAGTTTAGTAACTTAAAAAGAAGTTACTAGTTACAAAATTAATGTTTTCTTTATTTGCATTTTTCAGGTCATTTGCTTTGGTAGTTTTCCCTGTTATCAGTATGGCTACCTGTAAAATTTCTGTGTTAAATACTAGACAGATGTTTTCAAATCTGGATGTGTATCTAATTTAACTCTAGCTAATTTAAAATATAGTTAGGTTCCAACTTACAATTCTTCCACTTGGTGGTGATGTGAAGAAATATATACTAAGTAGTAAGTTCGATCTTTTCTGGAGTTATTTACAATACTAGGATAATGACAGTGAGCCACAGTTCCAATATCAACACAGGACAGCCAAGAAAACAACAAATACTCAAGGGTATTAGATGAATTTCAACTTACGGTATTTTTAACTTGAGATGGAATTGTTGGGATGTACTCCATGGTAAGTCAAAACACATCTGCATATTATTGACAACCACTCCTTGAAGTCTACATAGGCCTTCAAATGGACTGCAATGTCAGATTGAAGGACAGACCTTGTGCACAATGATACATAAAATTTTAATGACTGATGCCACATTATAATTGATAGACCCTTGCAAATTATTTCACCTTCCTTTCCCAGAGGGAATACATAACTTTATCTAGGATGAAGTTGGAGACTGGAAGATGAGAAATGATTCTCCCTAAAATCAATTAACTGATATGTTTAATCTTAATTTACATAAATCTACTGAGCTGTGTATTTAGCATTAACATAGGTAATTAGTCATGTTCAATTTATGACCATTTGGTCTTTAGAAAACAACAGAAGCATTTTAAAACTATTTAAAAATATTAAAACTGTGGGAAAATTTCTAAGGGTATTAATAGTCTTAATAGAAAATGTCAGTTCACAAAAAATTAAATCTCCCAAGAACAAATCCTCAAAGAAACAACTGCCCAATAAATAAGTGGGCTAATGACTTAAAGAGAAACTTCTCTGAAGAGGAAAGAAGGATGGCCAATAGACACATGAAGAAATGCTCAACCTCCCTAGCCATAAAAGAAATGCAAATCAAAACAACATTGAGATACCACCTCACTCCAGTTAGAATGGCTAAAATCAAGAACTCTAAAAACAACAGATGCTGGAGGGGATGTGGACAGAAGGGAACCTTAGTGCATTGTTGGTGGGAGTGTAAACTTGTTCAACCACTTTGGAAAGCAGTATGGAGGTTCCTCAAAAGACTCCACATAGAGCTCCCCTATGACCCAGCAGTCCCACTTTTGGGCGTTTACCCAAATGTTCACAAACAAGACCACACTAAAGCTACCAGCACGACTATGTTTATTGCAGCACTATTTACTATAGCTAAGATATGGAACCAACCCAGATGCCCCTCAGTAGATGAATGGATCAAGAAAATGTGGTATATATACACAATGGAATTCTATGCCTCCATCAGAAAGAATGACATTGCCCCATTTGTTAGGAACTGGAAAGGCTTGGAAAAAATTATATTAAGTGAAGTAAGCCAGGTCCAAAGAAACATAGGTCCCATGGTTTCCCTTATTTGCATTATCTAGTATATGTCTGAGTCAAGCAGAAAAGGTCAGATAAGCTGATGTTAGGGAAATGAACCCTAAGATATGTATTCAAATGTTTTTTTTTCTTTCATGTGATTGTTTCTAACACATTTATAAGGTTATTTCTTTGTTGCTTTGTATGTCCCTCCCCCACAGTATAACCCCTGCTGTCACTGCATTTGATGTCGGTATAATTTGTGGAGGGGAAGGGGAAAAACAAATCGTTTAAATAGGGATACAGGTGAACCCATTGCAACAATGAGATGTACAAGTCGTTATGTCAAAAACGAACTTTACAACTTTGGTGGGGGGGGGGGAGGATTTGGTGGGGGAGAGGGGGAAAGGAGGATGGGAAGGAATGGGAAGGGGAAACAAAGGAGGAGGCTACAATGCTTGATAAGAAATGTACTCACTATCTTGCCCATGTAATTGTAACCCCTCTGTACAGTATTTTCACAATAAAATATATAAATAAATAAATAAATAGAAAATGTCAGTTCATAACCAAAGGCAAATACATAGCCTGGAACGAGTTCTCTCCAAGTTAAAGGACTACTGCTCAAGTTTTTGATAATAAGAAGACCTGATTAGTGTCCCCAGGTAAATGTCTTATCTAACAATTGTGCTTATATGTCTTTAAGGGCATTTAAAGTGATTCTAAGCAGTTAAAGTTAGTAGAATGTAGACAGTGGAATAGAAAGAATGAACATAGAAAAGGGTAAGCAAGAGGTCTTGACTTTATTCTAGAGACATCACACTGATGATTTCTCCCAAAAGCTGATGGTTTCTGTTAGGTTTTCAAAAGAGATTGTTGAGTAAGAAGAGCACCACGCAAGTGGTATTCAGGTAAGTGGTAGGTTTATTCATCGTTCTGGCTGGCACCAGACCATGTTGGCACTCCACGCAGCTGGGAAAGGCCTGGGAAAAACCTAAGGAAAAGGGCGTCTGGGCCTGGGCTAGGCCTTATCTAGGGTATGGGTGGAGAAAGGTGTGGCCACATCCAATTCAGATGTGACCTCAGCAGGTGCAGATGTGACCTCTTCCAGGTGTGCCAATTGCCTGGGTAATGCAGGTACTGGGCGGAGACTTTACTGAGAGGATAGAGTCTGCTCACCATCCAGGAGCGGACCTTACAGTCTCCATAACATTTTCTCCAAACTTTGATCTTTCCTTAAAGTATCAGGATGAGAGATTTCACTGAGTTCTTAAGAGATTGGGGAAAATGGAATAAGGAACTTACACTTGTCAATACTTTGCACAAGCATTATGGAAGCCTTCTCTGTCTGTGGCTCTTCAGGAATGAACTCACATCTTTTTTTCATACAGTCCTGTTAATTTGCCAAATTGCATGCTTTGTTTTTGACACAACTGCCTCCCTGTATTCTATTTTTACCAGTAATTGATTTTAACATCTGAATATATATATATATATATATGTATATGTATATATATTAAGGTTAGATGTTTAAGCAACACAATCATTTCAAATGGAGTGGCAGATGGTTTTGTTTGTGATTTCCACTCATAAACTAAGGAACAAATCCATAACTAAATTATTAAATTTCTATCAGTCATTTCTGCTGCTAGAAACTATCTGAGGGCTACTAAAATAGTACCAGAATTTCTATACAATGAAAAAGCTGAGTCTGTTAACATTAGTGAGGACTGAGATCCTGAAGCTCTTCCTAATCTCTCCTTTTCACACTTGGAAGTCAGGAGCCTTCTTTGTTTCCCACTAAAAATTTGTTGATATTTCCCAACTGTTTTTAATTGGCTTATTCCAAATAGGTTTTTCGTAGCTCTTGGTTATTTAAAAATATTATGTTATATGCTTATAAGTTGAGTTTGTTATAAGTGGAATGGTTTTCTGGTCATATTTATTTTTTATTTTACTTTTGAGTATGTAAATTTGTATGATAGAGTTCTTATAAATTCACACACAATATATAAAGAAAAGGAAAACTAACCATTTTACCATTAGAATTAAATTATTGTTAACATGTTGAAATGTTTACTATATTGCTATAACATTTGTTTAAAAAACTTGGAATGTCAGTATGTTTAAATTGTTAATATATAATTTCATATTATTGAAATATATTTTAATAATTTCATCTTTTGTTATTATTATATGAATTCAGCTTACCTTGTTTAGCTTAATTTCTCCTCTACTTTTTCAGTACTAGAAATAAAGCATAAACAAATAAAAAACTTTTACATGGAGTTTTGACTCTACTTCCAAGTTTTTCATGTGGTTGATATCCAGAGTTGTCAATATAGCTCATTCTATTATTTCCTTAAGAGGGATTTTTTTTCCAGAAAACACTAAATTTTAATTGTAAGTAATTTCCCAGTGCCATGGCTGGCAGAGGTCTCTGTTGTACTTGTATTCAATTACTTCTTTGATTTTCCTTCACCTTCAGACTTTTCAGGAGTCATTTTCTCCTTCTGATCCAACCAGGTCAAAGAGGGATTTTAAAGCATGAAATTTACTGAGCCAAGAAAGAGGAAAACATTTCAAAATTTTGTGTGTCACACAAATCACTTTCCAGAAAAGTTGTTACAATTTATACCTCTAATGAAGATCCCTGGAGCTTTTAACCAGAGGCAGTAACCTTCTAGGAAGCAGATGAATCTCTCTTCATCCAATTTGTACCTTTTTGATTATTAGGAAATATCAGCACTTAATATATTTAGTGGTTTTGATTTGCATTTCTTCTATGGCTAGAGAGGTTGAGCATTTCTTCATGTGTCTATTGGCCATTCTTATTTCCTCTTTGGAGAAGTTTCTCTTTAAGTCGTTAGCCCACTTATTTATTGGGAAGTTGTTTCTTTGAGGATTTGTTGTTGGGGATTTAATTTTTTGAGTTCCAGGTATATTTTAGATATGAGACCTTTGTCCATTGTATGGCTAGTGAAGCTCTTCTCCCAATCTGTGGGCTTTCTATTGATCTTGCTAGTTATGTCCTTTGCCTTGCAGAAACTTGGCAACTTCATGCAATCCCATTTGTCCAACTTTTGTTTGATTTGTTGTGTTTCGGGTCTCTATTAAGAAAATTGAGATTCCATCTCACCCTAGTTAGAATGGCTATAATCAAGAACTCTAAAACAGATGCTGGAGGGGATGTGGCCAGAAGGGAACCCTACTGCATTGTTGGTGGGAGTGTAAACTTGTTCAGCCGCTTTGGAAAGTAGTATGGAGGTGTTCCTCAAAAGACTCCACATAGATCTCCCCTATAACCCAGTAATCCCACTTTTGGGCATTTAGCCAAATGTTCACAAACAAGACCATACTAAAGCTGCCAGCACAACTATGTGTATTGCAGCATTATTTACCATAGCTAAGATATGGAACCAACCCAGATGCCCCTCAGTAGATGAATGAATCAAGAAAATGTGGTATATATACACAATGGAATTCTATGCCTCCATCAGAAAGAATGACATTGCATCATTTATTAGGAAATGGAAAGACTTGGAAAAAATTATATTAAGTGAAGTAAGCCAGACCCAAAGAAACATAGGTCCCATGGTTTCTCTTATTTGCAATAACTAGCATATGTCTAAGACAAGCAGAAAAGGTCAGATAAGATGATGTTACGGAAATGAATCCTAAGATATGTATTCAAATGTTTTTTTTTTCTTTCATGGGATTGTTTCTAACACATTTATAGGATTATTTCTTTGTTGCTTTGTATGTCCCTCCCCCACAGTATAACCCCTGCTTTCACTGTATTTGATGTCGGTATAATTTGTGGAGGGGAAGGGGAAAAACAAATCATTTAAATAGGGATACAGGTGGACCCATTGCAACAATGAGATGTACAAGTCGTTATGTCAAAAACGAACTTTACAACTTTGGTGTGGGGGGGGAGGATTGGGTGGGGGGCTAGGGGGGAGGGTGGGAAGGGATGGGAAGGGGAAACAAAGGAGGAGGCTACAATGCTTGGTAAGAAATGTACTCGTTATCTTGCCCATGTGATTGTAACCCCTCTGTACAGTATTTTCACAATAAAAAAAGATGATGTTAAGCGAAGTGAACCCCAAGATAGGGACACAAGTGGTTTTTAATTCCTTGCTGTTGTTTCTAACTTATTTATAATGTACCATGTGATTTTTTTTTTGTTTTATATGTCCCTTCTCCATGGTATAACCCCTGTTTTTACGGTATTTGATGTTGGCATAGTTTGGGGAGGGGAAGGGAAAAAGCAAAATGTTTAAATAGGGATACAGATTGACCCATCACAACAATGAGATGTACAAGATGCTATGTGGAAAAAACGAACTTTACAATTTAAGCAGGAGTGGGGGTGGGGGCTGTAGTTGAGGAGGTGGAAGGGCAGGGATGGTAGGGGAAAAACAAAGGAGGAGATAACAATGCTGGATAAGAAATGTACTCATTACCTTGCTCATATAACTGTAATCCCATGTACGGTATTTTCACAATAAAAAACTTATTTAAAAAAAGAAACTTAGAAGTGAAAGAACAACATTGAAAAAAATATATTTAGTGGTCATTTTATTTCTTCTTTTGTGAATTATATATTCTCTTTTGCCTATTTTTCTACTAGGATTTCATGGAGCTCTAACAATGAGCAAAGATATAATGGGAGCAGAGCCTGCTGACAGAGCCTGAATGTCAAAATCACTGGGGCGTGTAGGGAATGATGAAGCTCATGTGTGAGAAATAAGAGATCAAAGCTGAGTTCTGAGTTCAGTGCAGCTCTTCCTGGAAAGGAACCTACGGAAATAAGACTATGAATGAGCCACAAATTGGGGCATCTAGAGCTATCAACTGAGCAAGACTAGAAGAATGTGTTGATTCAGCTTTTACTTTTCAAAATAGATATTGCTGCACTCAAGAGACTGAGGCAGGGGAATCACATGTTTGAGGCCAGTCTGGAATACATATATACATACATACATACATACATATATACACACATACACACATACATACATACATACATAAATTGTTTTTTAACACCAGAAATAAATGTGCAAGTTGACCAAGTTGCTTTTGAGACTCTGTTGGAATAATTTCTCATTTTCCTGCCTTATTTGATGAAGTGTGTCAGTTCTTCACCTGGCATGGCAACGTATTTGGATGGCTAGGAGCATCCTATCTGGCCTCGGTATCTTTATTATTCTCTTATTCCATCTACTGTTATCTATTATCCTTTTATTTAAATTCTTTGCCTCTATCGTTTTTAGAGAATAATAACTACATTTTTACCCCATCAGACAGGTACCTGAATTATGCTAGCTTTTTAAAATAAATCAGCAAATCTCCTATTTGTTAGGTTTGTGTCAAACCAGGTTAGATGCACAAGAAACTACTGGTTTTACAGGTGGACCTGTTGCAACAATGAGATGTACAAGTTGTCATGTCCAAAACGAGCTTTACAACGTTGGTGCGGGGGGGGGGGGGGGAGGGGGAAGGGGGGCGGGGGGGGGGGGGGAAGGAGAAGGATTGGGATTAGGGGGGGAGGGGGGAGGCTGGGAAGGGATGTGAAGGGTAAACAAAGGAGGAGGCTGCAATGCTTGGTAAGAAATGTACGCATTATCCTGCCCATGTAACTGTAACTCCTCTGTACAATATGTTCACAAATAAAATTAAATTAAATTAAAAAAAAAAAGAAAAAAAAAAAAAGAAACTACTGGTTTCAAAAACGTGCCCATTAAAATCATGACATCCAATAGTACTTTATAAATATGATACAATTTTCTTTTCTATAGACACCATACTGGATTCAGTTCAAACTATGGTGTGCTTCGGTTTTGCTGTTTTAGCATTTGGAGCACCTTTGTGCAAATTCCACAGGCCCTCACAGGCCTGTTCATCCAAACACTGTCCATGAAGGTATCATTCTGCCTTAGAGACCCCCAGGAGTTCTGTGGCTGTACATTTATTTTTAAATAGTTGGCCCACTTACAACAAAAGCAGATGAGTTAAAAACTGCGAAACAGAGATTTCTATCAACAGAAATGTGATAGCTCTAAAATGGAAAAAGAATACGCTATGACTAAGACTTAGATAGGAAAACCAAAAACTGTTATTTTAATGCAATCAATTCAAGAGAAAAAATGTGGTTTCACTTTAGAATCATGTGGGAAAAGTGAAATCTGAATATATATACCTTACAGGTGTGGGGTTTTCTTTGGATAACTAGAACTTCTGGTCACTATTGTATTCATCAATGCATTACTGTATTCCCCATCCTAGATGAGCCCACTCATGGACAAATTCCCTACCTATGAGAAAATATTTTAAACACTGGAATACAATAAATAGGATAAAAAATCACCTGTTCACACTAGAGAAAATGTTTATAATGCTTTGCTGGCTCTTTGAAAATTAGAGACATGAATTCTTTTTGTTGGTGGTGGTGGTGGTTGTAGGGCTTGAACTTATGGTCTGGGCGCTGTCCTGAGCTTTTTCACTCAAGGCTAGTACTCTACCACATTGAGCCACACCACCACTTCTGGTTTTCTGGTGGTTTATTGGAGATGAGAGTTTCATGGACTTTCCTGCCCAGGCTGGCTTTGAATCATGATCCTCAGATCTCAGCCTCCTGAGTAGGATTACAGGTGAGAGCCATTCGTGCCCAGCGACATGAATTCTTTAGAATAATCAAAGGCATACTATACTCATTACATGTTGATCAGTCACCTACTGACAAACAGTAATTAATACAAAGATGAGACAGCTTCAACTATCCATGTCCAGTGCTTGGTCCAGTGGAGGACACACAGGTTCAGACACAAAATGCTTCATGGTGGAGGGTTAAGTCCAACTCCTAGTATAACATGCTGGAGGCCTGATTATTTGGGCCTTGCCTCTCCAGGCTTGATTCACTGTTGTTTCCTACCCTCTTTCAACACTCTTAATTCCAATCAATTCCTTAACTTGTACATTGCAGGTCGAATAATACTCTTTCTCATCTCTGGATCTTTTGATATGTATATCCTTTAGGAATCTCTTCTTCCTCTCTCTGCCACTGTAATTCCTACTCTTCCTTATGACTGTCTGCCCTGGCAAGCTCAGATTAGCCCAGGAATTCCTTGGGTGCACATCTTTTTATTCCATTATGGTACATATCAACACTCTGCTGTCATAGCTGCTTCATGGCTAGTCTCCCACTAGGCACTTTTCTCTGTGAAGACAGATATTATGACTTCTTCACAGTGTTATCTGGGCACATGGTGTCTACAGATTAATAGGTATGGAGTCAGATATTTATTATATCTGGATGCATTTTTTTGTCAGTCATGGGGCTTGAACTCTGGGCCTGAACACTTTCCCTCAGCTCTTCAGCTCAAGGTTAGTGCTCTACCACTTGAGCCACTGCGCCAGTTCAGGTTTTCTGAGTGGTTTATTGGAGATAAGCATCTTATGGTCTTTCCTGCTAGGGCTGGCTTTGAAATGCAATCCCCAGATCTCAGCCTCTTGAGTAGTTAGGATTACAGGCATGAGCTGTCTGCACCCAGCTTCTGGATGCTTTTTAATGACTTACATACAGCTTTGTTTTTCTGAATTGTGAATTTCAACATAGGCTGTATATGAATGGTCAGGTGCAAACAGAAGGAGCCCTAAAAATCCCACAGTTAAGAATTTATACACTGGCTTCTGAGGAGCCATGTATGATTTACAGGTAGAAGACTATGTAGGAGCCCAAATGGCTGGAGTAGGCTTAGGACTATGACAGAACAAATAGGTAAAAAATGTATTTTTGAGCCACAGGCTGGGAATTTTCTGTTCCTACTATAGAGTTGAAATGAAGGACTGTAGAACAACCGAGAAGTAAGTTTGGCAACTCTGGATAAGTGCTCTAATGTATTTAGGGGTGGAACATGGAGGCACCAGAATTCTTTGCTTGCTTGTTTCTCTGTCTTACAAAAGAAAGAAAGAAAGAAAGAAAGGAAGGAAGGAAGGAAGGAAGAAAGGAAGAAAGAAAGGAAGGGAAAAAGACAGAGAAAGAAACAAAAGAAAAAAGAAAGAAAGAAAAGAAGGAAGGAAGTGAAAAAGAAAGAGAAAGAAAGAAAAGGAAAAAGAAAGAAAGAAAGAGAAAGAAGGAAAAGCTGATTCTGGAGGAATCTAATCTTTTTAAGACAGTAAAGGTGTCTACAACTATTTGTTTACTAACAAATCACACTTGATTATATGTAGAAAGCATGTGGTTTATGTGCATTGTTGCTGTGTATTTCAATGCTTCCTCTAGTTTAGTTCTATCAGCATATATAGAAATGAGAAAGGGTTTTTCTTTTTCAAAAGAAAATTTGAATTTTTTCTTTAGTTAGTGTTTCCTCTATTTTTTGTTTACATCTGTGTTTGGGGAAGGACTTGTTTTGTTGTTTTTATAGCTCAGGCTGACCTTGAACTAGCGATCTTCTTGCCTCAGCCCCCTGTGCTACCTCACCCTGTTTGATGGTTACCAGTATCTGAGAGCTGAATAGCACAGATATTCTTGTTTGTTACTCAAAATGTGCCACATAGCCCTGAAGTGGCAGCATCACCTGGAAGGTTGGTTAAAATTCAGACGCATCCCTTCCCCATAGCTACTGTGTCTGCATTTTAACAAGATGAGTTCAGGTTGAATGGCCACAGATGTCCAATAATGCTGTGCATATCTGCCATCTGGTGGCTGTCATGTGAATTGTTTTCACTCAGTTTGAGTCTCATAGATCTATAGAAACAATACTATTAGTTAATGTCAGGTAACTTCACAATATAGTAAAACAGTTTAAACAATTATTCAATTATATAAGGTCAAAAATGACAAGACTACATTTATGAACACATGCAAACCAGTAAATTAAATGATAGTTGAGAAATGCACTAATCATAATCCTTATTTGAAGTGAAAAAACTTTGTCAGTTTATTTATGCTAGTTTACTTGGTCTTTGTGGTTTTACTCACAAAGGCAATTGTAAGTTTATCTGTTTTGACAAAAATATTAGCTTATGAATGACACAGTAGAGTATTTCAAACTAAATTGAATGTCTGACTTAGTTATCAAGAAATAGTATCATTACATACGTTCAAGTTACACGTAACTTTCTCTCTCCAAAAATGAAAAAGCATCACTACTAAATGTCTCATCCAAGCTGGGCACTGGTGGCTCATGCCTGTAATCCTAGCTACTCAGCAGGCTGAGATCTGAAAATTGCGGGTTGAAGCCAGTCTGGGCAGAAATATCTGTGAGACTTATCTCCAATAAACTACTCAGAAAAAGCCCAAAGTGACACTGTGGTTCAAGTGGTAGAGAACTAGCCTTGAGCACAAAGAGGCTCAGGGACAATGCCAGGCCCTGAGTTCAAGCTCCAAGATCAGCAAAAAAAAAAAAAAGTCTCAGACGATTCCTTGAGATGCTTTATGACCAGATAGTAGGGAAAGTCTTACATGCTACATCTGTGGGAAATGGGCACTAGATCTGTTAAGACCAGGATGCTGACAGAGGAAGGAAGAACTTGAGCATTTTAAGGTGGCCAGAGGCGAAGCCAACCAAGGAGACAAGAGGAGCAGTCAGTGTGCTTGAAGAAGCAGCACAGATACTCTTACCTTTTATGTTTTAATAAAACATTTGATATTTGTTCCAGGTTTGGGGCTGTAAGAAGAGTGGGGATCGCAGCTGTAGGATGAACCAAAAAATGTCCTTAAGGACAGGGATAGGATAGTATATTGCCCACAAGTAGATTCCTAGCAGCTGACATTATGGAGATACTCTGAAAATATTTTAGAATGATTGAACACATGACCAACATAATAAATACAGTGGTTATGGTGAGTGCTAGATTGCAATGCCAAGGCAAGCAGAGCCTGGGCTCCCATACATTTACGAGATCCTGAGATTGTGTGTGTGTGTGTGTGTGTGTGTGTGTGTGTGTGTGTGTCTGTATGTGTGTGTGTGTGTGTGTCTGTATGTGTGTGTCTGTGTGTGTGTGTGTGTGTGTCTGTATGTGTGTGTGTGTGTGTGTCTGTATGTGTGTGTCTGTGTGTGTGTGTGTTTGTGTGTGTGTCTGTGTGTGTGTGTGTTTGTGTGTGTGTCTGTGTGTGTGTGTGTCTGTGTGTGTGTGTGTCTGTGTGTGTGTGTCTGTGTGTGTGTGTGTCTGTGTGTGTGTGTGTGTGTCTGTGTGTGTGTGTGTGTGTGTGTGTGTGTGTGTGTGTAAGAAAGAGAGAAACAGCAGGGGGAGGGGGAGAGGAACAGGCTAGGTCTTGTCCCTGACTCCCTCTTCTCATATCTGGGAGGTGCTCTCCAGGTCTTCTCCAAGGAACCTCTGCAGAGGTGCGGATACCTTGGATGGAGCTGTTGCAGCACCCTCTACTGGTTGTACAGGTGGCAAAACTTTGAGAACTGGCTGAAGCTGACATATAGACCCTGTGTGGAAAATGAACTACACAACTTGTGAGTGGGGACAGGAGGGAAAAACTGGGAGAGATTGAGGGAAGGGGTAACATTGTTCAAAAAGAAATGTATTCATTGTCTGGCTTGTGTAACTGTAACCCCTCTATACATCACCTTTATAATTAAAAATATATTCATATATATTATATGGCATAATATATAGTTATAATTTAAAAATACATGGAGAAAAAGAATAATAGAAATGAGAAGTTGACTTAGAGGCTCTGTTCCTACAAGGGCGCTGGGGGAGTCTTTTCATAGACAGTCCTTGAAGACAGTGTGGGAGAACTCATGGTGAGTGCCCTCAGTCCTCAAGATTTGGAATCACAACAGAGGAACTCACTTTTCGTAAGCACTCAGAGAATTTGAGCATACCTCTACATGTAACTCTATGCGTTCTTGTGACAAAGAAGAGAATGGTGGAAGCCTGCTTATCTCACATCCAATTATTCAGTACTCATTCTCAGAAGCCAAATGAGTAGCCAGTGAAAAATACATTCCTCAGGAGGAAAGCCCCAAAGATCGCAAGCTGAAGGCATGCTGGAGTCTCTGCAGCACCACAGAACTGCGTCGATGTTTGTTAGAGCTATGCTGTCTGTGGTCTCTTGGCATGATCTTGTGCCCCACTGTCTGGCCAGGGTCGGAAACACATTGGACTTGGTTTTCTTTTTTTTCTTCCCTAGTCTATTTCTTCTACTATGTATTTCATTTTTCCTGATTTCTTTCCCAAGTTTAGAAGCAATTAAAACTCACTCTTGGCTTCTGATTATTAAGATTTCAAAAGGAATGACTTTCCTTCTTTCTTTCCTTTTTTCTTTCTTTCTTTCCTTCTTTCTTTCCTTCTTTCTTTCTTTCCTTCTTTCTTTCTTTCCTTCCTTCTTTCTTTCTTTCCTTCTTTCTTTCTTTCTTTCTTTCTTTCTTTCTTTCTTTCTTTCATTCTTCTTTCTTTCCTTCTTTCTTTCCAAAAACACCAGTAACTATGTTTCCAATTTACTAGGCACCAGGCACTATGCAGGCATTTATATATTTGATCCTCATAAACCTACATGAGCATATACTCACTACTGTCCCTGTTTGCAGTAGGGTCTTACTCATTGTACAATGCTGTCTCTCAAGGTGCTACAGTGAGATTCCAGGGTGGTCTTTTAGAAAGCATTTCCCTCTTACTTTTAGCCCTCTGTTGTTTTCTAAAAATTTTTAATACCTCCACCTGACATCAGTTTGGGCATCTTTATCAGGACAAGATGCTTCTGTGCTCCTTCCCTTCCCTCATGGAAGGGGCAGCAAAGTGAAGAATTGTCCCTCCACAGCCCTGAGAAAAACTCTTGTTTTGGGGTTGATAAAATACAGAGTTTCCTCCCATTGGTAGGGTCAGGATTGCTCTTACATCAGACTTTGCTTCCTGGGTTCTCATTAGCATCACAGGAATGGGGATATACAATATAGAGGGTAAAAAGGGGTTAATGTCCCACAGTAAACCACCTGTGACTAATTGGAAAATCCTTGCCTACATTTCTTTATATAATATATACATATGTATATTATATATGTGTGTATATATGAGTAAAGAAAGACACATCCACAACCAGT